>NC_046292.1:79779337-80424020 GCF_004115265.2 Rhinolophus ferrumequinum
TTCAACACAGCTGTCAGAGTGACTCAGCTTATGTCACTCCCTTGTTCAAAATCCTTTGGTGCCTCCTGTCCCATCCAGAAGGTGTCAGTTATTGTTATTGCCTCTCAACTCCAAACCCATTCTTCTATACTTGATTTTATGTTGCTGGGCCTGGGCCCCTGAAAACCACCCTTCTCCTTTGTCCGCTGGCTCCCTGTTGGGCTTGGCCAGTAGGGGGTGCTAGAGGGAGATGGCACCACTGGAGGAGGGAGAAGGGAGTTGCTTCCTTCCTGTTTTGTTTTCTGTGAGTTTTCTATCAGCTCGTAGCTCCTGTGAGTGGTGTCTCAGCTCTGCTTCTTCATCCTGGTAGTGGCAGTTCTTTCCTGTAGCGGCAGTTAAATCCATTTTGCAACTTTTTTCACACTCAAGAACCAATCTCATTGTGCTTCCTCAGGGACACCAATCCAGCTGCCATTTCCCCCTCTCAATGGTGTGGACTCCAGCCCCATGGGATCCATCCTCTTCTGAGCTTCTAAATTTTAATAATTCACCCTTTGTTCCCCCAACCCTAGAGATGGAGACAGCCTCCTGCAGTAGCTATTTCTTTTACTTGGTTAATGACTTTATTCCTAACTAATATTTCTTTATATTAAATTAGCTCTACTGAAATAACTGGTGTGGCTTCTGTCTCTGACTGGGCCCTGACTAATATTCTGAGTCAAAAATCAAAGTTCTTAAAATGACTGGTAAGGACCACCATCAACTGGCTTCCTGCCAACTCTCCTATCTCAGCTCTTTCCACTCTCCACTTTGTTCCTTCTCTTCTAGCTTCTCTGGCCCGTTGCTGCTCTGCAAACACACCACCTCTTCTCCAGCTTCAGGGTCTTCATGCTTTTTGATCCCTTCGCCTGAAAAGCTCTCCCTAAAATTCTGCATGGCTTCCCCTTCACTTCTTAGAGTCGCTCTGAAATGTTACCTCTTCAGCGAGAGCTTCCCTGCTCATCCTACATAATCCACATTCCCCCACCCTGGGTGATTTCTTGTACTTTGTAATCTGCCTTGTTTTTCCCATAGCACGTGGTCTACATATTTACTTGTTTATTTGTTAATTGCTTATCTCCTCCTGATTATAAAATAAAATCAACAGGGTTGAGATTTTTCCTACTTTATTGATTGTTATGCCCCAAACTTTTACTTGGATGTAGTAAATGTTTGATAAATTATTGGTTGAATGAATAAATGAATTAAAGTTCTGGACTCTCAGGACTAGGACTAATGTGCCCTGAGCCTAGGTGGCTCTGCTATCATGCCTCAAAGGATGCTGGCCTCCTAGGAAAGTGACTATAGTTGTTTTCTCCACTGATTTGTAAAGGAGAGCTAGATTGGCAGTGTTAGCACCCACAAGGGGCATGAACTTGGATGAATGAGTAATATTTTTTTTTCTATTCTCCCAATTGCTATTCCTAGACTGAAAAAAAAAAAACACAAAAAAAACAAAAACAAAAACAAAAAAACTACAACAAAATTTAGAAGCAGCTGAGTCTATGATATCTGAACTATGATATCTGAATTTCTACTCTGACTGGCTTTTGAAGTAATGGACATTGAGGGTCTGTATTGCTAGAACACCATCCTGAGAACTTTATGGAAATTCTAAGTGGTTACCAGCTCTTATGAGTTTAATTAATTATGAAAGATCCTGGGAATTTTGGTTGTTTGCTTTTCATTGTCATGTGTATATACACTGGGTCTGTGGATTGCTGCAACTCACTTCTAAGATGGGGACTAGCTCCCTAATCCAGGAGGGCTAACAACATTTTCAGACCAGGAAGAATCAAGAGAATTTCTGAAATTACTGGTCAAGATGGTGGAGTAGGTAAATGCTGTACTGACCTCCTCTCATGACCACATCAAAGTTACAACTAAATTACAAAACAATCATCACTAAGAATCACCTAAAGTCACAGAAGTCCTACAACTAAGAATATACAGAAGAAGCCACATTGATACTGTGGAGGTGGAGGGGGTGGAGACATGGAATAGGAGGGTCCCACACCCACATGTGGCAGTTAAAGATGAGGAAGTGTATCTTGGCTGCAGAGATCCCCCCTGAGGAGTAAGGGATCCCAACCCCACACCAGGATTCCCAGCCTCGGGTTTCAGTACTGGGAAGAGAAGTCCCTACAATTTCTGACTGTGAAAACCAGAGGAGATTGTGACTGAGTGAGAAGGGTGGCTGGAGTCCCAGAAATTCCCTTTAAAGGGCCCATGCATGGACCTACTCACTGATGAACTCGCTCTTAGCTCCAGCACAAGAGCACCAACTCAAAAGGGGCCAGAGACATACGGGGAGGAACTGAATTATCTGGCTTCAGGGTGAGTGTTGGAGAGGCAGCTTTCTTGCAGACAGAAGCCATTGTTCCTCTGGTAAGGCCTTCCCCCTCCCAGCATGCAGATGTGACTAACACTGTTCGCTCCACCCTGGTGATTCCATGATGTTTCCCATGGATTTTCCATACAAATGGCCTGTCTTGACTTATGTCTCAGAATTTTTCTAAAATCTCTCAGGGGGTCAAAAACCCCAAGCAAGCAGCATCCAGCCTCAATGAGCCCTGTACCTCTTTCTAAGTAACCCCAAGCCTGGTACTAGCAGCTCTCCTCATTTCACAGCTTACCCTCTTCCAGACACCTCCAAGCTCAAGCTCAGCATGGGTGGTGGCTATTTGTGGATTGCTTTGTGGCCCATTCTTGATGGCCCCAGGCAAAGCACAGGCTGTGACTAAACATGGCCTGCAGTGGGGCCCATCCTAGGAGGCCCCAGGGCTTGCAGGCCCAGTGGTTGGCTTCAGACCAAGGCTGAGAACAGCTGCCTGCCTCTGAAGATGACACACCCAAAGGGCAGACTGGGCAGGTACCAGAGCCCTGCTAAAGCAAAGCCTGCTCTGTAGGGTCAGCTTCTGCACCACAGCTCCACCATTGTCGTCATGGCCAGTCTTTGTAACAAATCAGCCTGAGGGTCAATCCCTCCTACTGATGTGCAGACAGCAACTAAGTTTCAACTACAACAGGAGGGCACACACAACAAGGGACACAACTGGAGCACCCGGCTTGGGTGACCTGGGAGACTGCCACTGTACTCCATAAGACACCTACAACATAAGGCCGTTCTACTAAGACTGGGAGATATAGCAGGTCTACCTACCACTTAGAAACAAACACAGGGAAGCAGCCAAAATTGGGAGACAAAGAAACATATCCCAAATGAAAGAATAGAATAGAGCTCCAGAAAAAAGAACTAAACAAAATGGAGACAAGTATCTACCAGATGCAGTTTTCAAAACATTGGTTATAAGGATGTTCAGTGATCTCAGGGAAAACTTCAACACAGAGATAGAAAACATAAAAACTTCAACACAGAGGTATAAAACATAAAAAAACAAAAAACAAACACAAACAAAAAAACAGTCAGAAAGAAAGAATACAGTAACTGAAATTAAGAATACATTTGAGGGAATCAACAGATTAGATGAAGTAGAGGATTGAATCAGCAACTTAGAAGATAAGGTAGCATAAAACACACAATCAGAACAGCAAAAAGAAAAAAGTAAAAAAAAAAATAATGAGCACAGTTTATGGGGCCTCTGGAACAATATCAACCATACCAACATTTGCATCATAGGGGTACCAGAAGGAGAAGAGGGAGAGCAAGGAATTGAAAATCTATTTGAAGAAATAATGATGGAAAAATTCCCTAACCTGGTGAAAGAAATAGACATACAAGCCCAAAAAACACAGAGAATCTCAAACAAGATGAACACAAAAAGGTACACACCAAGACACAGTGTAATTAAAATCCCAAAAGTTAAAGACAAAGAGAAAATCTTAAAAGCAGTTTCTTGCCTACAAGGGAGCTCCCATAAAACTGTGAGCTGATTTCTCAACAGAAACTTTGCAGGCCAGAAAGGCTTGGCACAAAATATTCAAAGTGATGAAAAGCAAGGACTTACAATGAAGATTACTCTACACAGCAAAGCAATAATTTAGAATTGAAGGACAGATAAAGAATTTCCCAGACAATGAAAAGCTAAAAGTGTTCATCACCACCAAACCAACGTTACAAGAAATGCTAAAGGGACTTATTTTAAGGAGAAGAAAAAAAAGGATAAAAACTATGAATAATAAAATGGTACTAAGTACATATCTATCAACAATTACTTTAAATGTAAATGGGTTAAATGCTCCAATCAAAAGACATAGGGTGCACCTGAAACTAAAAAAAAAAAAAAAAAAAAAAATGACATGGGGGCTGAATGGATAAGTAAAAAAGACCCTTACATATCCTACCTACAAGAGACTCACTTCAGTTTGAAAGACATACACAGACTGAAAATAATGTGTCGGAAAAGGTATTTCTTAAAAATGGAAATGAAAAAAAAAGGTGGGGTATCAATATTTATACCAGAAAAATATAGACTTTAAAACAAAGGATATAATAAGAGACAAAGAAAGACCCAGTAATCTCACTTCTAAGTATTTATCTGAAGAAACTGGAAACACTTCTTTGCAAGGGACATGCACATTCATATGTTCATTGCAGCATTATTACAATAACTAAGATACAGAGGCAACCTGGGTGCCCAACAATGGGTGAATGGATAAAGAAGAGGTGGTACAGATATATAATGGATTATTACTCAGTCATAAAAAAGAATGAGATCTTGCTATCTGCAACAACATGGATGGACCTAGAGGGTATTATGCCAAATGGAGCAAGTCAGACAGATTAAGATAAATGCCACATAATTTCACTTATATGTGAAATATATAGAACATGATAAACAAACAAACAAAGCAGGAAGAAATTCATAGATACAGAAAATACTTGAAGGGTTGCCAGATTGGAAGCAGGTTGGGGGAAGGGTGAAAAAGGGAAAAGGACTAAGAAGTACAAATTGGTAGTTACAAAATAGTCATGGGGTGTAAAGTAATACAGTGTAAAATTTAGCATAAGGAATACAGTAAGTAATATTATAATAACTGTGTCTGGTGCCAGATGAGTAGTATGTATGGTATCGGGGTGATTTCTTTGTAAGTTATCTAAATGTCTAAATACTCTTTGTACACCTGAAACTAATATAATATTGTCTAGCAACTGTAATTTAAAAATAAAAACTGTTTCAAAAAAGAGACAAGATAATTTCTTAACATTAGCATGTTAAGTCCCAACTTCCCAGTGTTGAAGGTTGAATCAATCTTAAATCCAGTTCATTACAGGTTACACCCTGCCCTGATGGATTGTGGGTAAGCTCCTTGGATTACAATAGCAGTTGCTGGGTTCTCATTGCTGCAAGTCATCTGTTCAGTCTTGTTTGCCTTGGATTTCAGCCACCTGGGTTTCAGAAGGTGCTGAGCTGGCCACTGTTCTTGGCCCCAGAACACAGGTGTGACTGGTGCCATGGTAAATGCTAGTGGCAATTATGGTTGCTGATTTGAAAGGAAGCTGAGCACACTGGCTTTCATCAGGTCAGCTTTGCTTGGCTACATGCAACTTTCCACTTGGGCAAATGAGTGCTGAATTCTTGATTCAGACAGGCTCTTTCACGGTGTTGTGCTTCTGGGACTGGATAACTGAACAAGACAACCCTGTGAAGTTTGGTGTTGTCTACACTGTCACTGAACTTGGTGTCCCGTGAAAGAAGACTCTTAAGCACACAAATGTCTCTCTCTAAGGGTTTAGGTTTTGCTCACTTTTAGCTCCAGATTTTACTGTTTAGAGCTGCTAGCACCTTAGTTTACTGTGCCATATTTGAAACAAGCAAACAAATCTAAGTTATGTTTTAATTTTTGAAATGTAGTATGCGTGGAGGTAGAAGATAATTAGTAAGCACCTTCAGAATACCTAGCGCTTTGCTGGGTACTATGGGAAATGCAAAACCAAAGATTTGGTTACTCTCCCCAGGAAGCTCCCAATCTATTTAGGGAAATATGTACACACACCCTACAGGCACAGTAAAGCAAGAATATATATAAGCATTAGAAGGTTTGGCTAGACAGGAGTGCAATAGAAAATCAAAGAAAGAACAGATCATTGTGGACCTGCGTTTGCTGGGGAAAGCTACATCAGAATTTGAAGTGGCCTTGGGAAAAGAGTATGGATTTAGATTGATAAGGGGAAGGGGAAAGAACCAAAAGCCGGGGGGACCGGAGCAGGGGCTTGGTGGCAAGAATATGTGCAGCATAAATGGCGATTGCAAGTGGATGAGCTCTCTCCCAGGGAGTCATTAGAGAGTGAGCTGAGCAGATGGGAAAGGACACAGCATTGGAGGACGCCCAATCTGGTTGGGTAGAAAGGATATGTGCATACAAAGATAAGTCAGATTGTTTTGCAATTAAAATATTAAAAAGAATATTCAACATAAAAAAAAAAAGATAAGAAATACTTGGCAACTGGACCTTAAAAGCCAAATGAGATGTACAAACAAGGAGTACTTTGGGACTTTAGGGAGGGAGAAAATACCCAGGGCAGGCTTTGTAGAGGAGGGCTAAAGGGAAATAGATTTGGGGCAAGGGAAGTGAGAGGGGTAGAGGCAGGAGAAAGGAGAGGCAAAACTAACTCCAGAAGGTCTCTGGCTACTTGGTGAAGAAATAGATGAGTATTTGGCCAGGGTTGAAGTCTTAAAGACAAGATGAAAAGGTTTGTACCAGTTATACTGGGGAAAGCAGCCAAGAAGTAGTTGAGGGACAAATGCTAGGATTATTCCTCACCTGCCAGAGCCAAGCTGTGTTGGAATGGTGTGAGCCCGCGGTGGGCCAGGTCTGAGGGTTATGTGCTCTTCTCTAATTGTGTTTTGTAATTCCAGATGTCGAGATGGGGAATAGGTGAGGCTGACTAGAAGGGAAGGCCTGCGAAGATGAAGTCTCAGTTGTTGAGTACAGTTGCTGAGCTTGGGGGAAGAATCTGGAGGAATGGGAAGAGAGTGTGCTGGGTTAGGAGAAGGTTGGAGGTGGAGGTGGAGGCAGTCTTCTGCTGATGAGGTACTGGGGAGATGTGTTGGCCAACATGGAAATGAGCTGAGAGAAAGAAGAATAAGGGAAACTGGAGGGAGATTATGTAAGAAGAAATCAGAGTGTCAAGTATTTTCTTTAATATCTCTCTACATAAAGGAAGTTAGGTTGTCAATAGTAGCATGAATAACATGACACTAATAAGATAACTAACTTAATCAGATCTCGGAACAAATCATTTTTCAAATTTCTTTTGATTTTCTTTGTTTTCTGTTCAAACATCTTATTAAAACTCTTTGGTTAATGTTTTTGATAGATTTGAGAGGTTGAAAGTGCAGGGATTAGACTTAGTTTGGAAACTCAGCTTAATAATTTTCTTTTCAATTTATTTTAAGATTTTTATTAAAATATAGTTAACACAAAATATTATATTAGTTTTAGGAGTACACCATAGTTATTCAATATTTATATACCTAAAGAAGTGATCACTGTAATAAGTCCAGCACCCATCTGACACTGTACCATGCTATCACAATATGATTGACTATATTCCCCTGCTGTACTTTATATCCCCATGACTTACTTGTTTTATACCAGGAAATTTGAACCTCTTATTCCCCTTCATCTTTTCCCCCTTTTAAAAATTTTCAGTAGAGTTCACATTCAATATTATTTATATTAATTTCAGGGGTACAGCATATAGGTGAGACATTTGTAAAATTTAAGAAGTGATCCCCGTGACTAGTCTAGAACCCACCTGGTACTATATACATAGTTACTACCATATTATTGACTATATTCCCTGGGCTTTACTTTACTTCCCCATGACTATTTTGTAACTACCAGTTTGTACTTCTTAATCATTTCACCCTTTCACCCTGTCCCCTAACTCTCTCCCATCTATCACCCCAACAAATCTAGTACCCATCTGACACCATACCTAGTTATTACAATATTATTGAGTATATTCCTTATGCTACACCCTATCTCTCCATGATTACTGTGTAACAACCAATTTGTACCTCTTAATCTCTTCACTTTATTCACTCACCCCCAACCCCTCTCCCATCTGGCAACCATTAATCTCTGTATCTATGAGTTTGTTTCTGTTTAGTTAGTTTATTTTGTTCTTTAGATGTCACATATAAGCAAAATCACATTGCATCTGTCTTTCTCTGTCTGACACTCCACTCAGCACAGTACTCTCCAGGTCCATCCATGATGACAAGAACCCACTCCCATCCATGGCCGAGCAATATTCCACTGTATATATGTACTACCTCCTCTGTATCCATTCTTCTATAGGCAGACACCCAGGCTGCCTCCACATCTTGGCCATTGTAAACACTGCTGCATTGTAAACAGTGAGCATATGGATGCACAGGTCCCCTTGAAGTAGTTTTTGGTTTCTTTATATAAATACCCTGAAGTGGGATTACTGGGTCCTCTTTTGTCTCTTGTTATAGCCTTTGTTTTAAAGTTTATTTTGGCTGGTATAAGTATTGCTACCTCAGCTTTTTGTTTTTGTTTTTTTCATTTCCATTTTCATGAAATACTTTTTTCCATCCCTTTACTTTCCGTGTGTGTGTGTGTATGTGTGTGTGTGTGTTTCAATCTGAAGTGATTCTCTTGTAGGCAGTATATATAGGGTCTTTTTTTTTTTTTTTTAATCTTTTCAGCCCTTCTATGTCTTTTGAGGGGAACATTTAATCCATTCACATTGAGAGTAATTCTTGATAAATATGTAGCTATTGCCATTTTATTATTAATAATTTTGATTTATTTTTTTTTTCCATCTTAAAGAAGTCCCTCTAAAATTCCTTGTGATACTGGTTTGGTGGTGATGAAGTCCTTTAGCTTTTTCTTGTCTGTGAAGCTCTTTATCTGTCCTTTGATTCTGAATGTTAGCTTTGCTGAGTAGAGTAATCTTGGTTGTAGTCCTTGCTTTTTATTATGTTGAATATTTTGTGACAATTCCTTCTGGCCTGCGAAGTTTCTGTTGAGAAATCCGCTGAAAATCTTGTGGGAGTTATAAGTTTCTAGTTGCCTTTCTCTTGCTGCTTTTAGGATTCTCACTTAGTCTTTTACCTTTGACATTTTAATTATAATGTGTCTTGGTGTGGGCCTGTTTGGGACTCTCTATGCTTCCTAGACTTGTATGCCTATATCTTTTGCCAGGTTCAGAAAGTTTCCAGTCATTATTTCTTCAAGTAGGTTCTCAATCCCTTGCTTTCTCTCTTGTCCTGGTACCCCTATGATGCAAATGTTGTTATACTTGATGTTGTCCTAGAGGTTTCTTAAACTATCCTCATTTTTTTGGATTCTTTTTTCTTTTTGCTGTTCTGATTGGATGTTTTCTGCTACCTTGTCTTCCAAATCACAGATTTCATTCTCTGCTTTATCTAGTCTGCTGGTGATTCCTTCTAGTGCATTCTTCATTTCAGTGATTGAATTCTTCACTTCCAACCACTTCTTTTTTTATGGTTTCTATGTCTTTTTTAATGCTTGCTATCTCTATGTTGAAGTTCATACTAAGTTCCTTGAGCATCCTTGTAACCATTGTTTTGAACTCTGTATCTGGTATGTTGCTTGCCTCCATTTTGTTTAGTTGTGTTTCTGGAGTTTTCTCCTGTTCTTTCATTTGAGATGTATTTGTTTTCTTTGTTTCCTAATTTTAGCTGCCTGTCTGTGTTTGTTTCTATGTATTAGGCATGTCTTCTATGTCTCCCAGTCTTGGCCAGGTGGCCTTATGTGGTAAGGCCATTATGGGGTCCTGGCACAGTCTCCTTGGTCTCCTGCTCCAGATGCTCCAGGAGTGTTTCTTGTGTGGGTTGTGTGCGCCCTCCTATTATATTTGAGACTTTATTGCTGTTGGAACGTCAGTGGGAGGGGATTGACTCTCAGGCTGATTGGCTGTGAGGTTTGGCCACATCCACAGCTTATGGCCTGCTGTGCAGATTCTTATACCAGTGAGTGGGATTCATCTCAGCGGGCTCTGGTTCCTGTTGAGACCACCTTTTGGCTGTCCCACTTGTGGGGCTAATTGTGCGGTGCTCTGCTGCAGTCTGAAGCCAATCTCCAAGTATGTTGGTTCTGGGGCCTCTTGCAAGGGGGCTCTGGTGCAGGTCCAGGTCACCCACTGCCTGTTACTGGCCAGGTACTACCTAGTAGGAGCTACAAAGTGATCCATAGTTGTTTGTTACCTGTGCTAACCCTGGAGGTGTGTGGGAGAGGCCACACTGCGAACGGAGGATGGCTGCCATCAGTACTGGGTCTGGGGTAGCTCCCCCAAAAGCCATGACACCCTGAAGACTGCTGCCACCTGCTGGCTCCATTAAGGTTCAGTCCCTGATGAGGCCTCATGTAGTACATGAGTTGATTGAGGCAGGGTATCAGGGAGTCACTAGACTGGGAAGAGTTGTGGTCAACAGGTTAATGTAGACTCTGGTTTGGTGCCATTGTGGAACCTGCACTGACTCAGCAAAAACTTCAGACAGAGCACACCGAGGTCAGCTGCTACTCGCCTGAGTCCTCTGGACTCTGATAGTTTTTCAAGAAAGAATGCAATGAGAGTGGAGCTGGCTGCTCTCAGAGAAAGTGCCTCTAGTGTTGGGGGAGTTAGGTGTGGCAGGGTCTCAGGGACTCAGCAATGTGGAGCAGCAGAGCTCACCACGCCTATCAGATTCATATTTGGCTTTTGAGGGAGGGCTCAACACAGGAATGTTGGTGCCCGCCTGCCAGCTGCACAAGAGAAAGACCCACCACAAAGAAAATAGTGACTGTCCTCCAGTCCTTGCTACAAAGTCTGTCCCTTGTATGCCTCTGATGCCCCCCAAGTTACTGTCCCTCTGCTGGAGCCCTAGGTGAGTGTCTGTCAGTGAGAATATGTGCACAAGCTGTTTGAGAGGATGTTTGGTTTCCCGCAGCCTTCCATTTCACCTGGATGGTTGGAATCCCCACTGTTTTTCCACAGCTAGATGTTGTGGGGGCTACTCTTCCTGGCACCAGTACTTTGGACTGGGGAGGCTGGTGTGGGGCTGAGGTCTCTTACTGCTCTGGGGGAAATCTTTGTGGCCGAGATGTCCCTCCCACCACATGGAATTTTGGGGCCAGCTTGTTTCATGTCTCCACCCCTCCTATCAGTCTCAACATGGCTTCTTTATATCCTTAGTTATAGAACTTGTGTTCAGCCAGACTTAAGATGGTTCTCAAGGTTGATTGTTCTATAATTTAGTTATAATTTTAATGTGTTCACAGGAGGAAGCAGGTACAGTGTTTATCTGCTCTGCCATTTTGGATCTCCTCTAGCTGCATCATTTTATAATTGTGAGATCTTGGGCAACTTGCCCTACCTTACACTTTTGATTTTCTCACATGTAAAATGGGAATAACAACACCTTTGCTATGGGGGCAATACCTTGTTATGTCATAAAGATAAATATTAGGTCCCAACAAGAGAAGACTATTGCTATCTTAAAGTTAGAATTTCAGAGGAGTTTGTGTGTTTCACCGTGAATTGTTTTTCAGCCCTATGCATTTCCTGCACATATTTTCTTTCTTTTTTTCTCAGTCTTCATACACGTAGTAAATATGTCTACTTAGATTTGTGTCTGGAAATATGGAGGCTGAACCCAGGTAACCAGAAGTAAGCCAGTATTTAAAAAGTTTCTTATTAAAGTATAGTTGGCATACAACATATAGTTGTTATGTTGTTAGTTTCAGGTGTATAACATAGTGATTTGACCTTTATATACCATACAACGTGATCACCACACTAAATCTAGTCTGTCATTGTGCAAAGGTATTACAATATTATTGACTATATTCCCTGTTAAGCCAGTATTTTTGACAAGTTGCAAATCATGCCACTTTTAAACACGATAAGGAAAAAAGAGGGAATTAACTCTGTGAGTTGAGGCTATTTCGCATGTCCCAACAGTCTTCATAGGTCAATTGGGATCTTTCTCTCCTAGACTCACATCAGCCCCTTCCCACAGTGACTGAATCAGAGGTCACTGTGTGCTGAGCAATGTGACCGTTTCCTGGGGAAAAGTGAGCAGCCCTAGGAAGGGACCCTGAGATGCTGTGGGAAACTGTGGAGGAGCTCCATGAGCCCAAGGGATGGGTCAAATCATGCAGTGCTTGAATCGTGTTTCCAAACATAACTCACATCTATGAAGTACGTATATCAGAGACAATTAAGAGTCTCAGCAGGAAACAACATCAAATATATTTGGAAGATATTAACCAAAGGGAAAAAAATTCTCCAAGAGGCCTGATCTTGCCTTTCATTTTTTTATACAAAATGTTTTGTTTCTTTAGTTACATCTTTTCTTGAGGTATATTAGCAATACTGTGTTCATTTGACAACTGTGGCCTTTCCTTTTTAGTATTGTAGGGAGGGTGAAGTTCTAGTTCCTAGTTCCTTGATGAGTTCTGTTTTTTTTTTTTGGCATAGAATATCTGTAATAGTCATGGGTTTGGCTAGGATTTTCTTTCCTCTAATCTAATTTGTCTAAAAGCACAAGTGAAGACTTTATAAGCTAATGCTAAGAAATCACACTTCCTGCTTGCCTAACACATTTGCCTACAAATTTTAGATCCTTAGCTCATTGACAGAGGAATTGAGAGAATGTAGATTTATGTTAAAAAAAAAAAAAAATCTTTACTCAAGTATTTCTACTGTGTGAATTTGACAAAGAAACCAACCTGTGTTGTCCTGAATTTCTTTGCTTCTGTGACTTACATGGAAACTTCCTTACTTTATAAAGGAACCAAAATGAGGATGAAGTTTGTCACATAAAGTACTGTGGCATAGAACTTTTCCAGACACATATATTGCAAAATTGCCCGTTGCGGTATAATTTTGGTGCTTACATGTAGAAAAGGGAAAGAAAGTATTGTTTATTACAAGTTCAATATAGGTGTCTCTTGCTACTTGACCTCTGGCCATCCAAATTTTCCCTGTCAGAACTCAGGAAGCAAATTGACACAGATAAATCGCTTACTCTCTGAAATCTCAATTCTTGTTTATTGAAACTCAGAAATGAAATAGATTTTTTCCTCTCCAAACTCACTGTCTAAACACTCACTATCAGAATTTAGATAACAGGGGAGTACTTTCCCCTCTTCTTGCTTATTAGAAGCCACTCACTTATTGTAGAAAATCAGGAAAGTACAGAAAAACATAGAGATAATAAAAATGACTCATTGTCAGAGGTATAATCCTAAATGCTGATTTCCTGATAATAGTTAATGTCAGAGAGTAAGGGATACCATTCCTTTGCCACTTCTCTTTCCCTCTCATTTCCCCCAGTTCAGAAACATTCAGAACCCATGGAAGTTTTTAAAAACCTGTTTGTTGATAGATCTGCATGTTGGCTTTGTCTGACTGTATCTGGCCAGTGTGTAGTGTGCGTGAGATTTTTTTCCCAT
Organism: Rhinolophus ferrumequinum; assembly: GCF_004115265.2. Lineage (NCBI taxonomy): Eukaryota > Metazoa > Chordata > Mammalia > Chiroptera > Rhinolophidae > Rhinolophus > Rhinolophus ferrumequinum. The sequence continues at coordinate 79,792,757 of NC_046292.1, forward strand.
TGCCAGACTTCTGCACTTGACTCTGGATTAGGCCATTAGGCCTTCTCTTGGAGGCTGGCTTTTTGTTGTTCTTCCAGGCACTGGAGGACAATCTACTAGCCTGTTTTTTCAGGGTGACACTTGTAGCCACAGGATCTGTAAATGTGTGTGATCAATCATTGACAGTAACTCATTTCCCTACTGATAGACAAGGACGAGAATGCCCAGTTAAAATACAATTTGGAATATAAGCATAAAGAAAGTTAGGAATGAAAATGATGCAGAACTGATGGCACACACTGACTTAAAAAAATACATTTTCCCCCAACTGCTCAAAACATAACCACCACTGCTGTCTGGTGTCCAACTGAGTGTGTGAACAAAACAAAGCCAGATGCAGTCGATTAACTTCCAGGCTTTCTTATGCAACACTGCCATGGCCAGTTTCCCTACTGCACTTATTTTCTCTAAATGAGCTTCCTCAGTTTCATCTGCATTGCTTCTTGGGGTTGCAGCTGCAAGTGAAGCTGCAGGACATGGAGAATCTGGCTGATTGCTAGGCAATGTGGCCGTGCTGCAAAAGTGCCTCTCAATTCAATATGTCTGCTTGTTTCCAGCCTCCTGACCACAAATGTTCATTGTGAATATGACTCTCACCAAAGTAAATGTTTCCTTCCTCTGGGTTTTTGCAAAATGACATCAACTCTGATAGTTGTTCCATTCCTGGTTAGGGCTGCCGAGTGGGTATCTTTAAGGGAATTAGACAAGGTACCCCTTCCAAGCTGATGAGCCTTTTGAGCCTGGAGGCAGTTCGCACAATGTGTGAAGATAAGGCAGCTTCCTCCAGTTGGATGAAGCCCTGCTCAAGGTGGAAAGAGGGCTTGACTTCCGCTCCTGCTGTGTCCTTTTGCAGTTCACAGACTCCACAGTCAGCCACGGCAGCCCAGTTAGAGCAACAGAACACTTGGCAGAAAACATTCTGGATGAAGTTCTGATTATGCATCAACACCTTTCTTGCATAGAGCTCTGAGTACTCTGCCTACCCTCTCACTTCACCGTTCCTATCCACTTAAGGCAGAATGTTCGCCTCATAGACCGGCAAACAGAAGCCCAGTGAGAGAAATTTCTAACCTGGGGGACGATGTAAGCCAGCGGTCCTGCCAAAACCAGAACTGAGTCTTTTAACTGGTTCTATAAATCCCCCAGTGGGACTTGATGTAGATTTAATTTAGTTTTTAAGTCTTGGCAAACTGGATGCTGTGTGTTTGTGTAGACTTGCGCCATTTAAAAGGCTCTTGGAGTTTAGATTTTGCATGTAATTTGCTACATTAGCTTTGGGCAAAAATATTTGCTTTCTGGTCCTTTGTGGTTTAAGTTCCTTCTCAGCATTAACCTGGAATGTTAGAGAGAGCTGTACTGTGGAATGTAGCAGGGGCCCAGGGTTCAGGGCAGGGTGAGTACAGGAAGGCTTGTTATCCTGTTTCCCCGAAAATAAGACCAAACCGGACAATCAGCTCTAATGTGTCTTTTGGAGCAAAACTTAATATAAGACCCGGTCTTATGTTATATTATATAAGACCCAATCTTATGTTATAGTAAAATAAGACCGGGTCTTATATTAACTTTTGCTCCAAAAGACGCATGAGAGCTGAATGTCTGGCTAGGTCCTGTTTTCGGGGAAACACTGTACTAGTGGCAGCTTTTCAGACTGCAGGAACTTATGTAGGATTTTCCCAGTTTGGTTGTTTGTTTGTTTATGTATTTTGTACATTACACAATTGAGATTAGGAAGCTGAAGCATTTCAGGTTTAAAAATGAAGAAAAGATTTGGTTGGGAAGACATTTTCCAGATACATTGCATTAAGTAAGAGCATGAGCGTGATATTTGTCTTGCAAAGTGACATTCACACTATCATAATTATCCCAACATCTTAAAGTTTGGTTTATCTTTGAGGTAAACAGAACCAGGGTCTGTTATTCCAACGAAAATTTGACTGTCTTCTTGGATTTTCTAGAGTGTTAAACACTTCATCATTGGAGAATGGATTTTTAGTAATCAGATCGAATCCCTATATATTCTTTTGTAACAATAAGCAAGAAGCAGACACTGTGACCCCACTTTATGGAAGAGATAACTGAGGTAGCAAAAAGGAAGTAACTGGTTTGGTCATATGATGAATCTCAAAGCAATACCTGGGCATGCTGGGGACAACCTGTGAAGATAAATCCTGCAGCTATAGTAATTTTCAGCAGTGCTTTCTCTCTCTCTCTCTCTCTCTCTCTCTCTCTCTCAAGATAGGACTAATGCTCTTGTTTTCTGAAACTCCTTTTCTCCTGTTTCTGCACCATTACCAATCTCTCAACTGAATTTTCAATCCCAGCGTACGTGCACGAGAATCACACCATATGAGAGGGTTAAAGTCAGCATGGGAGGTGAGAATCTGTTATATTTTTTAAAATTCACCTTTAAAATATCTTGCTTTGCCCATTTCATGTAGTAAACATAGTTTACAGCATTGGTATGTATAGTATACCTAAAACACATCTGTAGTTAAGACTATGTAAGCAGTATTGAATTTTTCAGTGCCAAATCTTTAAACATTAGTGACTTGGCAAGAGGCTCTGAGAGATAAACAGAAGCAAAGATTGACTTAGGGCAGAGTAGGTCACATTTGTCATCTCCTGCCCACTGTAGGGCATTCACTCACTGAGTAAAATAGTAGGTAGATTTGCCCATGTTATTGGAAAATTTCCCCTCTCTCCTTCTCGTCTCTCCTTAACCACACCCTGTGTACCCCTCTCTTTTTCTCTCTCTACTTTTCTCCCCTAAATGGATAGAATTGAATTTGTGTAAATTAAATATACATATAATATCATTTTACTGTTGATTTCACAAATGCCATCTGTAAGTTAATCAATGTCATTGTGAAATATAAGAAAAAAGTGAAAGGATAGATTCTTGTTTCCTAGTGCTCATTAGCAAGTAAACACACGTACGGGTTTTATGTTTTTATTGGAATATGGGTTTATAGCAACTGTTAAATTCATGGTTTTTGAAAAAATTAATTTATTTTCCAATTACAGATGACATGCGATATTATTTTATTTTCATGGGTACAAGATAATGGTTAGACATTTATATACCTTTGCGGAGTGATCACCCTGAGGAGTCTAGTACCCGTCTAGTACATGGGGGATGTTACATTGTTTAAGCCAAAGAGATCAACGTCCTTTTAATAAAAACAGGCTGGTGCTCTATTCTGGGATGCACAGCATCAGGAAAGCCCTAGCGATGGGCACGTATAATACATGTTAGAAAGCTGGAAAGAATTCTGGAACTTATACAATTGAATGTTATATGACAGGGTCTTTACACCTAACCACAATTTTTATCAGGCTGTTTGTCAGCAGCCTTCTTCTTAAACTACTTCCCAGCAAGGTGTGATGGCAGCAGCTGGGGATGGGAACTTCAAAGAAGTTATGCAACAAGGGAAAGTTCATTCTGGAAAAATCATCTCTGATGCTGGCTCTAAGACAATCTGGGTTGTTCGTTGTCTATTTGCTCTCAGACCACTACCTCATATTCACCTGCTCTGTTTTGTATTGCAGGGGGCTAAACCTTGTAGACTATATTCCCAGACTCTCTTGCCAAGTGTCTTACAGCGAGGTTTGGCCAATGAGTCATCAGAAGAAAGGAGAAATGAAGAAGCCAAAGCATTTCTCCCTCTTGTTTTCTGTTTAGAATGGTGTATTTGGGGGGTAGCTGGGTCTCAGTTGTGGTTATAGCTTTTGCTGCACAATCCTTCCTGTTGGGCACTGGTACCATTACCTCTTTTCTTTATCTCCTCAGCCCTACAAGGGTTAGTGGCTTCCTCCCATTGCTAATCTCCAGGTTGTCTTCTCTTCCCTTTTATTTTTAGTTTTTCCAACACCTTTGTGACAAGATCCCCATGTTAAAATTTCTATTTTGAGCTATCTGGTGTGGACTATGTTTTGTTGTTGTTTGTTTATTTGCTTGTATTCTCAGACCCTGACTAATGCCTATTCATGCTCTAGGCTCTGTTTTGGATCTTATGCTTGGCCTGCTAGGTTTGCCCTTAGGTCTGACCTTAAATTTAACCAGCTGGTTGCTCCTCACATACATCTTTACATTGTTTTTATGGCCTCAGTCTTGATGCTGGGGTAATACTCAGTGGCTTTAGCTCCTCCCCCTCTTCCATATCTCTGCTGGTGCAAAATATCACCTGAAATATGAGACACAGGATTTAGAACCAGAAGGGTCGTTCGATATTTAACTCAACTCCTTATTTTCACCAATAAGGACACTGGTGCCTAAAATGATGTCTTCCCTAAGGCTACCAAGTTAATGGTGGGGAGTGAGGAGTGAAGTAAGGGAAGGTTCAAATTCACGTCTAGATAAACTTTCCATCACCTTATTAACTGTAGCATGTGACAGGGGTTGGAGTCATGAAGATTGAAATATTTACTACCTGATAGCCCTCCTCATTGCCTGGCCTTTGCCTTCAAGCAGACATTTTGTACTGAGTGGACAGAAATATTAATTAATTAAATCAACTCCTATTGATTGATTGTCACTAAGGGCAGGGCTCAATGCTGAATGCTATGGGAAGGGCACATATGAATAGAAAATGACCCCATCCGCAAGAAAATCACTCTCTATGAAGGCATATGACAAACACAAATGAGTCATATGCATGTCATATATGTTATGTACAAGGTAGAAAACAGTAAGCTCCATAAAAGGGATGCAAATACAGTGTTATTTGATGTGGAGGAGAGAGAAAGTTACTTTTGGCTGGGCAGTGTTAGTGAAAACTTAATAGAGCAGATAGTATTTAAAATGCACTGAAAAGCACAGATAATATTTCACCACGTAGAGCTGGTGAGAAAGCTATTTAGGAGGAGTGATCCAATGCAGATAAGGAGACAGTGTGTGGTTCATTGTAGTTGGAAAGCTGATTGCCTTTAGGGGAATAACAACAACAACAACAACAACAACAGCAATCACAGCTAACATTTAATGGACTCCTACCACATACTCAAATATTGCGTTAAGTGCTTTACATGCTTTTTATCAACCTATGAGATGGGTATTGTTACTCTTATCTTGCAGATGGGGAAACTGAGTTTCAGAAAGAGTAATGACTTGTCCAAAGTCACCCAGCTAGCAACTGAGGGACATGGGATTCCACATAGGTCTGCCTGATTCTAGATATGCTGTTAAACCCTTAAGCCAAATGGGTAGGCTATAAAGAAAAATAAGGGATTTACATTTAGACCTAAAGACATGATAGTAAATTTAGTACTGAGCTCTTAGAGAAGGCATTAGAAAAATGAAAAGACCTAGATTTCTGAAAAACAAAATTACTGCTACCCCATCCTCACTAGAGCAGAAACTATAAACTTTCTTGCACATATTCTCTCACAGAAGTATGTTTATTTATTCTTATATATGTGTGTGTATGTGTGTGCACACATGCATGTGCTCTGGTCCTAATATATTATGTATTTTATAAAGATACATAGAATGGAGGATGAAATAAAGATAAAAATATTTCAGAAACATAATTTTTATTTATTAACAATTCAAACAATCATCTTGCCTCCACAACAAAAGAGAGGCTTTCACATATTTATCATTAAGCTTAAACTTAAGCTTAGTCAAGTTTTATACATCCTAAATGGGTTTCACATAACTTTAAACCCAGTCAAAAATATTGTAGATGTTTGCTTTCTAGTTCTGTAAGCTTTTCTTTTAATGTCTTGCTAATTAGGACATGCTAGCTAATATCTCAAGTCAAAATAGACAATTAGCACAATGTTCATCATTAGTGATTGTGGGATAAGTCCTTATTTTAAATAAGTTTTTAAAAGAATAATTTTGAAGGTTTTTTATTGATTGACATTCTGAAAGTGAACTCTTCGTTGGTTTTTACCCTGTAATGTGACTGATGAAGAGCTTGTCGAAGAGCTAGAAAAGTATCCGTTGGCTCTGCCATTTTCTCATTGTTTCCCTGGGTTGTGTTATTTGTGATACTTTTAATCTCTGGTTTCTTTCTGTGAATCTTTTACCGTTTGTTTTTTTTTCCAAATGAGCTGAGGGTTAACTTAGTTAAAATTACATATTGTCATGCATACAACCACTTAACCAGACACAAGGAAACAGCAACATTCTCTAAAATGCTGAAAAGCTCTAACAGGCTGAGGACAGATACTGCTTTCAACCACCTTGGAAAACCTCACCTATCTTGAGTATTGCAGATTGGGTGAAAGCATTAGATTCATCTGGATATAACGTATTTCTTAAGCTGTATTAATTTGTTTTAAAATAAAAACACATAGTGGTAGCCTGGTAGTTAAAATGCCTATAGGATTCCATTACTGTTGAATCATCAAAACTATACACCTTGTCTATTTCTTCATATGATTTAGGCTTCTGGAAAAAAATATGAAAGGAGGGAACAAATTATTCAGGTAGTGTCATTTCTTCTAGAAAAATTTGGGGTGTGACTCATAATCCCTGAAAAAATTCTCCTAGAGTTCTTGTGGGTATGAGTGACTAAATGCTTCTCTAAGAGGAAGATGTTTTACATATGTAAATATTCATTATTTCTACATATTAGGGTAGAAGAACTCAAACATTTACAGGAAATTAAATCCTATTTTCATTAAAGCTTCCCTGTTCAGAATCCTTAAAGTGGATAGCCCTGACATTTAAATTGGAATTCACTCCTTTCTTTATTCTGTTGACTAAAGCAATACTGGGAAATATGGGAATTATCTGTTTACCAAAGTGACATCCAAGCATGCTAAACCAAACTCCAAAGCCTAGTGGATGAAATATCTGTCTCCTGTGTTAAGGCCATCAAGTTCGGCTCCTGCTGGGATGGTAGTTTTTTCAATTAAATTTCCATTAACTTTTTGCCTCTGTGTCATTAGACGCTAATTCTTATGTGCGGCAAAGATGAAAGAGTAAAGGGAAATATCTGATTCATGTATCATGTTGCTGACAAGTAAAATGTGATGATGACAACTTTTTAATGTAGGAGCTAGGGAAGCCAGAGAGGGGACAGGTCTTTTAGACCTGATACTGACCACAGCAGAGGAGTGGTGGCAGCTGCAGCTCTGGAAGGCAATTTGGAAGATAGTGATCATGCAGCGGAAGAATTCAGTATTCTAAATGCTGGGATGTGAGGAAGAGCTGGGCAGAGAGAACAGGCTTCAGGAAACCTGAAACACTGAGAGGCGAAGTACACAAAAGGCACGTTGGTAAGGAGAAGAGATGGAGGGGGCTCGTCTTTTGGAAGAAGCTGGTACGAAGGGGGAAAGGCAAACCTCTTACACTAAAAAAAGAAAAACAAATGAGAATTTTAGACGTGGCCCATTTGGTAAATCCATGAATTCTTAGATGATCTAAATTTCAAGAAATGATATGTAAAATATCTAGAAGAACAAATAGCTAAGAGGTACAAACAAAAAATAGTTCATGCATTTAAACATAGAAATGGAAAGGGTTCCCAGGGCAGAGATGAAGACAGTGAGAAACTGACAGAGGTTACAACGGTTTTGCAAGAAGTGGAAAGATAAAAAGATAAAAACCAACCAAACAAAAATCAAAACGTATATTTGCTAATTCCTGGTGTGGAGAAATAGTAATAGCTGATGCTCAAGAAGACTTTTAAAGAAGTACCAATATTCTTTCAAGTTTATATGGAAATAAGAGTAAATGGATTTTTGATTTCCATTACATAAATCTTAACCAAATGAGTTTAGATACAGACACAGAACTTAAAAAAAAAATTAGAAGCAAAAGAGATTAAGGACAATTTATTCACTAGGGGATTTTCTGGGTTAACATTTGGGGTGTCTAAAAACTTGATGATCAAAATTTAAAATTAGTACACGTTTTAGTTGAGAATACAAAGTCAAACACAAACGATTATACATACACACATGCACACACATGCATAATCTAATAGGCTATACGTATTTAAATATAAGAAGTAGAATTAACTTTTACATACCCATAATAGTGCCCACTATTTTTTGATTGCTTAGTATTCATGCACTGTTTTGAACATTGTACATCTCAGTTATTCATCACAATTATTCTATTATGGACGTACTCTATTCCCCCACCCCCGTTTTGCAGGTGAGAAAACTAAGGCACAGAAATTCAAGTCCAAGTTCATAGGGTTGGTACACGGTAGATGTAGCTTTGGGAACCAGGCCTTCCAACTCTAGAACTCGTGTTTTTTTACTGTAACTCCATGGAATGGCAGTTAATTAAAAAAAAATAACATCTGGAATAGGTTCAACATTGTTTAACATTTATATTTGAATATAGCTTTGCCTGCTGTTATGAGAATATTTACTTCAAAATAAAATAGTGGAACCCAAATTGAAATAAAATAAAAAGGCTAAGTTGATTCAGGAGGAACTGTTTCTTTTTTTACTATTGGAGAGAAACTATATCACATCTTAGAAGGATGCAAAACATCAGTTTAATATAAAATAGGCTTGTCTCAGCAAAATTGCTGTTTAATTCTTGACTTTAGCTGGTGTCCAACCCTTAGCATTGTGTGTATGCTGTCTGTGGTGTTCTGGAGTCGGCTCATTACTTCCGTCTAGGCATGAACAGTTTGAAGTCACTTCAGGACGCTCATCTGTACAGTTGTGCTTTTGCTTCTCCCATGTAGGTACTGACATCTTATAGAAACCTGGCTTCCCAAGCCATTGTGTTAGTTAGGAATGCATTTGGCCCCAAGTAACAGAAAATGCAGCTCACAGTAGCTTAAACAAATAAGAGTTTGTTTTTCTCATGTAGTGAGAAGTCTGAAGCGAGGCAGCTGCGTGTGTTGGTTTAGCAGCTCAACTTTACCAGAGGTGGAGTCTGCAGTGCTCTTGGCCTTTCCTTTGTGTTTGCGATATGGCAGTTGCAGCTGCAAACATCGCAGGCAGGCAACGTGGGGAACAGGCAGCGCCAGCCACGTCTGCTTCTTTATCAAGACAGCAAATCTTCTATTGTGTCTTCTACTCTCCAGGGACTTAGCTAAGACTGGATCACTACTGGCTGCAAAACATGCTGGGAATGTATTTGGGCTGCAAGGGAGAAGGAAGTTGGATGTTGAGTAGCTAATCTATGGAGTTTGCCCTAACATCTCAATAGACCTTCTAACTCAAGGAATAGCCTAAATTACAGAATTGTGTAACAAATAATCAAATAACTTTCAATCTCATGATATTAAGTCAAAATGTTCTAAATTATATTTTTTCTTTTATAACTCTTTTGTAACACGTACTTTGATCTTTTAAACATTTCCCCCTAAAAGCTTATTTGAAATCTTCATTTTCTTTGTCATGAAGAAATGACTTCTTAAGCAAGGATAATATGTAATTCAGATCCTGTCCAAATGATCTCAAGGTCCAAAATGCTGAGTTTCAAACTAGTGAGATTTTATTATATCCCACTTGTTGTAACAATGTTTACTTCTGCATCTATGCTCCCTTGGATGAGGTTGACGCAGCAGAACTCAAATAAAATTACCGTTTTCAATGACTTTTAAAAGTTAGGATTAACTATTATTATGTTTCATTTTTACTCACTAGCATGCATTCTTGGAAATACAAAATGCATTTAAGACAAAATTTTGCATCCTAATTTCAAATATGAAAATTAACACATATGGGAGTTATGTTTCTACAAAAATTCAATCTGTAAAATAAGAGGGAAAGTTAAAATAAGTTGTGGAAAACAAGCAAATAAAACTTTTTAAGGATAACTAATGATGAAGAGGAAGAGAGAAATGGAGACTACAGTATCCAGCTGTTGATTGTGGGTTTTGTATGGGAGGCAAGTTATGGGTCAAGGGGCTACATATTTATCATCTAAGACAGTTTGAAAGTGAAAGGGACACGATTAATAATTATGCCAGGTTGAGAAGCAGAAATTGGCAGTTTCAGACAAAGCAGGATGGGTAGTCACTTTAATTGGACTTGGGTTTGAATCCAGGCTCAAAAATTATGGAATCATTAACTGTGAGAAACTTTCATCATTTGTATCATGTTTTTCTGAAATGTTTGATTTTGCCCAATTTTTTATTGCATGTGTAATTTGAAAATGTCAGTAAAGATTTTTAAAATATGGACAATATAAGACTGGTACTTTAAAAATATTCAGAAGGTAAACACTATTTTTTTTTTTAAAATCTGTGCTATGATTTCACATAGCAAGCTGCCAGTTGATGGCAGTTTCAGCATTTTATTTTTGTAGCATAAATTTAGTTATTCATTCAATTTGAATAATATTTGTTAAACCCATGTTATCTATCAGATATTATATTACTGCGTCCCTTAATCCTTATAATGGCCCTCTGAAGTAAATACTTTTAGTCAATTAAAAAAAACACCTCTGTGAGGGTAAGTGACGTGCCCCATTTCACGTGGCTAGTAAGCCGTAGAGCTTAGATTCAAATGCAAGTCCAGTGCTTTTCCCCTTATTACATGGCTATTTTGAGTATTAATTAACACAGGTTATCTTTACAATTTTAAATATGTGCTGCACTCTCAAGTGTGCTTTTGATTACCTTTCAGGGCCAAATAATTTCCATAAGAATGCACCTCTAATTTTATAATGGTAACAGTAGGAAAATAAAAGAGGCTGTATTGGGATTTTACCTTAACTCCAACTCCATGGGAGAGAGATCGAATTATAAGCCTAGGATTTGAAGACAGAAAAAAAAAAGCGAGCAGTGCCAAAGGGCCACTGTTATCAATTTAAGATAATTGAATGTTATCACCTGTATATCTCAGAAGATGTCTGAGAACCCTGACCTTTGCCACAATACAGTTCATTGTAAAGTATATGAGATATAAGACAAGAAACATTCCATACTTACCAGAGAAGTTTAGTTCATCGCTCAAGTCCCAGAGCTCTTGTTATAAATGACCTAACTTATAAAGAAAGCACAATATGAAATTTAAGGATAAAGATCTTATGTCTTTTTTCCACAGTTATATATACAATTTAAAAAAATTCCAGGTCAGTCTATTCAGTACAACATAAAGATTCTAGAAAGAAAAGCAGCTGTTTAACCATGTACAACATTGCGCAACTTTTCAGTACAGGAGGCACAGATGAATTATGCTGATAGGCTGTGAAGTGGCAACGTTATTTGTGCCTTTTCTTTTAGCCATCAGTCTTGAGTTCTCCATTACCCACTCCTTTCAAAGGATTCTACTGAAAAATGCAAAATAGCTCAATCCATTCATTTTCCTTAAGTTCCTTTAAAATAAAACACCAGAGCTGTAATTTGCTAATCATATTTCATCATTCATGACAATCACAGCATAGAGTTATGGTTGGTGAAATCGCTGAGCGTCTGTATGGCCGGTATTGTACGAAGGCCCATTTGGCAATGGAAAAATGCATTGATCAAGAGCAATTCAGAGCATCCCAGATTCCATACAGAAATGTAGGTCCTAGTAGAGATTTATTTTTATCCTATAGAAGCTCTCAATTTTCTATGACAACAATGACGACTATTGACCTAGATGTTCCAAACAGTGAATTAATCCATCCAGTTGGGTGAAGGCCATGGGAATTGGCTAAAAAGAAACTCTTTTATATGAGTCGGTATGGTGGCTCCACTTCCAACGGAAAATGTCTCTGTTGGTGACTTAGCAGGGGTCCTGCTGACCAGCCTGGTTGCCGAGCAGTCTAGACCACGTGACTCTTGATACATGACGGAGCTATCCTGTTGCTGCTGTAGGTGAGCATTGCCAAGTGAGTATTCACTTATTGAGAAGAATAAGTAATATTTATGCACTAAACCATTTTGCTGAATGTTTCAAAAACAGATAATATATTTCATTTAATCTCCCAACAACATTAAGAAGTGGGTATGATTATTTCAATGTTACTAAGGCGGAAGCTGAGGCTCAGAGAGGTTGAAATCACTTGCTAAAGTAATACAACTAATAAATAGCTGAACTAACTTTGATTTCAGGCCACTGGTCTTCAAGTTCATTGTTGCCTTCTTTAGATTACACTGCTTCTTGCAAATACAGAAGAAAATCGTATGAAAGGATGGTAGGCTCAAAAGCAGTCAGAAGATATAAACCAAAATTTAATTAGCAGGCATGAAGAAGTAAGTACAGGGTCAATGACCCGTGGATCAACAAATAGTCTGTTTCTTTCCAGAATTCCCATAAGACATGTGAGCTCTTGGTGGTAGCTTGTCCAAAACTTCTCTTCTAGGGGTTCATCTTTGAACCTTAACTGTCTACCAGCTCCCTGGCATACCAAACCCCTGTGTCCCCATTGTAGTGTGGGAGACTCATTTTTCAGCTAGAGATGTTTACAGAGCACATATTTCACATCTTAAGCACGTTATGTAGGTAACTGTAAGGCTGGCTGGCTCGGAGTCTCCATTTGAGATCTTATTTAGTTCATCCTTCTTCTTCCTCCAGTGGCTATTTTCATGTAGTAGTAGAAACGGTGGAAGTAATGAATGGAAACATGAGCGTCTCCTGACAGAGAAATCCTTTATGTAACGTCTCTGGTATGACATCAAATTCTCTCCCACACACCTAAGTTTGTGTCTCATCTCTGTCCCTTGCTAGCTGAGTAGCTTGACCAGCCCACTTTATCTCTCTAAGCTTTGCTGAAAAGTAGCCAGCCTTATAGGTGTCATGCGCGAAGAATTGGACTGGGGTAGATGAGAATAGTCTAGAAGCTATAAAGCACTCTATAAATGTAAGATTGTCTGCCTCCTCCTTCTTATGGGGTTAGTTGCCTTGCAGATACTCATTCTCCACTGAATTGCCTAAAATAAATAAAGATGAAGTAACATTAGGATCTGAAACTATTTGGGGGATTTTAATTCCTCTGATAGTGAAAATTCTTGCCCTGGCAGAGTAGGGGCTCTCTCTTCTTTGTTCCCACAATAACTTATATCTCCCTTCCTTGTAGAACTTACCCCATTGAATTGTGGATGTCTGTTTGTATGTCTGTTTTCCTTCCTCAAGAAAAAGGAGCCCATCTTAGTCATCATTTTATCCACAGTGCTTAACGTTGAACCTGGCACACTCAAATGTTTAATAATATGAGTAATATTTACTGAGCATTTACTCTATACCACTGTGTTAAACACCTTAGATATGTTGATTTGTTTAATCCTCACGATTATAAAATTATCTTCATTTTATCGATGAGAGCTAGATGAGATTCAGAAGTATTAAGTAACCTGTCTAAAGTCACATAACTCAGAAATGGTGGATGTGGGCTGTCTGGGATATGAACCAGGTCTTCTAGCTCGAGACTGCTCTTAACCACTATACTTTCCTGCCTTTAAGACATTAATATTTAGCGTCAAAAGTTTAGACAATGAAGGACAATAGAGCTAAGAGAAAAAGTATTATTAGGTTGGTGCAAAAGTAATTGCGGTTTTTGCATTATTTTTAACCTTTTAAACAGCAATTACTTTTGCACCAACTTAATATTTTCTTTGTTATTTTATATATAAACATAATTCCACCACCTAGAGCTAACTACACCTAGCATTTTTCTTTATTCTATGCGTGTATTTTGCATAGTTGAGTTTATATTGCAAATGAATTTATAGCCTTTTTAAAAAACTTTTATCATATTATAATCATTTTTAATGATAAAAATATTCTTGCATATATGGGTGCATTATTTAGCCAAATATTCTCCCATAATTAGGCACTGAACTTTTCCTTCCTGTTTTAGGTGATTCTTTGATTAATAGTTTTGTGCATAAATCTTTTGTATGGATAATATTTTTGTGTGGTTCACAGAAGAGGGTATTTTTGAGATGTTTGATACACAATGCCAAATTGCTTGGATAAAGAGGGTACCAATTTACACCCTGACCAGTAGAATCTGAGCAGGCTTTAGACGTTGGAGAGATGGTTTTGAAGGAGGGAGTACAGAGAAAGGAGGGTTCTGAGAAAGGAGGAGATAGCTGCAGGAAGCGGTGAGTTGCCTACATCCAATTGTCAAGCAGCGCTGGACTTTAACATGTCTCCTCTTCACCTACTTAGAAGAAATGTAGTGAAACAAGAGCTGCCCAAAGAGAAAATGGCAGTCTACAGTCTTAGGCTGTCCCTCCATTGTCTAAAGGTCTGAACTGCTCCGTTCTTTCTAAGTGTGGCAAGTCATTAGGCCTCAGCTCGTCAGAAGGATGATGATACCATCTTAAATTTGACGAAAGAATAACAAAATACATTTCAAAGGCAAAGCAACTCCTTCCGAATGTAGTTTTCAGACTGATGTATGTGTGTACGTGTATGTGTGCATGCACATGTGTGTGGACATACCTGTGTGTAAGTGAGATGGTGGTAGAGGGGGTGGGGGTGTCAGTTTGAGAACAGTTGCCAGTAAGAGAAATCAACTAATCAAAGGATTGACTTTGCCATTTTTGTGGGTTTTCTGAGTGTATTTTGTTAGGTTTGGCAAACTACAGTGAATTTAGAGTACCATGCTGAGGTCTTTTCATTAATACCTGGGAGGCTGTCTCTAGCTTATGAAACTTCAGTAGATGGATTAGAAATATATAATTCACCAAGTGTCTAACTTCATGTCTTGTAAAATCCCAGTTTTAATTATCCAAGGAAAGCATTTACGTTTCTCTGCCTTTATCTTGTGCTTTGAATGTGTTTCTTGGCTTTCTCCATCTTTTTTCTCCCTCCTTTTTCTCTTTTAACTCTCTAGCAATTATGTCTTGACTGCAGGGCATTCATATTTCCATTCACGGCCTCCATTTTTATTGTCTGTCTTCACAATAACTATATTCACCTGTTTATATCTCTTGAGTTTTTTGTTTTGTTGTTGTTGTTGTTTATCCCAAAGACCAAGTGTGCTTCGCTTACCTTGGTTAGCAAGAGGAAAATGACCTCTATCAGTTTCAAAGCCGCAGACTTGGCCACAGTGGGAACACCAGCCATAGAAGCTACAGATTACTTGCAGTAAAAAAAAATTACATACTTTGACAAAAAGAATAGGAATCCACTGGCGAGAATTGCTAGTATTTTCCTTGGGCAAGTGAGAACTTTCCTTTTGGCAAGGAGCATTGTAACTAACACTTCAGAAGCAGATAAACCTAAATCAGAGGGCTGGCTCCACTTAATAGCTTATGAACTTGGCAATGTTGTCTGAATGTCAGTTGCTTCATCTGTGAAATGGATATAATAACAGTTACCCCATAGGGTGGCTGGAAGGATTAAATGAGATAAATCATGTAGACCTGTGTGCTCCATAAATGTTGACTGCAATTATTTTAATCACTATTCTTATCGTCATTACTTGTTTGACTCATAAAATTTCCCACTTGCTGTATCCTATAGAAAGGACTCTTTTTTTCTTTCTAAATGTAGCCTCTATTTTTCTGATAATCTTAATGGGTGAAACGGAGGGAATATTCTTTCCCAGTGGCCAGTTAATATTGTGATAAGAATTGCACTTTTGGTATATTTCTCCCCCTTTTGCAATTGTTTGGGTAACTGCTGTCTGTTTCCATGGATCACCCAGTTGTGTTTGATTATAGGATTAACTGATCCATAAATGGATAGGGAAGAACATGAGGATACCAAAGAAAATATTTATGAAGAAGAAAGTATCTCAGACACAAATACGTATCTAGCTTGTAATCGAATCTTTCAAACCAATGCTTTGCACTACTACCTGGATACATGGCTGAGAACTTGCTGATACACTTTCCCTCCCACATACTCTCTCCTATGGTGCCTACTATAAATACAGTAAAGTATTAATAATAAAAAAGGCCTTCCTGAAGTTGCAGCATGTTATGACAAGTTGGAGGGCATTAACAGCAATTCTGTGAAATGTAATTCGAGGCATATATTTTCAAAAAAGCCTGTCCCAAATCTATGGCATGCTTGATTCAAATCGGCTGCTGTGGTCTAACATGTCTCCTTGAATTTTTTCTTTCATTGCTCGAGTTCACTTGCACAATTTTTTTCCTTTCCTTTCCTCCCATGATCAATTTCCCACTTACACAAAGCATCAAATATTTCAAAGGCTGGTTTTTCAATACTTATCAAAGCTTTCCATCTTTCTATTCTGTAATTTTAGGGGGTGGGGTAAAAAACAAGAAGACTTTAAAGTCAGAAAGTAATTTGTGTGTGTGTGTGTGTGTGTGTGTGTGTGTGTGTGTGTGTGTTGTCCTTTAGAATCAAGATCTTTGGTCTTAGTTCTTCTGGGTCTTACACTATTTTAATAGATTGTTAACCCACCCTCTTGGGCTTTCTCCTCATGTAATGAATCGAGTAGAAGACAATAAATCCAATTGGTTAGAACCCAGGGCCCCAGTTAGGTGTCGGTTTTCCATGTGGGCATCTGGCCTTGCTGGCTTCTACCATCACAACCTAGAGAAATGCTGGTCAGGGGCAGAAGGGGAGAGTGAGAGTGGGTCCCATAAGTCATCCTCCCCACCAGCCTCCAAGGACAACTGAAAGTGCTTGTCCTTCGGTAGTTGTGAAACAAGTTTAATCTGCAGCTTTTCAGTGGGATGGGATGGGAATAATTGTAATTTTTATAAATTTTTCTGCTGCTATCTTTTGAATACTTGGTATTGGGGGTGGTGGTGGGTGGGTGGATAGGGGGCACAGTTCATCTTGTGGGTGAGAAACTCTTGGAAAATGACTTATTGGGACAGTTTATGTGAAAAGAGAAGACATTTCAGACTCAATACTCAGTGTCATCTGGTAGGAGAGGTTAAAATGCTCTGCATGAAGAAAAAACAGATTTTGAGGAATTAATGCTGTTCCTTATTATAGGTAGGAGATTTGAAAAGAAAGAGAGTGCTGAAAATAGTAATATTATGTAACCTTCATTGAATGATTACTATGTCTCAGGGACTGTTCTAAGAACTTCCTGTGTGTTGACTCACTGAATGCTCACAACAGTGATAGGTGGTGTGTGTGTGTGTGTGTGTGTGTGTGTGTGTGTGTGTGTGTATTTATGGAAGTGAAATTCATATAACATAAAATTAAACATTTTAAAGTGAATAATTCAATGACATTCAATCAGTTGCTTCTCTACTTATGGTGGGGTTATGCCCCAATAAACCCATCGTAAGTTGAAAATTCCTTTAGTTCACCTAACCTACTGAACATCACAGCTTAGCCCAGCCTACATTATATGTACTCAGAACATTTACGTCCGCTGACAGTTGGGCAGAATCGATCATCTAACACAATGACTACGCTGTAGAGTATCAGTTGTTGACCCTCCTGATCATGTGATCGACCGGAAGCATCGTAAGAAGGCATCATATTGCTTGTGTCTAGCCCGGGGAAAAAATCAACATTCAAAATTCAAAGTCGGTTTCTACTAAATGAGTATCACTTTCTCACAAGCATAAGGTTGAAAAATCATAAGTGGAAACATCATAAGTCAGGGACCTTCTGTACATTCACAGTGTTGTGCGACCACTGCTTCTATCTAGTTCTATAGCTTTCATCACCTTGAAAGGAAACCGTGTATCTATTGTATTAGTTTTCTAAGGCTGCTATAACAAAGTATCACAAACTGGGTGGCTTACAGCAATAGAAATTTATCGTGTCTTAGTTCTGCAGGCTAGCCCTGGGAAATCAGTGTCTGTATGGCTCTGCTCCTTTTGAGACCCTGAGTAGAATCCCTTCTTGCCTCTTCCAGCTTCTAGTATCATCAATAATCCTTGATGATTCTTGGCTTCCAGCTGTATCATTCCAATCTCTGCTTTCATCTTCAAATGGTGTTCTTCCTTGTGTCTTCACACTGTATTTCCTCTACCTATCTCTGTGCCCCAAATTTCCCCTTTTTATAAGGGCATATGAGATATTGGGTTAGGGGTACAATGATCACTTCATTTTAACTGGATTACCTTTGGAAAAACCGTATTGCCAAAGGAGGTCACATTTTGAGGTACTTGAGATTAAGACTTCATTATATGTCTCTTTGGGGGAACACAACCTGTGGTACCCATGAAGCAGTTACTCCTCATTCCTCGCTCCCCTAATCTCTGGCAACCACCAATCTGCTTTCTGTTTCTATGGATTAACTCACTCTGGACGTTTCATGTAAATGAAATCATACGCTAGGTGGCCATTTGTGTCTGGCTTCTTTCACATAGCATAATGCTTTTGAAGTTCACCCATGTTGTATCATGTGTCAGTACTTATTTCCTTTTAGGGATGACTAATAATATTCTTGTTTTTCACATGAAGAAATGAGGCATATTAAGGTTAAATAATGCATCCAGGATCATAGGAGCAGGAGATATTGGAGATGGGAATTGAACCTAGAAAACTGCTTGAAAAGCCTGTATGTCCTCAAGAAGTGTTGTCCCTAAGGAACACAGAGAGAAATGAGCACTAGAAAGAGAGTGGGCGAGGAAGATGGTGGGTGTGACACGCCCAAGGGTCTCTTAAGAATTGTGCCTTGTATCCAATTTTATGTTTCCTATTCCGTGCTCTGCAGCCACCGTCTCTATCTTCCCCAAACCTTCGGCAAACCCTCCTCACTTTACTGTTTTGTATTAAGTATGCTTTGAGGAAATAATGAAGGGCAGCATCCAGCGTAGAGATAAGAATTTGGAGTAAAAGATGACCTGAAAAATGTGAGCCCTGGCATTTTGCAAATTCAAAGATTATCTAACTAAGCTTTTTTATTGACGAATTAATGGAAAGTAGGATCCCAGGGGCCTGTGGGATTTGGGGACAGGTCTACATAGCTTTGTGTGATCAGCTCAATGCCTCCCAGAAGCTCTGAGGCATCAAAAATCATCCCGTTGCCCTCAGCACACAAATACATCACACCCGCTTAACCCCACTTTGGATGAGTGGATACCAAAGTGGTGTATGCCACAAGAGAAGGTGTAAGAATTGCTTCTTTGCTAGGTCAATTCCAGAACAGTCCAAAAACTTGAAAAATTGTAAGAACCAACTTGCCAAGCCAGAGAAATGTGGTTCTCCACAAGCAAATCAAGACTGGATTTTGAGGACTTGCATGGATGGACTCCTTTCAAGAATTAAGGAAGTATACTCATTTCCTAGGGCTGCTTCAAACAACAGAAATTTATTCTCACACAGTTCTGGAGGCTAGACAAGGTGTGTCAGCAAGATTGATTCCTTCTGGAGGGCTCTGAAGGAAAGCCTGTTTCCTTTGCATATGAATGTCCAGGGACAATCTAAGTACTCAATGATGGGAGAAGTATTCAACTTCTGCTTCCCCTGCTGGCAACTTGGGCTACAATCCTCCACTTGTGTGAGATCCTGGAGACACCAAGACATAGTGCCATTGCAGTCAGAAAGAAAAATGAAGTGCGTTGGGCATGGTTGATGTGAAATGTGTGCTGGAAACAAAGTTGGAGCAGTCAGTCCTCCATGGAGTGTAGACAGAATAGTCTGAATGCTCTCGCAGTTGTTACCTCAGTGGCTTGTCTTCTACTGCATAAATTTGTAATCTATGTTTTTACCTTGTTATGTGATTGAAGGGAGCCAAACATTTGTCACCCTAAAGCTACATTTTGGAATACTGAATTTAAGCTGGTCATTAGGAAACAGACAATTCAGAAAGAACCTTTGACCCTTCCCCCTTTCCTGCCTAAGAGATTCAGATGGAAAAGCCTGCTTCTGGAAGGAAACCTTAGCGTAATCACCTTAGCGTAAGGCAGAAAGGCTTTAACCCCAGCTAGAAGAACTTAGGAGGTGAGGGAAAAGTATTATTTTTTTAGCCCCACATGGTGATACTATTTTTCTTTCTTTTTCCTTTTTGTATTGATCTAAAAAAAGTGAATGCTTAGTGAAAAATTAAGTCATGAATATCTTTTGCTCAAGAACGTTGATGATGAATTTGAAACTTGCACAAACGCTTGTTAACATTTGCCATGTACCCTGGGGGTTGTTGTAATATCACCAACCACAGGTAAACCCAGAAAACAACGTTTTATAAAAAAAAGCATGACCATCTATTTAAAAAATTAGGTATTTTAAGACCATTATGCCTGGTGATGACAATTTCACACATGCAGTGTGTATGTGTGTGTGTGTTCTGTATTGCCCTGGGAAGTATGATTTTTCAGTTAGGTAAGAGGATTAGTCTTCCAAGTCAATTTTTTTAAAATAATTTTTTAATTTTTCAGTTACAGTTAACATACAAAATTATATTAATTTCAGGTGTACAACATAGTGATTGGACATTTATATAACTTATGAGGTGATCACCCCAATAAATTTACTACCCATCTGACACCATACATAGTTATTACAATATTATGGACTATATTCCTTATGCTAAACTTTACATCCCCATGACTATTTTTTAACTACCAATTTGTACTTCCCTTCACCATTCTCACCCAACCCCCAACCCCCACTCCCATCTGGCATCCCTTCAAAAATTCTCTGTATTTATGAGTTTATTTCTGTTTTGTTTGTTTGTTTATGTTGTTCGTTAGATTCCAGATATAAGTGAAATCATATGGCATTTGTCTTTCTCTGTCTGACTTACACCACTAAGCATAATACCCTCTAAGTCCATCTATGTTGCAGATGGAAAGATTTCATTCTTTTTTACGACTAAGATTCCATTGTATATATGTACCACCTCTTCTTTATCCATTCATCCCTTAATGGACACCCAGGTTGATTCCATATCTTGGCTACTGTAAATAATGCTACAATGAACATATGGATGCACATGTCCCTTGGAAGTAGTGTTTTGGGTTTATTCAGATAAATAACTAGAAGTGGGATTATTGGGTCCTTCTTTGTCTCTTGGTATAGCCTTTGTTTTAATCTATTTTGTCTGGTATAAATACTGCTACCTCAGCTTTTTTTTTTTTTTTTTTTCATTTCCATTTTTATAAAATATCTTCTTCCACAACTTTACTTTCAGTCTCTGAGCGTATTTCAATCTGAAGTGAGTCCTTTGTACGCAGCATATGTAAGGGTTTTGTTTTCTTATCCATTCAATCACCCTATATCTTTTGATTGGAGCATTTAATCTATTTACATTTAAAGTAATTGTCAATAGATATGTAGTTATTGCCATTTTGTTATTCATATTTCTTCTTCTTCTTCTTCCCCTCCTCCTCCTCATCCCCCTCCTTCTTCCTCTTCCTCTTCTTCTTCTTCTTCTCCTCAAAGAAGTTTCTTTAACTATTCTTGTAATACTGATTTGGAGGTGATGAACTCCTTTAACCTTTTTTTGTCTGAGAAGTTCCTTATCTGTCTTTCAATTCTAAATGATAGCTTTTCTGGGTAGAGTAATCTGGGTTGTAGGTCCTTGCTTTACATCACTTTGAATATTTTGTGCAATATCTCTTCTGGCCTGCAATGTTTCTGTTAAGAAGTCAGCTGACAGTCTTATGGGAGCTCCCTTGTAGGTAACTATCTTGTTTCTCTCTTGCTGCTTTTTTTTTTTTTTTTTTTTAAAGCTTTTATTGGGGAAGGGGAACAGGACTCTTATTGGGGAACAGTATGTACTTCCAGGCCTTTTTTCCAAGTCAAGTTGTTGTCCTTTCAATCTTAGTTGTGGAGGGTGCCGTTCAGCTTCAAGTTGTTGTCCTTTCAGTCTTAGTTGTGGAGGGCCCAGCTCAGCTCCAGGTCCAGTTGCCGTTTTCTAGTTGCAGAGGGCACAGCCCACCATCCCTTGCAGGAGTCGAACTGGCAACCTTGTGGTTGAGAGGACGCATTCCAACCAACTGAGCCATCCAGGAGCTCAGCGGCAGCTCAGCTCAAGGTGCCGTGTTCAATTTTAGTTGCAAGGGGCACTGCCCACCATCCCTTGGGGGAGTTGAGGAATCGAACTGGCAACCTTGTGGTTGAGAGCCCACTGGCCCATTTGGGAATCGAACTAGCAGCCTTCGGAGTTAGGAACATGGAGCTCTAACCGCCTGAGCCACCGGGCTGGCCCCTTCTCTTTCTGCTTTTAAGATTCTCTCATTGTATTTAAGCTTTGGCATTTTAATTATGATGTATCATGGTGTGTGCCTCTTTGGGTTCATCTTGTTTGGGATTCTCTGTGCTTCCTGGGCTTGTATGTCTGTTTCCTTCACCAGGTTAGGGAAGTTTCACATCATTATTTCTTCCATTAGGTTTTCAATTCCTTGCTCTTTCTCTTCTCCTTCTGGTAACCCTATCACGTGAATTTTGGTATGCTTGGTGTTGTCTCAGAGGCCCCATAAACTATCCTCATTTTATTGGATTCCATTTTCCTTTTTGCTGTTCTGATTGGGTGTTTTCTGCTACCTTATCTTCTAAATCACTGATTCGATCCTCTGCTTCATCTATGTCTCCCAGTCTTAGTAGAATGGTCTTATGTAGTAGGTGTCCTGTGTGACCCAGTAGCGCGGTCTCCCTAGTCACCAGAGCTGGGGGCTCCAGGTGTGTCCCTTGTGTGGATTGTGTGTGCCCTCCTTTTGTAGTTGAGCCTTGGTTGCTGTTTCCATGTCAATGGGAGGGATTGACCCTTGGCCTGATTGGTTGCAAAAACTGGTCATGACTTCAGTGAAGGAGCTGTTGTGCAGGGGCTGACACAGGATTCTAAAGCAGGATTTACTTTAGCATAGCTCTGATGCCTGCCCAATCTGTTTTTTGGGTGTGTCATCCACAGAGGCTGCTGGGTGGTGCTCCAGCTTGGTCTGAAGCCAGCCATTGGGTGTTCTGGCTCGGGGGCCTTCTGGGAGGGGCTGTGCTGCAGGCTGAGTTCAGCTGCAGCCTGTGCCCTTCCCAGGGCTCCCTTGAATGAGCCACAAAGCAATCCGCAGATAGCCACCAACTGCACTGGATTTGAACATGCCTGTGAGAGGCGAAACTGCGAACTGAGGCCACCTGCTGCTAGTGCCTGGCTTGGGGCTGCATAGCCAGAGGAATGGTACATGCCGAAGCTAGATGTTGCTTGTTTGGTGTTTGTAAACCTTTGATAGATTTTAGTAGAGCCTGAGATATGAGCCAAGACAGGCTGTTTGTATGGAAAAGCCACTGGAAGCAGTTTGGCTGGGCCTCCAAGTTGGGTGAATTGGGGTCTCACAGAATCACTAGGGCAGGGTGAACAGTATTAGTCAGGTTGATGGAGACTCAGTGAGGACCTGCCTAAATCTGCATGTTGCGAGTGGGGAGGGCTTAATAAAGGAACAATGGCTTCTGCCAGCACTTCTGTCCGTGAGAAAGCTGCCCCTCTAGCTCTTGCCCAGAAGCCAGACAATTCAGTTCCTCCCTGTTGTCCCTGGAGCCTTTTAAGCTGCTGCCCCAGCACTGGAGCTCAGAGCAAGTGAGTCCATCAGTGAGTAAGTCTGTGTGCAAACCCTTTAAGAGGAATGTGGTACTCTGGCCATCCTCTATCTCACTCAGCCACAATCACTGCTGGTTTTCACAGCCCGAAGTTGTGGGGACTTCAATTCCTGGCACTGGAACCCTGGGCTGGAGAGCCTGGTGTGGAGTTGGGACCCCTCGTCAGGGGAATCAGGGGGGACCTCTGCAGCCAACATACCCTTCCCAATTTTTAACTGCCACATGTGGGTGTGGGCCCAGCTCATTCTGCATCTCCACCCTCCTACCAGTCTCGATGTGCCTTCTTCTGTATATCCTTAGTTGTGATACTTCTGTTCAGCTAGACTTTAGGCAATTCTCAATGATAATTTGTAGTTTTGCTATAATTTTGATATGGTCATGACAGGAGGCCAGTACAACATTTACTTACTCTGCCATATTGACCGGCAATCTTTTTCCAAGTTAATTTTTATTTCATTTTTTCTTGTGTACATAGGAAAAGAAAGTGATAGTTATTAGTGGGATGGTTGCATTAGCAAAAAAAGAATATCACAAATAAATGATGCAGCTTTACATCAATTTCTTCAAGAAAAACCCATCTAATTTAAATAATGGTTTGACTTTTTCTTTTTTTTCATCCAATTTATGGACTCAGAGTAAAGCTTTGGAAAGCTAATTCTGTCAAAGATACAGTATCTGACATTATTGTAGTTTATCACTTCACTTAGGAACCATTCAACAATGAAGATGGTGGTGGTATTATTCACACAGATTTTAGTGGAGCACAGCATCATGGGAAAATGGAGTTATTACTAAATTCAGAAATTTGTGGAGCAGAAATGTATTTGGAACTAGATGTGGTATATTCGTAGTTCATAATTGCATCCAAACAAGCTGTGATAGTCTACCAACAAAATCGAAGCTATAGTTGACAGACGTAAATATATATTTATTTATCCACAGAGAAACTCAACTACAAAATATTTGGGGTAAAGATGATGTCAAGTAAAAAAAGTGCTTCAGCCTGGCAGCATGAAATCTTTTTTTCTGGCATATTCTTAGATTTTAGAAATGTTTGATCCTTAATGGGCTACTTTGTAAATCAACTCAAGGGTATTACAATATATATTGACCTTTTTTTTTTAACAAATGAGTTCTGTAAATTTTGTTTGCATTTTGTTCAAAATCAGTTGGTAATCTTTAATCAGGTATTCAAGGAATGGTGAATCATTTATCTACTTCCAGATTCCCGAATGCCAAGAAAAGACTGCCTATTAATTTCTTCGTTAGAAAATGGATATACCGTGAGTATTTGATGGCTTCTCTCACTCCTTCCCCAGCTCACTTTGACTTATCTTTCCCCACAACCATGCAGTGATAGTGACTTCTGTCTCTTACTTAGGTAACTACGTTCGCTAAGTAAGCATTTAAAAAATTGTTTATTTTGGTAATTATATTTGCATTCATTATGTATCTTTGACAATCATTTTATTGTTTATTTACATTATAGTATAGAGTTCCTTTCTATGTAGAAGGAAAATGTAATGCTTTCAGTATAACATACTACACACAAACATACTCATTAATGAGTTCATTAAGTGTCAAATAATTAGGTAATTGGTGTTTTAAATACTTTATGTCATGCAGAAATTCACAGTGAGTTGTTTTATATGTGATTAAGGGATATAGGTGATATAGGGAGCTATATTATTTTTCCCTTTAGTATAATAGAATATGGGCTCCTGCTATTTAAAAATTTCTTATTCACTGGAATTTCAGGAAAGGATTAAACTCAGATAACAAGGGCCACCTATATTTATTGAGTGACTTTTTTTATTTGTTAGTTTTTCCAGCTTTATGAGATATAATTGACATATAACATCATGTAAGTCTAAGGTGTATAACATGATTTGATACATTTGTCTATTGCAAAATGATCACCACCATAGCCTTAGCTAATACCTCCATCACATTGAGTGACTTTTTAAGATGCTAGGCACTCTTTTAGGCCCTGGGGGTTTAACAGTGAACACATTAGACAAAATCTTTGCCCTTACAGAGCTTACCTTTGGTAGGGGAGAAGTACACTAAAATAAATAATATAAAACATATCAGGTGGAAATGCATGCTTAAGGAGAAAAATAAACCTAAGGGGACACAGACAGATGAAGAAGGTGCTGTTTTATTTAGTCAGAGTAAGACTTTTTGGTGCGCACACAGGCTGGAATGAATGGTTGAAGCAAGCCATTTGGATATCTGGAGGAAAGAAGGCCAGATGAGGCTAGACAGGAAGATGCCTGGTGTGCTTGAAGAAAAGTGAAGGGGCCAGCATGGCTGGGGAGGAGGGAGCCATGAGGGAAGGGAAGGAGAGATCAGAGAGGCTGGGGGCATCTTAGAGGACCTTGGAGGCCAGAGTAAGGACTTTGGATTTTATCTTCAGTGAGATCGGAAGCCATTGAAAGTTTTGAGGAGAAGAATGCCATAAAGTGGCTTGTATTTGCAAAGGATTATTCTGGCTACAGTATTAAAAAATACTCTATGTGTGTGCATGTATATGTGTGTGCATGTGTATGCATGTATGCGCGTGTGTGTGTGTGTGTGTGTGTGTGTGTGTGTGTGTAATGGGGAACAGAAGCATAGAAATGAGAAGACCAATAAGAAGGCTCTTGCAATGGTCCAGACAACAAACGATGGAGGCTTAGACCAGGTCACACTGGGGGTGGTAACAAATAGTGGGTTGCAACCATTTTGAGGGCAAAGCTGACATGCTTCGTGCTGAATTGGGGTGGGAGAGACTTGAAGGCTTTTAGCTTGGGTATTTGGAAGAAAGGACTTGCCCTTCACTGAGCTGGGGAAGAATGGGAAAGAACCAGGTTGGGATGGGTCAGAGCGAGGGAGCCAGAAGTTTAGTTTTTGACTCGTTAAATTGGAGATGCCTCTAAGAGAGCAAAGTAGAAATGCAGTGGTTGATGACTTATCTCTCTGAGCCCGGTTACTTCAGGAGATTGGAGCTGTTAATCGTACCTACCTACCCCACAATAGGATTGCCATGAGGACTAAAAGAATTACCAGGTGAAAATACTTAGCCTGAGCTCACGGTAGCTTCTCAAATGTTCTTGTCATGAATATCTTTGATGAGTTCTTATTTTCTGAGAAAATTCATACACAAATGAAGTACCACATCCTTGAGTGCAATGGAGTCCATCCCTAGCATCATAGAATTAGAGCCAAAGTGCTCTTCGATCTTTGCTAATTCAAACCCTCACTTTATGGATGAGAAGACCGATGGATATCAGGGAGCCTGTGGCAAGTCCAAAACCCAGGTCTGGAACCCAGGGCTGCTGACCCTGAAGCCTGTATGTAATCTTTCCATTGTGTACTCCTTCCTGGAACATGACACTTTTTCTCCCCTGGAGTCTCAATTTTGAAGGGTGTTTGCTAAAAATCCAAGATGTGCGATCGCTGCTGCTGTTGGTAGCCACTGAGCTCTGCCCCTCTTGGGGAAGGCGGTGCTGTGTGGTTTGACAAGGTAGGTAATTAAAGAAAGAGTGTCTGGAGTGGGAGGGAGCCACAAGGAAGCAGAACCCAAGGGTGTGAACTTGCCCGAGGCCAAGGCCTTCGCAGCTAAGTTCTCTCGAAGATGAGTTCTCTCTGGTGTCTTTTGTTGAGGCAGGAAACCAGGGCCTGCTTGTGGGTGGGCTCACTGTGCAGGTGTGAACATTTCAGTGACTGCAGCTGATGAGGAGTCAGGGACCTGTGGCTG
Source organism: Rhinolophus ferrumequinum (assembly GCF_004115265.2). Taxonomy (NCBI): domain Eukaryota; kingdom Metazoa; phylum Chordata; class Mammalia; order Chiroptera; family Rhinolophidae; genus Rhinolophus; species Rhinolophus ferrumequinum. The sequence goes on from NC_046292.1 coordinate 79,819,818, forward strand.
CAGCCACTCAAACATATGAAGATCGTGAAAAATTATGTGTGTGTGTTTGTGTGTGTGTGTGTGTGTGTGTGTGTGTGTGCGCGCGCACGTACGCCATACTAGGCCTTGGCCACTGGTAGGTCAGATCTTTAAAAAATGGAAATCTAATTTTTCATTTTGAAAACCGTTCATTATTCCTAGGCATATTTCCAAGAGGAAAACTGGGGAGTGACACCAGAGGGACACAGGATTTGTTTTGGGGGTAATGAAAAAAATTCCAAAAGTGTTTGTGGTGATGGATGCAAAACTCCATGGATATACAAGCCATCGAACTGCACACTTTAAGTGGATGAATCATATGGTATTTAAGTTATGTCTCAGTAAAATTGTAAAAACCCTAATGCCTGTTTGTTTCTTATTGCCAACAGGTTAAAGGCTTTGCCATCACTGCCTTCTGTTGGCTGCTCTGGTCTGACCTTCTGACCAGTGTCTGTTTGCCCAGGTGCATCTTTACCTCTAGCCACAGGGAATGTCTGTGATCCCCTGGCTGTGGCATGTGGCTTCACGCCTCTCGGTCGTGGGGCTTGTTGGAATCCTAGCTCTGGTCCTGCAAAGTGAAGCCCCACTAACAGCTCGTCAAGAGCCTTCCCTGATGTTGATTGCTCCCCACACTTTTTATTCAATTGTCGTCTCCCCTGCTAGAGTATAGGCAACTTGAAGTCAGGGACCATGTTGCGTTTAACACAGTGTCTGCAGCCAATGGCATCACAGTGGATGTGGGGTGTGTGTGTGTGTGTGTGTGTGTGTTGGGGTGCTATCTAGGCAGGGGAGTTTTCATCCTGGCTTTGTTTAGGATTGCCTCCTCATGGTGATGATAAAAAGCAGACTGACAGTTGCATCACTGATTTTACTTAATCCCTTGTTGCTCCCACCCTCCCTGCAGTGCCTTGTACCTAGTATGTACTTTATAAATGAGTCAGGGTGGCTGGATCCAGAGGCCAGGCAAAGGCTGAGAAGGGAAGATTGCTCTAAAAAATCACCAGAACAGAGATGCTCAACAGACCATACCAGAGAGAGAGAGAGAGAGAGAGAGAGAGAGAGAGAGAGAGAGAGAGAGAGAGAGAGAGAGAGGCGCTCAGGACCTGTAGAAGAGCAGGGGACTCAAGGAAGCTGGCAGACTTGAGGGAGTATTTAACAAATCTAGGAAGAAGAAGTCGGATAGAAAGATGTATAGTGACTATTGCTATGTTAAATTTTCCCCCTGTGCCTTTTCTTCAAGCAGCTCTCCCTGTAGGTCTGTCTCTGTATTTTCATTGGCTCTCCCCTCTGGGTCCTTCTTTCCTCTCATGAGCTACAAAGACGCATGTTGGCAAAGATTCTATCTCAGGGCCTCTAAGGAAACCAACTAGCTTCCCATATCATAATCCTCAAATATTGAGCGCCTACTATGTTTCTGGCACAGAACTAGGCACTCTAAATGTATTATCTCATTCCATCTGTTAATGAGATCCATGAATATGTTAAATAGGGTAACATTAGCTACTGTGACAAACAACCCTAAAATCTCAGTGGGTTAACACAACAAGGTTATCCTTTGTTCATATCACAGTCCAATGTGGCGTGTGTGTGTTTCTGTGTATGTCGGTGTTTGTGCATCTGTGTGTGCGTGTGTGTATGTTGGTCTGGGGAACTCTGCTCTTTGTACTCTTTTAGGGACCCAAATCCTTCATCTAGTGGCTCCACTTTCTGTAGGACCTCTGAGTCCTTTGCTGGGTTTTTGCATCTAGCTGACTAAGGAGGAAGAGACAATGAATGAAAGATGTGGGGAAAGTCTCAGGCCAGGCCTGAAAGTGGTGTTCAACTCTTTTATCCACATTCCATTAACCCAAGCTCATTCACGTAGGTACTGCAGTCAATGCTGGGATATGGTGTTTAGCTGTGTGCCCAGAGAGAGAATGGACTGGATTTGGTGAACACATAGCATTCTGTCTGTCACAGAGAGATGGGTATTATTGTAACTATTTTATAGATTGGCTACGATGAGCCATCTTCTAGCCAAACAATGAGCTTTTCCCTGAAAGGAAGTTGTCTTCTGCTGTTTTAAAGTCCCCTGAATCTTGAACAGGTTCTGCTACATAGGAAGTACTCAACGTATCTTTCTCATGTTGGATTGAATTGGAGAAGCTAAACCTTTTACAGCAGAGTAGTGAATGATTTCTAAGAACATCCTCACTTCTCTGACACGTTCTGGTTTTCCACTTTAGCTGGCAGCCCTTCCCCTCTGGTTGGCAGTTACCAGCTGGAATCCCTGGCTTTCACGTGAGGCTGATGTTGCACAGTGAGACTCTTCCTTGCCAGGTGGGCAGCCTTCGGTCCTGTGCAGTGCTCCCTCTCTGCAGTTTCTTCAGTGGGATAAAAAGGTCTAAGAATGCAGAAATACAACAGAAGTGGCATGGAGGAGGAGAAAGAAGAATGTCTCTGTTGAACCTGATAGTTCTTTCTTTCTCTTTAAAGAGAAAGAATAGATGATTATTCCAAAGCAGTGGATTGTCTACTTGTGATGAACTGATTACTTTAGATGGATTTTTTTTCCTTTCATTGCACCATGTAAGGTCAAGTCCAGGTTTAAGCGTAGGTCCTGGAAAGTGTCCTACCGTCACCTATTCCCCGTCTGCCATATGCTAGATGTTATACAGAATCCTTTAGGGGTATTCCATCTTCTTCGTCTTCCTGGGTCGTTTCATTGGGAAAAATAGTTCATGAAATTTTATGTTGTTCCCCCACAAACCCTTGACTCAGCAATATCTAAATGGCTATTTCTTTCTTTTTCTTAAGTGTGTTTTCTTTCTTTTTTTTCCCCTCAGTGATTATCATTGTGGATATCTGAGAATGGATACAGATGAAGGAGATATGGGTAAAGGACTACCAAAGAGGGAGAAAAGGACCCCAGAGAACAGAAATCATCAAAAACGAAGACGAGATGCACCCTCAAGGGCTTAATCATTATTAATTTAGGAAGCTTAAAGAAGGTCGGTGACAAGAAAAGGGCAGTAAAAAAAATCCTAATGATGGGCCTGCCACGCATGTGAAGGTTGCCCAGTCCTCTGAGAACCAGAATGATTGCAGGCCTTTTATTTCCTTTGTTTTTCCACTGACACCAGTGGGAGTGTATTGTGTTGGCAACAGGCCCCAGGACAGTGGAGAGCTGACAGCGGAGACAGTGGAGAGCTGGCCTCTTCCCTGTGGATTGACTCTAGGGTTCGAGAGGGCTCCGCAGTGCAGGGCAGTCTAATGGGCATGTCTAATCAAATATGAAAACTATTTCATAATGGGTCTGGCCTGGACACTGACCAGTCAGACTGGAAGGGGCCTACCAGGCTGAATCAGCGTGTAGGCAGGTTCCTCCTGTGCCAAGTCTTGCCCGTTCCGTAAAGTTGCTGAGTTGTGGGAGTGGACTAGGGGTTTTGGGTGAAGGGTGGCGGCAGCTGAGCCAGTGTGTGAGAGGATTTGGGGAGTGGCTTTTTGGTCAACAGGTATCTTAATATTGGTTGGACAACTCGTCTAGCTGTCTTGATGTGCTCCAGTTGAATTCCCGCCTTGGGAACTTCACCCCTGTAACGGGTGCTACTGAGGTGATGGAGGCACGCTATAGAACTGGAGCTCTTTGGTGGAACCGTTCGCTGGACTGTTGGAGAAAGTTCATCAGGTAATGTGGCCCACAATTCTCAAGAGTGCAAGATTCAAGGAACACCATGGCTAGTTATCCTTGACCTCTCCGACTTTCTTCAACTTTGCCTTCCCTTAGGATTCATCCTCCTTCACTCCACTCAGCCACTTTGGTCTCTTTCCCTGTTGGGCTCTTGCTCTCGATTCCTCATGCAGCTTCCATATATTTTAATCAAACGCAAGGAAAAGGCAGTTCATGGATTGTCATTAGGATGATCGGATGTGAAGTGACCACTGTATTGTTTTCATTGCTGCAAGACATTGTCAGCTCATTAGAGGATGTCACTGGGAAATGCAAACTAGCCCAACTGCAGCACGACCAGCTCCTTGCAATTCCTTCAGCACAGAACATCAGAGCTGGAGCATGCTAATCTGATTTCATCTCTTGGGCAGTAGAGTTTTTATTGAGCTCACTCAGAGGAAGCTGCAGGGCTAAAAAAAAGAAAATTAGGCCCTTTTTTTGGGCAAGGGGAGGGCAGACAGCCGGTGTGTTTCCACAATCCTATACTATATTATATGCTATATAACATCCCTATACTATATAAGATCCATCCTATCTTGTTACAGAAAGAATTTAAGGCATTGTTCACTCTGACATGCTTCAGCTTAAACCCAAGATAGGTAGCTCCAATATATTAAACTTAAGAAAGAAGAAATTATGGAATACTGATTTCCTATAAGACTTTAAATGAATGACATACCTACTGAGTTTTCAATATAATGTAAACTACCTAAATTTATAATAGAGAAAGTGACCCCTTTATTGAAGTAGAGTGGGTTCAGAATTGCCTCACAATGCTTCTCACACTTTCGCCCAAAAGATCCTGAGGACAGAGGACCAGGACTTAAAAATAAGTTCAGAGAAGCCTATAGCAAGCTAAAACTTCTTCAAAGTCACATATTGTACACTGGTAAATCTTGCATGCTTTTCCATAATCTATCTGTGTTTTCATATAAAATTACGCATCTGATTTGTAACATAAAAAAAGATCCTCTCTGCTCCCTAAACATTTGGTAGAGTCTCACTCCCTGTGGTACATACATCCTGGTTCCCTCCCATAGCCTCTGCCTGCAGGAAGCACCAGCTCGCCCTTTGGTGTTGCTGCAGCCAACTGTTCTTCAAAGAGCCTGGGGAAGTCCTCACCTAGGGAGACCAGAGGTCTCTGTAGGTGTAGACCAACTCTGGCATTTCCACGCCTTCTTGGTCCCCAAGATCCAGCCTATTTTGTCATTGTATCTTCATTATTGGGCTTTACATTTGCAGACTATTGTCTACAAGAAAATCTGGAAATGAGAATGGGTATAGTTTGCCAGCTTTCGAAATTTTCGATGTGCTTTAAATCTGAGTTGGGGTAAAATCACTCTTTTGAGTCTAAGTGTGTCGCTGTGTCAAGTGTAGCTTAGAAAAAATTCCATCCTCAGTGAGAACTATAATGTTAAGAGGGTAATTTATGTCTTAAAATGCATGAGTCCCCTAGGACTCAGACGGTGATCACTAAGTACCACTATAAGGAACCAAGTCTTCTTAGAGAAATGGCTGATTCCAGTGCAGGAGAGTAAATATGCAAGATGACCCTAGCCTGTCTTGTCATCCTGAAATGCAAGCAAACTTTTAAAGATACCAGGGTGTGTCAAAAAGATTCAGGAACCAACCTGAATAAGCTCCTGTTGTCCAAAGGGTGGACCATTCAGGTATCAGTAAAGATAATCACTGCAGTGGTTAGAACACATTTAATACCTTAGTAACCTTGACTTCATAAGTGATTCTTATAAGAAGAAATCTTACTGATTGGTCACCTTTGGAGGAGTCCTGGAAACTACCTCGTTTTGAAAACTCATAAATGAGTGAATCAAGCCTTTATTTACTTGATGAATTCTACCTCAGGGAAGCTCAAAAATTGAGTAGGAAGTTTTTCTTTATAAAAGTAGTTCAGCTAATACATAAATAAATGAATAATTGAATTAGACTATAACATTTTACAACCCCAGACAAATAAATGGATCCAGGCCAAGGTTTCTCAACTTTGCACTATTGACATTTGGGGCCAGATGATTTTTTTGTGGTGGGGGGCTGTCCTATGCATTGTAGCAGCATCCCTGGCGTGTACCCACTAGATTCCAGGAGCATCCTCTCTCCCAGCTGTGACAACCAAAAACATCTCCAGACATTGCCAGTATTTGCAGGGAGGGCAAAATCACCCTGGTGAAAACGATTGCTCTGGGCAATAATCACCAATGGCCGATAACATCACTAAAAAAGGGAAAACTAGACTTTATATGTCTCCTGATGGAAGTACACTCTTTCTATTACCTTTGCAATTCTTGCCAAAACAAAACCAAAAGAAAAACAAACCTATCTGAACTAAGCCTCTACATTGGACTTCCACAGAAATATCACACACACACACACTAACCAGCATTACACGGTTGCAATCAGCAAAATACAGACAGTGTCAAATGCTAAGAACTAATGACATGGTTAATTCAACAAAAAAAATTGAAAAGAATAAGCAATGATAGAGGGGAAACCTATAAAGAATATTATAATAAGAGGCATATCAACCAATTACACTGTCTGGACCTTATTTGAATCCCAGTGTAAACAAACTGTTAAAAATTTGTAGGATTTGTGAGGAAATTTAATGGTATTGAGTAATAATTGTCATTAGTTTTTTTATTTTTTTAGATGTGATAACAGTATTGTGGATTTGTTTTTAAAAGTCCTTTTTAAAGAGATATGTACTGAATGGTTATAAAAAAAATAATATGATATCTGGGATTTAATTTAAAATAATCCACACAGGGGCATGTAATGAAATAAGATTGGCCACCTATTGGTAATTGTTGAAGGTGGATGATGGATGGGTACGTGAAATTTATTCATTGTGCTATTATCTACTTTTCATGTTCGACAATTTCCATAATGAAAAACTAGAGGGAAAAAAAGGCGTAGGCCCTCAGAGGAAGCCCCAACATTAAGAGAAGATTGCATTTAGTCCATCCCATCAGCTTTGCCTCTCGGGTCTGACTGGAACACACAGCAGACAGGCAATGTGAGGTCTGTTTTCCACACTGGAGCCCGTGCCTGCAAGTGGGTGCTCAAGAGTGAGTAGAGATGAACAGAAGGGTCAGCCCCTGTCCTCATGTTAATTAGGTATTAATCGTTCTAAGTAATGGATTCTCTGATTCATGGTTTTCATAAATTTATTGGCTCTCCAGTTAATGAAGAGCCTAATGCATTACCTTTTGGTATATCTCATTCCTTTGTAGGACTGAAATGTCCTTTCGGCAGGTTGCCGAGCTTGGCTCTACAGGGATGACAGGTGCTCAAATTTTGGCCTTGAGGAAACTGGTGTGTCTTGTACCAAAGGGGAGTGGGGGGAGAGATAGATAGAGAGAGAGAGAGACAGAGAGAGACAGAGAGAGAGAGAGAAAGAGAGAAACAGACCCTGGGATACAGGCTAGAAAGGGTAAAAATGTCCAGGTGAATTAATAATGCATGTGTACTTACAGCGTGCATGCAGGCCTGGCAAGGATTGCTGTTGTCTGCTGTCAGGATAATGGTTTTCAAAAGTTAACCTCTGTCCTGTCCCCTCCCTCCCCAGCCCATCATTCTCCTTTTGTCAACCCCTCCCTCCTGAAAGCAGCCAGGCCCTCTCCTGCTAGTTGCCTCAGGGGAAGGATGTGGTAGGATGAAGAGCAAATGGCCTGGACGCTTTTACTGTCTTACACTGTTTCAAAGGGCTGCACCCTTAGGGAGAAATGTCAGATGTGACTGGCTCCCTCCACCCGTCATTACCCCTAAGTCTAGGTAAGGTTTTCCCTGGGGTTAAGAAAGGAGTAAAGACAGAGGGTAAGTGATGATCAAATGGAGAGAGGCACCCTGCATCCTATTTCCAAGGGCTGGCTGCAGAGTGAGACCAGGCTGATGGCCTCAGCAGACATTGCAGCAACTGCCAGAGTCCTGTGTGGCATGGACCAGACCAAGACCATCCGCTTGCCCTTTACTCATCTGTGCACAGACTCAAAAGGAGAGCCAGTGGACAGGAAGCGCCTGGTGGACAGTGGGGAAGGCGATCTCTATAGACCACGGGCCAAAGCCCGCCGTAGCACACTGCTGCACAGGCAGATGATGTCTGGGGCCGGGTGCCAGCCCTTCTTACAAGATCTTGCTCCACATAACTGCTCCACCAGGGAAAAGGGTTTCCTGAATTGACTGAGACAAAGTTTCTGCCCCTCAGGCAGGTTGGGGGCTGCAGTGGGCTTTCAGGGCTGAGGTTCATACCCACCAGAGCAAAAACACCCCAGACTAAGGTAGCAACAGTAGCTAACTGTGCGTGATCATCTTTCTTTGTTTTTTTCTTACTTTTTCTCATCAGCACTACACACACATGCACACAAACACTTTTTCTTATAGTGCACCTTATGTTTTTGAGTGCACATGCAAGTGTTTCAAGGGACTCTTGTATGCAAGCCTGTTATCTCTTAAGCACTCAAAAAAAAATTGCCTACAAATCCCGAACTTGTTAGAATTATGTGGTTGTAGGTGATTGGACCAGAATTGGGACACAAAACGGGGGGATTTTTATAAAGTTGTGGGGTGTGGACCCAAGGATAGCGTAGTAGCTGGAGGCACAACCTGGAATGTAGCCAGCGCTGTTTTTCATCTCTTCTCTCTGCGCTGTCCTCTCTCTTGCTGCAGTCCCCTTTCTTCACGCTGCACACATCCTGGCTCCTAGCAGTGCCTGAGTTTGATATATAACAGCAGGGTATAATCAGGCCTGTGAACTACCCTAGACCTACTGAATCCGAGCCTGTGGGGAGTGGCCTGGAACTCTGGGTTGAAAAAAAAAAAAAGACATTCAGTCTAGTTCATTCTTCTCTGCTCTAAAGCTTGAGATCCTCTGAATTATAGCTTGAGCTATTGGAGAGAAACTGAAATGATGGTGTCTTTGGTTCTAAGAAAAACCACAGGGAAAGATCTTGTTGGCTTAGTTGGGATTAGATACCTGTGCCTGGACCTTTCCACTGTGGATTCGAGGGTGAGATTATGTGAAAACACAGTCACTCTTCTGAAAATCACATGGGTGGAGTGAGGAAGGACGGGACCCCAGAAGGAGGAGAGTGCTGGTTCCAGGGGACAGGATGGCAGTAGCCGAGCAAAGCTATGGGCCTCTACCCCACATTTTAAGGAGCTCCATAGAAAGCGATGACGTGGGACCTCACTGGTGCCCAACCCCAGCTACTCATTAGAATCTCTCTGCTGTTTCCTGAGCACCTGCTTCATCTCTTTACCTCTCTCCCCTTGACCCTAATTCTGCTCCCAATTACCTCACTCTTTATGGACGATCACTCTTCTTCCTTTATGCTTCTTCCTTTATGCTTCTTCCTGCCTCTGTGCTTTGCTATGTTTTCTCTAATTTTCCTCTTCTCATTTAAATAGTTCTAACTGTTTCCTCCTCTTCTGGGTCTTGCCCAAGTCTTCCTCATCCCCACAATACATTCGTTCCCTCGGTCCTACCTATACCATCAAGCTGCTGTCCCACCCCTCTCTTTCCACCCCACCAAACAATAATAATAATAATACAATAATAATAACTTTATGGGTTTTTTTTCCTAAGTAAAAGCAATACGTATTCTGGCCTCCAAAGGAACTCAGGAAATTAGAAAAATACAGAATAACGTGAAGAAGAAAATAAAATTCATGTCTAAGTTTATCAATCAAAGAGCACTATTAACAGATCATTGTATACAATCCTTGTCTGTTTATGCATATATTATATACGATGCCAAAATTGAGATTTGCCCATAGAAGATAGGAGATGCTTTTGGAGGGAGAGTAGGAGGGCTGATGGCAGAAGGTTGGCTTGTGCTAGTAGAAAGAGAACATAAGGAAAGAGAAGGGAATAAACGAGGATGTCAAAAGAGGAGTCATGAAGTATGAGGAAAATACAGTGAACTCAGGGCCACTGAGGTCAAGAGAAAAGGCATTTTGGGAAAGAATACCAGAATATCACTACAAAGAAGAAGAGATCACCGGATTATGTACCTGGGATTAGATCTTCCTCAAATTTTAGTTTGGTTTATTTCAGTCTATCAGCTGACCCTCCTGACACTCACCTCTCTCACCTCCAATACAGCAATTGACGGCTGCTGCTCAGAAGCAGATCTGGTCGCCTCACTCTATTGATTGACAATTGCTCAATTGCATCCATGTAGTTCAAATTCTTTCTTTGGCATTCACAGCCCTTCATATTGTCCTTCATCACTCTCCTCAATGACCCTGCACTCTCTGGCTATATTACGTGGTCTGTTCACTGTCCCTCAATCTTCCCTTGACTTTCTTTGTTTATTATTATTAGTTTCAGGTGTACAAAACAACATAATGAGACATTTACATGACTCACAAAGTGATAACCCCAAGTCTACTACCCATCTGACAACGTACATAGCTATTATAACACCATTGACTATATTCCCTACGCGGGTACTTCACATCCCGTGACTATATATATATATATATATATATATATATATATATATATATATATATATATATTTGACATTCAATATTATTTTATATTAGTTTCAGGTATACAGCACAATGGTTAGGCATTTATATAATTTATGAAGGGATCCCTTGATAAGTCCGGTACCCATCTGACACCATACATAATTTTTACATTGATTGACTATATTCTTTTCATCGATCACCCCAACCCCTCTCCTATCTAGCAACCATAGTTTGTTCTCTATATCAATGAACATACGTCTGCTTTGTTTGTTCATTTATTCTGTTCTTCAGATTCCACATATAAGTGAGATTACAAGGCATTTGTCTTTCTCAGTCTGACTTATTTCATTTAGCATAATACCCTCTAGATCCATCCATATTGTTGCAAATGGTAAGCTTTCATTCTTTTTTATGGCAGAGGAATACTCCATTGTTTAAATGTACCACAATTTCTTTATCCAATTGTCTATTGATGGGCATTTCAGTTGTTTCCATATCTTGGCCATTGTGAATAGCGCTGCAGTAAACATAGGGTGCATATATTTTTTTGAATTAGGATTTCTTTGGATAAATACCCAGAAGTGGAATTGCTGGGTCAAAAGGTAGTTCTATTTTTAATTTTTTGAGGAAACTCCATACTGTTTTCCATGATGGCTGCAGCAATTTGCAATCCCCCCAACAGTGCATAAGGGTTCCCTTTTCTCCATATCCTTGTCAATCAACACTTGCTGTTTTGTTGATTTATTGATGATACCCATTCTAACAGTTGTGAAGTGATATCTCATTGTGGTTTTTATTTGCATTTCTCTGATCATAGTGACACGAGCATCTTTTCATATGTCTATTGGCCATCTGTATGTCCTCTGGAGAAATGTCTATTCAGGTCCTCTGCCCATTTTTAATTGAGTTATTTGGGTGTTGAGTTGTATGATTTTTTAAAAATAAACTTTGGATATTAACCCCTTATCAGATGTATCATTGGCAATATCTTCTCCCATTCAATAGGATGTCTTTTCATTTTGATGGTTTCCTTTGCAGTGAGAAAACTTTTTAGTTTGATGCAGTCCCATTTGTTTATTTTCCTTTTGATTCCCTTGCCAAAGGAGATATATCTGTAAAAATATTACTAAGGGTAATGTCTGAGAGTTTACTGCCTACATTTTATTCTAGGAGTTTTATGGTTTTGGATCTTCCATTTAAGTCTTTAATCCATTTTGAGTTTATTCTTGTATTAGTGAAAGGAGATGGTCCCTCAAACCCAGGCTCAATACACACACTCTCTACTTTGTGCTCACAGGAATTTGTTCATTCCTTTGGTTATGTCACTTGTCACACTGTGTTTGCCTTTCCTACTACATTGTAAGCTCAAGAGCAGGGGCATTATTCATTTGGAAAATCTCCAATATCTAACCCATAGAAGTTGCTACATCAATGATGACTTGTCCACATGGAACAAATTAGTGTTTGCTCACATTCATTGTGTCTCTTCATTATATTATTGTGTAAAGCCTAAAAGACTCCCTGATTCCTGCTTATAAGGACTGAGGGAGGAAGAATTTCACTCTAAATTTAGGTATCTGGCCTATCACTAGGCTATCTGAATGAGACAGTGGAAGAAATTTATTTGTATGAAAAAGATTCAGTTAAGTCAAATCTTCTGTGCAACAGATATTTACTCAGTTGTAAATAAGCCTGCTACGTGTGAAAATAGAGATTTACAAAGCAGATGTATTAGTGTATGGTTATTCACTTGGTAAATAAATCACTTTTGCATCTGTTACTCTTCCCTATTAGTAACATGACCTCTTAAATACAAAGGAAACAGCCGTTACCAATTCCTATAGATCCTTCCTCTAAAATCTCTCTAATTTGACTACTTTTTCTCCATCTTCCTTGCCAATGCTCTGCTCAAGCCACTGACATCTCACTTCTAGATGACTGCAATGCCTCTGGCTAACTTCAGGCCTGGGCTTAGATAGCACTCAGCTTAGATTAGGGGTGTCCAAACTTTTTTCAATGTTTTTCACCAAGGGCCATATGCGGTAAAATACACAAATAGCCGGGCCACTCACTCGAGGTGAAGTACGTATTGCCTCACCTGGTTTATTTAAATAAACTAAATATATTTTGGAATTTGCTGCGCACCAATTAACAATGGATCATGGGCCGCAGTTGGCCTGGCCGCAGTTTGGACCCCTGGCTTAGATAGTCCCTTCTTTTACATTATACTGTAACTGTCTTAACTTTTCTGTATCCTCTATCAGACTAGAGTTATCTCCATTGCCTACACGTAATAAGTATTCAATAAATTTTTATTGCACAAAGGAATTACAAAGAAATGTATCAAAATCTTTTGAATACATATCTTTTTTGCGTCATCTCTAATGTCTGGAGAAAGGCACGTTTATAGTTTGGTATAAGACACCCAGGCTATTTAATGAATTGAATTGAATTGGATTAGGAAGTATATCTTTTATTTTTATCTTTGCCTTGGACTTTTCCATACAGATTAGGATTTGCCTAACCTAACATGTATTGAGAATTATGTCTCAGGCATGGGTTAGGCACTTGCATATATGTCGTGCGGGGCAGCCTGCGGGGTCGCTGGTCCCGCTCCCCACATAAGAACGCAGGGTGTGGTGAGACCAAAAGGAACATCCACGGAGCCATAGGTAGGGGAGTCATACCATTATGGTCTCACTGGAGGCTGAATTCACACGACAGGCGACGTGCTGTCTGTTTGCTGCCAACCTACAGACTCTCCTCAACTCTCCTCCACTCCCCAACATAGCCACGGCAGTTATATTAGTGGCCAATGGCTTCAATGGTTACAGCTGACGGCCAACTAGCCACAGCTGATGGCCATCTACTATCTGAGCCAGCACCCCTCCATGTGAAGCCGAGAGCCTGGAAACTGCTTTCTGGGGCTCTGTCCCCACAACATACTTTGTCTTACTCACAGGTTTTCATCAGTTAACTGGGGATAGTAAATATGTCTGTTAGCAAATAGTGGCTGTAAAGAATGGGTTTCCATCTTGAAAAAATATATGTGCTTCTGTAAGCACCTGGTTTTCTACTAGCAAGATATTGGTTTGCTGGGAAGACTAAGCCAGGTGTTGCCAATGGTTTTGAAGTCTCCTAATTGATACACATCTATCTACTCATTTATCTGTGGCTTCAAACTTCTTAGAAGAAATCTTCAAGTTTTATATTTTTAAAGAAACGAGATTATTTGACATTTTTAATCTTATAATATGGTCACACCTCTAATTCTAGTAATCATCTGTTACCATGAAAAACTGTCAAGTCACTATATTGTACACCTGAAATGAATGTAACTAATATAATATTGTATACCAACTATACTTAAGTCTTAAAAAAGTTTAAAAAAATGAAATCAAATGTTAAACACCTTTACAAGTCATTCCCAACAGAATATTCTTCTTTCTGTCCATGTGGATGATTTTCAGCACTTTGATTCTTCTTTCAAATTGAATGGGAGGAATTTTTATGTGATTCTGAGTGGATGAAATAGCTTCTTGAAATTAAAAGTCAATTTGAAGGAAAAGATACCATGAAAAATATGACTGGAGACCAAACAGGATTTTTAAAGAATGATGTTTTCCTGCAGGAAAGTGAAAATCAAGCACTGACTCTCTGGCTTCTCATTTAGCCACAGGTGAAATCTCCTGGAATCTTGTACCCGTCAGAAAAGAGGGACAGTCTGAGATCCGTGTGATCAAGCTCTTCAATCTCTGCTTGCCTGGCAGCAGCTTCAAAGGCAGGATACCTGGAAGAGAAATTTGTGGCTCCAGGAAATGGAGATATTGAACTGGGATGTCAGTGACAGCCATGGCAAGCCACTGAGACATTGCAGATGGAAGGAGTAAATGCCCCTCCCTCTTTCTTAATCAAATTATGTAAAACAAATTGGAACAAGATGCTGCCTGTTCGGATGATGTGAGTGAGAAGCACCTGTCATGGAAGACATAAGTGAGATCTTAAAAGATTGCTCATGGGGCAGAGAAGGAGGAGAATGGAGCTGGAGTAGCATCAGCAAAGGGAGGGGAGAATCAAGCTGCATGGTTCATCATGAGAGGGGTCCATCCCATGGTGAGACCCATCCGGCATTAAAAGGGGTGGAGAAAGACAGTGTAGAAGTTGGATGGGTACCCCTGACTCCTATGACCTCAGGATACCCTGACAACTGAAATGTCATTCCTTGTGATAAGATACTAGAAGACCACAAAGAACGTGGAGCTGGGCCATGTCAAGTCACCTTCTCTTTTTCAATAAGCTTATTTGGTCGAGATCAGAACATATAGAATGTGGAGCTGAACTGATTGTGTGTTGGGGAGAGAAGAAGAAATTTTTGTAGGCGTCAGTGTTATGGGTTGAGTTGTGTCCCCTCTACAATTCATATGTTGAAGTCTTAACCATTCCAGTACTTCAGAAGGTGCCTTATTTGGAGACAGGGTCATTATAGAGGTAAGCAAGTTAAAGTGAGGATATTAGTGTGGGCCTTAATATGACTGGTGTCCTTACAAGGAGGGGAAATTTGGATACAGAGAGATGCACACATGCTGGAAAAATGTGAGCCAGAATGGCCATCTGTAAGGCAAGGAGAGAGGTATGGCACAGATTCTTTTCTCATGGTCCTTAGAAGGAAGCAACCCTGCCACACCTGGATTGTGGACTTCTAGACTCTAGAACTGTGAGACGATACACTTCTATTGTTTACCGCCACCCAGTCTGTGGTACTTTCTTGCAGCAGTCCTAGCAAACAAATACAGTTGACCAGGGCTAGCAGCCTCTCTCTCTAGGGTAGAGAAGAGAAGATATGGATTCTCAAGACTCTGCAAGGCAAGTGGCTTTCTTCTGGCATAAATACCTGGAAACCCCAATGGTGTTTACATAAATGAGACAACTGGCCCATATCTCAGCTGACCCAGCGATTTCTGTCATCATAACAAGCAGTGTTCACTGGCCTTGATAATTGTGCATTTGCTGCATGATCAGTTGTAAACTGGTCAAGTAATCTAGCAAACACGTGTTATGGTCAATTTTGTGTGTGTCTGCAGAAAAAACTCCAGTGAGCTAGGCTGAGAGGCAGTGAGAGTTGAAAGTCTTTCTTGAGGTTGCTGTATGTTCTTCTGTGGCTGGGCTTCCTGCGTCTCTAGCCATAGTCACTTCTGATTATAAAGGTTGAGAGGATCCAAAGCTTGGGCCAAAAAGGTTGCCTAAAATATTCTCCCTTTACTGGGCTGAATGAACCTCTTTGCTGGGTTTCCCTCCTTTTGACGAGGATAAGCTTTTGGGAAGAGAGTAAGCATTCGTATGTCCTTTATTGTTAAATGATTCTTTGAAAGTGTTATTTTTTTTTCTTTCCTCCTAAAAACATGTAGAAAATATAAATGCAAATTCGGATACAATTATCCTAATAGTATATCAGCTTACTGATGTGCCAAATTGATGTTCACGATAGGAATGAACTGGCAACAGCATAATAAGCTATTTGTTGGAGAAATATTAGAGAGGGGAGGACAGAGAGCTAACACGTGTTAGACAATTCACATACATGTATGCACATACACTGAGTTTGGAGGTGCCCCACACCCTCTTTCACTTGGGCATCCAGTGAAGCCTTCACCTCTTCGGTGGCTGTTTCTCTAAGCATGCGTCTTAACACTCAACATCTTCTCTAGGTCTCAAGTGTTTCCAGTCTCTGCTATTCTGTCAAGTCCCACGGTGCTTGAAATCCTGACAAGGCTATTGGGACAGCCAATCCAAGTAATAGAAAAGGGAGAAAGTGTTATATGAACCAAAGGCAAAGAGACATTCCTAAGACAATGAACTCTGTAGAGGTGGGTGGATTTGGACTCATGTCACGTTACTCAGATCTCCTCTTCCCATGGGTCCCTGAAATTATTTATACGAAAGGCCTCTCGACCCATCAGTGAGAGGTCCTTGCAAACCTAGCATTTTTGAAAGGCAATACAACAGGATTTTGGGGTCAGGCCAACCTCAGTTGTACTCCCAGATCCATCACTTACTAGCTTTGGGAGCTCAGGCAAGTTATTTTTAACCTCTTGAGTCTCAGTAATCTTCCTGCAACCTTAACTTTCAACTTGAACCTCAACTTTAAAACAGACATAACACCTATCAGTAGTGAAATGGAAAATAAATTGTGGCATATTCACATGTTGGAATAATCTGCAGCTATGAGGGTGAGAAAGCTATAACCTCATACAGTACCACTGCAATTGCAGAATACACTACATACAACAATATATATGAATCTCACAAGCATAATACGAGGGAGGAAGCCAGATAAAGGGTACATACTGTATAATGTCCTACTATAAAGTTCAAGCTTGGTGAAACTAACTTATGTTATTTGAGGTGGGACAGTGTGTTACCTTGAGGGGTTGTGACTGGGTGTGGGTGGGAAGGAACTGGAGGAGTTCTGTTTCTTATTCTGGGTGGTGGTTACTTGGGTGTGTTCATTTTGTGAAATGCACTGAGTTCCATACTTAAAATTTGTGTAATTTTCTCTGTATGTTACACTTTAATAAAAAAGTTAATTAAAAAAAAACCCCATACCTAACAGTACCTAGTTCCTAGAGATGCGAGGATTTAATGAAATAATGAAAGGAAAATACCTCGCCATAGTAAGTGCTTGCTTTTTGTTAGCAACTTATTATTGTTTATTATTCTTATTATGCTGGTGGAAACGTTGGTGGCAATTTGGTTGCCACGTCTGGGTATGCCTGTGATACTTCAGGGTTTCTGAATAGGAAGACATAAAGGCCTACTTCCTCATCAGGCCAAACTCTATGGTATCATGTCTCATTCAGAGGTATGCTTTCAGTGGGGGGAAAAAATAAGAAAAAAAAATCAGCCCTGAGTACTCTGATTTGGAGTAAGAGAGTTCGCTAAGTATTTTTTTAAAACATTGATTAAAAAAACAACAAAAGAAAACAAAAACCCACCCTGTGTCCTCCAGAGCATGCAAAAATACTTGGCAGAAAAGTAGGCCCGTTCTGCTATTCTCAAGCCGGTTTCCACTTCCTCTGGTTTCCTCCGATGAAAATAGCAGTTTAATCTATTGACAGATGAAAGCTTTCAAAGCACTAACTCCATTTGGAGCTGTTGCTCTTCATTGTTGATTTCTATAATACAGATGTTTTGGGCATAGTATTCTCCCAAATGTCCTCTGTCAGCTCAGTAAAGAAACAAACAGCAGCCTGATCCTGAAAACAGGGCCTCTCCATAAACCAGCTGACATAAGCTCAATTGAGCTTCACCCCCCATAAAGATTTTAATAAACAAACCTTGCTGGTCAGCAGATTGCTCCAGCGCATTTAAACATATTGCATGCTTTTCTGCTCCTCTTCACAGTTCTGCCAGCTTTTGCACAAAATAGTTTTGGGTTAACAGAATTAATGAGTCTTAATGGAAGGGAAACACCCTCTTCTCTACATGTCAGGAAAGAACCATGGTGTGAGAGCATCACATAGCGGAGCTGCACGGGAACCAAGCTCAAGTCCGATGGCTCGGAACTGCACTTCTGCACTTAGTCAGCATAAAGAAGCCTGAGGGCATGTGTGGGCTTATTCCTGATCCACTGGGTCTCCCCAAGTGTGTCTCTACCTAGCTCTCCTTGTCATCTTTCTTTTCCATGTTGTGTTGGAACCTCCCCTTGCCTTTCTAGCTTTTCATGCATCTATCAAGTTTGTTCTTCTGGCTCTTGAGTCAAGAACCCTCTCCACTCCAGCCCTGGCTTGACACTTAAGACCACTGTGAATGTAAATCTCATTTAACTTTTCTTAGCCTCTCTTATCTGAAAACTGGGAGTGAGTGGACCTACCTCCTAGGGCTCTTAATAAATGTGGTCATGTATGCGAGCTCTTAGAAGTGCTTGGCTGGCTCATAGTACTCATAGCTCAGTAATGCTGGTATTATGTAGTTCCTTTCCAATTCCACTTCCATCTCTATGTACAGTCCGTCACTCCACAGAAATTAGAGAGGAAAACCTATCATGGGTAGAGAAGTTAATTGGATTCAGAAAGTTTTAAAGTGGAAAGAGAATTCCTAATTAGAGCAGAGTTTAGGATCTAGCAGTTTTCTCAACTTTGGCCTACTATTTAAAATTTCGGGGGCCAGCTAACATAGTGGGAGGGGCTGTCCTGTGTAGGATGTTTAGCAGCATCCCTGAGTTCTACCCACTATGGCCAGTGGCACTCTCCCACCCTAAAAAAAAACACCGCCACTAATAAAAGACATAAAAAGAGACACTACACAACACAAATCTCCAAGTTGCGACAATCAAAATATCTTCAGACATTGCCGAGTAGCTAGCTCCCGGGGGCAAAAGTGTCATCTATGGTTGATAACCACTGGACTAAACCAAGACTCCATATAGCAACCCTGTTTCCCCCAAAATAAGACCTAGCCAGATAATCAGCTCTAATGCGTCTTTTGGAGCAAAACTCAATATAAGACCTGGACTTGTATATTATATTATATTATATTATATTATATTATACCCAGTCTCATATTATAGTAAAATAAGACTGGTCTTATATTAATTTTTGCTCCAAAAGATGCATTAGAGCTGATTGTCCCTCTTGGTCCTATTTTTGGGGAAACATGAAGGAAGGCATAATAAATGAAGCGTGAAAAGAGGGGCAGAGTGAGACAAGTGCCTAGACAAAGACAAGTGCCTTCCTTACCTTACCATGGAGCTTAGAGAACAGATGGAAGTGGAAGTCTGATTAAAGACCCTACTGACATCCACGCTGGTCTACAGGTAGTTGATTACTCTATGAGCAATGCCTTCCTGAAAACTCCCATTTCACAGGACTGTGTAAAAGCTGAACAATAGAAGACGAAGGGATTCCATTCCCAAAAGACTATAAAAATGTACAAATCTGTAATCATACCTCTGCTTTTAGATCCACTCTTGGAATATATATTTACAGCTTTTCAACAGAGTTCCTTAGTTTTGCTATTTTTCTTCACCAGCATAAATCCGGTGAGTGTTTAACCACATTGGGCTGCCCTATTTTCAGCTTTGTCTTGATTGTGTTAAGTTCATGAAAATCACGCATAAGTGCTTTCGTTTTTCCATCTCCTTACTTATTTTTATAAAACCATAGGGGCAAAATGCAATAAAAAATTCCAAATAATTGCAGAAACATTGCTGGGTAGATAAAAATGCAACCCTGCCAAAACTCATCTCTTGGCTGACAGCACCACCATGCAATAGCTCAAAATGTTCATTTTCAGCTGATTTTTGAAGATCTGAATTTGGCATGCAAAAACTGGTTGAGAGGTGTCAGCGTAAAATGTGTGAATAGATGGGGTTTAGAGAAGTTTTCAATTTGTGAAAATTGAAAACTACTAGTACTCATGAGAAGGTGAGTTATGGGCAGTAGGTCACAGTGTATATTTTATCTTCTTAATTAGATCATAAGTACTCAAGGGGAAGAAAGGACTTTCAAAAAAATTCTTCAGAATCCTCTAGTATGCATGCAATAAACGCTTATTAAATTCTAATGTAATGAGTAATGAGTGGAATAAAATTAATGGTGTCTTTAAAACAAGAATGCAAAACTTAAGGATTCCTTAAATTTTTAGATCCAAAAGTGCTTTGTGCCTGGTAAAGGAATATTATGTATTGTATGTAAATGATATATAGATCTATAGCTAGATCAATTTATCTCTACACATATCCACTGTGAAATGTAAATCTTTATTCATTAATTTTATTTGTTGTTGCTCATTTAGGTCTTAATCAAATTTCTCCTGGTTTCTAACAACAGAAATTAGCTTGAAGTGGTTTGACCAAAAATGCAGGCGTAGGGAGGATATTGGAATGCTGCACAGAGTCCAAGGGCTATAGGGATCCTTCAGAGATTGTAATGAGGGCTTGAGGGCCTAGAAGGAACCCAGGGAGGACCCTTTTTGTGTCTCTGATCTTTGTTTTTCTCTGGCATCTGCCCCATTCTTTTCTCTCAAGACTGCACTTCTCTACCTGTAAAATTAAACAAAGATGGCTTCTATAAGCTGCTGAGTTTACCTGTCCTCCAGAATCCAACCAGCCCAGTTAGCCTCGCTATCTTCCTCCCAGTTTCAAATTCCCAGGAGAGGCAGTGTGATTGGTCCAGATTGGGTCACTGTCCACCTCTGCTCCAATCAGTTATAACCAGTCTAATTAGAGAGAGGTGAGGAGGAGTCATGTGATTCGGCATGTGTTGGGGCCCATTCTGTGGATGTGGGGAGTGATTTTCAGAGAAAGAAGATTAAATTGTTGAGGACAGACAACTTCAAAGATTTATCACATGTATGCTTTTAATGTATTGTAGTTAAAACTGTAAGCATCTGTCTAGCAATACAATGTGTGATCAAACAATATGGTGAATGTTTAAATAAAAAGAATTTATAACAGTAAAAGACGCATTTAATCCCCTTCAAAATACGCCCCCTCACTTTCAACACACTTATCCTACCATTCTTGCCACTTTCTGAAGCAGTTCTGGAAGTCCTCTTTCATGAGTGTCTTTAGTTGTGCTGTCATGGATGCCTCGATGTCCTGAATTGATTCAGAACATTTACCTTTCATGGTCATTTTGACTTTGGGGAAGAGCCAGAAGTTGCATGGTGCCAGATCCAGTGAATAAGGGGGATGAAGACACACCTGAATGTTTTTATTTGACAGAAATTGCCGTACCAGAAGCGATGTGTGACACAGAGTGTTGTCACAATGGAGGATGATTTATGGCACACTTTAAAACACTCCTTCTCTCAACTGTAGCTCACTCCCGACTACACCAAACAAGTTGAAACTTGTCAGGCACTGTTACTAAGGTTCAACGTGCCACTTCCTGTATTGAAGATCCCTGCCTTTCCATGGGATGGAACTCGGCTGCAGCATTCACCATGTGTTTTGATCACAATGGAAAGGCTCCGTATCACACATTGCTTCCGGTACGGCAATTTCTGTCAAATAAAACATTGCGGTGTGTCCTCATCCACCTTATTCACCGGTTCTGGCACCGTGTGATTTCTGGCTCTTCCGCAAATTCAAAATGTCCATGAAAGGTAAATGTTTTGAATTGATGCAGGGCATCGAGGCAGCCACGACAATGAAACTAAAGACACTCACGAAAGAGGACTTCCAGAACTGCTTCAGAAAGTGGCAAGAATGATGGGATAAGTTTATTGGTAGTGAGGGGGAGTATTTTGAATGGAATTAGTGGAAATGTGTCTTTTACTGTAATACTTTTTTAAAAATTTAAACATTCACCCTATTGTTTGATCACACCTCGTAACAAACCACCACAAACTTGGGTGGCCTAAAACAACAGAAATTTATTCTCACAGCTCTGGAGGCCAAAAGTTTAAAATGAAGGTGTTTGGCAGAGACTGGTACTTCCTCAGAAGGTTCTAGGGGAGAAATTCCTTCCTTGCCTCTTCTAGCACCTAGTGGCTGTCGGCGTTCTCTGGCCATCGTGGCATCATCCCAATCTCTTCCTCCGTCTTCCCATGACCTTCTCTTCTTCTCCACATGTCTCTCCTCTTTGTGTCTTTTATAAGGATACTTACCCTTGGATTTGAGACCCACTTGGATAATTCAGCATGATTTCATCTCCAGATTCTTAATGTAATTATACCTGCAAAGAACCTTTCTCCAAATAAGGTCACGTTTTGCTGGGTCCAGTACATGCCTTACGGAGGCCTCCACTTAACCTGCTACACAAGGTGAAAATGTGCTGACCAGTCAGCCTTCTTATACTTTGGTCTTACTGTGTCCGCATCCTGCTTTGGGCAGTGCTGTTCAAGAGGTGAGATTTGGAGCCCCTGTCCTGGGGCAGGATGGGAAGTGGTGGCACACAATGGATACAGTCTGGGGCAGCAGGAGCTCATCAGCTTGTCCCCTTAGGCTAATAACTAGTACATCATGCTGACATTTCCCTAGATGAGATACATAGACAATTCAACACCTGCATTTCTCTCCATTCTTTGAAGGATGGAGTTTCCTGCTTCTTCTGGTAGACTGAATTAGGAAGGAGTGATAAATTGGAACCAATTTCTGTTGTGAACTCACTTGCATAATGTAACCTAGTGTCTGCTTGGGGTCACCGTGATCTTTCAGAGCTAGATAAGGTCAGTATAAATTATCCTCTTTTGGCTAAAGTGTAACCTGAGAGAACCTGGGAGTTAACCAGGCCCCCCACCCCGACACACACACACTTCATAATATTTCTCAGTTGTATAAGGAGCTGTATGGAGGTATTATCTTCTGTGGTATTAGGATAGTCTAACGATTATGATTATTATTGTTTTTGTTTGTCAAATATTACACTCAGGACTTAGCGTGAGTTTTTTTAGAGCAAGCATTGGAAGCTGCAGCATGGTGCTTTCTAACTGCCATCTCAGGCAAAAAAAAAAAAAGTTCTTTATGGGGCAGAGTCACCAAAGCATGGCTTTCTAGAAAATTTTGCAGTTGTACTTTTAACTTTCCTTGGACAGCTGGTGGATCTTTGCCAATTTTCTTAGAAACTCTCTTCCAGGACATAATTCATTTCTCAAAGATAATGGCAGGGCATTGAAGATAAGGGCTTGTTCAGTATGATTACCTATGTCTTATTCATTGAGATTCAACTATGAGAAACATCACAAGAACAGTCATTTTACTGTAAGCTACTACATATATATATATATACACACACACACACATATCTACATATATGTGTGTGTGTATATATATATATATATATATATATATATATATATATATATTTTTAGTACAGAGCAAAGGAGTTACTCTAGTGAACAAAATTGAGTTTCATTTCTGAATCATCATATTCCAGCCATTTTGCACATTGTCTGCTTTCCTGTTTCCTTTATGTCTCTATGTATCAGTTCTCCAGAATTAAATATTTTTAATTCTTATTAAAAATTCTAATATATTTTCTAATATAAAAATTCTAATATATTAAAAATTCTAAATATTTCCCAGAATTTGCCTCCTAAATTGTGGAAAGCTTTGCTATAGAACGAAATCTCTGCTGTGAGACAGGAGTCCTCTAGAATCATTTGACAAGGTGTTTGTTGGATTTCTCTCTACCTGGCGTCCTTATCCTGAATAATATTTCACCCTCCCCACCCTATCCTGCATCCCCATCCCCTTGCCCGTAAGAAATTTAGAAGAGAATTTTAGGGTTCTCTGTTTTGAAGTGGAGGAAAGCACTTTCCTGGTTTCCTTGTCTGAAAGCCAGGCCATCTCCTATCTAGGATGCTAACTGTGCAAAGTTTCACATGGGAGCTCAGATATGGCCCCACATAACTGAAGTATTAAAATGCTTAAACAATTCAACAGTGAAAGAGTGAGCTTGCTTCTTGGCATCCATTCAAGTTGTGGATTTGTGTACAAATAAGTAGCGGCCTTTTCAGGGAACCATCACTTCTGGCCATGTGTAAGCCATTTCTTACTGAGATGCTCTCTGCTCAGACTTCAGAAACATTATGCCCCAGTGCATTTTACCAAATGTCTGCCCTTAGTTTTAATATTCAGACAGACATATTTGTGGCCTAGAAAAGTTTCTCCAGGGAAGAAATCTCCCTTGTTCCCCTGACACTCCCTCTTCCTCTATCAGTTTTCATTTTTCTGGTTAAGAAGATTCAGTGGTTTATGAACAAAAAAAGAGTGACACTGCTTGGAATGTGGGAGTTATCTCAGAGAGAAATGGGTCACAGAATCCTTGAGTGATGAGACTTTTCCTTTTTTTTTTTTGTTGTATTATAATGACCTATTTGCTTTTCTGTCGGGTTCACCAGACTAAGAACTACTAGAGGGCAGGAGCCATGCCTTATTCAGGTTGTATCTCTAATGCTAAGTTAATATCCAGCATCCAGTGCCTAAGCAACACTCAACATTTGAATCATTCAATAACTCTGATTTCGGGTGAATGGCATTACTAGAAGAGGGTGTAGTGAGCTGAATGGTGGCCTCCAAAAAGATATATTCATATCCTCACCCCGAGAACCTATGAATGTGACCTTATTTGGGAAAAGGATCTTTTCCGGTGTAATTAAAGATCTCAACATGAGATCACCCTGGTTTATCCAGATGGGCCCTAAACCCAGTGATAAGTGTCTTTATAGAGACAAAAGAGGAGGGCACACAGACAGAAGAGGAGATGGCCATGTGAAAAGAGATTGAAATCATTCAGCCACAAGCCAAGGAATGCCTGACACCACCAGAAACGGGAAGAGGTGAGGAAGGATTCTGCCTAAAGCCTTCGGAAGGAGTGTGGCCCTATCAACACCTCGATTTTTTATTTCTGGCTTCCGGAAGAGTGAGAGAGTCAATTTCTGTTTCAAACCTCAAGTTTGTGGTAATTTGTTCTAGCAGTTCTAGGAAACTAATACAGAGGGCAGCCTGCCTCAAGAAAGCCATTAAAATCAATACTCAGAGCTTGGCTCACAGTACTGGAAAGAAGAGACAGAGGAAAGGCTAGCTGAAGGATTCCTGTTGGCAGAGCCGCGGGGGCAGGGACTAAAGTGTTGAGAGAGACTAGGAAGGCCTGGATCTCAATGTCCAGGGCCCTTGAGGAACTGAAGGAACTTTTGACCTGGCTGAAGAGCTGGGGTAGCAGGAGCATATCATTTCCTACCATCACATAATTAAGACGGAACGTGTACTGCTGTAGGCCTGAAATTGACCAGAGAAAACACTTCATGACTTTGCACATGAGGAGAGAGAAATATCTCAGTGAAAAAAATAGCGTAGGGGGGTAGGGCGGACTGTCATTTCTCTCAGCCAGGCCTTTGAGAAATCATGTTTTGAAAGATGGGGTTGAAAGAAAAGGACCCAGGCAGGCAAGTTTTTGACCTCCCGAATAAACAATGTCTTCCTGAATAAAGAAGACGGTTTGTCCTTTCTGTTCCCTGGAGGGTCCTGTGCTGCCCAGCCTGAGGTCACTCTGCCTCACGGGTATTCTGTCCTCACCTACAAGGGTGCTAGGGGCCCGCGTGGCACTTTGGAGAGCCAAGCATCATTCTTCAGAGACAAGAGCGGCATACAGCAGGGAGATGCGAGAGATGTGCTTAGGACCAGGCCCAGGTCAGGGAGAGCAACCTGTGTTACTACTTGTTACTGAAGACACATGTGAGGCATGTGAATTTTAGGCAGTGTCGGGTGGTGAAATGTGTGCTGGGCTGACCATCCGGGGACCTGGGCTATTGCTCCAATCCACCTAGAAGTAGCTCAGTTACTTTGCAGGAGGAACTTAACGTCCTCATCTTTACTATGAAAAGGTTGGTTAGATCACTTTTAGGGTCTATAACTATTAAAAGTCTATGATTGCTGCCTGATTATTGAATGAAATGGATTCAGCCTGTGGAAGGATTTTCTTTCTGAGATATATCAACCAATATGAAATTTTTTCTGACATATACCCCTTCCTACCAAATATAGGATAGGATAGGATACAATAGAATATCCATGAAAAGTTTATTCCTAAGAAAAGGCCTGCAGTAGTCCCCTATTCTATGAGGCATACATTCCAACACCCCCAGTGGATGCCTGAAACCTTGGATAGTATCAAACCCTATATACGAATGTCCGACAATTAGGTTCATGAGCTCATCCTAGAAAAAAATGTGACATGCCTCATTGCTGAATATCACTACAGTCACCTTCGAAGTACTCCCCTTGGGAAGTTATGCACCAATGCCAGTGCCTAGTCCACCTTTCAAAGCAATCTTGGAACTCTTTTCCTGGAATGACCATCAGAGTTGTCGTCATATTACCTTTGATGTCCTGAATGTCATCAAAATGTATTCCTGTCAATATTTCTTTTACCTTTGGGTAAAGAAAGAAGTCCTTGGGGGCCAGATCAGGTGAGTAGGGAGGGTGTTCCAACACAGTTATTTGTTTACTGGCTAAAAATTCCCTCACAGACAGTGCCGTGTGAGCTGGTGCAATTGTCGTGATGCAAGAGCCACAAATTGTTGGCGAAAAGTTCAGGTCATTTTCGTCTAACTTTTTCCTGTAGGCTTTTCATCACTTCTAAATAGTAAACTTGGTTAACGGTTTGTACAGTTTGTACAAATTGATAATGTATAATTCCTCTGATATCAAAAACGGTTAGCAACATTGTTGCAGCTGGGTCATGAACTTAATTGTCAGACCTTGTATACTATGTTTTCTCCCTATACATACATGCCCGTGATAAAGTTTAATGGCTTTTCCATTTAACTGAGCACTCACTTATCACGCACTGTGGCTGTAACTTTTGCAGTTTGAGGTGCAAAAGCAAAACTAGCACAAATTTCTTTTTCTTTCTTTATAATTTCATGAACAGAAGATTCCTTCTTACCGTAGATCTTAGCAACCTCAGCATATTGTTTTTCCTTTCTTATTAAGTCGAGAACTTTCACCTTTTTACTTAAAGGAAGCACTTGACGGCTTCTCTCTGGCTTATCTGAATTGCCAGCATCACTACTCTTATAATTTGGGGCCATGGTTCAGTAAAATAAAAGTTACTTGAACACAAGCACTGTGATACCTGACAGTGGCTCTGATAACCAAGATGGCTATGAAGTAACTAACAGGCAGGAGTGTTAGCAACCATCACCCTGATCAGTCAGCAGCCATCAGTATTGATGCAAGAACCTCCTCCAGCAAAGTGATTACGACTCACTGAAGGCTCAGACGATGGTTAGCATCTTTTGCAATAAGGTACTTTTTAATTAAGGTCTGTACATTGTTTTTGAGACATAATGCTCTTGCACACTTAATAGACTACAGTATAGTGTAAACGTAACTTTTATATGCATTGGGAAACCAAAAAATTCACCCTCGCTTTATTGTGATATTTGCTTTATTGTGATATTCAGTCTGGAACTGAACCCACAACATCTCCAAGGTGTGACTGTAGACGTTCAATGAATGAATGTTGAATGAATAAATGGGAGAAGGCTGATACCCGTCTAAGGTTGATACCCTTTCTCACCAAAAATAAAATAATAAAATAAAATACGCATGAACTATTAATTCCTAAAAAAAAAGGACTACATTATTATAGTATGGCACAATATGGGCATTCGATGAATGATCATTGAAGAAACGAATGAATGAAGATTGTAAAAGAATTTTAAGGAGTTTTAATATCTAATGCCCCAAATCTCATTTCAGTAAGTTATATGCACAATAACAAACAAGAATTATTTTATTTATTTATATCTATTCTTTTCTTTTTTTTTTTTTTTAAATTCCTTCTACCTGTAGGAGGAAGGTTCTTTTTGTTTCAATCTAGTTGTGGAGGGTGCAGCTCACAGCGGCCCTTGGGGGGATCGAACTGGTAACCTTGTTGTTAAGACCACCGTGCTTTAACCAACTGAGCTAACCAGCCATCCCTATATCTATTATTTTTAAGTTAGAAGTTACTTGTAGTGAGGCTCATGTAACTCTTCCTTTGTTTGTCCCCCAGTTCGGCTTAGGCAGTGTTTTGCCCAAGCCAGTAGTCAGTAAGTGTTGGTGATTCACCAAGTATTGATTTCTATCATCTGTGCTATGGATTGTCCAGAAAACCAATGAGAAAAGGCTGGCTTGAATCTATTTAGGGGTCATTATGTTCTGCTCTTCAGTGTTGATCACCTTCTTTCTTTGGACTATGGCACCAGCTGACTTAATCATTCATGTCTTCTTTCTTTATTTCATGGGAAGAGATAAGAATGACAAATTGTATCCAAACTCCCTTTATTGCTGGTATAAAGATCTTTATTTGTAAGAACATGCAAAATTATGACACTATGCCCCTTTTGGGGGGAGATTGCCAGTCTTTTCTTCGAAGAAACATTGCCAGTCAGAAAGAGAGAAAGCTCAAAATGGTGGAAAGAGGCCAGGCCAGGTAACAGCAAAAACCCCCACCCACCTGGCACGAGGTGGTGATGGTACTTGGTAAAAGTTGGCTTGCAACCAGGCCTGCTTTGCTTTGATTGTAGCCAGTGTCATTTCTGTGTAAAATTCTCAACAATCACATTTACAAGCCATTTAACAGACGCTATAACCACCCTGACATTCGGGTGTTCATCTGATTTCTCCTCCTGTGACAGGCCCTGGATGAGCGTTAAGATTTAATGTGATTGGTTTTGGCAGGCCTCATCGCCCCATCTTCCTGGCACACCCCTCCGTGCCCTCCATCATCACTGAGACCTACTGGAGGGACACCTGTTATGAAGGATGCCACCAAATGATTGTGCAGGACTGATGTACACACACACTGACACATGCTCACACATACTTTAATTCTGCTCCTGGAGACACAAAAACAAAGACAACGAAATAGTGCTTTTTTGCGGAACGAGATGAGGCTTTCACTTCTTCAAATTCTGTGCATTTGTTTAATGAACTGGAAATAACCACACTCTACATATTAAGGAGAGGAAATTTACTTCTTGTTTGGACTGGTACACACACATTTGGGTCAAGGAAATCTATGGAGAGGACAGGAGAGCTTGGAAATTCATTCATTAACTCATTCATCCATTCATTCATCTGAAAAGTCCCAGACACGGTGGGTACTTGGCAATGTTAAATAACAGTTTCTGCCTTTTCTCCCTTTACCCGCTCCTTTTCATACATAAAGGTTTAAGCAGAGATGCATAGAAATAACTAACGATATGAGAAACTCTGTAGTCTAGAAACAACCCAAACGTGATTAGGGCACAGAAGAAGCACATCATGCCTGCAGGTGACCAGGAAGCTGTTTGCAGAGGGCGAGGTGTGATCTGAGTCTTAAAGATTTAAGAGGTGTTTGTTCATCTGGGTATAAGTTAACTTGGCTATCTGTCCCTTGTTCCTTTCTTTCAGTTTGTCATGTCAGCTTGTTAAGAACAAGAGCTATGTGTCCGGTTTCTTTATATAGCACAAGCCTGGCCCGGTGCCTGGTGCATGGTGACCACTTACCATATTTTAGCTGCATAATGAACAAATCTATAAATGGCAGGTACTGGGATTCTTGATGTAGCACACATTAGCAAGTCAAGGTCAAGACCTTTTGGCTTTAGGTGACAGCAGGCAGGGTAATGTGGCAAATATACAGGGTACACAGTGGGGCCTAGATGCTGCCTATGTGGGGCCTGGTAAAAGGGTACCCCAGATCTAACCACAGGTGCAGGGTCGACGACCCTCCTGTGGATAATAGAAGACCACCATTAATTCACCCTTCTGGCCAGGGAGGTGGTCTTCCACGGGGAAACTCTGCCTAAGGAGTGGTCCCCGGGGAAGCTCCCTGGTGGCCTTGCCTCTCTCTCTAGGTCTTGGACAGTATGTGGATAACCAGGGGTCGACCACGTTGTGCTATGGATCAAAATGATGGAAAAGGTGGTGATGACAAATGATTGCTTCTATTAGGTTGGTGCAAAAGTAATTGCGGTTTAAAAGGTTAAAAATAATTGCAAAAACTGCAATTACTTTTGCACCAACCTAATAAGTTTTCCTTTCTTCTGTATTGCCCTTTTAGCTGCAGAGTAGGGTCTATTAAGTAGAGAAGGTTGGGGGGTCAGAACCATGGTGCTTGCTCCTTCAGCTTCATTTCTTAGCCTACTACCAAGAATTCCCAAAAGGAAGGGAGAGGACCTCAGGAGGGTCAGTCTGAAGCTTCCCATCAGCATGAGATAGTCAGGTTTGTCTGGGACTTGAATTCGGTGGCTTGGGAGATGATGTGTAGAAACAAGAAGAGCCCAGGCAAGGAATTAGAAACCCTCTTTCCTCCGTCAAGCCCTATCTTGACCAGTGAATGACCTTCAGCAAGTTATTTAACTTCTCTGGGATAGTTTTCTCATATTTTCAAACTCTAGCACTCAAAATCATTATTCAATGTTATTTATCAGACATTCAATATATATACTCAACATACATGTGTAGGAAATATAATTTTCCAAGTAAGAATATAGTTTTGTAAAAGCTCTGGGCCTGTGAATAGTTTTGCAGACTGCACACTATTTCAACCATCCCCACATTTAGCAGTATCCCTGCAATGTGTGCTATTTCTAAAGGGACAGAGATATTAAATGGTGATATTCTATAGCTAAAGTGGAAACATTTATTGCAGTCTGCTATGTATCTGGTCCCAGGGACTGCCTTTCCCACAAACAGAGGAGCTGGGAGTCTGGATGTCTGATTTCAGAGAGGCAGAGAGGTGATGATGTCTTTCATTCAATAGCCAATACCTTTCATTATACAATTGGATTTAGAATTAAAATGAAAATATGCACTTATAACACTGGAGCTAAATAAATGCTGATTAATTTAATTCATACTAAAGTGTAAATGATTGCTACCAGACTCTATCTTCAGAATCCATTTTAAATAATAGTAAGCAAAACAAACAAACCAAAGCAAAACAGGGAAAGTGAAGGGAACTGCAAGGGTGGCAAAGGTATGGGAACATGAGAACACGGAAAGGGGAGAATAGAGTTCTAAGGATAAATTTCTCCTTTATTTA
The DNA here is from genome assembly GCF_004115265.2 of Rhinolophus ferrumequinum. Lineage (NCBI taxonomy): Eukaryota > Metazoa > Chordata > Mammalia > Chiroptera > Rhinolophidae > Rhinolophus > Rhinolophus ferrumequinum. Next base: position 79,850,559 of record NC_046292.1, read on the forward strand.
CTGCTTGTTCACTAAGATTAGACAGAAACCATTGTTTTAGGATCCAATTTGAGAGAATATCAGCCTCTTTGGTTTATGACCCAGGCTAATTTTCAAGACTAGAACACCACTTCTGAAAAGTCAGATACAGCTACCCAAGCAAACCTCAGGATCTTGAGGGATTTTATGAAACTAAAATAATTTTCTTTTTTTTCACATCATGCATTTGTTTTTCTTGACTATGAAAACACATACCCTCAACTGTAGAACATTTAGATACCACAACAAAGTATAAAGAAGAAAAACCTCATCCTCAGTTCCATCACTGTTCACATTGTAGCTCTTTTTTTTTTTTTTTTTTTTTTTTTTTAAATCCTAAAGGGAGTTTCAGGACAGCCTCCACGGCAGTTTAGACTGAGGACACTGCAAAGCCACCACAGCAAAAACAGAAGTGGTTGCTACGTCAGCAGAACCTGGGACCAATTTTCTGGGGGAAAAATAAACCTATCCACCCTAAGTGTATTCAATGAGGTGTGTATATATTAGGCAGAGGGCTGGGCACGTTCACTCACCTCTTCTTTTTTTCATCCTATATTCCTAGGAAATAGGTTACCTGGAGAGTCCATTTGCTGCATTCAAATTGATACTGATTTTTAAATTAGGTGAAGACTGTGAGCAATGCCGAGCAGAGAAACTCTCTCCGTGTGTGTGTGTGTGTGAGTGTGTGTGTGTGTGTGTGTGGTGTTTAGTGTGTGTGCGTGTGTAAATTCATGTACCTGCACAGAGCTCAAGTAACCAAATTAGGAATGGAGTGGGTTGAGAAAAGCTTTTTATCTGCTTGCACTCCTATTTCCATCTTTATGACTTACAAATGAAGCCGTTCTTCAAAAACTAAGACAAGGTCGTGCATAAAAATCCAGAAGATTGGGGGGCATTTTTCGGCAATGCATGTTCAGCCCCAGAGAAATTGGAGGTTGGTTGGCTGTGCCCACCAGGCTCCAGAAGAGGCCTTATTTGCCTGGCGGTTTCAGAAAGGGACGGATGGCGATAATAAATATCATTTGCTGACATGGAGTCCTGGGGCTGCGCTGACCACAGGAGTCGCGGTCCCCAGGAGCTGAGGCCGCTCACAAAGCAGGCATTTATGAAGTAGTTGGCTTTGCATTAATTATTTCCCCAGCCATTCACCAACAGTAACAATCCCTTCAATTAGAGTCCAGGCCCCGGGAAAGCCCTGGTGTTTATTGGAAGTGACATTTGCATAGTAAAGTGTCACTGTGTTCTTATGGAGTAGCACAAAGGGACCCAGAGCCCCTCTCCTGCCTGGCACCTTCCTTCTCATGGAGCTTTTGAGGAAGAAAGAGGACTCAGCTCGTTTAGGAGTGTTCAGTTTGTATTTTCCTCTTCGGTGGTTATCTTGTCAGCTGAAGTTTTCTCATCTTCTCACCTGGGGATGGGGTAGTTCTGAAGCAGAGAGTTCTGTCTTGTATCTATGAATCTTTAAGTGGCCTCAAACAACCCAGGGTCCTGACAGGGTGCGGGAGGCTGATGGCCAGCTCTGAAATGGATGTGGAGTCCACTGGGAGACCCCGCAAAGCTTGGCAAATTCTCTCATCTTAGAGATGAGAATTTGGGGACCAACGAAAGACTTGGAGTTCCATGGGCCTTACCGTGTTTCCCCCAAAATAAGACCAGGTCTTATATTAAGTTTTGTTCCAAAAGACGCATTAGGGCTTATGTTTGGGGGTGTCATCCTGAAGAATCTTGCTAGGGCTTGTTTTCAAATTAGGTCTTATTTTCTGGGAAACACAGCAGTATTGTAAAGCTGAAAGAGTCACATAAAATGTAGAAAGTAGAGCTGATTGTCAATTCCAGAAGGCAGGGAAAACATCTATTCTTTAAGGGTAGTTCTATGTCATGTATATCGCAGGCTCTAACTAAATGTGTGATGGCTGGCTGACTGATGGGTTGATTAGATACTTGCCCCTCTAATCCTTCAGCTTGCTAAACTGCCTGATGGCCTGGTTATTCAGCTTTTTTCACTTCCAGTTCTCTGAGTACCTTGCAGGCACCTGCGTCTGTTGTGAATACAGAAGACGGGCACATTTGTTGGGTGGACAGCCCTTGTGTTTCCCTCCTGTCGCTGCAGAAGGAGCTGCTGCAATCCACACGGGTCCTTTACAGGTTTTGTTACTTATTTACACATCTCAGCAAATATCCACTAGTTGCTACCGTCATTTATCATTTTCAAAGCCTTTTGTCTTTGTTTGTGCTTGCACTTTTAGAAAGTAGACTTTTAAAATGCTTTTTACCCTTTTCTAGCTATACACTATGCTTGATACCAAAATGATTAAGAAAGAGTTTCCTCTTACCACTAGAAAAGAGGATTAGACATAAGTATGGTCACAGATAACTATAAAGCAGGATTAAGACAGGCCAGTGGTGAAAGAGACACATAAATAGGGTAATGGGGATTCCAACGAAAGAACATTGCAGCGGCCTGCTCAATCAGCAGAGGTTTCCTTTAGGCATTTGCAATGAGTCTTCAAGATGGTCAGGGTTTTTTGATGCAAAGGGAGCATATAGAGTTGTTGAAGGGAACAGGAAATTTTCTAAGGGTATGTCTGGGAAGGGTGAGGAGTCTACTTTGGGATAAAGCATAGATTTGAATTGAAGAAGGAGGTGGGACCAGTAGCCGATGCATTGTTCACCACGGTGAGAAGTCTGTAATTATTTTGGCAGACATGGGAATCAACTGGTGAGTTTTTATTCTGGGGGAGGAGGGAGCAGGCCCGGGACTGGGGTGAGGCAAGCGAGGCACATAGGGTACAACTTTGAGGAGACGGTCACTCCCAAGTGGGGGCCCTACTCTGTAGACCTTGAGAGTGATGGCTCCTTTCTGTAGTTCCAGCCTGGAGCGAGGGGCCATGGGGGAGCAGCTGGGCCACAATTTTGTGATTAGAGCTGTGTGTTTAGCAGATGGCTCTGAAAACTCTGTTTAGGATAGATGGGGAAAAGTGGGGTTGGTGGGGTGTGATTGGATAACTGTTATCATTATAGGAGTTCAATCAGAGAAGATGTGGCACAGAGGAAGTGGGGAGAAGTATGATAGTTCCTTCTACAGAGTTCATATAGCTAGCAATAGAACCAATGATCAGCCATAATTGCTGGCACTCAGGGAGTGCTCACCGTGGGCCCGTTCCAAATACTTTCCACACATTCAATAATTTACTAATGACGGAAGCAGCCCTCAGCCTGGAGCCCAGAGAGCTGCGTTTTAGTCTAGTTGTGCTCTAACTAGTTGTGGGAGCCTCTTTGACCTGAATTCTTCCACCTGTAAAATGACTGAGTTACTAGCAGACAGTCCAGAGGCCCAAGAGAGCCCTGAAATGCCACGTACCTCCTGACATATATTCATATCAGCTCACCTAGAGAGAGGCCCCAAAACTGGGGGATCTCAATCCAGGATTATTCATGACCTCCCAGCTCAGGTGCCTTGGGAGGTAAAGCCCTCTGTCCAGACTCTTGACTTATTGGTTCACTCATAACCACTTCTAGCATTTCTAGGTCGCAGGTCCCCCTTGAAGACTGAGATTCCATCCATCCAATGGTCAATTCTGCCTTTTCTTTCTGAGCCCCTCTCCACCTTTATCCAACACCCTGGCCTTGCCCACATTTCCCTCCCCTTTCCTCTTGCTGTTGTGTCATTAACAAAACTCCCCGACCCTGGCAAAACCCCTACAGCAGAACCGTCCCATGAGAAAAACAGTGGATTTAATAAGCTTCCCTTTAAATGGCCCCAAATCCCTTCCAGTGATTAAGGGGGGAAAAACAGCTACACACAGGACAGAGTCTCCTGGTGCAGGAGGTGAGAGAGGGAAAGAATAAAGAAAGTTCCCAAGATCCTGGGCCTCAGGGACCAAATTAAAAAAGCAGCACCGCTTATTCAAAATCAGATGAATGTCAGTGGGACGTTTGTCAAACAAACTTGTCATTATTTGTCACAATTTGAGGAAGTATCAGTCAGTAGTCACACTTGAGCATGTAACAGAGTTATTTATAGCTGCCAGTCTACAGTTTTAACTAATGCAGGGCCAAGGTTCCATGTTATAAACAGCTTTATTTATAATGATTGTGTGGCTATAAATAGTTTGGTTCACTGTGTGCAGCCGAAGGCTCAGTGCTGTGCTGCCAGAGCTGGAGCTAGGAAGAATGTGCGAGCTGGGAGGTAAAGTCCATTTGTCACTCTTCTTGGCGGACCCTCTCTGGGAGTCCTCGGCCAAGGCATTTCATCCTCTTCCTCAGTGTCCCTTTTGGAATGAGGAATTGTGCCACATTGTGTTCCCAGGAGACTGTAGAGGTCACTCAATTAATTAACACCTGCACCAAGATCTCCCGAGGAAAGGCTGAAAGGGAGGGGACATGCACACACCACCTCCTTTGTGCCTATTCACAGACAATGAGCTAATTACAGTCTCCTTCTCATACTGGAGGGTGGAGGGAGGTATCCTGTTTTTCTTGTGAACAGTCAAAGCTCTAAAGGTTTGTTTATAGTTTCAGATTTAATTTGACCAACAGTGATAGTCTTTTCTAAGAATAGGCGATTATCAGAAATTTAGACATTTCCTAGTTTCTTGTGTCAGCAGAACCTTGTCTAGGGAGTGGGGATGGGGTGGGTGGAGAAAGCAGAAGAGAGGAAGGGGAACATGTGTACATAAATTTAGCGTGTAAAATACACAGGAATTTCAGATTAAAAACTCATCATTGTACTGTTTGGCACAGGGGCAGTATTTTTACTGTCCGGTGGACAACTTTCACCCCTCCCCTCAAAAACGCTTATATTTATTTGTCATATTGAAATTTCTGGTTCTACACATATTCCCACCCTACCTCAGCCCCCAAAACCTTACACTCAGTCTTAATACTGTTAGGTTAAATCTTATTTTGCTTTTTTCTTTTAAACAAAAGGTGTGGCTATGGAAAAAATTGATTGGATCTTAATTTGCAAAATTAGTTCTGGTTCATTTTATTGCTGTAATTTAATACTCATAATGATTTTCTGACACATATGTTTTAGCAGCAAGATCTACTTCCTATTCATTTTTCATTTCAATACAGCTGAAGTGTATTAGGCAGGATGGTACAAATCAGAGGGAGCAGCGCCCGGCAAGAAACTGCCATCCTGCTGCCATCCTGGCATTCTCTCAGACACGAGCCGAGCCCCTCGAAGTACGCTTGCGTGTAGGTACACCCAGGGATTTGGGGCAGAATGACATACGCAGGCAATACTTCGTGAAAAAGGGATACGTTTATTTTCATTATACCGTCATCAACATCTTTGCTATCACCCATCATCGTTATTGCAATTCTCTGTCGAAGGGCGCTGTGAGATGTGTTCTATTTGAACTTCTCCCACTGGAGCTGCAGCGCGGAGAGCCTACCTCAGTAAGCCAACAATTACGCCACAGAGGATGTGGGTCATGGATGTCCAGGACCCAATGCCACAGGACCGTGAGGATGTGCTTCTTGTCCTGATCTGGGTGCCAGGGAAGGCATCGTGAAAAAGGGGGTCCCTGCTTGAATCCTATGAGAGATTCCTTAGGGCAGCGACTGTGCCTTTGTGTTTCTGTATAGACACCGCCTGACGTAGTAGACATATAGTAACTATTTGTAGAGAGAACAAGTGAAGGTTTACTCTCTTTTGGAATTTGACTGTCTCTGTGGAAACACTTATGCTGTGCATTTGCCATACACAAATTAATTGACAATGGTTAAAAAATGAAAAATTAAAGAAAGAAGAGATCTCTAGAGTGCATGCACTAGTGGGATGAGGAGGCCTTTTTGAGTGCACTGGCATTCCTCGGTAATCAAAGTGGTAAACTCCTCACTGAGTTATGGTGACAGGTCCAAGACCAAGGTGCAGAGTATAAAATGTAACAATGTCTGTATATTGATTTCAGCGGCCTCCCCGTTTCTGTTGGGAAACACCTTCACCTATACAGGGGGCTAAGACCTCGTCTGGAATGGGTTCCAGTTCTGTGCTCACGAAGGAGGTGGCATTAAAGCCAAAAAGAAGAGGACGAATGCCAGGGGATGGATGTCACGTCAAGTTTCTCCCTCATTCTCTTTTATTTCTTCTCTAAGAGATTTTTTAATCATACTTATCTCCATGATTATTTTCCCCATTTTAAAAAGAGACACTCAATGTTTATTTTAAAATAAAAAAGACATTTAAGGCTGTTGTTTCCTCACTTATTTGCGGATTCTAAAGAAAAGAATAAGTGAATGAACTAATCAGAAACTGTTTGGGAGACAATGAGGAAAAACTGAGGGTTGCTAGATGGGCGGGGGGAGTGGGGGGTGGGGGGGAGGGTGAGGGGATTGGAGGGCAGTCGGTGACCACAGGATGGCCACGGGGTTTGAAAATTAATCTGGGGAACGTAATTTGGTGGTTACCAGAGCGTAAGGGGATTGGGGGGTGGGGGATGAGGGTGAGGGGGATCAAATGTACGGTGATGGAAGGGGAGCTGACTCTGGGTGGTGAACACACAGTGTGATTTATGGATGATGTGATACAGAATTGCACAACTGAAATCTATGTAATTCTACTAACAATTGTCACCCCAATAAATTAAAAAATAAATAATAAAAAATAAATAAAAAAAAAAAAAAAAAAAAAGACAAATGTTTTTCCGTATTGCTCATTGGGTGAAGGCAAGGTGGGGGTGGGGTGGGGTGGGGTGGGTGCTATTCATATTAGGATTACCAAGCCTGTGATTTCAGAGAAGATTCCTGGAACTGGAAACGTGTTTGGCCACTCAGTACTAACTCCCATCTCAGGACTGTTATGACCATAGATGTTCACATTCCAAGAACAAAAGAAGGGCACAATAAATTTTGCAACATAATGTGTAAATCTGATAGACAGCTTTTACCTAATATTTTTGTTTATTACTGTTTCTAAGAATTTTCCCAAGTGCCGAATTCCAGTTGAGAAGGATGTGGGGTAAATGTATTAGCACAGTCTCTCTGACCACCAATTCTTAGAATTGTGAATGTTTAGAGCTTCAAGACACCACTAGCTCCTTCTACTCCATTCCTCTCCTTTCACTGATGAAGAAACTGAGCCTGAAGGACTAAGTGACTGACTCAAAGCCATTTGACTGCTAAGACAGAGAGAGAGCTGGGATAGAACTAATGTCTCTTGCCTCCTAGAAAAGCGAAGTAATATTTGTTGGAAATAGATAGACGTACCCATTATAAAGGAGCATTACAGTGGTTAAGAATGAGGGCTCTGGTGTCAGACAAGCTTAGGTGTGAATCCTGGCTCTGTCACTGTTTGTGAGGCCATGGCATGATGCTTCTTTTCTTTGAGACTCAGTTTTCTCATCCATAAAATAGGAGCAATCATAATGCACTAAGAGAGAAGTTGGGAGGATTAAATGAGATAGTGGAGGTCAATTATTTTACCATGGTTCCTAGCACATAGAACACCTCCAACATATAATGGAAACAACAATGAGAACCAAATCAAAAAGCAAACAAACGAAAGACTCTCCCTCCCCCAAATAGGCTTGTTCCCTCCACCTGGCAGGGTCTGTCACAGAGATGTTAACGACAAAATCTCCTCCTTCTGCATATCCTTTGTGCATGCTAATTTTCCTGGGGGAGAATGCACATGCTTGTTTCCCCTGGGAGAAACACATGCGCCCTCATCCCCAGTAGGCTTTGCACTACACAGACAAATCTGATAGACAGGTGAGCGGGTCTGCATGGGGAGAGTGAGGGAAGGGCTCCAGGTGAGCAGTCTCCATGAGTAAGAGGAGTATGATGTACTTAGCTGTCCCATCAGGAAGACAAAAGGAGGAAGGTGACTGAGGATCTGGGACAGTTGGTCCCACGTTGGAACCCAGCCTGTACCGTAGTAGGTGCAGCTGGGTTTTGGGCATTAGTAGCTTTGATCTGCAATAGTAACTCAAGGCGGGAGTGATCTCCATCAATGGGAACCCTGCCCCTGAGATGGACACAGGTCAGCAACTTTGAGGAACTGAAACACATTTAGGAGAGAGTTAATTATGTAACAGAAGACTGTGTTTCTGGTAAGTCAAGCGCATGAGGGCTTAGAACATTTGAATTTGAAGCAGTTGTCTAATCACACAATGTATGTGATTTCACTCACATATTGGGAAATACTGTTTGCACATAAAATTATCCCATTTAATCCCTCAATAACCTTGCGAAGTTTATAGTACTTTGCAGATCAGCAAAATGGAAGCCTAGAGATTTAAATCACACACTCAAAGTCACAGATATCAAAATGAAGCTTAGATTGAAAACAAATCTTGTTGATTTCAAAATCAATTCTGCCCATGTCCACCGACCCAGCTAAATTTTACTTGAATGCATTTTCCACTACATCACCCTCTCCACTTTAGTTTGCTGGGAGATGTGGTTGTGACATCCCGTGACTGAGAGAAGCTTCAGTGTCTAGGTAAGTGAGCAGATTCTGGAGCCAGGCTGCATGCATTTCTATCCTGCCTGTACCATTTACTGGTCTTGAGACCTTGGGCAAGGGAACTAACTGCTCACCTGTAAAGTGAGGTGTACTAGTCAGGTTTCTCCAGAGAAACAGAATCAACAGGGGTGTGTGTGTGTGTGTGTGTGTGTGTGTGTGTGTGTGAGAGAGAGAGAGAGAGAGAGAGAGAGAGAGAGAGAGAGAGAGAGATGATTTATTTTTAAAAATTGATTCAAGTGTTGGTGGAGACTGACGAGTCGAAATGTACAGTGCAGGTCAGCAGGCTGGAGACCCAGGGAAGAGGTGATGCTGCAGCTTGGGTCCTAAGGCAGTCTGGAGGCAGAATTCCCTTTTCCTTGGAGCACCTCAGTCTTCTTTCTCTTAAGACCTTCAAATGATTGGACAGGCCCACACACATTATGGAGGGTAATCTACTTTACTCAAAGTCTATTGATTTAAATGATAAGCCCATCTAAAAAGTACCTTCACAACAATATCTAGACAGGTGTCTGATCAAAGTCCTGGGTACTGTGGCCTAGCTGAGTTGACGCACGAAATTAGCCATCACATGGGGCTAATAAGATCTACCTCATAAGGTTGATGGAATGAGTTAAATGACCTGATATACAGAGGGTGCCAAAAAAATGTAGACACATTTTAAGAAAGGAAAAAACTATTAAAATTGTAATACTCAATATATACCGATAACGAAAGATGAATACAAGTCATGTTTGACATTTGCAATTACAAGAGGTGCTCAAAATGGTTACTATCAGCATCCAAACACTTTTTTTTTTTTTAAGGCGGGCACAGCTCACAGTGGCCCATGCTGGGATCGAACTGGCAACCAGCACCACACTGCCACTGACTGAGCTAACCGTCCACCCCCAGACACTTCTGATTATGGTGAACTACTGCTTGAGCAACATTGATCAAAGTGTCCACTTGTATACATTTTTTTTTTGGCACTCCTGGTATACAAAGAGCTTAGCACTTGCCTGGCACACGTTATCTATCCTTACTCCCCAGAAATGGACCTACTCTCTCTCATTTGGCTTGGACATGTCATTTTTGTCACTGGGCCAGTGCTCCTACAGTCAGCAGCTTTTGCGTCTCTTCCATTTACTTCTCCTCGTGGCTGTGGAGGAGTCCGTGTGCCTCCTGCATGGCCACCATGTCTGGAGGAGCTTGGTCTTTCCTGGTCCCCAGGATAAATTAGGATACCGGGCGTGGCAGCTCCTGGATGCCCTCAGTAAAAGGCCAAGAGGGAAACCGCTGAAAGGAAGGGGTGGCTGAGGACAGCTGACTGAAATCGCAAGGCAAGAATTCCACCGAGAGAATCTCTGTTTTTGTTTATACTTGTGGCAAGAAGCAAACACATTGCTCTTTAATTTTCCTTGGCAGGGTCTGCAGCGCCGAGTTATTGCCAGCCGTCTGCTGTGCCCATGTTGTGCCCCACCTCCCCCAGCCTCAGGTGGATGGCCCCCCAGCAGATGCCTTTTCTGGGGAAATGGAAACGCGACAGCCTCTGACACCTGACTCCCTTTTAGTCAAGCCTCTGCTCTATCTCTTTTGCCCAGCTGCACCTCCGGTGGCCCTTCCCTACCTGACAAAGTGAGATACCTTTGATAGTCAGGCGTGCCTTGCCAGCGGAACACACGCTCCATTTGGAAACAGGAGAATTTTCCTTTTGCTTTGGTTTATGGCTGGGGGTGGGGATTAAATCTGGGATAAATGCAAAAGATCCTGGAGGACAATGGGCAAGGAAAGCTCTGAGAGGAGGAAGTGGGAAGGGGGTGGAGGTGAGAGAGGAGAGGGGGCTGGCAGGACCACTGAAGGAATAAACTCAGCTTTCATCTTCAAGTCTGATACGTCTCTGAACCCTGATGGAAAAGGTCATGAATTTTAAAATGTGTCTCTCCAGCCGACAGCTCCAGTCATAAAACCAGCACTCTGAAGCTCTAGACGGCTGCAGGAGACCTGAGATGGAGGGAGCCCCAGGACAAGGCGGGGGAGCGCCAGCCGCTGTCAGAAAGTGGTGATTAGCCTGAATCTGAACACGCTGTTCTAGGCGGGCGCCTGAGGTCGAGGCCTCCTCCCTGCCAGCTCAGGAGGTTTCCACAAGGCCTGGCACCAACAGATAACTTTCTGAGCCGGCCTCATGGCACGGCTGCTTGCTTGCGTCACTTGCAAGTCACGTGGCCACCTGCCACAGTCCTTGGTCACCTGCTGAGGACTGCAAGCCCTCAGAGGTTCAGGGGGTGACTTTCTCACCAGGGTTTTGAGAGCTGTCCCAGAAGAGGAAGTGGGCAGCTCCAAATATCTCTGAGGAGGGTCAAAGACTGCAGGTTGCAAACTGGGTCCTTCTTGGGTTCTCTGTCTGGCTGTAGGAGGGATATGAAGGAGGCTGTTGTCTTTTGTGCACTGGAATAGGCAATGGTAACCATAATTTTTAAAATTAATATATTTTTATTGAGTTATAATTGACATTTAACATGGTATTAATTTTAGGTATATGACATAATGATTTTATATATATATATTTATATAAATATATGTTTTATATAAATATATATATAAATTTGATTTTATATATATATATAAATGATTTTATATAAAATATATATATATTTTGATTATATATGTGGAAATGATCACCACAATAAGTTTAGTTAACATCCATCACCATACATAGTTACAAATTTTCTTCTTATGACGAGAAATTTTACAATTTACTCTCTTAGCAACTTTCAAATATACAATACAATATTGTTAGCTATAGTCACCATGCTGTGCATTACATCCTCAGGACTTATTTATCTTCTAACCGGAAGTTACCTTTTGACCACATTCACCCATTTTACGCACCCCTCAACCCCCCACCTCTGGAAACCACTAATCTGTTCTCTGTGTCTGAGTTTGGTTCTGTTTTGGATTTTTGGTTGTTTTTAGATTCCACATATAAATGAGATCATGCAGTATTTGTCTCTCTCTGACTTATTGTACTTAGCATAATGCCCTCAAGGTCCATCCATGTTGTTGCAGATGGCAAGACAGCTTTCTTTTTTTATGGCTGAGTAATATTCTATTGTATATATACACCACATTTTCTTTTTTAAAAGATTTTTTTAAAGTATAGCCAGCATACATTATTTTATTAGTTTCAGGTATATATCATAATTATCCAATAGTACCCACCTGACACTATACATAGTTATTCCCACATTATTGTTTATATTCCCTCTGCTAAAGAAGCGATCACCATGATAAGTCCAACAACCATCTGACAGTACCACGCTATCACAATATCATCGACTATATTTCTTATGCTGCATATTACATCCCCAAGACTTATTTGTTTTATACCTGGAACTTTGAACCTCTTATTCCCCTTTATTATTCCCCCTCTTTTTAGTTTTTCAATTACATTTGACATTCAATACTATATATAAATTTCAGGTGTACAGCATAGTGGTTAGACATTTATATAATTTAAGAAGTGATTCCCTGACTAGTACCCCCACCTGGCACTCTACATAGTTATTACCATATCATTGACTGTATTCCCTGTTTTACTTTACATTCCCATGACTATTTTAGAACTGCCAATCTGTATTCCTTAATCCCTTCACCTTTTTCACCCTACCCCCTAACCCCCTCCTATCTAGTACCCTGATAGATCTAGTACTTATCTGACACCATACATAGTTATTACAATATTATTGACTATATTCCTTATGCTACATCCTACATCCCCACAACTACTATGTAACAACCAATTTGTACTTCTTAATACCTTCCCCTTTTTCACCCATTCCCAATCCCCCTCCCATCTGGTAACCATCAAAATGTTCTCTGTATCTATGAGCTTGTTTCTGTTTCATTTGTTTGTTTATTTTGTTCTTTAGATTACACTTGTAAGTAAACTTATATGACATTTGTCTTTCACTGTCTGACTTACTACACTCAGCACAATACCCTCTTGTTCCATCCATGTTGTTGCAGTTGGCAAGATTTCATTCTTTTTTTATGGCTGAGTAATATTCCATTGTATATAATTACCACCTCTTCTTTATCCATTCATCCATTCAGGGACACCCAGGTTGCCTTCATATCTTGGTTGTTGTAAATAAATAATGCTTCAATGAACATATGGATGAGCTTGTCCCCCCAAAGTAACGTTTTGGATTTCTTCAGATAAATACCCAGAAATGGAATTACTAGGTCCTTCTTTCTTTCTTGTTATAGTCTTTGTTTTAATGTCTATTTTGTCCGGCATAAGTATTGCTACCTGAGATTTTTGTTTGTTTGTTTCCATTTCATGGAAATATCTTTTTTTCATCCCTTTACTTTCAGTCTGTGTGTATCTCCTGATCTGAAGTGAATCTTCTGTAGGAAGTATATGTAAAGGTCTTGTTTTCTTATCCATTCAGCCCCTGTATCTTTTTTTTTTTTTAACCCAGCAGATGGATTTATTTTTCTTTTCAAGGAGGGCACAGCTCACAGTGGCCCACGCGGGCATCGAACCAGCAACCTTGGTGTTATTAGCACCATGCTCTAACCAACTGAGCTAACCAGCCACCCCAGCCCGGTTTGACTGGAGCATTTAATCAATTTACATTGAAAGTAATTGTTGATAGGCATGTAATTATTGCCATTTTATTATTCATATTTTTTATTTTTTTTCATCTTAAAGAAGTTTCTCTAAGATTTCTTATAATACTGGTTTGGTGGTGATGAACGTTTTTAGCTTTTTCTTGTCTGGGAAGTTTTTATCTGCCATGCGATTCTAAATGATTGCTTTGCTGGATAGAATAATCTTGGTTGTGGGTCCTTATTTTTCATCATTTTGAATGTTTGCTGCCAATCCCTTTGGCTTCTAAAATTTCTGTTGAGAAATCAGCTGGTAGGTTATAGGAGCTCCCTTGTAGGTAACTAACTGCTTTTCTCTTGCTGCTTTTAAGATTCTCTTTTTGTCTTTAACCTTTGGCATTTTAATTATGCTGTGTTGGTGTGCGCCTCTTTGGGTTCCTCTTGTTTGAGACTCTCTGTCCTTTCTGGGCTTGTATATCTATTTCCTTCGCCAGGTTTGGGAAGTTTTCCATCATTATTTCTTCAAATAGGTTTTCAATTCCTTGCGTTCTCTCTTCTCTTTCTGTTTTCCCTATAATGTGAATGTTGGGCTCCTTAAAATTTCCTCATTTATTTTGGATTCTTTTTTGTTTTTGCTTTTCTGATTGGGTGTTTTCTGCAACCTTACCTTCTAAATGACTGATTATATCCTCTACTTCATCTAACGTACTGCTTATTCCCTGGAATGTTGTCTTCATTACCATGATTGTACTCTTTATTTCTGACTGGTTCTTTTTTATGCTTTCTACCTCCATTTTTATGTTTCCTATCACTTTGTTGAAGTTCTCTCTGAGATCATTGAGCATTCTTGGTCATTTTCTTTCTTTTTTTTTTAAGGGGGTGTGCAGCTCACAGTGGCCCATACGGGGATCAAACTGGCACCTTGGTGTTATCAATACCACGCTCCAACCAACTGAGCTAACAGGCCATGCAAGCATTCTTATAACCTGTATTTGAAATTCTGCATCTGGTAGATTGCTTGTCTCCATTTTGTTTAGTTCTTTTTCTGGAACTGTGTTTTGTTCTTTTATTTGGGACATGTTTCTTTGTTTTCCCATTTTGGCTGCCTCCATGTGTTTATTGCTATGTATTAGATAGGGCTACTATGTCTCCTTGTGTTTACAGAGTGGCCTTATGTAGTAGGTGTGCTGTGGGGCTCAGTGGTGCAGTCTTTCTGATCACCTGAGCTGCGTACTTGTGGGGACAGAGCCCCAGCGAGCAGTTTCCAGGCTCTCGGCCTCATGTGGAAAGGTGCTGGCTCAGGTAGTAGATAGCCGTCAGCTGTGGCTGGTTGGCCATCAGCTGTAACCATTGAGCCATTGGCCACTAATATAACTGCCGCGGCTATGGAGGGAAGTCGAGGAGGGAGGAGGAGACTGAAGGAGAGTGGAGGAGAGTCGGTCGGTTGGCAGCAAAGCGGACAGCAGGTCGCACGTCGTGTAAACCCAGCCTCCAGTGAGACCATAGTGGTATGACTTCCCTACCTATGGCTCCGTGGGTGTTCCTGTTTGACCTAGCCACATCCTGTGTTCTTATGTGGGGAGCGGGAGCAGAGGCCCCGCAGGCCGCCCCGCACGACAAATGGCGCAGCGAGCAGGGTACGGTGCCGGCCAAAGCTCTCCGAAGGGCGGTGGAGCAGTTTGTGCACATGAACACTCAGTTGCAGGAAGACCAGGAGGAGCAGCTGCCGGAGAGCTGGACCCCCGTGGAGGGGTGGGAAGACTTGGACGGTTCCCTAACCAGCAGAGGCCGGAGAAAGCGAAGGTTGTTGCGGCCCTGTGGGCTGGGAAGTGCTTGCTGAGACAGCCTGGATGCAAGACTTGTAGTCCCAGGAGGAAACACTTGCTGAGTCCTCCGTGGGAGACGAGGGTAAGGTCAAGGTCGTCCCTCACCCCCAGGACAGCCCTGGCGAATGACTATGGACTTTGGGGAATTGCCTTCCATCCCTAATTTAATGGACCACTTGACTGTTTGGGAACATACCACCATGTAGTGGAACCGGAGGATGTTTGCTTTTGTCTTGACCGGCCACCATCGAGAATATGTAAGTACCTTGACTGTGAGCCGCTGTTGTTCCAGCACGGTACCCTGAGAGGCCCAGAGAGAGTGGCAGTGCCCTGAGAGCCCTGGCTGAGTCCAGGAGGTCTGGCTGTGCCCAGAGAGAGTGGCCGTGCCCTGAGAGCCCTGGCTGAGCCCAGGAAGTCTGGCTGTGCCCAGAGAGAGTGGTAGTGCCCTGAGAAGCCCTGGCTGTGTCCAGGAAGTCTGGCTGAGCCCAGAGAGAGTGGCAGTGCCCTGATAGCCCTGGCTGAGTCCAGGAAGTCTGGCTGTGTCCAGAGAGAGTGGCAGTACCCTAGAGGCCCTGGCTGTGCCCGGGGAGACTGGTGGTACAAGTTTGGCTGTGCCCAGAGAGTGTGGCAGTGCCCTGATAGCCTTGGCTGAGTTCCGGAAGTCTGGCTGTGCCCAGAGAGAGTGGCAGTGCCCTGAGAGCCCTGGCTGAGTCCAGGAAGTCTGGCTGTGCCCAGAGAGAGAGGCAGTGCCTTGAGAGGCCCTGGCTGTGCCTGGGGAGACTAGTGGTACCCTAAGAAGCCCAGGAAGTCTGGCTGTGCCCAGAAGTACTGGTGGTGCCCTGAGAAACCCTGGCTGTGACCAGAGAGCCTGGCTGTGTCCAGGAAATAGCATTCACCTCTAGGCTCCTCGCACAGGGCCCCTCGCGGAAGACACTTGTCACGTAGATTGTGAGGCAAGACCCTATAGGGGTGGAATGTGGGGACAGAGCCCCAAAAAGCAGTTTCCAGGCTCTCGGCCTCACATAGAAAGGTGCTGGCTCAGGTAGTAAATGGCCATCAACTGTGATCAAATGGCCATCAGCTGTGGCTAGTTGGCCGTCAGCTGTAACCAGTGAGCCATTGGGCACTAATATAACTGCCGTGGCTAGGCTAGCAGCAAATGGGGGCTAGCAAGAAGATGGTGGCTGTGCCTGCAAGTGGAGCAGTGAGGGTTGAGAATTGTGTGGCTCCTGCTTCCTGTGTCTCCAACCCAGCCGCCAGCGAGAATATAGTGGTATGACTCCCCTACCTATGGCTCCGTGGGTGTTCCTTTTTGGCCTTACCATGTCCTGCGTTCTTATGTGGGGAGCGGGAGCAGAGACATTGCACACCGTCCTGCATGACCATACTCCAGGTGGGTCCCTTGTGTTTGTTGTGTGTGCCCTTTGCTTGTAGTTAAGCATTTGTTGCTCTTTGCATGTCAGTGGGAAGGATTGACACTTGGGCTCATTGGTTGTGAGGAGTGGCCAGGACGACAGTGGAGGAGCTGATGTGCAGGGTTAACTCTACAGAGCAGGATCTGCCTCAGCAGGGCTCGGATGTCTGCCCAAACCGTCCCTTGGGTATGTTGTTCTTGAAAGTGGCTGGGTGATGTTTCAGCTCATTTCTAAGCTGGCCACTGGGCATGCCAGCCCCAGGGCCACCTGGAAGGGAACCTGCTGCAGGTCAATTTCAGCCACAGCCTGTGCCCCACCCAGGCCCACCCAGCAGGAACCACAAAGCAATCCAAAGATGGCCACCACCTGTGTTGGCCTTGGAAGTGCCTCGAGAGGCCAAGTCACAAACCTACGCTGGCTACTGCCAACGCCAGGCTTAGAGCTGCTCAGCCAGGTGTACAGGACATGCTCAAGCCAGATGCTGCTTGTTTGGGTTCCATGAATCTTTGAGAAACCCCAGTACAGTCTGCAGCATGAGCCAAGGCAGGAGGTTTGTATGAAAAAAGCCCCTGGAAGGGGCTTGGGCATGCCTGGACATTGGGTGTGGTGGGGGGGTCTTAGAATCACCAAGGCATGGTGAATGAATGGTGTCAGCCAGCTTGATGGAGATTCAGATTGGCTGCCACCTGTGTCTGCAAGCTGCAAAGGGGAGAGCTCAACAAAGAAACAATGGCTTCCTCCAGCTCTTCTGTCTGGGAGAAATCTGTCCCTCAAGCCCTCATCCTGAGGCCAGACAACTCGGTTCCCTCCTCCCCTGACACACATATGTATATGTCTCTGTCACCTCTCCAGCTGTTGCTCCAGCCCGGGAGCTCAGAGCCAGTGATTCTAGAGCCAGTGAGTAAGTCTGTGCAAGATCCCTTTAAGAGGAGCTTCTGGGACTCCAGCCACACTTCATCTCACTCAGCCACAATCTCCACTGTTTTTCACAACCAGAAACTATGGGAACTTCTCTCCTGGGTACTGGAACCCTGGGCTGGGGAGCCTGGTGTGTCGCTGGGACCTCCATAGCCAAGATATACCTCCCAATTTTTAATGGTCACATGCAGCTGTGGGACCAGTCTGTTCTGTGTCTCTGCCCCTCCTACCAGACTTGAGGTGGCTTCTTCTGTATGTCCTTAGTTATAGGGCTTCGGTTCAGCAAGATTTCAGGTAATTCTCAATGATGGTTGTTTTGTAGTTTAGTTGTAATTTTTATGTGGTCACGAGAGAAGGTAAGCACAGCATTTCCCTACTCTGACATCTTGACTGGAACTTCTCTGATGGTGACCATTATTGTCCATGGAGCCCTGGGAGAATTGTCAATGTATCTTACTTTATGAAAAGTGCATGGTTTTGAGAAATGGAGTGTGCATGTCTTAAAAATTGTACTGTTATGTCTTAAATAAGAGGATATGCTCCTTTTTTTGGGGAAAGAATCCTGAAGATGTGCAATGGTGAAGTATCTGTTTATAAATAGAGAATTGGGGTTATTGCATTTTTGAAAGCTGTATAGTGGTAACAGAAACAAGATTGCAGACATTTCCAGAGCCACAAAGTAGCCAAGTACCCTGACAGCCTTTGAGAACCTGGCTTCTTTGTTAGATGGCTGAGCCAGGGAAACAGCAGCTGGTGGCCCTGGAAAAATGGGTGCCATGCAGAGCTAATTCTGTAGAGATTCTGGGGGTTTCAGCGGCACCTTTCCTCCCCCTTGGCTGTTCTGTGTCCTACCTGGTCATGTCCTGCCACCCGTGAGGAATAGGGAAGGTTTTCCCAGAAGTTTGAGGCCTGTGAAGAGGAATCACGTATGGTTCAGTACTGGGACTCCTGGTCTCTCAGTTTGGGGAAACGTTTTCTGAGGGTGTGCTGGACAAAGCAGCCTTCTTCTCATTTAAGAAAACAAAATGTTTTTATTGTGATAAAATATACAAAACATAAAATTTACCTTTTTAACCATTTTTAAGAGTATAGTTCAGTGGCATTAAGTACATTCACATTGTTGTGCAACCATCAGCACCATCCATCTCCAGAACTTTTTCATCTTCTTCCCCAACTGAAACTCAGTACCCACCAAACACTAACTCTCATTTCTCCTTCCCCTTCATCCTAGCCTGTAGCAACCACCATTCTTTCTGTCACTATGAATTTGACTACTCTAGGTACCTGATATAAGTGGAATCATACAGTATTTGTCCTTTTGTGTCTGGCTTATTTCACTTCTTCAAGGTTAATCCATTTTGTACCATGCATTATAATTTAATTTATTTTTTATTGTAGTAAAATATACACAACATAATAGTTATCATTTTAACCATTCACAAGTATGCATTTCAGTGGCATTAAATACATCCACAATGTTGTGTAACCATCACTACTACCCTAAACTTTTTCATCATCCTCCACGTAAACTATGTGCCAATTAAACACTCACGTTCTCTCCCTTCAGCCCCTGGTGACCACTATTCTATTTTGTATCTCTATGAGTTTATCCATTCTAGGTACCTTATATAAGCAGAATCATACAATATCTTTTGGCACAGATTATTTTAGAACATAGATTTGCAAAGACTCCTCAAAGAGAAGACAGCAAATATCAGGATTATATTGGCAAAAGTTTTCTCAGAATCAACTGGAAAAGAGAAAAAAAGCAACTGGAGAAGAGAAAAAGCAGCCTAGCCAAGAACCCATCACCCCCAGCTTGGAGAGGGTGGTGCTCTGTTGGGGGTGGCTTGCCACATACACCCAACTGTGGAGAAGGCTGCTGCCATGGAGGGAGGCCTTGAAATTTTCAAATCACAGAGCTTCCTGGTTTTGATTTCATCGACAGTGAGCAACTTTCTGAAAATCTGACTCTCCATGGGGCCTGCCTGCCGGCGAAAAAACATGGTAAAGGGTGGCACGGGTATCTCTTTGGCTTGACACTTAACCCTTGTCTTGGCAGGAGAGGAATGGTCAAAACCAGAATGCAGGAGTCATTTGTGAGTTTGAAGGCCAGCTTTTCCGTTTACAATATGTCAGACTTAGAGCAAGTTCATGTACTTGTGAGATTCAGTTTCTACTTGTGAAAAAACGGGGATGAGAAGAGTCCCTGTCTAACAGGGTTACAGAGACGGATAAGGAAAATAATGCATAACTTGGAAAGGTGTTCAGTTTCTTGTAAATTTTGTTAGCATGACTCACTATCCTTGAGTCCAAACAACTTTAAGACATTGAAATTGAGTTTTGGGGTATGCATGCCCCAGGGCCCGGTATTTCTGTGAATTTGCTGGGATGAATCACACCTCATGAATCTTGAGAAATCAGCAGTTTTTCTCCGTGCTGACATTTCAGTGTCACCACTCATTTTCTTTTCTAAGCATTGGTGGAAATAGAGATTCTGGAAGTGTGAGCTCATTTGTGGGGAAGAAATATTAAACCACGTTATTTTAGTTGGTCTTATTGCAAGGACAGTACATTGGTACATGGGGGACCTAGTAAAAGGGTATAGATGGAACAATTTAAAATTGCCCCCATACAGGCAAATTCACCTGTGGTGGGTCTGGTGAAGCCTTGTAATTTGGACGCATGTGTCTGTCCCAGACATCTTCCCTAGATGTCTGTCTACGAGGATTCTGCTCAAGTTGGCACCAGATGCTGTTAGCTGCTGGTGGGATCCTGGCAATGGTCCTCATAGTTTGAGGAAGAGTCTCCTTTCGTGGGATGTGCCCGTCAAGGACTCAGATACACTCAGCTGAGGGCAGTCTCCTTGCAGACCCAAGGCCATCACCCCCTTGACTCCTGGTCTTTGGATGGAAAGCCCACCCACTGGTCCTATTTCTCCCAGCCTCAGGGTGAATTCTTCCTCAGAAGCCTCCTGGCCCCATTTTGCCACCTCACTTAGGTTATCCAAAGATTTTCCTTCACAGCAAATCTCTAAGCCAAAGTGTTGTGGTCTTGATCCCTTTTCTCTTGGGTGCCCCGACTGCTGTATGCATTTGCTCAACCCCAGGCTCCATTTAGCAATGGGTGTGTCAGGGCGGTTGGTGAGTCTCCATCTGCCCACAGATCCCAGTTGGGTGGATTAATTAATGATTATAGAGTACTTTGAAGGTTGGAGGGCTAATTATTTAGCCGGTTCCCTCCCTTCCCCCAAGTCCCCTGGTGGCCTTTTGTCTCTTTCCCTCATGGGGCGTTCTTTGAAGTGAATAGGAGAGGATGAATCAGGGGTCAGTTAATAGAGCTGGCCATTCCAGATGGCTGGATTGGAGAGCCCCGTCTGGACGCTGCTCCACTGCAGGAGCTGAGATTTTCTGCGAGAGCTGCAGCAACCACATAGCTTTCTTTATATCAGATGTGGCCAAAGTTCTAGAAGACGGTGGCTTCCCAGACTCCAAAGTGGGCATAACAAACAGCAGGTCTTCATTTGCTAAGGTGTGGCCTGATGCTCTTGTGCACCAGGGTTTGCTTCCAATTTCGATGTGAAATCCTTTGTCTATTAATTCATTCTATCCCTCTTATTACTTTTTTCCCAGAGCGTGACCCCATAGGAAGTACATGGTGGCTTCTGCTCTCATTCCTGAGTTAGTATCAGTTGGGACACAGCTAGCTCTAAGCTGTTCTGTGGGAGTAGTGAATTCAGGCTGCCTGTAGAGTGAGGAAATACATTGTTTCTCTGCCCTCCTTCTCTTCCAAGATTTTGAAATAAAATATTTTCTGTTCTTTAAAATTTGAATTGTGCATACTTTAGTAGCTGGGGAAAACCAAGGATAAAATAAATATTGCAGGTAGTGAGATTACACTTATATATCCCCTACCTGAGCCCAAGAATGGGTCTTAGTGTGAATTTTGAGGATGAAAACTCCTGAGTTACTTTAATGCATCTATATTCACAATGCTTATTGAGAGCCTACTCTGGTTGTAGAGGTTTTAGAGATAAAGAGGAGATAACACCCAGTTTTAAAGGCGTGTCTAGTCTAGTAGGGAAAAAAGTATGAACACATATAAATATGGCAAGTGATATTTTTGATTGTTTTGTATTTTGTTCTGTTTGTGTTCCCTCATATCAACAGGTGGATGGGGTCTTTTCCTGTCCTTGCCTCAGGATATTTTCAGGCAGAAAACAGAAGCTGCTTGAAGTTAAAGGCTTTTGTAAAACTCCAAGCTCTTTGAAGAAAGGATACTAAGGGTCCCAGGGGTGGAGCTAAGAGAGAAGAGGCCTTTGAGAGCAGCAGGAGGAAAGAGAGCTGACTCTTGGGGCAAGAGGCTGAGAGAACGAGGGCTTTGAGGGTGATGAAAGAGCAGAAAGCGGAAGAGAGAGAGGCAAGGGAATGTGGAAAGATCATGAAGGTTTTGCTGTAGCAGACCAGGAGAGACTGGTGAGGCACAGGGGATCTCAGCTGCACCTTAAACTCTCCAAATGAGACCCGATGCAGAGGAGCTGCCGGCCCAGGAGGTCCCTGTGGGCTGGGATGACGGGCCACTGTGGGGACGAGGAGGGGTGACCAGTAAGGGAGGGGGCTCCTCAGTGCTGTGGTGACCGAGGAGGCCTGCTCACTGTACGACCCCCCAGAGCAGGTGGGCCTGGTAATGACTGTGCTGGACTTTCTGCCAGCCCAGCAGGATGCAAGCTCACGGTGGGACTAAGATGGTTTAAAATAAAAATAACATACTCTGCACACTGAAGTGGTAGACTCTGATACTAAATCCATGGCACAGCGATGGCACAATGTAAAAAAAAAAAGGGCTGTTGGAAATAATGAGAATAGTCAAATTTATGGAGACTGAAGGTAGAATGGTGGTTCCCAGAGGCTGGGGTCAGGAAGGATCGGGGAGCTGTTGTTTTCTGGGCACAGAGTCTCTGCTTGCAAGAGGAAGTGTTCTGGCGATTGGCTGTGGTTGCAAAACAATGGGAATGTATTTAATGCTCTTGAACTGTACACTAAAAAAAATGGTTACAATGAAAATATCACTGCGCACCTGTTAGGATGGCTATTATCAAAAAATGAAAGGTGAGTGTTGGCAAGGATGTGGAGAAAACAGAACCCTTTTAAAAATGGCTAAGATGAAACTTTTATATGTATTTTAGCACAATTAAACGACTATGGGGGTTGGGACTAAAGAATGCCAGGAGCAAAGTCGGCTTGGGGAAAGTCGGGGAGGGTTTCATAGACAGGGGCCAAAGGACTGCGACCTGCAGCGTGAGTGGGCAGAAAAGAGGTAGAAGGATGATGGAAGTGGAGAGGGCGGGACTGAGGAGGAGGGGGCGGGGCAAAGGAAAGTTATACACACACACTCCTGGAGTAGGGAGAGCAGAGTAGCCTGTGCGCAGCAGGGCAGTGTGGCTGGGCCTTGAATGGAAGGCGATGGGAGCCATTGAGTATTTTTGGCAGGTGGCTGACATGATCAGACTGGTGTTCTAGAAAGATTACCCAGGCTGCTCTGTGGAGGATGGAGTTGAGCCCGGAGGTGGAGCCCTGCCTGGGTGTCTCCTTCACCCCTTCCACTGTTGCTGCAGAAGCAGGACAGCTTCTGCCTGTCTTGAAAGCCTTGGCTCAGGTGATGACAGTTGGTATAACCTTCCCTCTTCTCATACCCTGTCAGCAACTTGGCCATTGTGCACATCATCCTCTGTGTGCTGGGCTGTTTTTGTCATTTTGAGAGTCTCTGCTCTTATTCCATAGTCTTAATGAAAGGGAAGGGTGAGCATCAGAGACAGATCTTTTCCCAAGCATTACCATTCATCCCTGCCCCCTTCCTCCAGTGCCTGTACAGGCAGAGACTCATCTCCATGCCCAAATCCACAAAGTGCTCTCTCTGTTTTAGTTGTTGCATGGACCCACGTTCCCATCACACGCTTCTGGCTTGCTGAGGCCATCTATTGCTGTTTATGGAGGCAGAATTGTGCCTCCCCTGGGATGAGGAAGGCTTGAGAGTCTCACTGACTGGTGTGAAGCCCAGCTGGAACAGTACAACCTGGACAAGTTAGTCTTATTACCACACCTGTAACATGGGAACATAGTGTTACCTTACTGGGTTGTTAGGAGAATTAAATGAGTTAATATTAGAAAAGCACTTAGAACAGTGCCTGGCACAGAATTGGTGCTATATGAGAGTTTGTTAACTAAACATCTATTTCAAAAAGTAATCATGGGAATTAAATGAGATGCTATTCACAGGGTGCTTAGCACAGCACCTAGTTACAGTAAGTACACAATAAATGTTAATAGTTGCTATTACTGTCATGATGTTTAGAATCGTTGCAGCTTGCCCTGTGCGAGGTGAGATGGAGGAGATGAGAGGGGGTTTGTGCTGGAGGTCATATGTGTGTAGACACATTGTGTAAATGCCGGAGCAGTGGGCCTGGACTGGTCCCACAGTCCCCTGGGTTGTCTGCCGCCAGACTCTTCAGCATCTCATCCATCCTCCACATTGCTGCTGCCCCTGTTGCCTTCTGACTAGATGTGAATCTAGTCAGGTGACTACCTGACTTACTTAAAAACCTGTTATTGATCCTTGTTATGGGTCGAATTATTTCTCCATGAATAGACATGTTGCAGTCCTAACCCTTAGAACCTCGGAGTATGACCTTAGTTGGAAACAGGGTCTTTGCAGATGTAATTAGTTAAGATGAGGTCATATTGGAGTATAAATACGGCTGCTGACTTTATAAAAACCTGGCCAAATACAGACGAGACACCCAGGGAAAAAGGCCTGTGAAGATGAAGGTAGACATGGGAGCCGCATCTACACACCAAGGGATGCCAAGGATTGCCGGCCATCGGCAGAAGCTAGAAGGAAGGCATGGAACGGATTCTCCTTCGCAGCCCACAGAAGGCCCCAACCCTGCTGACAGCTTAATTTTGGAAAGCTAGCCTCTAGAACTGTGAGAAAATGCATTCCTATTGTTTTAAGCCACTGAGTTGGTGGTACTTGGTTACAGCAGCTCTAGGACACTAATACAAGCCTTATTGCATGTAGAAACCAATCAGACATTTTAGCCTGACCTGTGAGGTCGACTATCTTTTCTAAACACATGCATACACAGACACACACACAGACACACACACAGATTTAGTAGCATACGATACCACGCCAGACTATTTATAATTCCCCAAATAAACAAGACCAAAAAAAGTATCTGTCATAAGAAGAAATTATTTGATATTTATAATTATCTGTCTCAATCTGCTAAGATCCTAGTACCTGGAGCTTCTCTTTGTTTGTGGGACAGCAGAGCCCCGGAAGACAGTTGAGATGATGGAGTGAGAGGATGTAAGAGAAAAGAAAGAGAGATAAAGGAAACTGTCTCCAGTTGTGGAAGGGAGTGTGTGATAGGCCTGGGAAATTGTCCAGGGTTGGGGATTTGGGCGTTGGGGACTACGTAATCTAGGGCAAGTGTAATCTGTGTTGGTTTCAAGGGACTTTAGAGAGGGAAGACAAAAATGTTGAGGGGAGATTTAGGGAGAGAAATGCCGCCTGCTATGTGGTGTGAATCATTCCTGTTCTGCCTTCCTATAAAAGCTTTGATAAAACCAAAGCCCCCCCCACCACGGTCATGGTGTTTATCTCCCCCTCTCGCCTCCTTTCTCCTCCTCTTTCTTCTCTCCTCCCCTTCTGTCCTCGCCCTTGCCCTCCTCACCCCTTCCCTCTTCTTTCAATGGGTAGCGATGGAGTACCTGCCTACAGATGGCTCAAGGTGAAATCAGAGGCTGGGTTATCCAAGCCATATGACTCAGAGGCTGAGTGTTCCAAGCCCATGCCTACATTCCCTTGTTCACGCTGTTCCCGGTGCCTGGCACACACTTTCCCTTGTTTTTCTGCCAGGCAAAAACCAACCCACTCATCTTTCAAGTGTCCTCACTTCTGTGAAGATTTCTGTGACCCCTCCCCTTTTCCTACTTCTAGGCCGAAGTACAATTAATCACCACCTCTGAATTCCCATAGAGCTTCTCAGATCCTTCTACGGTAGTGCTTATCGTATCCTTTTTGCGGATGGAGCCTGGGCCCCCATTTATCTTCGTTACCTCTCCCCTGCCCCTGCCCTCACACAGAGCCCAGCCCGTGTAGGCACTCAGTGACTGGCATGGAACAAGTGAATGAATAAAGAGATGGGAAGTAGGGTGACAAGATTAGACAGGGAGAAAATGAGATTAAAAAAATGAGTTTGAGCAGAGAGAGAGGAGTTAAATGATAGCCTTCCTTTAAGCACCCCTCAGAGAAGTCTAATTTACATAATTAAAATCCAAATAACTAGGAGAATGATCTGTGAGCCAACCAGTAGATACAATTGTAGAGCTGGAACGGAAGCACGGAGCCAAAGACAAGATGAAGAATGGGGATTGGAGATATTTGTACTAGGATTATGAAAAAAAGACAAAGTTGGGGATAGGAGAAACACAGCAGAAAGAGGATAGGAGGAAAGGGGGTAGGGAAAAGGAGTCTAATTGAGTTAATAAAAGGTGTTGGGTGTGGGGAGTCCTGGGACTGGAGAGAAACAAATAAAACCCACAGCTTTAACTCCAATATAAGAGAAGTGGGGTGATTGTAGCGAACTGGGTCTAAAATCTAAAGAGTGTATATGTACGGCTGTCAAACCTTCCAGGCATAACATTGCTGAGCAGGGTAGAAAATTGAAGTAGGAAACTGGGAAGATTGGCCCAGAAAGGACTAACAACACAGCCCAGGAGCTCAACGGTTGTTTCTGTGGGGAGGGAGGAAATGGTAGGTAATAATACACTGTAGAGATAAATTAATAATACTAAGCTATCTCGCCAGGGTGTTATGAGTGTTAATTAATTAATTATTGTTTGCAAAGCACTTTGAAGGTGGAAAGGCTCTATAATTATTATGAATAAAATGTCAGAGATAATAATGCGGCAGAATGCAGTGACCTCATCAGCACCTCATTTGCATGGCACGAAGTAAAACAGATTCAAGGATGCTTTGCCAAGGGGGAGACCTGCTGGGGACGACAGATGCCCGTCTCAACACCCTGCCTTCTCCTTGCCACGTCTTCTGTCAGCCCCAAAGCTGTGGCCTCTGCTCCCTTGGCAGCGGGTTCATGAGAAACTGTGTGAGGTGATATTTTTATGAGTCTGAAAGCTGCATATGTAATCAGCTGATGACTGGGCCACTTCACGAGGATGGGTAGCATTCTAATGTCACAGGCCTGAGGAGCCCTCTTTACAACCAGCAGCTTTCAATTTCACTGTTGTTTTGTTGCAGAGATTACAAATATGGCAGTTTGGGTCTGCTCTTCAAGAGTGGGATGAGCAGGGACTTTTAAGGGATGGAGAGTAGAGACTGTGTGGGAGGATGGAATGCCTACTACGTGCCTGATCAGGTCTGGGGGAATTGGCCATGAACAAAAGCATGTCACTGGCTCATGGAGCTGGCATTCTAAGTGAGGGAGACACAGTAATCCACAAACAGCTCCCTCCCCCATTTATGCTAGTATGTCATGTGTCTGGTGACAGTAAGGCAAAGAAGGAAATTATAATAGAGTAAAAGAGTGAAGGGAGTACATAGGACACCAGTGCAGGGACAGCATATAGGATTGCGGTGAGGTCTTCGCAATACTAATCCTGGAGGAAAGATGTTTGAAGACAGTTGCCTTCAACGTATTCCCCCAACCCCACCTTAGGCTTGGATGATGAGATAAAAAATCTGCAGAGTATTTACCAATATTGCCTGTGTGCTGGGGAAACAAACAGTCCTGCCAATAGGTTCCCCTTCCTACAGATGTGGAAGAAAGAGAGAGCAGAATTTTAGCGTTAGGGGAGCATTATCAGACTTCCGTATCTGGGAGGGAGCACAGAAGTGACTCACCTCCAGAGTTTCCCACCAATATCTACCAGAGAAATAGAAGACCAAACAATGACTCCCACCCTTTTTTCTTTAAATCTGCTTGAGATAAGTGGACTCACCTTGTTTGTCTCATGTACACCTTGTGAGATCCCCAAGGTAATTCCAAAACAAATGTCGACAGTCAAAGGGTCAGAAGGCTCATGACCTTGCATTGTGAAATCAGAAGGTTGGACTTTTTTTAATCCAGCCTTGTATATCTCCAAAAAGATGCTCTAAAGAGTGGAGGGTGGGAAGGCAGAGGTCTCTCTGCTCAAAGAAAAGGTCATCATTTGGCCCTGACACCCCCATGGCTATTTATTAATGTCCTTAAACCTCAGCTGAATGAACCACTGGAATATTGAAGTTATGATGAAACACCCACGTCTGTACAAACAGATGGTTCTTGACTCCAATACACTGATACTGTGACCTTAGGAAAAACCATACCTAACTGCAGCCCACTTTTGGCTCAACAGTGACTCTCAAACATCAGAATGCCACTGTGGTCTCCTTAAAACACAGCTTGTGGGGGCCCCACGCCCAGAGTTTTGGATTCAAAAGATCCCAGGCATTTGCATTTCTAACAACTTCCCAAGGAGGCTGGCTGCTGAAAGAGACCCTACGGTGAAGATAGTGCATACAGATGAAAGGAGATTAGAGGTAGGGGGCAGATGAAGAGAGTGGCATCTGATAAAGAGACCTCAGGGTGATGACTGGATGAGACCCAGGCTTAAGTGGGGTGATTCCAGGTTAGGAAGGTGACTCTTCTCCCCACTCTGGGTGTGGGCAGGTGGCCCTCACCTTCCATATTTCCCACCCTCTAGGAATAATACCTACACGGATACACTCTCCACTCTCCAACATCTAGGAATGTCAAGTTTTGCCTTCTGCAGCACTTTGCAGTTATTTGAGGGTTGATAAGTGAACTCATTTCCTGAGGCTACCATAACACAGTACCACAATCTGAGTGTCTCACACAACACAAATCCATTGTCTCACAGTTCTGGAGGCTGGAAGTCTGAGATCGAGGTATTGGCAGGGCTGGTTCCTTCTGAGGACGCTGAGGGAAAATCTGGTCCAGGCCTCTCTTCTAGCTACTGGTGGCCTCAGGCATTCCCTGGCCTGTAAATGCTCTTCTCCCCATGTCTTCACTTTACCTGCCTTCTGTGTGTGTCTGTCTCAGTGTCTACATGCCCCCTTTTTATAATTGGATTAGGGCCCACCCTACTGACCACATGTTAACTGGATCATCTGCAAAGATTCTATTGCCAAGTAAGGATTCATTCACAGGTACTGGGGTAGGACTGCAACATCTTGTGGGGGAACACTATCCAACCCATAACAGTAGGTTTTCCTCTCCTCCAGGAGGGGTCCTGGTGGTACCCTTGGGGGCCTGATTTCCACCTGGGTGGGGAAATTTGGGCAGAATACTCCCTATGCAGAAAGCAGGACCCTTCTCTCTGTATACACAAGGCTTGTGTTGAAGGCCTGCAAAGGTGGAACTGAGAGTTGCTGGGAGGCAGAACCCATACTATCAATTTTTCGTTCCATTCCAACCCCAGCAGTAGCTTGGTGCTGCTGAGTGCAGCAGAATTGGCCATCAGGGTCCATGTGGCAACTTAGCCCACGTACAGTGATAAAAGGCTAGACTTTCATGCGGTGGGGGATGAGCCTGCTTTGGAGTCAGACTGAGAGGTGGGGATTGGCCCCCATTTCCTCATCTCTCAGATCAGGGTGACAATATCTACCACCCAGGGTGGACAGTGTTAAATGAGGTAATTTGTGGAAAGCCCCTGGAACAGAGGCATTGCTCGGTAAGGTGGTTGTTATTAATAATTGGGAGCGCCAAGGAAATCTAACCAAAGCATTGTCCTAGGATGCTGAGGTATTTGTTTGCACTGAGAGTTTGCTAAGTGCCTCCTGACTTTTCGTCCCCTGCCATCCCCCACCGTGGCTGGGAACCCTGCATGTCACAGGCTTTGAACTGGTACATCAAAGAGAAGCCAGCTCTGGTCTTCAAACAGGTTTATAAAGAGATTTTGATACAAGACAACAATACTTGTCAGCAGTGCCCAGTCATCGTCCTTCCCTTTGTAGTTTTATTAGGAAATAATTTCCCAGCTGGTGAGGCTCCTGCTGGCACGCCTTGTTTCTCTATTTGCGATTGGATCTGCCCACCAGCAGGGCTGCCCCACAGCAGTTTTGCCAGCTGGGGGCCCAGAGAAAGACATCACCGGAAGGGTCTCCACAGCTGATTTACCATCTGCCCCTCCTTTCCCCTCCCCCCTCTTTGTAGCAAAAATGCAATTTGCTTGACCTCTGGGGAGGTTTAAAACCTCAGCTTTTTAATTGCCCCTCCCTTCTTTATTATTATTATTTATTTATTTATTTTTAAGAGGGAGGAGAAAGAGGAAACCATGGCCAGAAAATAAAAACCATTTACGCCTTCCTTTCTATCATACCCTGCATTCTAGGTTCGCAATAAGGATCCCCAATAGATTAAAAGTAAGGAGCCCAAGTCACTGGGGGGAATGAAGCAGGATTTTTTGGCAGGGGCCAGGTTTTCCAACCAGAGGTAGGGTGTGGTTCCAAAAGTGATTATTCCCTTTTCTTTCACTGGTGCTGTTGTGTTCCCATAACTCAGAATATGCGTCCAGGAGTCTACTATGTGCCGAGCGCTGTGGTAGGTTCTGAGATGCAGACACGAGGGACACTGGGTCCCTCCAGCCGTGGTTCCCCACATGGGCTGCGTGAGCTGGGTGGAAAAGCAGGTTTTTCAGGGACTCTTTCTCAAAGGGCTCTGTGCCATGGCAGAGGACGTTTCCTGGGCTTCTGGGGCATAGCGTTCCAGGACCACTCGCCAGGTCCACTAGAGGTGGTCCTTGATCATCATTCTGGGGGTAGGCAGGGTCCAGCGAGGGTGTTTTGTGGTGGTCGTTTAAGAATGGGGTTGGCAATATTTTCTCTTAGATTTGAGTCTGCGTGAGAAACCTTATCTCTTATTCTTCCAGTTTCCTTGTCCAGTAGTTTGATTATATGTAAGTTTGATTATATGTGGCTGCTGGGATACATTTCCACACTCAGGAAGGGGACAGAGGGGGAGAGAGAGTGGAGACACAGGTGGCACGAAATAACTGATGGATTATGATGCTGGGAGAGGCAGGACAGAGTGGAATTGGGGCTGAAGGGGACATTTAGCCACAGAGGAAAAGATGCTTCCTTTTTATGAAGTTGGGGAAGAAACATGGAAGAGGATGTCAATCATTTAGAGCGTGGGAGAGGAGAGGTTGTGGGTAACTTCAACTTCCCTGCCCTTTATTCTCTCTGGGAATTGGGAATTAAAGGCGTCTACTGGGGGTGGGGTGGGCGGGCTTAGTGGGATTTACAAAATTAGAGGCAGAAGTTTCTTAGACATCATTTAGTTTAAAGCCCTCATTTTATCCACTAAGGATCAGAGGAATTGAGAAATTTCCTAAGATAACATGTTGATGAGTGAGGGAGCAGGGACTTGAACCCAAGTCTGCTGGCTTCCAGGTCAGGGACCACTGTGCTGCAGGATGCTTCCTGCATCCCTGAGGATGCATCACTGTTCTGCATCCATCTGGGAAGATGGAGCTGCTGTGGCAGACTGGGCTCGGGCCTCTGGGGTTCTTGACCAACTGGATGATGAGGTTGGTTCCAATGCCTTTGGTCTGTTTAGAGGAGAAGTGTCAGAGCAGAGGGGAGCCTGACGTGGTCAAGGGCCACGCCAGATCACTGCACAATGAGCAGAGCACTCCGGGAATGGGAGTGGCAGAACCCATGCCATTCCTCAGACTCCGAAGTATTTTGCTGACTCAGGATTACTCGCCTTCTCATGAGCAATTTCCTACTGTTGCCAAAGGAAATAATAAATGCTTCCACTGACAAGCCACAGAGTAGGAACTGATCTAAAAACTTAGTTTCCGAGCAGAACATGCCAAACCACAGGAACATAGTAACCTATTGGTTACTGCCCAGGATCTATGCCAATGTTATTAAACCCATTGTACAGATGGGGGAAAGCTAAGTGGAAAGATGGGTGATTTCCAAAGATTCATCCAAAGGCAATAATAAAACTCATAGTTTAATGTTTGTTACACTTATTCCTAAATCTTCCTTCTGTCTGATGATTACTTTATATTTCCATGGAATGTGCAGGAAGCAGTGACCAGAACATTCAGAACAGACCATGGAACAGACTTTTTCCATGAAGTCTGGTTGGGGTCTGGTGGACCTCAATCCTGGCCACTTATATAATTTTTTTGAGGCAACCAGTAGAAAAAGTGATGCTATAATAAAATGGTTGTAATAAATTTTATATGTTTGAATTTAGGGAATGGCAAACTATGGCTTGAAGACCAAATCTGGCCTGCAGCCTGTTTTTGAACAGCCTGTGAGCTAAGACCCTTTTTATATTTTAAAAGTGTCATAAAAAAAACAAACCACAAAACAAAGAAGAGTATACTACAGAGACTGTATGGGCCCACAAAGCCGAACATGTTTACAAACTAGCCCTTACAGAAAGTTGGCTGACCCCTGATAACAAATGAATACTCGTATCACAAAAAGACAATGATGTGGAATTGCATTATAAACAAGATAATCCTAAAATCTATTAAAACTATTTATTTATTGTATACAAAAAGTAGTGTGGCCTTGTAATGAGATAGCAGTTCCAAGTTGTTTGACCACTACTACTTTTTTTCCAATTATGTCAGCTCACCTCATTATGTTCACTTGGACATAAATCAGAAATGAACTGTGGGGGCCTTTGGGACTCCGGGGCTTGGCCCTGCAACCCTCATGACCCCTGATCCAGGTAACGTGCTCTGGGTTTCCTTTGAGCTGGAGAGGGAAGGCTGCAGGGCCTGCCACTCAGGTACCTTCTGTGCATGCATTTGGCGTGTTTGCCTGGCCTGAGTTATGAAGCTCATTCATCCCTGGGGGGAGAGGGTCCTTCCTTGGTTGTGGGCAGCTGAGCAGCAGATGTGGCCCGGTCTGTCAGGTAGGTGTGCGAGTGATTGACACCCCGACTCCCTGACCAGGGTGTGCATCCGAAGTCTCGTGATGTCCATTGAAAATTAACTGGAGGACTATGTCACTGCAGACAGGGAGAGCTGTCAGTCTGAACTGCCAAGCCCGCTGGGCAGAGGCTGCCAGTGTAATCTGGATCCTCCCCACAGAGACAGCCAGGTGAGCTAACACCTGGACACCTCACAGCTGGCCAGGAGGAGCCCAGGCACAAGGACGCGACTATACCAGGGTCATGTGCAGGCCACTGGGTCAGGGAGGGTGCACACCTAGCTCTCTTCTTCCGGGAGCCAGAAAGGCAGAGTAGTGGAGGCAAAATAACGTACAGGTGAAGTCACACTGAATGGGGTTCAAATCCTGCCTCTGCCATTAATTAGTCATGTGACCTTGGAGAAATGACTTAAAGTCTTGGATCTTTAGTTTTCCCATCTGTAAAACGAGGTAATGATAGTCCTACCTCATAGGGTTATTGGGAGGCTGAAAGAGATATTGGATGCAAAGAAATTGGATGAGAAGACGAAGCCAAAGCTATTGGTATCTCTGTTCTATTTCATCTTCTAAATGTTGGGCTTGTTTCTTCATTCATGCTTCAACTGAAGGTCTGAGATAGGTCTCCAAGGGGGGGGAGGGGGCGCGAGGGAGGAAGGGAAGAAGGGAGAGAGGAGGAGGGAGAGGACAGAGAGGAACTTGAGTGCTTTCTGCACTGAAAAGACAAATTCTGGAGGGAGAAATTGGAACTAAACAACCAAAGTTAATCAGTGCTTCTTTACAAATAAGGAGAGTCAGAGAGAAACACCTGGCAGGTACCTCAGCAGCGATTGCGCAGTCCAACCATCCTTACACATTTGAGAGGGGATATTGCTCCGAAGTGTGTATGTTTCCTGAGGCAGACAGTCTTGGGCTCAGACCCCATCTCTGCCATTAACTACCTGTGATTGGGCAGGTGATTGGAGTTCTCTAAGTCTCCACGTCCTTGTAAGTAGGAATAATAACAACAATAGTACCAAGCCACAAGATTGTTCCAAACACTAACTGTTGGCCTCAAGGTCACGATATGAGTGAAGTTGAGGACCAGGAGACTGCACATGCCAGATGTGACTGAACGGGAGGACTCGGTCATGGGACTCCCCTGGTGTCCCTCACGATCCAGCTTCCCGCTTAAGGGTGCCACGTGGAGGCCCGAACAAGCTTTCTCTTTGTGCAGAGCCAACAGACCTGTAGAAGTGGAGTGCCTTTAAATGATGGCAGCAACAACTCAGATCCTCCTCGTCTACATCACTGAAGTCAAATCCATGCAGTTAATTTCCTGTTTCTCTTCTGGGGTAATTTCCCTTGCTTGTGGTGGAGGGAAATTCAGTTTTGAAAACACCCCCTTGTAATAGGTGTCTCAAAACCCTTGAACATCACTATGAGACTATTAAATTTTAAGAGCTCTGTTGGCAGGTAAAGCATACTTATAGACTTAAAAAAAATTACCATGCTGTTTGCCTTTTGGATTGCTTGGGCCATTCTGAAGGGATTTTGTGCTTAAGGTTTGAGGGGTAGATGCTGTTTCTCCAATTTGCTCTTCTTGTGTTGTCCTAGGCAGTATAAATTGCAGGATTGTTTATCTGCCTGTAGCTGGAGCTGATCTTGCTAAATCCATCACTCCTTGTCAACCACAAATATCTATTTTTCAGTTGACATACCTCAAAGGGATTAGGCTACCACTGGGCTTTTCCTATTCTATCTTTGTCCAAATATTTGAACGTTCAAAAGCTGCTGGGGAAAAAAAAATTTATTCTGAGGTCCCACAGGGTTGGATTCCGGCACCAAGTAAGGCTATTTGATTGTGCAAATAAATATCCTAGGCCCAGAAGTTTTTGTTGAGAGAGAAGGATCTAGAATAGAAGATAAAGAGGTTGAAACAAGGTCTAGCTTTCTGAGAGACAGAGAAGAAGAAGAGAACATGTTGAGAATAAAACAGTGCTTGCTAGGTTGGACAGAAGAGGGAAAGAGGAGGGTAACGATGACTGTCAATGCTCAGGGTAACCTACAATATTTGGCGGAAAGATGTTTTGGGGTAAAGTATTCCAGTGCATTCCAGAGCCCCAGGAAGGGAGGGCAATGACGTGTGAACTGGAAAATGTTGGGACATAAGAGAACTGCATCCTAGGAGACTTAAACTGTTTCAGCTCACATGTTGACCTGTGGTTTTCAGACAGCGAGGCAGAAGGAATGAGCCGTCTGAACGCCAGTTGAAGTTTTCAACATGGTGTAGAGTCATAAAATGATGTCAGGACTTCAGAAAATGTGTGTAAGCCTGGAGTCTGTTTTACTTTGTGGAAATTCAGTTCAAAGAATCAGTAATTTTTTCATATGGCTAATGTCGTTGATTTACAAAGAATTCTTCTCCCAGGCAAACAGAAAAAAGACATAAAACCCCGTAATTAAATGCCTGCTCTGACCACAAAGTCAGACTGTCTTAAACCATCTCTTTCATGCACCTAGAAAGATGCATCTCTCAACATCCACTGAAAACTTGTAAAATAGAGTTTCTCTCTTTATCCCTTCCTGGTACTGCTGTCAAAAGAGGCTCCACTGCAGAAGACAAGCAGCAGTGGGAAGAATCCTGAGGCAACTCTTTTTGCTTCGGGAATGGCCTCTACTGATTCGTAAAGTAGATGGGTAACCTCTACTCCTCTCTCGCCCATGTTAGGCGTGTCCAGAACAAGCTAAAAGTGCAACGTGGCAAGTGTGAGCGAACGATGAGGATGGGGGAGGAAATTCCTTCCTGACTCCATTTCTTGAAGACAAGCTACAGCCATTGTAATCTTCATGCGTGGGACTCTGAAGGTTATATGGGATGAGGTGGAGCCAGGGTAGCTGCCTGAATGTGCTCTTCTAGATTTCAGAGGCATAAGCTCTTGAATTTCTGGCTGCTTCCCAGAAATTGCTGACACTATATCTGCCCCAGCCCCAGCAAGCCCATGCGTTAGAAGTCACATATGTCTAACCTGGTGGTGGTGGGCTGACTAATAGCCCCCAAAGAGGTCTCTATCCTAACCCCCAGCACTGAAGAATGTTATCTTAATTGGCAAAACTTTGAAAAATGTGATTACATTAAAGAACTTGCCATGGGGAGATTATTCTGGATTGTCTGGGTGGGTCCTAAAAGTAATCACAAGAGCGAGGCAGAAAGACATTTGACTACAGAAGAGGAGAGGTCACTGTGTTGACGGTAGCAGAGATGGGAGTGAGGTGGCCCCAAGCCAAGGAACGCTGGCAGAGGCAATAAACAGATTCTCCCCTGGAGCCTCCAGACGGACCTCGCCCTGACAATACCTTGAATTTAGCTTCATGAGATTCCTTTCGGACTTTTGGCCTCCAGGCTATAAGTGAATAATTTTCTGTTGTTTTAAGTCATTAAGTTCATGGTAATTTGCTCTACCGGTAATAGGATAATAATACACTGCTCTTGTCAGAGTGAGGGAAGATGCCTGGATTTTTGTGGGAGTGTCTGTGTTTTCAGGAGGTAAGGAGATGCTCACGGGTGTTGCCATGGCGCCTCTCTTTCCTTTGTGCAGTCATTTTTGCTGCTTTCCCAGTCCCACACTCACTCCCCTACATCTCATAAAACTGTCTGCTTCTGTTTCATTGGCTGAGAGCTGGCATGATTAGCCAATTGAATCAACTAATCTAGGTAGTTGAGACTACAGTCCCCTCTCCCCATTCTGGCAGCTTCTAACTGTGCCCTTCAACACGCCTCTTAGAGATGGGGTGATCCTTCTTGCTTGACAGAGTCACTGAATTTCAGAGTTAGAAAGGATCCTTAGTAAGCACATCAATTCCAACACCAGCAAAATAATTAAGATTGGAAAGTCAATGGAGTGGAGACAAGCAGTTGGGATCTTCATTTTTGGATCCAATTCTCCATGACAGCTACT
Organism: Rhinolophus ferrumequinum; assembly: GCF_004115265.2. Taxonomy (NCBI): domain Eukaryota; kingdom Metazoa; phylum Chordata; class Mammalia; order Chiroptera; family Rhinolophidae; genus Rhinolophus; species Rhinolophus ferrumequinum. The sequence goes on from NC_046292.1 coordinate 79,886,728, forward strand.
CCGGTGCCCCTTTCTCTTTGTTCCTGTAGAACTAAAAAGCAACCCCAGATGACTATTTGGATCTGCCTCTTTGGCTTGTGCATGGCTGATCCTTGGTTGGGTTTTGTTAAACCCGGGACCCACAGGAAAACCTGAGTGCTTGGGCAAAGGCAGCTAAATTGCAACAATACTTCATTGAGATGCTGGCCTGTTTGAGAAAGGAACAAGCAGTCAGGCAAACCAGAAAGACCCTTTTAACCAACTTAGAAGATGGGCATTTTTGATGAGAGCATTAACCTTCTCTGGGGTGGCTGTCATTTCCAAATGACAGCTGTGTGCATGGCATTTCCAAGAAGTCTTTCATCTCTGAGAGAAGAAGGGGAAGCAGGGGTCATATCTAATATATTAAAAGCAGAAAGGAAACCTTTAAGCAATTTGGTACCCTTTGGCCTGTGGATGTTTCCCCCTCCACTGAGGTGGTGCATATTTTAAAAGCCTAACCTAGAAGATATTTTGAATGAACAGATTCAAACAACTGGCTAAGACTTGCCTTTAGAATGTCAGAACTGCCTGCCCTGGTGGTTAGGCAGGGGATAAGTTCTTTTGGGTGTTGAGCCCAGAATCACTTAGGATTCTTTGGGTTGCAAGTGACAGAAAGCTAAGTTTTTGTTTCCTTGATTAAGAAAAGGGAAAGTATGTATCTTAGGTATCTGAACAGTCTCACTACAGATGTGACTTTAGGCACAGGTGCCCAGAGTCTAAATGATAGAAATGAGGGTCTAGTTGGTCTCTCTCTTTTCCTCTGTATAGACTTGATTTTCATGAGGCTTGCAAAAGGGCTGCTTGAGGCAGCACCTGGGAAATGCACACTTCAAGGTTCAAATGCAGTCCCTGTGAGAATCTACTTCCCTGTCTGCTAACATAAAGGTTGAGAATTAGATCCCCGTGGTCCTAATTGGCCTAATTTGTCATCTCTGGGACAATTATTGTGAAGGTGCCTAAGCATCATCTGGGAATTTTGTTAAAAGGCACAGGCTGACTCAGGAGGTCTCAGGTGGGACCTGAGATTCTGCATTTCTAATAGGCTTCTAGTTGATGCAGACGCCACTGATCCAAGGACCACACTTCGAGCAATAAGGATACAGACCAGGTTTGTTGGCTTAATCTAGGCAGTGTTTCCTATTCCTGTAGCCTGAGGGTAGACTCAGGTTCAACTGAAGACAGGAGCTGAGAGTTGGACTAAGGAGTAGAGGGAATACTCCCTCGGAGTAGAGGGAATACTCCCTCTACTCCTAAAGCAAAATGTAATATTGTCGCCACATGAAGGACAGGTTGGATTCTGATGGCAAAACAACACATTTTCTCTCTGGGCTTTTTCGTCAGCTGCAAAATGCAGCCCAGCCAGTGATGTTTGGGGATGTCTGAGTTGTGTGTGTGCCTCGGTAGTACCCCTTGAAGCAATGAAAGAAGTGACCCTTAGATGAAAGGCAGGAGATAAACACTCTTTAAAAAGTTTCTCATGATTATCGTCATTACTATTAATTATTAATTGAGGAAGGACTAGCATGTGCTTTATGTGGGTAGAGATTTTGTTTAAGCACCAGCCCAGAGAGACCGGGAAAGAAAACCAAAGGAGAAGCATGAATTATAAATACAGATCCTGCCATAGGAAGCTGATGGAAACATGAACGCCTGGAATGGAGAAGGGGTCTCGAGGCTGCAGGCTCCGGAACTGTAAAGTGGCTTTAATGTGCAACACACGAACCTTGAACACAGCCCGTGTTAATGCTTGTTGGGGACCAGCGTTCATGTTGCTTGTGACAGATGATCAATGCAAAATTAGGAACCACAACTTCGTGAATCTTTGGAGGAATTTATATGCTTTGATGGCTCTTGTATGTGTATTTTTTCTTTGCAATTAATTTATTCCAAGTGGTATAAAATGATTATGACATCATCTTAGCTTTGCTAAGCTCAGAGAAACAAAGAGGAACTGCTACTGAACCACACCCTCTGCTCTTAACAAAGCAAGATGATTAGTGGACTCTTCTCACTTCTTCAGCTGGTTTCTGTGGAGCTTTGAACAATTGGACCACCAATATGGTTTCCAAATGTCTAAAACAAAAGTTCGTTAGGTGTGATCTATTTCACAATCATTTTCAGCATATATTTTTTCATTATACATTCTATATTTTGAGATATAATTCACACACTACAAAATTCACCATTTTAAGGTGCACAATTCAGTGGCTTTTAGTAATATTCACAAGGATGTGCAACCTTAATGACTGTAATTGCAGAACGTTTTCATTACCTGCCAAAGAAACTCCACACCCATCAGCAGTCACTCCCCAGTCCCCACTGCCCACAGCCCCTGGCAAAAACGAATCTGCTTTCTCTCTCTGTGGATTTGCCTGTACCGGTCAATTTGTCACTGGATTCATTCAATATGTGACTTTTTGTGTCTGAAATTCTTTCACTTAACATAGTATTTTCAAGGTGTAACAATGGGGAAGGTATCTGTACTTCATTGTTTTCACCTTCCTGATGGCATCTGTTGAAGCACAAAAACGTAATTTTTTTGAAGTCCAATTTACCTATTTGTTTTCTGTTGCTTGTGTTTTTTGTGTCATATCTAACAAGCCAGTGCCATATCAAAAGCCATGAAGATTTCCTCTATGGTTTCTTCTAAAAGTTAGGTAGTTTCAGCTCTTACATATAAGTCTTTAAATTCATTTTGTATTTTTAAAAAATTTTTACTTAAAATATAGCTAACATACAACATTATATTAGTTTCAGGTGGACACCATAGTTGTTCAACATTTATATACTAAAGAAGTGATCACCATGATAAGTCCAGCAACCATCTGACACCGTACCACGCTATCGCAATATTGACTATATCCCCCATGCTGTACATTACATCCCCGTGACTTATTTGTTTTATACCTGGAAACTAGGACCTCTTATTCCCCTTCACCTTCCCCACCCTTTTTAATTTTTCAATTACAGTAGATATTCAATATTACTTTATATGAATTTCAGATGTACAGCATAGTGATTAGACATTTATATAACTTAAGAAGTGATCCACCTGACTAGTCTAGTATCCACCTGTCACTATACACAGTTATTACCAATTTTATTGACTATATTCCCTGTGCTTTACTTTACATCGCAATGACTATTTTTTAACTACCAGTTTGTACTTCTTAATCCCTTCATTTTTTTCACCCTGCCCCCCATGCCTTCCCATCGATCACTCCAACAAATCTAGTACCCATCTGACACCACACATAGTCATTGCAATATTATTTATTGACTATATTCCTTATACTATACATACTACACCTTACAACCCCATCATTACTATGTAACAATCAATTTGTACTTCTTAATCCCGTCCCCTTTTCCACTTATGCCCAATCCCCTCCCATAAGGCAACCATCAATATGTTCTCTGTTTCTATGAGTTTCTTTCTGTTTTGTTTGTTTATTTTGTTCTTTAGATTCCATGTATAAGCAAAATCACATTGCATCTGTCTTTCTCTGTCTTACACTCCACTCAGCTCAACATCTTCCAGGTCCATCCAGGCTGCCGCAGATGGCAAGAACCCATTCCCTTCCATGGCTGAGAAATATTCATTTGTACATATGTACCACCTCCTCTTTATCCATTCATCCATCGATGGACACCCAGGCTGCCTCCACATCTTGGCCATTGCAAACAAAACTGCAATGAACATATGGATGCACACGTCCCCTTGAAGTAGCGTTTGGGTTTCTTCAGATAAATACCTTGAAGAGGGATTACTAGATCCTTCTTTGTCCCTAGTTATAGCCTTTGTTTTAAAGTCTATTTTTGTCTGGTATAAGTATTGTTACCCCAGATTTTTTTTGTTTTGTTTGTTTTCATTTTCACAAAATATCTTTTTCCATCCCTTTACTTTCCGTCTGTGTGTGTCTTTCAATCTGAAATGAGTCTCCCATAGGCAGCATATGTAAGGGTTTTGTTTTCTTATCCATTCAGCCCTCCTATGTCTTTTCAGTGGAGCATTTAATCCATTTATGTTGAAAGTAATTGTTGATAGATATGTAGCTAATGCCATTTTATTATTCATAATTTTGATCTTTTTATTTTTCCATCTTAAAGAGTCCCTCTAACACTCCTTGTAATACTGGTTTGGTGGTGATGAACTCCTTTAGCTTTTTCTTGTCTGGGAAGCTCTTTACCTGTTCTTTGATTCTAAATGATAGGCTTGCTAGATAGAGTACCATTGGTTGTAGTTCCTAGCTTTTCACCACGTTGAATATTTTGTGCGAATCCCTTCTGGCCTGCAAAGCTTCTGTTGAGAAAACAGCTGATGATCTTATGAGAGCTCCCTTGTTAGTTACTAGTTGTCTTTCTCTTGCTTCTTTTAGGATTCTCTTTGTCTTTATTCTTTACCATTCTAATTATAATGTGTCTTGGTGTGGGCCTGTTTAGATTAATCTTGTTTGGGACTCTCTGTGCTTCCTGGAGTTGTATGTCTTTTTTCTTAACCAGATTAGGAAAGTTTTCTGTCATTATTTTTTCAAATAGGTCCTCAATCCCTTGCTTTCTCTTTTCTCTTTCTGGTATCCCTATGTTTCATTACATATGGTATCCCAAATGTTGTTACACTTGGTGTTATCCCAGAGGTCTCTTAAACTCTTCTCATTTTTTTTTGGATTCTTTTTTCTTTTTGCTGTTTTGATTGGGTTTCATCTAATCTGCTGGTGATTCCTTCTATTGCATTCTTCATTTTAGTTATTGTATCCTTCACTTCTAACTGGTTCTTTTGTGGTTTCTATGTCCTTTTTTTATGCTTGCTATCTCTCTATTGAAGTTCTCACTAAGTTCCCTAAGCATCTTTTTAACCACTGTTTTGAACTCTGTATCTGGTAGGTTGCTTGCCTCCATTTTGTTTAGTTCTTTTTCTGGAGTTTTCTCCTATTCTTTCATTTGGGACATACATCTTTGTTTCCTCATTTTGGCTGTCTCTCTGTTTCTATCTATATATTAGGTAGATATTTTATGTCTCCCAGTCTTGGTCAGGTGACCTTATGTAGTAGGTGCCCTCTGGACCCTGGCACATTCTTCCTGGTCACTGGCTCTGGGTACTCCAGGAGTGTCCCTTTTGTGGGTTGTGTGTATCCTCCTATTATAGTTGAGCTTTAATTGCTATTGGCAATGTCAATAGGTAGGATTGACCCATAGACTGTTTGGCTGTGGGGTTTTGCCACATCCACAGCTTATGGGCTCCAGTGTGTGTGCCTTACCTCACTGAGTGGGATTCACCTCAGTGAGCTCTGGTGCCTGTTGAGACTGCCTTCAGGTGTGCCGCTTTTGGGGCTAATTGGGCAGTGCTCTTCTGTTATCTGAGCCAACCTCCAAGTATGTTGGTTCTGGGCATCTTGCCAGGGGCTCTGGTACAGGCCCAGGTCACCCAGTACCTGCAACCAGCTAGGGACTACCTGGTAGGGCTACAAAGTGATCTGTGGTTGTTTGCTGCCTGTGCTTACCCTGAAGACAGGTGGTAGAGGCCAGACTGCAAACTGAGGATTGCTGCCACTGGTACTAGGCCAGTACCAGTCATGACACCTCAAAGACTGTTGTCACCTGCCAGCTCCCTTAAGGTTCAGCCCCTCATAAAGCCTTATCTGATACATGAGTTGGGTGAGGCAGGGTCTCAGGGAGTCACTAGAGTGGGAAGAACTGTGGTCACCAGGTTAATGTAGACTCTCATTTGGTGCCAGTGCTGAGTCTGGAGCTACTCAGCAAAAGTCACAGAGCAATACATTATAATGAAACCTGTGTGAAAATAATGAGCAAATTTTTAATCAGTTTAGAATCAAGAAAATAAAACTGGAAAATGGAGGGGAGGTTAACAGAAATACTGAGACTCTAAAGGATCCTAAAATGCTACATAGTTAAAAATTTAATTACATATTATTCTTTCTCTCAAGTAAATTTATTTCCTTATTGAAACACACCAAAGAGAGTGCACAATTCACAAAGATGTACAGAGTATATACATCTTGATGAATTTTCACAAAGGGAACAAACATGGATAACAACCCTCAGACCAAGAAACAGAACACTGTCAAGATACCAAAAGCTCGCTTTGTGCATGCTCCAGTCACTTCCCCTACAAAGATAACTCTTATCTTGACTGCTATTACAAGATTTCCCTATTTTTGAACATTAGTTTTCTCTATTTTTGAACATTACATAAATGAAATCATATAATATATTCTCTTTCGTGTTTAGCTTCCTTTCATCCATGCTACTATATTTAGCAGGAGTTCTTTATTTTTTATTGTTGTATAGTTTTCCATTGTATGAATGTGGCTATTTAATTGTCTTCCTTGTTGTTGATGGCATTCATTTTGTTTCCAGTTTTTGCCTACTAATAATAGCACTATTATGAACATTTTTTAAACTTTTTATTTATTTTAAGTGTGTTTTTCCAGGACCCATCAGCTCCAAGTCAAGTAGTTGTTTCAATCTAATTGTGGAGGGTGCAGCTCACAGTGACCCCTGTGGGGATCGAACCGGCAACCTTGGTGTTAAAAGCACCAGGCTCTAACCAACTGAGCTAACTGGCTGCCCCATTATGAACATTTTTGAATGTCTTTTGATGCCCATACATTGGGTACATCCCTAGGAGAACAAATGCAGGATTGTAGGATATGTACATTTTCAGCTTCAGTAGATACTACTGGTTTTCTGATTGGTTCTACCAGCTGGCACACCCACCAGCATTTAATAAAGTTTCAGTTTTTCCATTTCCTTGCCAGCAGATTAGTCTTTTAATTTAGCCATTCCATTGGTTGTGCAGTGGCATCTTTTTGTGGTTTTCGTTTGCATTTTCCAGATGTCTAATAGAGTTGAACTCTTTTTATATGCCTATTGACTATTTCGGTGTCTTCTTTTATGAGGCATCTATTTATGTTTCTGTATGTTGTTTTGCATATATTTTTGGCATGTAGCAATTGTTCAGTTTTTTGAAAGTTGAAAGGAGAATTCCTGTCATGAAGCTTTAGAACTTATAACCTTGGCTTTCTTACTTAAGAATATTTCTTTGATAATACCAGAGCCCTTTCTTCAGATGAAATCTTAGGGAGAAGACTAACACACAAAATAGGTCAAAACAGAGAAGTTCTCACAGAAGGAAGGAGGAGGATCTCAGATCCTTTTCTGTCCACGACCCCTCATTAATATCACTGCACCTGAAAACACTACATTATGGTAAAGATAGTTTATAAGACCCAATACAAGTGAATGAATAAAAGTTCTCATAAATACTTTATAAAATATTTGCTAGCACTAAACAATAAAGATAACAGGAGGAGTAGAAATATGAAAGACTGTTTCATGACTTGAAAGGGTTATAATGGACATTATACTATTAATTTCCATTTATACTCTCTTGCTCACTGGAGACTTTTCATGCTCTCTTCTCCCTACAGTTACAAGATGCTTTCAAATTTATTTTGATGCATTGCAGAAAACATGCACACCAAGAGATAATGTGTGTGCACGTGTAGGCACATGTGTGCTTCCACACTCCTTTCATCCAAATACTCAATGCTTTTCCCATATTATAACTTGGACTTGATTATTTCCATGTCCTGAATCCTCCCTTGGTTTCATAGACCCAAAAGTACTTGGATATTTCAAGTGGAAAAATTTGCAGTAAGCTTTATTTAACGCAGCTGGGTAGATATTTTTTGTTTCCAGAACCCGAGTCATTACACTGATGAACATTTTACTAGTCCTTTTACATTCACCTCATCTCCCTCCTTCACCTGATCCTAGAGGGCAATGCAAGGGCACTGACTCCGGTCTCTTACCTTCCCTTTATCTCTCCCAGACCTTCATGCCCAAACTTCTATTTCTTCACTGCCATCTGCTTTACCTCCTTTTTCTTTTTCCCAATCCCCAGTTTCCTTTTTTCTAATTATCCTCATTGGAGTGACTTGCAATCTGTAGCTATAAGAAGGTAAAAGAAATATGGAAGTAAATTTGCGTACATTGGAATCTGGCAAAGCAAAGGAACTGAAGGTAGGGAGGGATTTCTGCAGTTTTTCCAAAAGTGAGCTACCTGGAATACCAATGGTAGTTTCTGGGATGATTTTAGGTAGTATACTCAGTGAAAAATTCTTTAAAAAATTGAGCAGTTATGTATTCACTTTAAGGGTATTAATATTTTTCCTCTATTCGTGGTTAGATATCCTCATTTCAGCTTGATAAAAGTCCTTTTAAATATTTAAGTTTAAAAAATGACTATGATTCTCTGGCAAAGCTTGTGAATTAGTGGCATTTGAGAAAAATCGGATGGTTTAGTCTTAATAAATCGAAACAGTAATTTTATTAGAAGTTTCCTTTATCCCATGAGATCTAGATAAACAGAAGTGAGTACACAGTATAACCAAACCAATCTTGCTTCCTCAGTGTAATAATGACTATTAGAATTTTTTAAAAACAATACAAAACAGTCTATAACAATGGTTTTCAATGTATAGTCCATGGATTCCCGGGGGTCCCCAAGACACTTTCAATGTGTCCATAAAGTCAAAACAATTTTCATAATAATACTGAGATGGTCTTTGCTTTTTTCAATATGTTGACATTTGCACTATTGATGCAGAAACAGTGGTGGGTAAAGTACTGGTGTCCCAGCACAGGTCCAGGCAGTGGTACCAGACTACACTAGTGGTGTTTGTATGCTTCATCACACTGGCAGAAAAAAATAAACCCAGGGTTGCTGAAAAATGACCTTGATACAACAGTATAAATTATTAATTTTATTAAATCTCAACACTTTACATCTTTGTACTATACTGTGTGACAAAATGGAATGTATGAATCAATCATTCGGCTAAATGCCAAACATGATAGTTGTCTCAAGGAAAAGTGCTCATTCTGAACTAGACTTTTTATACCCTGGAACACTATTTTCATTTGAAAGAACAACTGACAACACATTATGGTTATTTAGATTTGTTTATTAGGTAAATACTTTCTCAAAAATGAACAAAGTGGGCCTGTTACTTCAAAAAAAAAAACTGACAATATTTATAGCCAATGATAAAATTTGATCTTTGAAGTACAAATTAGAATTTTGGAAACCTTGTAGCATCCACCATGAAGCAACTTGACTGCTTCTCAATACCTAAAGACTCATGATGAGATTGGTTGCGATATTTACAAATGTGCTTTTTTTGTTATTTTGCAACAAAATGTGTCAACAATTGGAAGATCTGTGTGTTTCAGTGAATCAATATTTTTTTTCAAACGTCCAAGGTATGATGTTACAAATCATACATTGATAAAAGGTCCACTTTATGTGTAAGATAGGCAAGTGGATTTTGATGTAACAGGAAGTGGGAAAAAGTCATTGATATAGTTTCAGATTCCACATTCTGTAACCTTTAAGAAACTACCATTGTCAAGTTTGGGTGTGGTATTAAAAAAGAATGTCTACAATTACATTAAAAGGCTATTAAAATACTTTCCCTTTTTACAGCAACGTGCCTATGTGACTGTATGAGGCCAGATGGTCTGCATATACTCTCACCATAACAACATAGTATAAAGTAGAAGCAGATAAGAGAATCCAACTATCATTTACAGAGAGTGCCAAAAAATTGTACACACATTCTAAGAAAGGAAAAAACTGTATTAAAATTGTAATACTCAGTATATACCGACAACGAAAGATGAATACAAGTTGTGTGTATACATTTTTTTGGCACCCGCGGTATTAGGCCAGAGACAATAGAGATTTCTAAAAATGTAAGACATTGCTGTTCTTCTTAACATTCTTTTTGTTTGTTTTTGAAGAACAAAATATTTTTACTTTCCATAAAAATATTTAACATATAATGGTTTTTTATTTGTAAAAGAACAAATACAAATACATATTTTAAAAAATTCTCAGTTTTTGCTTCTAACACAGTACATATGAATAGCTATAACCTAAATAAACAAAAGCTCTTTAGGATCCTCAATAATTTTAAGAGTGTAAAAGGGTCTGACATCAAAAAGTATGAGTCCCAGTGTTCTAGTGGACAGTGTTCTTGTCCAGTGTGATCAAAACACTTCACTTTTCATCAAATGACCATGGACTAAAGTGTGTGTGCGTGTGTATGTGTATGTGTGTGTGTGTGTGTGTTAATGGAAGTGGGTGACAACATAGGATCTTTACATCATAAACATTTTAAGAGAACAGGAGATAGTAATTGTTGTAAGGTGGAGCTAACTCCACCGAGTTTCAGAGATTTCTAGTGACTTGTGAAACTGTAGATGACTTTGGGTGAAATTGATGGTTGAGACAGAAACAAAAAGAGAATAATAAATGTTGATTCAGAAATAAAAATATGACGAAAGATATGAATCACCTTCTTCGTAATATATTGGGGCAGGCAGCCCCTAAGATGATCCCCAATGATCCCACCTCCTGGTATTCACACCGTGTATAACCTCTTCCTCTTAAGTATGGGCCAGACCTAGTGACTTGCTGCTGATCAACAGAATACAGCGAAAGGGATGTGATGTCCCTACTGAGATTAGATTACATAAAGACTGTGACATCTGCCTTGCTCACCCTCTTACTCTTGTTGGCTGGGTCTGAGGGTAGCCAGCTGCCATGGCGTGAGCTGGCCTGTGAGAGGCCCATGGGGCAAGGAATGAGTAGGTTCCCAGTTAACAACCCAGGAGAAACTGAATCCTGGCAACAATCACGTGAGTGAGCTTAGAAGTGTATTTTCCTTTTTAGTGCCTTCAGATGCGACAAAAATCCCTGACTGACACCTTGATTACTGCATTAGGAAAGACAGAGGCACCTAGCTAAGCTACATCTGGATTTCTGACCCACAGAAACTGTGAAATAATAAATGTTTATTGTTTTAAGCTGCTAAATTATGAAGTAATTTGTTACACAGCAATTGGTAACACATGTATATATGCATATTCATGCAAAACTGGCATATAATTTCAAGAGTCTTTGAGAAATCTCTGAGGCCCATTAATGGACCTGGTTAACAATCCCCACTCTAGGAAAACATTAAAAGAAAAGACAGCAAAGAAAGACTGAATTTAAGAACAGAAACAAAGTAGTGGAAGGGAAAATCTAGACAGTATAATTAGAGATAGTTATATCATGGAAGATAAACAAGAACCCAGTGCCTTAATGAGAAAAAGATTTCACTAGAATTTTCCAGGGGGACAATCCCTAAGGATGGCAGCTAAATTGGTGAGCATGCAATTTCATCATGAAATAAAATTAGCTGGATCTGTAACCAAGACAAGAAAAGACCAATGTTCTGTATTTAGGTGTGTGGGAAGAAAGTTTTCAATCCAGCCTGGTGGGTAGGAGAAGTGTTAAGTAACAAACTGAGGAGCCTAAAAGTGGGACCAATGGACTAAAAAAAAATGTGCATGTTGTAGACAGGGCTCTAAGTTATAAAAAGTATTGTAATGGCCCATGTAATTTGGGAGTCCAGAGGGTGAGATGGCCTCAGGCATGACTATATCCAAAGATTTAGATGGCGTCATTAGGTCTCTCTATTTATCTTTTTTGTTGACCTTCAAATGGCCAAGTGTTGGGTGTGGGGTCAACAAGTCTACAGAGAGAGCTCCACGTTTTATAAAGCCACGAAGAGTGACACTCAAAGAGAAAGATTGTCTTTTGTCTGTGTCCACATATACAATTTAAGGAAGGTCTCTGACGGTCTTACCTGGGAAGCCTTTATCTCCCCAGACACCTCAGTACTATATGGAAAGGCAGAAGGATAATTACCTAAAGGAAAAGGGGGTGCTCTTGCCAGAAAAAGAAAAACAACATGGGGCAGATAATATGACATATGTCTCCGGGAGTGAGTGACAATAACCAGAGGCTGGGAAGATTGTTTAATATTTAAAATTATGCCAACCTAATACAATAACTCGAGTCATAAGTTATTAAGCTATACAGTGTTTGTGTCTCAGCAGTCCCTAATTACAGGAAATTTGTGTTGTGTATTTGAATTGACTTGGGATGATGAAGTCTAATGAATAGAGTTCTGGCAGGGGTGGCATTGGAGAAAGGGTTTTGGGGTGAAACCCTGAATTCAGAGGCTTGGATTTTTAAGGAAATATTCAGCCTTTTCTCCTTCTTTTGCTCCAGCATCTGTTGTTTTTCTTCTAGAACACCAAGCGGCTCACAGAGCCCATATCCATTCGAATAAAGGCTGAACAACTATTGCAGCAAAGGCTTAGGTGCCAGATGCTTTTTGATGTGACTCAGTTGAATTTCTACCACTCTCTAGAGTCCCTGGGTGAGGACTTCTTTTATCTGGGGGCTCCCACTATTTTGGAATTAGAAATTTGGTTCCAAATGGCAGAGATTTAATTCCTAAACACACAAAAAGAGATGGTGCTTACTATTCAATTTAGGTATTCTTCAGTTGTAAATACAGACGTATGATTTACTAAATTAGGAATCATCGTGAAAAAAATGACAGTTCTATTGAGACCAACAGTAATGTAGAACTTGGCAGGAGAGATCTCTTTGGTGGACCATCTTCCCAATTTGCCTGCAAAAAAAGCGTCACCATGGGGTTTGGCTGAACATGGAAAAATGCTAAACAATATGTTAAATAATCACCATATAATAAGGTAACATTTCTAACTTTTGTAAAGTTTTTCAACTGTTAAATATCACCCTCACGACATGGGGACCATGTAAATGTCAGCAGTCAACTTAAAAAATTACATTGTACTGAATTTGCATACATTAAGAAATGAAAATAGGATTTTTAATTAGAAAGATACATTCTTAGTTACACTCTATGCCCTTTTTCCAAGGCCAGTCCCTTCAGGAAGTGTCTGACATTTTACTACTAGCTGACGTATGTCCCTGATCCAGAGTCAAGGAACCTAATTGCAGTGCTTCCCACTTGATATGTTTATCTTGAGAATCACATCAGATATTAATGAGGTCCCTCATTTAAGCTTTGCCCTTTTTCCAATATCTATGCACCATACTCTTACTTTCGTGGTTTCACCAACAGTCTACTCAGTTCCACTCAGCTTTATGGTTCATAAAATAAGTATTTTGTGTACCCATCATATTTTTGTTCTATACCCTGCCCTACATTTTCCATGCATGAATAGCCTCAAAAATACAAGAGGAAGAGGCCAGAGAAGTGAAAGAGAATTTTTTTTTCAATAACTGCCCTTTTCAAAGCCAGAAATTACAGGAGGGATTTGCTTTTGCTCTTCTGGAATATTCTTTCTGGCATCTGGATATTACTGCCTTGGAGATTTTATCCAATACTGACTTTTGGGAAGGTGGGTAAAGAAACATTCACATGTCCCCCCGAATATTCTCTTGGTGGTTTTTCTGGAAGTTAATTTTAGATCAATAATGATTTATTGAGTCAATTATGTGCCAGCATGGTACCAGGCACCAAAGTTACAGATACAATTTCTGCTTTCTAGAGCATTCTGGTCTATAGAACCAGAATTTAGGAAAGAGTCTGAGGGAACTAACTCGAGGGAGACATTGTCTCAGTCACTAACACGTGTTACTTCATACCACATTCAGAGCCATACGATGACCTTGGATTTGACTGTCCTCACCTTAGAAGCCCAGAGACATTAAATATTGTCCAGGCCACACAACTAATATGTTGTGAATTCAGATTCAAGGAAGATTTGATTCCATGCTTATTTTTACTATTTTATACTATTCTTTCCTCTGGTGCTGTGTAGTTTGTCCTTAAGTCCTAGGAACTATATTTCTCTCTCACTGCTTAAGTCTGAAGCTGATAATATGAAGAATGGTTGGGAAAATGTGCTTTCGTAGAGCCTAAAAGCTGATCAATTCCTATAAGTTGTGAATTACAAATCTCATGTGTACTTTTTGGGATTTGAGTCCATTTAAAGCTGAATTTCTGAAGTAAAAAAATTATAATGATAACATGCACACGTGTTGGGGCTTTTTAGCAAAATATCTTTTTAAATGAGATTATGATGAAATTGAAAGAGCTCGCTGGGCAATAAATAGCTTTTTGCAGGTTAACATTTGGAAGCATTAAAGCATCAGGAATTAAAGAAATAGGTGATGGGAAATTTTTCAGTATGTTATACAAATCTTAAATCACATCTAGATTTGCTCAGCATTATCAGCAGAATCTTGACTCAAGCCTGGTTTATTCAGTAGATTTTGTCAAATTAAAGGGCTCAATCACATGACTTAGAATTAGCATTATAGAAACGATTTCTAAACTGAGGAAGAGCTAGTGCAGTATTTCAAAGAGTTCATATAAGGCACTGTTTGATTTGAATATGGATTAATCAGCAATTTGTATCAGTAAACCCAAACCTAACATTTATTATTTAAACTCAGGAATAATTGTATAAATACAAGTACATACTATGATGGGCAATGGAGCTATTTCATAAATAATATATTAGTTAGTGAGCATTTAGTTTTATTTATCATTTGAGTCTAGCAGTATCGGTCTGCCTCTGGGTCCAGCCTGCAGCTGGCCCTGATCCACAACTGCCACAGTGTCAATGAGAAATGTGCCCCGGTTCCAGGACAGGAGCCTGGGTTGGTTTAAGGAGCCCGGTGACATCACGTCAGCCTCACACTCCGGAATTCTCAGGAACTGGTGAAAGAGCACAGCCTCCCGGCCCACTTAATGCAGACGGACGGCAAGGGTTTCTGTCTTCTGGTCTGATTTCAAGGTAAACCAGGTTGGAGAATTCAAGGGGAGACTATAGATTTTTCTGCTTCCCACATTGGTTGATTAGCCCCGTACGTGGTATTTGATTAATGTCTGAGAGCTCTAATTAGTTATGGCTAATCGGGTCCACATACTCCAGGATATTGATTCCTGTCTTTAGAAAACTAATCTAATTGTGGTCCTTATCATCCGCAAATGGTTGGTGTATTGAAATGATGACCCATCAGTATATCAGAAAGGCTTTCCATTATGACAACCTTGGAATGGGGTGGAGAGAGAAATGAAGGCAGGTCCAGAAAGTGCCATGCAATGGCGGTAGGAAAAACATCCTATTTTATCTCTTTGAGACTGTATTGATCCCAGAAGGGGACTAGTCACAAATATTAGGGAGGAAGTTTTCTTTTTAACTTCTCCAGAAAGGGAAAACTGACCTAAAAGTCAAATGTGTCATTGGAGCCACAGAAAGGAGGAAGAAAAGCCGAGACTTTGCTGACATCTTTTAGTTTCTGAAAACAGTTATCTGTTGATCTGCGCCTGCCTTCCCGCCACCCTCAAAATAATGGAATTTATACTACAGTAATTAATCACCTCTACTGCTCCCTATGGTGGCTCCCTATTTCTCAGGGATAGTAATGAAAAACATACTCCCCCAAAGAAAATAATATTAATAATATTGGCATGGCACTAAAAAAATGAACACAAAGAAAACTGCTCAACTTACTGGGTTTTATTTTCTTCTGTAAAAACTGCAAACTTACATTTTCCATGGCACCATCTAGTAAAGATGGTCTGCTTTGTTTCTCTAAACATAGCACTGTTTTTTCCCCCAAAACATATTGAAATCTAAAAACTGATCGTTTGGAAATTTTCTCTGGAAAAGCCTAAAGGGACCAAACTTCAGCCATGGCGGAATAATCCTCTGATAGCCGTGACTGCTTAGTGCAATCCTGGAGCGAGTATTACCTGCTGCTACCTTTGTGCCATGTTCTGGCTAACATCTGTTCCTGTGAGAACACTTATCACACTGTATTGCAATTATTTGTTTAGCTATCTGTCTCCTCTAGTAGCAGAAAAGTCCTCGAGGGCAGAGGATCTATCTGATTCATTGGTACAAAGACTGAATGTCTTAGGTGCTTGTCACCAAGTGGTCAGGTCACCTTTCTAGTAATACAATAGAAAACATAAATGGGTAGGGAGCCCTGTCTTATTGGTAGCAGCCTCCTCCCACCTTCTGATGTCCCCTGGCCTCCCCAGTGCTCTCAGAGCATCGTATGATGTCCCATGTTCGTGGTGCGCAGTTGAGGTTAAGTCTGTGAGGTAAGTCTGTCTCCCTTTCATCAGGATCTTCACTGAGTTTCTGCTGTCTTCTCCCAGTAGGTCTAGGACCACCCACTCCCCTTGGGACAGTGCTCTTATCACTATTACGACATGTTAGAGTACAGTGGTAAGGCTTTGCTCCCTTAAATGGAGGAGATTATGGAAGAAATGGTGGGGAGAGGGGAGTGGTATAAAATGGAAATGAATTTCAAGAGGCAGGTGGAGCTAGACAATGCAGACATGGCAAAGAGTTTGGTTTTTTGTCCAAATGCAGCAGGAAATATTACCCAAAGAGGGTCATGACTTCATAAAAATTTATTTAAAAGATTACTCTGATTGCTGAAAAACTAGTGGAGTAGTTCAGCAACAGGTTAAGCAGAGATACCGGTAGTAGACTACTGCAATAGCCTTGTACAATGGGAGTAGAAGTAGAGATGCAAAACACTGGGTATGCATTGGCGATAGAACCAATCAAACTTTCTGACCAGTTATGAATGTGGAAGAAAAGAGAAGAATTTGTTTGAAATTTTCAGTTGAGCAAATCAATGAGTGAAGGTGCGGTTTCCTTAGAATGGGGAAATTGTTGGAGAAATAAGCTTGGGGCCAAATCAAATGTTCTTTTCAGATGATTAATTTGAGGTGCCGATTGTGTATCCCAGGGGCCATGTTGAGAAGGTGGTGGATATGCAAGTTTTGAGTTTAAGGAAAAGGGAAGGGCTAAAGATATGAATTTAGGAGTCATCAAAATATAGATGGTTGTTAAAATCTCAGTATTGGATGAGATTGCAAAGGGAGACAGTGCAGCTATAGAAGAGAGAAAGATCTGCAACCAAGTGCTAAGATAATTGAACTTGAGACGAGGATGAGGGCCAGAAAAGAAGTTTGGACTAGGGTATCTAGTGACAGAGGAGGCTAACTGTAAAAGAGCGGTATGTAGAACTCTAGAGAGGAAAGAATTTCAAGAGAAAAGAAGTAGTCAAGTGGGATGTGGGAAGTTGAACAAGAATACAGAAAAATGTTCATTTTTTTCCTCTTCAGCCCAGCGTGGGGCTACTTCCCAAGCTCTCATTTTGTATCCTAAGGCAGTGAAAACAGCCCCAACCAGCAAGCACGTCGGAACACAGTATTTTAACATTGATGAATTTCCCAAGGTGTGTTTTGTTTGGGCTTAAATAACACAGTGTGCACGGCACCCACATCCTGGTACAGCCTGAATTACAAAGAGCCCTTTCACAGTTTCCTTCTTTTATCCTAATGTTCAGATCATGCCTGAATGTCCTTCTCTCCTCAAAAGAAACAAAGATTTGCTGGCATAGGGTATACTAGAGCCATAGAGAGAAAAAGCATATTCCTGCCCCTCAATCTCTAAAAAAATAAGAACAACAAAAGAAGAAGTTCACCAAAGTTTTGGCTCAACCATAGGTAAAAATTGACAATTAGAGAAGGCTTTGGTTCTCATTCTAAAACATGGAACTACTGTCATTTCACAGCTTTAGCTCTGAATATTGGGTGTACATTTGTTTTGCCTTTGGGTAATTAAAGAGTCCACCCGAGTTGTTTATTCCAAACATGGGAACAATCAGACCCAAAGGTGATTGAATTCAGGTTTCTGATTCTTCAGCTGAGTTTGAAAATAACAGTTTTTTTTGCAGCTTCAAGCCATGTTATTTCCTCAAGGCCTAAGATAGTGCCTGGGGTCTAAGTATGTGATCAGTTGCTGTTTGTTGCATGAATGAATGAACAAGGAGGTCAAGTGATAAAGTGGGAAAAACACTTGATTTAATTAGAAGATCTGGATTCTTAGGAAGGTCATTTATACTCTCTGCTCCCAAACATTCTTAAATGTGCCACCTTGAAACTCAGGATTTTTAAAGTGATGCATTGAGAAAGCACAGTTCAACATGCAAAAACAAGTAAAACAAGTCTATTAATTTCTCACTTCTCTTAAATGAATTTAAGGGAGATGCAAATACACTGTCCATAAAATATATTAAAACCCTTCTTCCCTCATGTTCCAATGGCTCTCTCCTTTACCTCCTCCTCTTGCAATGTCTTCTCTTCCATCTTGTAACAGTAGCTGATGAGACTTTCTTTCACCCTAACTTGCCCACCCTTAGCACTTCAGTTTGGGCCTTTTTCCAGAAAGAATTTTTCATCTTTAGGAGGGGAAAGCAAAGGAGAAATTGGGCTTGCACATAGAGGGTTATCTTTTTGGATCTGGATGATTCTCACAGAGATCGTTTTTGCACCATCACATGGGCAAAATGGGAAAAATAATGCCTGCTCTTCGGGATTGTTGGAGACATTAAATGAGATAAGCACGTGTCACTGTAAATGCCCCACAGATATGTGACGTCACTATTATTTATGCTGCGTGAGCATTATTTAGTGTCCTAAGTGTAAATTCTTTGATCTCATTCTCACAAAAGATAATTTTTATCTTCATAATAAACATGCATAGTATTATTATTATCTTCATAATAAACTGCTTTCCTTTTTAAAATAAGTTTCTAAACAAATACAAAGCAAATCAATGCCCTTGTAAAAAGGGGCCAATTCAAGAAGTGTCTAGGAGTAGCTTTAGATGCATCGTTAAGAAGGTTTTCAGTGTCAGCCATATACATGGCACAATTCAGAGTAGTGAAAATCTGTGCTTTTACCACCCATTTAAAATAAATTTTAGTTACCATGTGAATTTCTTGAGTATATGAGTACATAGTATCTTCAATGAGCTTCATTGATCAATCTTCATTGATTTAAAAGGGCTAGATTCAAGAATTGTTTCTCAAATAAAATTCAATGATAAAAATCTTGAAATGCTACTCTTTTGATTAAAAAAGTGAGATTTGTCCTTTTTCAAAACCACTGATTTCATGAGTATTGTTGATTCTCATAATAGAATAGCAAATCTGGTCAATTCTGTGTTAGTTCTCTATTGTAGCACAACAAGTTACTCTAAAGCTTAGTGGGTTAAAACAGACATTTGTGAACTCACTTTTTCTGTGAGTGAGGGATATGGGACAGGCTAAGCTGGGTGGTCCTGGCTTGGAGTCTTTTATGAGATTTCAGTCACACTATCAACTCGGGTTTCTCTTTTCTGAAGGCTTGACTGGGGCTAGAGAGTCTGCTTCCAAGAAGACTCACTCTCATATGGCCGCCAGCAGGAGGTCTCAATTCCTTACAACAGGGACCCCTCTCTACGACTGCTTGAGTGTCCTTATGACATGGCAGCTGGCTTCTCTCAGTGGGAGTGATCTGAGAGAGAGTAAGGAAGAAGCCACAGTGCCTCTTATGTCCTAATATTGGAGGTTATACACTGTCTTTTTTACATATTCTATTCGCTAGAAGTAAGTCACTAAGTACTGTCCACCCTGAAGGGACAATTAGACTCCATTTTTTGAAGGGACGAGTATCAAAGAAATCTGTGGACATATTGTAAAACCAACACAAGTTCTTTGGCATAAATTGCATTTCTTGTTGTTTGTATTCCAAACAACATGCAAGTTTTTTACAATAGGGGTTGCTACTTACATTATCGGTTCTCAGAACACAGTACATAAATCTCTTTATTGGTTATGGAGAAATTGAGTTCAGAGACATAAGTAGCTTTTACCAAGTAAAGTGCCTAAATCTAGACTTGGATTCGATTTTCTGATATATACTTCTGTGTGCAGTCAGATCACATCAAAGTAATGATAGCAAAAGCAAGGCTCTTTTGCTATACCATAATTTACTTTCCCAACTTTTGGCTACTTACATGATCTTAAACATCTGGGTTTAAATTGGAAACATCTCATGAAAAATCCAAATGTTTCCAAATATGTAAAAAAAAAAACCCAAAAACTTCCTAAATCCTTTGGTAATAAGTAATTCTGCATGCTGAATGGCTATCCTGTTATTAACTCCCCTTCTCAATGTATATTATTCTATGTGGGAAGTTTCTAATGTAATCAAATGTTAAATGGAAAGTTTGGAGTGATGCAGTGAGATAGCATAGAAATCAGAGCAATGTGAGATATAAGACAGGGCGCAACAAGCGAATGTTCAAAGAAAATATCTAGAAACTTATTGCACAACTGCTGTGCCCCTCTTCCAAGGTCCTCTCACCCAGGCTGTACTTAAGTCAGGGGGAATCTTTTAAGGAGGTTTTTAGACGAAGGCAATCAATGCCCCCAAACAAGGAGGAGCTTCAGTGGGACCACGCAGGGCTGGGAAGTGTTTTCTCAGAAAGAAGGCATGGGAACAGGTCCCTGGCTCCTGACTATAAGACTTTACCTAAGAGAACCAGAAAAAGCATGGAGATTTCCTAAAGTTTCCTCCAGAAACAGTGAAATCATTATCCCACAGAACAGATTTAAAGGGATAGTGGAAAATAAAAATAAAGAAGCTTTTATGATCAACCACCCCTTGTGCGTCTTCTGTGTTTAACGTAAGGCTCCATTAAAAAATGTCACAGGCGTTTCCTGCCTTTTAAACAATGCATGGTGAGTTGTTAAGAGAGGGTTAAATTAGCTTTAATGCTATCATAATTAATACAATAATAAAAGAAACTTCGACCTGTATACTACATTGTTTTCAAAGAAATCAATACAATGACGTTCTTAAGGTTTATGGAGATAGATGGGGGTTATTTACTCCAAATTCACAATACTTAAAAATGTATGTCTGTCCACATCTCTGTTTTCTTCTCTCTCTCTTTAATTTAAAAAAAATGTATGTCTGTCCACATCTCTGTTTTCTTCTCTCTCTTTTTAATTTACAGTTGGTGGGAAGACAAGCTTGCTGGAATTGTGAATTAAATGAGATCAAATAGAACATTCCCTTTTCCTTCTTTGCTTGCTCACCAAAGTACTACAGAGAAAGTTGATGGAGAACTGACTTATGGATAAAGATGTTCCGATTCACCTTCCACATTAAGTAAACAACAGAGACACGTACGAATTAGAGTCATTGATATTCAGGATTGTTGAATAAACTTGCCTTTATTTTTAATAGGATTTTTCTCTGTTTTTATTAATTAATTGATGCATCAAATGTATATTGAATGCCTACTACGTGCAGATGCTGAATTTGGATCAGTGCATGCTGGCAAGGGTGATTTGAGTTAGTCACCTGCTTCTATTCCAGTTACTGTGCTCAATCATAAACACTGTGCCTTGTAACTCAGACCAAAAAATGGATTCTCCATGTCTTTTGAGAACGGCAAATCTCGTATGCCACTTAAACAGATGAAGAAGCAGTGAATTAAGCACCACATGGAGAATAAATTCTAATCCCACAAATGGCAGAGAATTTGCTGTATAGCCTGTAAATAATAAAACTAAACACTTGAATGTGATGTCTTAGTGTTCCCATCTGCTTTAACAACTATCTTCATGTTGTACTTTCACAACAATCTTCTGAGTAAGGTAAAGACGACCATTCTGAATTCTGTTACAAGTGAGGTTAAGGATTCTAATGGCCAAATGTTGGTGACCCAATCAGGGCTAGAGCCCATTTTTATTCTCTGAAATTCTTTCTCTCTTAAATCAGGGCTCTAGACGTCACTTCTTGGGCCTTGATTTCTGTTTATGTATTGGGCTGATACAATGTGGATTAAGTACTTGGCGATATGACTCGACATCCTTACAGCCAAATGATTTCCTCAAAGCTTGAAAAATGTATCATCAGTGCCTCTGTTTTGGAGCCTAGTATATATTTCTGACCTTCTGCTTTGCTTAATACAAGAGCTGAGATACCAAAAGTGGAACTGGAGTTCAAGAATGGCTTTTGTGCATTGAGTCCTTGTCACAGGTTCTTGGCAGCAACAGTCTCCCTTTCATATTCCAGGAAGCTGGGTAAAAGTTCTGCAGCCAAAGGCTTGATGCTTCAGGAGGAGTTGTTTCTCATCATTGAGTTCTTATAGATGCCTCGCCTGAGGTACGAGTGAAAGACTGAGCCTGGTGAATGCCAGGGTGACCTACCTCCCCCCGCTTCTGAAGTTTCAGCTTTCATGGCTGAGTGAAGCCACAGGGAAAAGAGAACTTGACAAATACACTGTGGTCCATCCAGACAATGGAACATTATTCAATACTAAAAAGAAAGAAGCTCTCAAGTCATGGAAAGACATGGAAGAAACTTAATTGTATGTTACTAAGTGAAAAAAAGCCAATCCGAAAATGCTACGTATTGTATGATTCCAACTCTATGACATTCTGGAAAAGGCAAAATTATGGAGAGAGTAAAAAGGTCAGTGTTTGCCAGGGGTTGGAGGGAGGGAGAAATTAATAATCACAGAGGATTTTTAGGGCAGTGAAAATACTCTGTATGATATCATCATGGTGGATGCAAGTCATCCTTATACTTTGTCCAAACCCATAGAATGTGCAACACCAAGAGTGAGCTGTAATGTAAACTATGGATGTAGGAACTATGATGATACTGATAGAGATCCATCAGTTGTAACAAACGCGCCACTCTGGGGGGCGGGGTGCTGATGATGGGGAACGCTATGCTTGTGTGGGAGCAGGGATGGAAGGGAAACCTCCGTACCTTCCTCTCAGTTTTTCTGTGAACTTCAAATTGCTCTACAAATAGAGTCTTTAAAAAAAAGAGAGAATTTGCCTGCCCTGATATTGTCCTCACTTCCAGAAGCTCAGCTTCTACTCGGGAGCTGTCGGACTCCCCTTTCTGGTCAGCACTGGAAGTCAGTGCTGAGGAAGCCATCGAGGCTGAAACACATTTCAGGGTTTGCAGCCACCTCCTGTAGTTCCCTCATTGCACATATTGTGTTGGGACAATGGTCTGATCAAATGTTTCCTAATTTCATTGTGGACTTCCTCTCTAATGAGTCCCTTTCTCTCAGCTTTAAATAAAGAAGACGCTAAAAACGTGACACACACTACAGATGGGTCACTCACATCTGGGCTTTTCATTTCAAAGGCGGGTGTTGGGGATGGGGAAGACAGTTAAGCAAGACGTGGCTGGCTTGTCTTATAAAAGGGGTGAGTGAGGGAAGCAGGGTAAAGAGATGAGGGAGTGAGACCGAATCATCCACCATTGTTATTGAATAATAACATATCCATTGGGACTAATTATAATAATGATCACAGTCCATAACTGACTCAGAGCTTGAGTGCTCCTTTCTGTGCCAAGCTCTGAAATTTCGGCACCTGGATTACACCTATGAAGTTGGCATTTACCAAAGAAACCATGTGCAGATGGATATTTGCATGTGAAAACTGGGTAGTTGTGTGTGTGTGTGTGTGTGTGTGTGTGTGCGCGCGCGCGCGCAGGGGCTTCTATGTACAGTTAACAGCCTTTCCTCAAGACGTTGGGTGCAATTTCTGGTTCTTTGGAAAGCTGCCCTGCAATTTGCTGGTGCAGATTTGAGTTCTGTGCACGTATGTGACATGTGTCCAGGTTTCAGAGAAGTAGCTCTCATAGGTCGTTGTGTAGGTGTTGGCCATCTGTGGTGTGCTCAGCACTGTGACACAGTAAGAGCTCAGGCTGTGCCATCAAATGGACTTGGATTCAAATTCCAGCTCCATGACAGGGGGTTCATTCTTCAAGGCAAAATAGCAGGGGAGAATGAAGTTCGTTTGAGGAGCTGCAAATAACTGGATATACTTGAGCATCAGGTCTGCGTGGTATTGTAGCAGAACCCAGTAGGTCTCTAAGAAAACTGAGACTTGGAGGAGTGAAGTTAAATTGATTCAGAATAGGATTTGAAGTAAGACTGTCTTTTTGGACTGTCCCAGGCTCTGTCATCTCTGAAGGGTGCTTAGTGGGCACTTAGCGAAAGAAGATGAGATCCAAAGGACGAAGACGTTCATCTATCTGTTCATTCTTCTGCATATGAATTTCCCTCTTTTGTGTATGAAGCACAGTGGGGAGAAATCTTCAAGGCCAGCCTTAAAGACATGTGTACAATTTCCAGCCAGTGTTTCCTGCGGTCGGCACTAGGGTTCACAAAAGCCATGAGATGCCAAATGGAGTCTGTCAATCTCCTACCTTGGATTTGACTGTGCCTTTGGCTAAGCCCTTTGCCTGGAGTGCTCCTGTCTTTCTCTTTATTTATACTCGCATGTGTTCTATGCTTTCTTCAAGAAGGAAGGAAGGAAAGAGGAAAGGAAGGAAGGAAGGAAGGAAAGAGGAAAGGAAGGAAGGAAGGAAGGAAGGAAGGAAGGAAGGAAGGAAGGAAGGAAGGAAGGAAGGAAGGAAGGAAGGAAGGAAGGAAGGAAGGGAGCTCTAAGCCCCACTGGTAGTCTTGGCTTAAAGCCGGTTGTGGAGCTAGACACTCAATGCTCTCAGTGAGTTTTCCATGAAGAAATGAGGAGTTTGTTCTAGCCCTGGACCGATCACTACCAGACAGGTTTAAGGTGCATTTTGATGATTTTAGAACATTACTAGGGGAATTCAGTCAACAACTGGCAGGGGTGGGAGACTGTTGGCCTTGCAGCATTTTGATGCCACCAGCTGGCTGCACACAATCTTCCAGCCAAAAGCGGTTCTCCTCAGAGGAGCAGCAAAGCCTTCGGGGAAAGATATTATTCATGTTGTGGTCTAAGAGATGTTGCGGAACCACCTGTTCTGTTGTCGGTTTTGGTGGAACTGCACAATGTATTTTCTGTTGCAGCTGCTGGGTTTCTCCTAAAATCCATTCAGCTTCCCAGGTCTCTTTACCCACCCCACCCCCACCCCCAGCGTGCTCCAGGAAATCAATCCACTTCCCCCGCCTTCAGAAACTGCCACCATCCTTTGGAGTTTACTTCCTTAAAACTGAAGGGAACCAAAGTTTTGCTACTCCGAACCTGCCTTTTGGGATATTGATTTTAAGGATATTGATACTACGAAACAGAAGACTCAGAAAGAAACTTTGTCCTTCCCCCATCCCTTCCTGCCCAAGAGATTCAGATGGAAAGGTCTACTCCTGGAAGGACATTTTAGAATGCTGCCTTAGCCTAATTTGAATTAAGTATGTAAACAGGAGGGCTTCAGTCAGGGGCCTGTTAGCTGGATGCCCTGCGGTCCGTAGTTTCTGAGTTGCGCTGCAAAAAGATGCCTGCAATATATGTTCCCTCTTCCTCAACCACCTGTAAGTCACCCATTCTCACTTCTGAATTGTAATACCTCACCCCTCGTTTCTGCTTTGTCCAAAAATGTCATATATACTCAATGTTGGCTTACTGTTTTTGAAATTTTCGTGCTTATGTGAATTCCCTTTGCACATGTATTAAAAATTTGTTTTTCTCTTGTCAATCTGTCTCTGTTAATTTGATTATTAGCCCAGCTAGAAGAACTCGGAAGGTGGGAGGAAAAGTATTAATTTTCTTTTAGCTCCTACAAGACCCTCCAAAATACCTATTCATTTTTAAGACTTTTGCTGCTGATCACAAAGGGAAAACAGAACATCAGAAAAATAACAAAGATGAAGAAGCAGTAAATGGTCCAGCATCTTACAAAGTGCTTATTGTCTTGGGTCTGTGGATATAGCTCTAAGCTCTGTCTGAGACCATCAATGGGAACCTCCATGGTAGTCGGTCCTCTTATGAAGATGGAGCTCACTGACTCTTCCCACTGTCTTCTGATTCCGCCTTTAGCCATGTTATAGGGAGAATTTTCTTCACTCGATTCATTCCCAGCCTGAACATGCAGCCTGTCTCTTGGTTTCCAGTAGGTGTTTGACTTTTCTAAAGACCTCTAGGTTGAATGATGATGACTGGCTTCATTGACCATTGCCTCTCTGGGTCTTTTCCTGTACTCACATGAGGCCTGATGGGCAGGAACCATCCTTCTGCTCTTCTGTCTCCCCATTTGTTGATGGATTCACTGCCCAGAGCCTGCGCCTGTTGTCTACACAAGCAACATAGAAGTAGTTTGTGGCTTGACTTGGGTCTTTACCACTAAAAGGTACCTAATTCTCTGAGAACAAATTTGCATTTTTATTTTTATCATGACCCAAGGGACTTTAGGGAGATGTATTTTTGTATGTAAAAATCATCTAGTAGTTAGCAAATACAGGAATAGATGAGTAGGTTGAGCTAGGCTGGCTGGGGCAAATGTCTGCTTGGAAGTGGCTTACTAGGATATCCTTTCTTAAGTAATGAAATAAGGAATTCCTGAAGTCAAAGGAGACCCAAAGGAGGGAGCAGAGAAGCAGGAAGGAAACATCCAAATGTTCTTATTGTATTTGCGGAGTTCTATGTACTTTGATGATTTGGTGCCAGAGAAGCAGAGAGACAGCTGAAAAGAGGCAAGAAAGTCAAGTCAGAGGACTGGGGGAAAAGGCAGACAGATCTTGAGGAGGAAGGGTAGGAATCAAACATCCACAAGGGTTGGGAAAGACAGGATTTAATGAGGCAAAAGAGAGGGGGAAATGATGAAAGTATGACCAGAGACTGAAAGCATGTCAAATGAAAGCCAAGAGTCATGCGAAGCACATAAAGAATACTGACTCCAAGATTTGCTCTCGCCTCAGTATGGGTGGCCTTTTCCTGTTGTCCTGTCTGCACTTTCTCGGGCAGTTGTGAATGATGAGGCCACCCAACAGATGCAGTGAGTCCCTGAAATCTTGGTGTTGTTACATCCTTTTTCTAGCTTAGCAATTCCTTTGTGATCTGGGGCACAGAATTGTAGAAACTGTCCCCAGTAGACCACCAAGAGCTTCTCGTGGGAGAAGCTGCTCTATAAATATACCAGATTTAGAGCAGATTATGGTAATCATCATTCTGGCAATCATGGAGAATTGTACATATAAGATACTGAAAAAAATCTTATAGTGCTGGTGATTCATTTTATGGGAATTTGGCATTGATTCACAAAACAGTGCTTCTGGGTATTTAGCAGTCAATCCTAAGAGAGTAACTTAAACAATTTAAAATATATGCCCACTGAAACATGATGTCAAGGCTATAGTAAATGGAATAATATAATAATAATAATAATAATAATAATAATAATAATAATAATAATAATGGCATTAACTATTGTGATTTGAATGTGAATTTCTTATCTGCTCAGTACGGGGTCTTCAGTCAAGTTCATTAGCATCACCTATCGTGCAGGTGATCATCATGTAGTGCTGAGATCCTACAAGAGCCACTTTGTAGCTTTCTCATTAATTTCTTTAGATGAATATCTATTAATTATGCATGTATGTAAAACCAGTTAAGTGTTTCTCCAGTGCTCTTCTCCTTAAACTAGTCAATATTTTAAGTGGGTCCAGTTCTGCCTTATTAGGATCAACATCTTTCGCATGGTACCCTGGAAGGATTCTGATGCTTGGTCTAACATTTCCTCTTCCTGTCTTTAGCCACTCTCCTTCTTTTCAACCTGGAGGCCCTATCCTAAGCTCTGGATTAGTCTCCACGTTCCTATGGGTGTCTTGGAACTCATGATCTGTTTTGAATGTGTTATCCAGGTCTGACTGGCTGTCAGACTCTCTTCTCTGAGAATCTCCGCCTAGAATCTCTGGACCTTCATCTCAGAAGACTCCCTCTTAATATTCTTCTTGCCGAATCAAAGAGCTGAGAGCTTACTTCTCTGAGCAAAATGGTCTCTGACATTGGATCCTCTGGGAGAATTCCATGGAAGTCGCTTTTTAAATTTTTTTATTTTATAAAACAATGGTATGTATATAGTTTAAAATTCAATTATAGCTCTTACTGTTTTTAATAAGCTTAAACCCCACTCTCTCAATTCTTGCTACTTCGAAGCAAGCACTGTTCTCTCTTTCAGATGTTTCTTCTCTATTTCAAGTAACATGTTTATGCCTCTATTTTCTGATTTTCAGCTTTTTATATTACCTATTGACTTTCTTCTACGAAAAATACTTATTTAGCTTTTCTCCACTCAATCTCTCTCTCTGTGTCTCTCTCTGCCCCCGTATTCACTCATCCTCCCAATTTAGTCATGTATCAAATATCTACTACTGCGTAACAAATTATTGTAGAAGTTAGTGCCCTAATAAACATTTATTATCTCCTAGTTTTCATGGGTCCGGAATTTGAGGGTTCTGGAGCTAAAGGAGCTGATTTCAAGGTGACTCACATGGATGGCCAGTTGGTGTTGGTTGTTCTTTCCTATTTGGGCCTTTCTACAGTTGCTTGAGTGTCCTCATGACATGACATGTAGCTTCCCTAAGAGTGAGTGATCCAAGAAAATGTAAGCAGAAGCTCCCATCTTTTGTGACTTGGCCCAGAAGTTACATACCATCACTTCTGGTACCTTCTATTCATTAGAACTGAATCACAAAAAGGAAGAAAATTAGGCCTTTTTGAAAAGAGAATCATCAAAGAATTTGTGGACATATTTTAAAACCACCACAAAATCTTCACAATTTTTGGTTAAATAATATTATTTCATTATATTCCTATGTCTATTACATTAGTTTTGTATTTTTGCTATAACAAATTACCACAAACTTAGAGGCTTAAAACAATACAGATTTACAGTTCTGGAAGTTGGAAGCCCGAAATGGATCCTCCTGGGCTACATTCCTTCTGGAGGCTCTAGGGAAAAATATGTTTCTTGCCTTTTCCAGCTTTAGGAAGCCACCCACAGCCCTCAGTTTATAGCCTCTTTTCATCTTCAAAGCCAACAATGGCGGGTTAAATCTTTCTCACATTGTATCACTGACTATTTGTTCTCTGGTGCTTCTCTGATTCTGATCCTTCTGTCTCCTTTTCTCACTTGTGATTACGTTGGGCCCAGCCACAGCCTCTAAGATAATCTCCTCATCTCAACATTAACTTAATCACACCTGCAAGTCCCTTTTTACCATTCACACACAGGTTCCAAGGAGAAGGACATGAGCATCTTTGGTGGTCATTATTCTCTCTACTACAACTATGTAAACATTGCTCACTATATTATACTGTAATATATGTTATAGTAAATCATAATTCTATTTCCTTTCTAGGCAACTTTTAACTTTCTTTGGAGCTAATAATTGCCACCCCCTATTTGCTTATTTTTTAAAAAGTATCTATCATTAATATATCTCTCACCTGTCTGATAAAGATGATAATCTTCTCTTAATTTCTAAACATGCCAACTCTGTTTTTATTTCATCTTTCTTTTCTTGGCACCACTTCTCAAGAGCACTCTGTCTTCTCCAATTTGGAGTTTTGCTCTTTTGAGATACCATGTATTTGAGATACAGTTATTTTCTTGGGATTTCTCTTCATTATCATCCTGGGATTTCCCCCCCCCCCCCACTTTTCTGTTTTAGTGTCCCTGTTTCCAGGATCCTGTGTCCTTTTCCTCTTCAGTTTACTCTTCCATTTTACTGAATCACACCTTCCAGGGGCCTTCTGAGAAGGAGTACATCCAGGGGTGCTGAAAGTTGTCATTCCAGGGCACTGTGCTCTGGGAGACTGGCATTTATGGAGACTTCATCAGTAGGCTCCTTGCCTTGGGGCTGGTAGTTGACTTTGCTCAATAGGAGTTATGAAAGTTGAGTGGGAGGAAAAGGAAGTAGGGGTATTTGCTGTCCAGCTCATTCCTTGTTGAGCTGTGAGTTGGTTGGGGCCATAGCTGCTGTCCGGTGGTTGTCTCCTGTAGCTGCAGCTGCCTCTCCAGGTTCCTGAGCGGTCCCTCTCTTTGCGCCTTCAGCACTTAGCTTTGTAACAGCTCCCTGCTCCTGCCAGCTTCAGGGTACTTCACCGTTCCTGGTTAGATTCCCGTAACCCTGACCACACATTTGCAAATAGTTACACTCTTCTCAATTTGAGTGAGCCCTCTGTTTCCTACCCGCACTGACTGACACACGAAGTAAATTTTTGATCCATTTCATATCTGAAAATGTCTTTATTCTCCCTCCACCCTTGGGTATAGAATTTTAGGTTGAAAGTCATTTTTCCTTAGTGCTTTAGAGATGTCGTTTTGTCTTCCGGCTTTCAGTGTCACTTTTGATGACACTAGTGTGATCTTGATACTTGATCCTTTGTGTGTGACTTGTTTTTGTTCTCAGAAATACTTGAGAGTCTTCTCTTTATCCCCAGTGCTCAAAAATGTCACGATGACGTGCCTTGACATATGTTTTACTTTATTCATAGTGCTGTACACTCAGTGTGCTTTTCAATCTGGAAAGTTCTGGGAAATCTCATTCTATTATTTCTTTGATGATTTCTCCCCCCCCCCCTTTTGTTCTGTTTTCTTGTGGAACTCCTTTTAGTTGAAAGATGAACCTCATGGACAGATTTATTAATTAAGTTCCCTCTCCTGTTTTCAACTCTTTTTTGTTTGACATTCTAAGAGACATTACCATCTAATCCATTTCATTTTTTTTTATTTGCCTGTCATAATTTTGTATTCTCTTATTTTTCTTTCATGGATGTAACATACATATTATCTCCTTTTTCTCTTTCATGGTTGGGAATTTCCTCGGATATTTGGTCATTCAGATTTGGTATTTTATCTTTAAAAATGAGACACTGAATTTCTGATAAAAGTTCTTTTGCATGAGTGGGCATTGTTAACTGTTGGCTTTCAGTCTGGGTGATCAATAAATGTAAGTCTCTGTAGGTCTTTTCTCTTAGCCTGGTCAGTTTCCTCAGAGAGGGATTCTTTAATTTACTATTGTCCAATAGAACCTGTGTGGTAATGAAAATGTTCAATATTAGCTCTGTCCAACATGGTAGCCCCTAGTTACATGTGGCTATTGAGCACTAGCAATGTGGTTAGTACAAGTGAAAAAAGTGAATTTTTAAATTTTATTTAATTTTGCTCAATTTAAATGTAAATAACCCTTGTGGCTAGTGGCTACCATGTTGGACAACTCAACTCTAATCTTCTACCTTGCTGCCAATCTTCTACCAGCCAAGGTGGAGGAAAACTTGGGACTTTCCCTGTTCAGGGTGCAGACTTTCACCTAAATTTCCTTTTTGCAGTGAAGCTTTCATTCTGCTTTCAGCTATTTGGAGTCCAAAGTCTATCTTTTTCGACCTCTCCCAACTTCTAGTCCTCTGAGGCAATGCAGGAGGGATAATCATCTTACTGTACAAAGTAAGGGACAGAATCTAGAGATCTAGTTTCTACGTATAACATCTTCCAACGAGTTCTTCGGTTTTCCTTGCCTTCTGAAGAATCTGCAACTGAAACACCTAGGTTTTCCCAGAATTCTTCAGGAGAAAACAGCTAGTTTTGTGGCTTGCTCTGCTGCAGGTTGAAGTTTCAGCTTTTCCTGGTCTACAGTCAGGTGCAATGTACCTTCCAGCTCTCAGTTCTTGTTGACACCAGTGATGTGCTGTCATCTCCTCTCTAAGTTTCTTTGGCCATGTGGGTTTGAGCCACAATTTTTTTTTCTTGCCTGTATTTTAGTGAGGTTTCGGCAGGGAGAGAAGAATGGGTTTGTCAATGCCTCCATGTCAGCAGCTGATAACTTGGTCCAACTTTTCTGCCAAAGGCGTGGGATTGTTTATTTTTCCTATAGATTTTTTTTTCTGTGATATTCTAAAATGGAAACCATTGCATCAGTTACCATTGCATTATTTTAACAAATAGTGGAATATCTGGTAAGACAGCCAGAATTGGTTGCTCTACTTTTACGGCACTATCCTCAGATTTAATCTAGTGGCTCTAGCAGGACAGTCTGGGGTGTTTAACAGGAACATCTCAGTCTCTTTCGCAGGCTCATAGAAGTGAAACCATGGTTATAAAAATACTCTTCCTGGCTGCAGAAAACTGAATTGCTTTCAAGATTCTTTTCTCCTTTTTTTTTTTTAAGATTCCCTAGGGGTGTTCTCTTGTATCCAGAAATCAGTTCTAGTCATTTATGAATCCATCGCTGGCCAAGCCAGGACCACACAATAGCCCCAAGCTGGAAATTTCCACTAGGGTGTCACTCTGCAGTTAGACTTTTCTCCCACTGATGGTACAGCTAGAGGCAACATTGTTGGTAAAAATGGGCTCCTCCTCTCCCAAAGGCAGAGAAATTGGGGCATCACCTCTAGCCCCAACATCAACCATCCTTGGGAGGTGAGAGACAAGCACCAGGTTGGAGCATTTGGGATCGGAAGTTCTCGGACCTTTCTGTGTTATGATTTACCTGGTACCATGCTGTGGCTGAACTTTGACTTTCCAGCTTAAACCCTAACAGACCTGTAAGAATGGGCCTCCAACCAAACAGTGACCCCACACACACACCCACTGGGAGTAGATCTCTGTCAGTCTGTCCAGATTATGTCTCTACAGTATAAGATGGAATACTTCCTCCCCGAGCTCTTCATTGTATCAGCAGGAGTTTCACAGTAAAACTGCCTGGACCCAACTCACACTTATGCCTCCACTCCAGCATTCACCCTCCTCCCTAACACTTCAGCCCTTTTCTGTGAGTTCCCTCTCTGACACTGCTGTCTGTTTCTACTCAGCCTCCATGTGGGACCACTACTGTTCATCAGACATGCTTCTATATTCCAGAAATCCAAGATATTAGAGTCCAACCCACTTTTCCCACCAGAAACCCCTTAGTAGTGCTTATGTGAATGTCTAAGTGTGAGTAGATCCAGGGAAGAATCCCACATTCTCACCTTCTCTGTCCCAATGCCACGAGTTGGCCATGTCCCACTGGAAGTCCAACTGAAGCAGTGGAGGATAATTTTATTAAGACAATTGTGTCCAAAGTGAGCTTCATAAGATGATATGGGAATTAAAAAAACGGAACTTCTATTTTTCTAACCTCATGTTTTAAAATTTTTTGCATTCATGTATAGACATACATATATGAGGTCTGACAATTAAGTTCGCGAACTTGTTGCAATGCTATTGCTAACATTTTTTGATGGCAGAGGGATTATTCATTTGTACCATCTGGACAAACAATTAACCAAGTTTACTATTTGGAAGTGCTGAAAAGGCTGCGTGAAAAAGTCAGGTGACCTGAACTTTTGGCCAACAATTCATGGCTCTTGCATCACGACAATGCACCAGCTCACACGGCACTGTCTGTGAGAGAGTTTTTAGCCAGTAAACAAATAACTGTATTGGAATACCTTCCCTACTCACCTGATCTGGACCCCAGTGACTTCTTTCTTTACCCCAAAATAAAGGAAATATTGAAAGGAAGACATTTTGATGACATTCAGGACATCAGGTGTAATACAACGACAGCTCTGATGGCCATTCCAGAAAAAGAGTTCCAAAATTGCTTTGAAGGGTGGACTAGACACTGGCTTCAGTGCATAACTTCCCAAAGCGGAGTACTTCAAAGGTGACGGTAGTGATATTCAGCAATGAGGTAGGTAGCACTTTTTCTAGGATGAGTTTGTGAACTTAATTGCCAGGCCTCGTATGTTTTTAATACGATTATTACCTAAATCTCGTTTCCTACATTGAAATAAATTTTCAATATTTTTTTAAACTTATAAAACAACTGTTTCCTTCACGTTTCTTTACAATTGTTGTGTGGTTAATTGCTTTCAGTTGCAGAAAGCCTAGATGTTTATAGCTTCCTCTTTGAATTAAAACTTCAAAAAATTGAGAAAACCTTGACAAATGGATCCATTCTTCACAGTAAACTGAACTCTACTTGTCCATATCAAGATCCGTTTACACACTGTTGGTGGAGGTTGCTGACTTACCAGAATTCAGGGCTGGCTTACTGAGATGGACTCATGGAAGGCACTTGGAATCGTGCAAGAAATGATGAAACAGCACAAACACTGAGCCATAGTATCAGGGTGACAGGAGAACATGTCTGAAGGCAATGGGAAGGGCTAGACTTTGTTAGTTGCCTAATATTTTAAAGTCAATGACTTATGTCCTATCTAGGACTAAATTCAGGGTGTTTGCTGTTTAAAAGTGATTTATTGCATTTCTTACCAGCTTCCAAGACAGCCCCTGTTGGTCCCCACCGCCTGGTATTCACACCTTGTGTAGTCTCCCCCCACACCGGACCAGGAGTGATCTGTGTAGCCAAGAGACTATGGCTAAAGTGATGGTGTGTCACATCCAAGGTTAGGTTCTAAAAGACACCATGGCTCTTGTCTTATTCTTTCTTCCTCATTTTCTTTCTCTCTCAAACCACCCATTCCACAGGAACTGGGCTGCCACGTCATGAGCAGCTTTGTGCCAAAGCTCTGCTAAGTACAGTGTGTACAGAGGTAAGATACATGCTTTTCTAAAAAATAACTCAGTCTCATAAGAGAGGTGAAATATTCTCAAGCAAATGCAATGCACTGTACTAGGAAAGATAGCATTAGAATAGGCAAATCCTCCATGGAGTCTTAAGGAGGCCACACTTGTTTCAGCTTTACTTCACTGAAGAATTGCCTTTTGAAAATGAGAAGAAGAACATAAATGCCCTTGAGACAAAGGGGGAAATGGCAAAGGAGAAGGGTTCCTTCAGGCAGGTAACTGGGTGAGGAAAGGCAGGGAATTGGGTTCAAAAAGTATTTACAGGGAAAAGAAGAATTTATGGAAACTTTCTCTCATGGACCCCATTGAAAAAATAAAAGATGTGTGAGAGAAAATGTCTATCCTCTAAAAACATACACCTTACCAAGGCTTGAAGCCATGAGATCACCTGAAACTCTTCGACCGATGCTGTTCAATATGGCAGCCATGAGACCACGTGGCTCTTCTGTTCTTGAAATGTGGCGAGTCCTAGTCGAATGGGCTATCATTGTAAAATCCACACTCAAATTTGAAGACTTCACCAAAAAATGGTAAATATCCAAGTAATAACTTTTTACATTGATTGCATGTTGACGTGATATTTTTCGTAGGTTGTGTCAAATAGAACACATTATTAAAACTGATATCACGTGTTTCTTTTCGCCTTCTTCAAAGGAGACACTAAGTTTAAATTTCTCTGTGTGGTCTGTCTTTGTGGCTCCCATTGTCTACCTTTTGGACAGTACTGGTTGGGAGGCTCCTTCTGCAATAGCCCAAGAGAGCCTCTGGCATCAGCACTGTGAATGAGAAGGAAGGAATGGGGTCCAGAGAGGCTGAGAGGATCATAGACAGTATACCTTCCTCTACGCTCACTCTGTGTTGACAGGGTCTAGTATGAGGCCTGGGGAAAGCTTATCTAGAGAAGAGGTGGTGCCAAGGCTCAATCCAGAGGAGGCTTTTGTGTGTCTTGAGCAGTCCTATGACATGTGGCATTGGCGTGCGTTCTTGGAGAATAGTGTATGATCATGCTTTAATTACACACTTCCCCACATCTGATGCTTTTTTAGTTCAGAATTCTCTGGAGTATCTGCTTCTCTTTTGCTTCTAATATTATAGCATGGACGGGAGGGGAGAGGAAGGATTCTGCTAAGAGAGAGGGGAGGGATACACATACCTGACAATAGAGAAAATGTCTGGGAGGAGTTGAGTCTGGTTCTGGACATATTCCATTTGCTCTTTTGGAGGGTCTGAGATTCTAGCAAGTCCCTACCACTCTGCATGATTTGGATCCCTGCTAGGTAGATTATGGGTAACGCATACTTTTTTTCTCTCTTTGACTTGTGAGAGACTGAAACTGGGCTTCTTGGCTGGGAGAGACAGTAGCAGATTCCTAGGCCTGAAGACTCTATCCACTGGCCCATAACTACAGGGTCTGGCAAAGTCAACTGGAGGTCATCTGGGCCCTGGACCATGCTGACATGGGGCCTTGACTCTGTTCCAATCTCGGGCTCAGTGTGCTGTGAGACCTTGCCAAAACATCTCTCTGTGTCTTTATATCCTTATTGGTTAACCAATTTCCAGATCTAAATAGCCAGAGTGCTCTGAAAATTTACTTTAGAATATTTTTAAAGTGTAGGGTCAATAAAAACATTATGCTTTTTGAGGTAGAGAGCACTTTGGAGGAGAATAATTGATGGTATTACAGGACCTATCTGTGAAACTGAAATATTAATAGAAGAGGACATTGCCCAATTCTGGGAATATTGCAAGGTGTGCAAATGAACTCCAGATCACAGGCTCCCTCTAGCCCTTTCCAGGTTACTCCAGATGGATAAAGAATATGTTGTCTGAACTAACTCCACACAGGTGTGCTGTCTCTCCTAATGTGAAGACATCATGTAGAGTTTTAGGGGATAACTGTTTTAGTTTGTTAGGCCTTCCCTAACAAAATATCACATGTTGGATAGCTCAAACAACAGGAATTTGTTGTTTCACAATTTTGGAGGCTAGAAATCTGACATCAAGGTGTTGGTAAGGTTGGTCTCGTCAGGGCTGGGAGGAGAATCTCTTCCATGTATCTCTCCCAGCTTCCGGTGGTTTGGCATTCCTTGGCTTGTAGATGTACTGCCAAGATCTCTGCCTGCATCTTCACATGAGGTTCTCCATGTGTGCATGTGTCTGTGTCCACATTTTCTCTTTTTATGAAACACCAGTCATATTGGAATAGGGCTCACCCTAATGACCTCATTTTAACTTGATTACCTTGTAAACACTCTATTTCCAAACAAAGTCACACGCTGAGGTACTGGGAGTGAAGACTTCAACATATCAATTTTGGGGAGACACAATTCAACCCATAATAAACTTTACTCAAGGTAAGTATTGCCTTATGTTATTTTTGTGTACACATAGTGTGTTTGATTAACTTTTTTTGTTGAGGGATAAATGCGAACTAATCTTATTTTTCTATAACTGCTACCATTTGTGTTCCCTTAAATGCCCTTCTGTTCTGAGTTCTGGTTCCCTAAGCACATCCTATTCGGATTCTATATTTCATTTATTAAAATGGCCTCGTTTAGGCTTTGTTTCTGGTGGTATGGTAAGTATGGTAGATACCCCATAGGACCCTCCTAAACAAAACAACTAAAATATTGATTAAAAAAAGAAATGTATTTTTCAACGCACTACTGAGCTAGAATGACAGTAAGAAATCATCACAGTTTTTTTGAAATAACTTTATAATTTTAGAATAATTTTAGATTTACAGAAATTTGCAAAAATACTAGAGTTCCAGTTTCAGGATTTCCTTGAGGTTATCAGCTTACATTTTTGTGGCTCATTTGTCAAACTAATGTAATAACATTGGTACATTGCTATAGCTAAACTCCAGACTTTATAGATTCACCAGGTTTTCCCCATTACAGAATTCAGTCCACGGTTACCACAGTACATTTAATTGTCACATCATATTAGTCTCCCCTTATCTTTCATGACCTTGACCGTTATGAAGAGTACTTACTGGTCAGATATTTTGTAGAATGTTTTTCTCTTCAATTTGTTTTATTTTATTTTTTAAAAGATTTTTATTAAAATATAGCTAACATTCAATATTAATTAGTTTCAGGAGTACATCATAGTTATTTACAGTTATGTACTTAAAGAAGTGATCAGCATGATAAGTCCAACAACCATGTGACACCGTACCATGCTATCACAATATTATTGATTATATTTCCTACGCTGTGCATTATATCCTCATGACTTATCTGTTTTATACCGGGAAATTTGGACCTCATATTCCCCTTCACTTCCTTCCTTTTTTAATTTTTCAATTACAGTTCACATTCAGTATTATTTTATATTAATTTCAAGTGTACAGCATAGAGGTTAGACATTTATATAATTTAAGACATGATCCCCCTGACTACTCTAGTACCCACCTGGCACCATACATAGTTATTACCATATTATTGACTATATTCCCTGTGCTCTACTTCACATCCCCATGACTATTTTGTAATTACCAGTTTGCACGTCTTAATCCCTTTACCTTTTTCACGCTGCCCCCCATGCCCTCCTATCTATCACCTCAACAAATCTAGTATCCATCCGACACCATATATAATTATTACAATATTATTTACTATATCCCCTATGCGATACCCTACATCCCCATGACTATTGGGTAACAACTAATTTGTACTTCTTAATACCTTCCTCCTTTTCACTCACCCCCAACACCTGTCTCATCTGGCAAACATGAATATGTTCTCTGTATCTATGAGTTTGTTTCTGTTTTGTTTGTTTATTTTGTTCTTTAGATTCCACATATAAGTGAAATCTCATTGCATCTCTTTCTCTGTCTTACACTCCACTCAGCACAGTATACTCTAGGTCCAGCCATGATGCCACAGATGAAAAGAACCCATTCCCTTCCATGGCCGAACAATATTCCATGTACTACCTCCTCTTTATCCATTCTTCCATCGACAGACACCCAGGTTGCCTCCACATCTTGGCCATTGTAAACAATGCTGCAATGAGCATATGGATTCTTATGTCCCCTCGGAGTAGCATTTGATTTTCTTCAGATAAATACCCTGATGTGGAATTACTGGGTCCTTCTTTGTCTCTTGTTATAGGCTTTGTTATAAAGTCTCTTTTGTACCCCAGCTTTTTGTTTGTTTGTTTCCATTTTCATGAAATACATTTATCCATCCCTTTAACCTTCCATCTGTGTATATCTCTCAATCTGAAGTGATTCTCTTGTAGGCAGTATATGTAAGGGTCTTGTTTTCTTACCCATTCAGCCCTCCTATGTCTTTTGAGGGGAGCATTTAATCCATTTACATTGAAAGTAATTGTTGATAGATATGTAGCTATTGCCATTTTATTATTCATAAGTTTGATCTTTCTCTTTTTCTGTCTTAGAGAAGTCCCTCTAAAACTTATTGTAATACTGGTTTGATGGTGATGAATTCCTTTAGCTTTTTCTTGTCTGGGCAGCTCTTTTTTTAAAAAAATTTTATTGAGGAATATTAGGGAACAGGGTGTGTCTCCAGGTCCCATCAGCTCTAAGTCGTTGTCCTTCAATCTAGTTGTGGAGGGCACAGTTCAGCTCCAAGTCCAGTCGCCGTTTTCAATCGTTGGTTGCAGGGGGTAGAGCCCACCATCTCATGTGGGAATTGAACTGGCAACCTCGTTGTTGAGAGCTTACTCTCTAATCAACTGAGCCATCCGGCCACCCCTCCGGAAGCTCAAAGGCAGCTCATTGTCTTCAATCTAGTTGTGGAGGGCGCAGCTCACTGGCCCACGTGGAAATCGAACTGGCAACCTTGTGGTTCAGAGCTCGCGCTCTAACAAACTGAGCCATCCTGGCGCCGCCTTGTCTGGGCAGCTCTTTATCTGCCCTTTCATTTTAAATGATAGCCCTAGTGGGTAGAGTAACCTTAATTGTAGGTCCTTGTATTTCATCATGTTGAATATTTTGTGCTAATCCCTTCTGGCCTGCAGTTTCTGTTGAGAAATCAGCGAACAATCTTATGGGAGCTCCCTTATAAGTTACTGGCTGCCTTTCTCTTGCTGCTTTTAAGATTCTCTGTTTGTCTTTAACATTTGCCATTCTAATTATAATGTGTCTTGGTGTGGGACTGTTTGGATTCATCTTGTTTGGAACTCTCCATGTTTCCTGGACTTATATGTCTATTTCCTTTGCCATGTTAGGAAAGATTTCAGTCATAATTTTTTCAAATAGGTTCTCAATCCCTTGCTTTCTCCCTTCTTCTTTTTGTACCCCTTTGATGTGAATGTTGTTACACTTGATGTTGTCCCAGTGGTCTCTTAAAATTTCCTCATTTGGGGGGATTCTTATTTCTTTTTGCTGTTCTGATTGACTGTTTTCTGCTACCTTGTCTTCCCAATTTCTGATTGGATCTCTGCTTCACCTAGTCTGCTGGCAATTCCTTCTAGTGCATTCTTCATTCCAGTTATTGTATTCTTCACTTCTGACTGGTTCTTTTTAATGGTTTCTATGTCATTTCTTTATGCTTGCTATCACTTTGTTGAAGTTTTCACTAAGTTCCTTGTGCACCCTTATAACCAGTGTTTTGAACTCTGTACCTGCTAGGTTGCTTGCCTCCATTTTGCTTATTTATTTATCTGGAGTTTCCTCCTGTTCTTTCATTTGGGAACATATTTCTTTGTTTCCTCATTTTGGCTGCCTCTCTGTTTCTATGTATTAGGTAGATCTGCTATGTCTCCAAGTCTCAGCCAGGTGGCTTTATGTAGTGGGTGCCCTGTGGGGCCTTGGCACAGTTTTCTTGGACATCTGTTCTGGGTGCTCCAAGAATGTCCCTCGTATAGGTTGTGTGTGCCTTCCTGTTATAGTTGAGCCTTAGTTGCTATTGGCACATCAGTGAATGGGATTGACCCTTAGACTGATTGGCTGTGGGGTTTGGCCAAATTCACAGCTTACAGGCTGCTCTGCAGTGGGCTGATCCCACTGAGTGAGATTCACCCTAATGGGCTATGGTGCCTGTTGAGACTGCCCTTTTCGTGTGCCACTTGTCGGCCTAATTGGGTGGTTGTCTGTTGTGGTCTGAAGATAACCTCCAAGTATGTTGGTTCTGAGGCATCTTGTGAGGGGCTCCAGTGCAAGCCCAGGTCACCCACTGCCTATGACTGGCCAGGGACTACATGGTAGGAGCTACAAAGCAATCCGCAGTTGTTCACTGCCTGTGCTAACTGTGAAGGCATGTGAGACAGGCCATGCTGTGAACTGGAACAGCTGCCACCAGTACCAGGTCTGGGGTAACTCCGCAAAATGCCAGGACACCTCACGCCTATTGCCACCTGCTGTCTCCCTTAAGGTTCAGCTTCTGATAAAGCCTTGTGCGGTACATGGGTTGGGTGTGGCTGGGTCTCAGGGAGTCTCTAGAGTGGAAAGTGTTGTGGTCAACAGGTTAATGTAGACTCTGGTTCGGTGCCAGTGCTTAGTCTGGAGCCCCTCAGCAATAGTCTCAAAGCACACCGAGGCCAATTGCTGCCTGCCTTGGTCCTGTGGATGCCAATAATTTCAAAAAAGAGTGCAATGTGAGTGGGGCTGGCTGTTTGCAGAGAAAATGCCTTTGGTTTTCAGTGAGTTGGGTGGGGCAGGGTCTCAGAAAGTCAGCAGGGTGGAGCAGTGGAGCTCACCAGGCCAATCAGATTCAGATTTGGGCTGTTGGGGAGGGCTCAACACAGGAAAGATTGTGCCCTCCTGCCAGCTGTAGGGGTGAAGGATCCCACACATGGAAAATAACGACTATCTTCCAGCCCTTGCTCTGACACCCCTTGAATTACTGTCCCTCTGCTGGAGCACAAGGTGAGTGAGTGCGAGTGAGAGAGTCTGTGCACGGGCTATTTAAGAGGATGTCTGGGTTTCCCACAGCCTTCTGTCCCACCCAGATTGTCAGAATCTCCACTGTTTCTCACAGCCACATGTGGTGGGGGCTCCTCTTTCAGGTACCAGTACTCTGGGCTGGGGAGGCTGGTGTGGCACTGGGGTTTCCTGCTCCTCTTGGGGGAACCTCTACAGTCATGGCTGAGATATCCCTCTCAGTTCTCAACCACCACATGTAGTTTTGGGGTCAGTCCATTTTGTGTCTCCACTTCTCCTCCCAGGCTGGACATGGCTTCTTCTTTGTATCCTTAGTTTTAAAACTTCTGTTCAGCTAGACTTCAGATAGTTCTCCAGGTTGATTGTTCTATAATTTAGTTGTAATTTTAACATGTTCATGGGAGGATGCAAGAACAGCAGTTATCTCCTCTGCCATCTTGGGTCTCTGGTCTTTATCTTATTTAAAAGAAAGAATAAGCACTAAAGAACAAACCACAACCTTTAACTTTCAAATAACAGGAGGCTCAAAGTAGAATAGAAAAAGAAAAAATAATAACCTATCCCAAAGAAGGGATACAGAGGATTTGGATAGCACAATTACCAACTTTGATCAAATGGACCTATTCAAAGTATGGCACCCAACTGTAGGAGAAAATAATCTTGTTTTCAAAACACGTGGAATATTACTGCAGATTGCTCAAATACTAGGCCCTAAAACTAGATTTCAAAAGATTGTATTCACCCACATTGTGATCTCAGGCACAAATAAATTAAGTTATAAACAATAATTTAAATAAAATCTAGGATAAAAACATTTATTTGGAAATTAAAAATATACACCTAACATACACACATGCTTCCAAAAAACTTATATGTCAAAAAAAGAAATACTAATGAAAAATTTAAAATATCTAGGATTTGGAATGCAATTCCAATACTTAGAAAGTTAATACTTACATTAGAAAAGCAGGAAGGATCTAAATTATTGAGCTAAGCATCAAATTTAAGAAGTCAGAAAAAGAACAGCAGAATGAAACTCCTAAAAATGTAGGAAGAAAAGTACAGATATATATTAACATA
This sequence comes from Rhinolophus ferrumequinum, assembly GCF_004115265.2. Taxonomy (NCBI): domain Eukaryota; kingdom Metazoa; phylum Chordata; class Mammalia; order Chiroptera; family Rhinolophidae; genus Rhinolophus; species Rhinolophus ferrumequinum. The sequence continues at coordinate 79,928,839 of NC_046292.1, forward strand.
ATATGGTATGATTATGATTCTTATTCATTCATTCATTCATTCATTCATTCATTCAACCAATACAGAGGGTGCCAAAAAATGTATACACATTTTAAGAAAGGAAAACTATATTAAAATTATAATACTCAATATATACCCATAACAAAAGATGAATACAAGTCACGTTTGACTCCTGTAATTACAAGAGGTGCTCAAAGTGGTTACCATCAGCATCCAGACACTTCTGATTATCGCGAACTACTGCTTGAGCAACGATGACCAAAGTGTCCACTTGTATACATTTTTTTGGCACCCCTGGTATTTATTGAGCACCTAGTACATACTAGGAAAAGACAAAGTCCCTTAATCCTCAAGGTTCTCTTCTTGTGAGGGAACAGAAAGTACATTAAAAAAAGAAAAAAAGAAAGAAAAGAATGAATGAATGACATAATTTCAAAAAGTGAGAAACATATCGAAGCTAATGAACATACAGCAAAATAAAGGAATAGAGGGTGAGTAGAGGTGGGGAGTTGGTGGTGGTGGCTATTTTAGACTTCAGAATTTCTTCCCAGGACAGGGACATGTAGCCATTAGAAAATGGAAAAAGCCCACATCCTAAATAACAGAATGATCATGGGCTCCTAGATTGATGCCTCTGCATGTGACCATTTGCAGCTGGATCAGGGCTGTGGGCAGGAAGGTTGCCAATATGGACAACTGGTGGAGGCAGGTAGATGACTGCTTTCTAGGACTTTGGCTACAAAAACTTTTTCAGAGCCCTTTGCCTGATTCTCTACCCGCCCCTAGATCCAAGTCCTCGTGTTGCTCCTGGCTGTCCTGACCTTCTGGTGGCACCACCAGACTTCTTTGGAAGCTCTCCATACTCTGACCACTGTCCCTCCACCTCCCTCAGTTGGGTTGTGCCCTGCTCCTCTAGGAGCCCGGCAGGATGGACAGAACATCAGGCAGGTAGTCAGAGAATCCTGGTTCTGTCTACTGTGTGACATTGGCTATGTCTCTTGCTGGGCCTCTGTTTCCCCATCTGTGAAAATTGTGAATCAGCACATGACCTCTTGGAGCCCTTCCACTGCTGTGATTCCATGATTTGGGGAATTCAACTGGTGGTAAGAAATACTTGAAAATACAGCAATGTGGGAAAATGCATCTCCCTTCCAGCACACAGTTACATTTTAACAATGTTGTTCTATGCCTTAGCCCACAGAAATGGAGTTCTAGAAGCCTCTCAGGCAAAGCGAAGAAGACGGGAGGGGAAAGGTGACGCTTCCCTTTGAGTAACCCAACTTTGGCCTCCCCAGAACAAAGAAGCCAAAGTTTAACTGAAACAGGAAGGATAAGCAAAGATTTCGTATAAAAGTGGCATTTGAGTAGGGTTTTGAAGGACATATATATCTATTGAGATCGAAAAAGACCTTTCTAATTAAGGGAAGGATGTGAGCAACATCAAGGAGATAGGGAAATGGATGGCACATATGCCCTGTTTATATTACCCCCAGGCAGCGCAGGCAGCTGGTGAGTGTTAAAGTGTTCAGAGTTGCTTATAGAATATTATTGACTATATTCCCCATACTGCACTTTAGATCCCCGTGACTACTTTGAAACTACCATTTTATACTTTTTAATCCCTTCACCTTCTCACCCAGATTCCCAATCCCCCTTCCGTCTAGTAACCATCAGTTTGTTCTCTGTATCTATGAGTATATTTCTGTTTTGTTTGTTCATTTATTTTGATAGCATCAGATGGTTACTAGACTTGTCAGAGGGATCACTTCATAAATTACATAAATGTCTAACTACTATCCTGTACACCTGAAAGTAATATAAAATAATATTGAATGTCAACCATAATTAAAAAAAATAGTCACAGGGATGTAAAGTAGAGCATAGGGAACATAGTAATATTGTAATAACCATGTACGGTGTCAGATGGGTAATAGACTTATTGGGGTGATCACTTTGTGAGATATATAAACGCCTAATCATTATGTTGTTTTGTGCATCTGATGATAAGAAAAAAAGAGTTGTTTGTAGAGATTGTAATAATTGCAACCTTAATTGTTATACCAGGGACTGCTGTGCACTTTACAAATGTTTAAAAGTTTAACCCTCAAACAAATTCTATGAGGTTGGGTACTACCGTCATCGCAACTTACAGATGATGAAACTGAGACTGGAAGGGGATTCTAAAGTGATAAAGCTGTGATGTGAATGCAGGTCTCATTATAACTGACGCCAGGAGAAGAGAATTCAACAGAGCTGAGAGTAATGAAAGAGCCAAAAGTCCAAGCTGGGAATTTTGGGAAGGAGTCAGCAGATATGAAGAAACACTGTGTCTGTGCATGATGTGACCAAAGAAGTCATGAGTCGGCCGACTTTGGCAGTTGAGTGCCTCTTTGGAGTGAAAATGTTCGTAATGAAAGTTCTGCTTGACAGGTGATAATGGCTCTGGAGGGAATCATGAGGGAAGACAAGTGTGTACTGTGCATTATCCTAAATGCAGTTACCGGAGAGAGAGGAATGGCGCAGACAGAATGTTATTCTGTCTCTCTGGGAGGCAGCCTGTGGTATGTGCAGTGGTGGGCTGGTAAGCTTCTCTCTGAAAGATCAAACACACACACACACACACACACACACACACACACACACTCACACTCACACACACACTAATTTGTAGCATGTGCTGACTTCATGGTGTATACACTTCTCCCATGGCTGGTTTCAAAGTAGCAGCATGAGATCACTGAACATGAAGTTGGGAAGAGAGATGCACTCACCTGAGAGCCTGTGTAGCAGGTTTCAGCACACCTAGGGATATGAGTATATCTTAGGAGTGGAGCTTGCCTGGGATGAGATACAGAAGGGTGAGGTATACAGTGCTTACTCTTCACCCCTATATCTTCTTATTTGACCGAATGATCCTCTTTTCTTTTGTGGAAGGATTTGCTGAGGTAGAGAAGATACAAGACTGCAAAACAGAGCAAAAGTGTAAGAGATCTTTTCCCCTGCTCTATGACAAGGTCCATCTCCCAGAGTCTGCACGAAATGCTCAAGAAATTGGAGTTGAAATGAATGAAAGAATGAACAAATGAACCAGCATCTGAGAGGATCAGCTTCTCCCTCAATGTGTAGTTGTACCAAGTCTGGTGTTTCCTTCCAGCAGTTAGGGATGTGGCTCCAGGAACTAGGGAGAAGCAGTATGTCATAGGAGTCAAGAGCACAGCTTGGATGGAGGCTGCCAGGTCTATCATTTATTAGTGGTGTGATCTCAGACAAGTGACTTACCCACGCTCTGCCTTGATATCCTCATCTATAAAATGGGAGTAAAGTACTTCACAGGGCTGTTGTGAGGTTTAAACTATTATATGTAAAACCTGTAGAACAGTGCCAGGCACATAGTAAGTGTCAAATTGTCATCATCTTCATCATTGTAGTTATTAGTCCGTTTGCTGGTTTTCTCCTTTCTGGGTACATGGAAGCTATAATTAGCATGCACAAGTTACAGATTATTTTCATGTTTACGTTCCTTAAAAATACCCCAGGTTTAAAATAAGTTCTTAAGTTGAATATTCCTTCAATATAATTTCTCCTTTCCGGGGCTCAGCGTAGACCATGATACCCCGATGCTCTAACCATTTGATATGAACATTTGGGCAGTGAATGAGTGATTAACGTTTTAGCACAAAGCATTAAGTTCAGCATCATTTAATACACGTGCAGACATGCTCATTTCTTGCGGTAGTGGGGGTCTAGGGAATAATCGGGATAAATTACATACACCCATAATCCCTAAGCCTTCTTTGACCAGTACTTGACTATCTTTCTCCTGCCAGGCTTTATGATTTTTCATAACCTAGAACTCCAGATGGTTTAGTAACTGGCTTTGTAGGGCCCTCCCCTCACCCTGCTGCTGTGTTTTGGGGCTGCTCTGACAAGCGGAAGCCAGCCTAGAGATTCCCCACTTGGAACAAAGAGCCAATGGGCGATTGAAGGTTAACTTACCTGTTTTGCCAAAACTCTGTTTTGTCACCAAGTATCTGGAGAACACTGAGCTGGGTCCTGTTCAAACTAGCCAGGGTGGTCATAACACCCATAGACCTGAGGATGTCAGAGAAAGAAAGTGCCGTTTTCCTGGATGATATGGGGACAAACCCAGCTAATTAATTTCTTACATTTTCACAAGCTGCTGGGGGTTGAATAGGGTAGGGTGGCATGGATAGGTAGAGTTACCTCCCTCTCTGCCTCAAAGGCCCTAAAATCAGGGTTCAAACTTGGGCTCATTTGTTCAACAAACTATTTGTTGGGTCAGACAGTTTCAGGCACTGAGGATACAGTAGTAAATACGACAGACAAGAGGCCTGCCCTCGTAGAGGTTACATTCTAAAGGTAAAGACTATAAACAAATAATAGATAAATATAGACTATGGTTTTAGATGGTGGATCCATGAAGAAAACGAATGCAAACAAAGGATAGAAGAAAACGGATATGGAGAACTATTTGTTGTGGTGGTGGTAGGGAGGTCTGAAACCTGCACGGAGACCTGTGAGAGTGAGAGTGAGGAAACAAGCCATGTGATACACTGGGAAGAGAGAACAGCAAGTGCTACGGCCCTGAGGGGCCAAGGAGCTCGGCATACCGAAGGAATAATGAGAAGGCCAGCACGGCTGGAGCAGAGTGAGTGAGCAGAGAGCATCGGGCGCTTTAGCCAGAGGAACTGGAGCTGCAGGCAGTGCCCACAATGTGTCGTGTGGGTAGACGTGGGACACAGTCCGGATTTTTCTCTAAGTGTGACTGCAGGGTTTAGGGAGTGATAAGCTCTGATAAATATTTTAGGAAATTCCCCCTGGATGCTGTGTAGAGAATAAGACTAGAGGAGAGTAAAGAGGAATCAGGGAGATGCGTTATCTGGTTGCTTTAATAAGGGTACCAGGATTTGCTTTAATCAGGTTTGGTAAGACACACAGGCATGGAAATGACTGTCTTCAAGGAAAAAGTTTATACTCACAGTTCCTTAGAAGCAAGAGGCCCAGCACACCATGCAGGGGTACATGGGGAAGCACCAGGGTTGGCCAGGAGGCGGAAGGAATGGGGAGGGGTCGGGGGCGGGGCGAGGAGGAAATGTGGGCATGGACCTCATCGTGGTTTTCCCAGGGAGGACTGGGGAAGGCAGGAGAGCAGACTTAGGATTGGCTGGTTTGATCATTTTGATGAGCTCTGGGGTGTGGGGCCTGTCCTTAGTAGTCTGGGACCTGGCTCTGGGATAATGAGGGTAGATGGATCGTGGACGGGAATGTGGGAGCACAGTAAAAGATGTGCGGCTCTGAGCTCTCGATTGGTTGGTTTGCATTTGGAGAATGTGCTTGCCTGTGAGTTGCTTGCCATCTCTAGGAATTGGCTAATCCTGAGAGAAGGCCCTGCAGAGTCAGCAAAACCTCAGATGTTAAAGCATCAGAATACAGGAAATAAAAGACATGGTTAACACAACGGGAGATGATAATTTTTAAAGACACTTCCAGGAAAGAGGCAAATGAATAATAATGTGAAATAATGAGGTCAGAGCCATTATTTTTCAAGGAATGAGTCAGAGGCATGTCTGTAGGAGAAGTATACACTCCTACATCGGAATCTGTGGTCTTCAGGAGCTAATCTGATCCTTGCAATGCCAGGTTTATTTTCTTCAGAGACTTTCCAAGGAAAATTGCCAGAGTCTAGTTGGAAAGAAATCAAGCTGTAGGTAAAGCCAACTCTTCATCCCCTACCACGTGTCCCCATAAGAGCTCTTGCTTCCACTTCCACCCTGACTCTTTTCACTAAAGACCACGCAGACACTTGAACTCTCAATAGAAGATTTTTCTGACCCCCAGCTGAAGTCTGAGGCAGCAGAATCTTCAACCCACAAGAAGAAACTGGATTCTGTTCATCTAAGGATGCAGAGTCTCTGAAGAGGAGGGCTTCAAGAGGACACTGTGCGAGAAACCTGAGGAAGACTAGAGACAGGAGATGTTGGGATAAAGAAGATGTCCACCTGCGCCCCCTGAGAAGGCTGAGAGTGAGTGTTTGTTCCACTGTGTGGTATAAGAGAGAAAATAGCTAGGCCAAGGTGCAGTTCCCATCCCCACCCAGCCCCAACTTGAAGCCTTTAGTAAAAGATTAACTTAAACCTCCATTGGATTTCAGTATGGATTTAGTCTGGGCCACGCTGGCATGGGGGAATTGGGTAAGGGGTAGCCCCCACGCCAAAGTCACCTGACAGACAGTCCCACTTTGGATTGCTGGGTGGAGAGGAGTACCAATCAATGGATGATCACTCTCCCATCTAAGGAGATGGTAAGACTCTGCTTTGATTTTCCACCCGCCTCTCACCTTTATTATAGCTAGAAATGCCTCCCACTTTCCCCCAGGGACAGAAATGTGCCTAATGTTCTATAGAAGTCCATTCTATATTCTTAGAGTCATAACATATCAGGATCTATATGTCTTCTAGGGTATTCCGATTGTATTTGATGGCTGATTTTCCTATACAACATCCCTTGTAATCAACACCCAGCTTCTGCCCTAATATAACCAGTGATGGAGAACTCAGCTTCCAGAGGAAACAGGTTCTATTTTCAGATAACTTATTGCTAATATTTGGTTCCCACATATGGAAAATCTTTCAGCCTTCCTAAAGCTTCCAGGTACTTGTTCTAGATTAATCACTTTGGGACACACAGGATTAAGTTTAATTCCTTTTCTATAAGAAAGTCCTCCAATTATTTAAAGAGAGGCATCTTATCCCTCTATGTCTTCTCTTAATAAGCAACCATTCCTTCATTTGTTCTTTGGATAGCTTAGTTTTATGTTCCTTCACCTTGCTGATGATTCTCTCTGAAATATGTTCTAGGTTGTATACCTCACTTTTAAAATGTGAAACCCAGAAATGAATGCAAAATTCCAGGTATGGTCTGCGTAGCCCAGAGTTCAAGGTGATCATGTCCTTTTTTATTATAGATTCTTTACTTTTATTAGAGTTGTAGTGGGTCACTTACAGTTTTTTTGCAGCCACATTGCTTTTAGCTGATATTGGATTAATTGTTGACTAAAACTCTCAGGGCACTTAAAAATGTCATCTGCCATCATATCAAATTTCTCCTCTATGTGTACTATAAGATTTTAGGGCTCAAGTGCTGGGCTATTAATCTTATTAAATCTAATTATTTTTAGATTTTGCTTATCATTCCAGTCCATCAAAAATCTTAAACTCTGATTCCACTGTAAAATATCTACATTATCACACCAATCTCTGTCTCCTGTAAAAGTAATGAGCACATCCTTTGAATGTTCATCTAAGTCACTGGTAAAAACATTGAGCAACACAGGGCTGTGAACTATTTCTCTGGCAGGTCACCAGGATTCTAGGAAGTTCTCAGCAGGTATGACATCAATACATCAATGAATATTCTTTGAATATGACTTCTGAATAGTTAATAACCCACTACAGTGTTCTAGCATCCAACTCATTTTCTTCTCTCTTAACCACAGTATATTATTAGAGACATTGCCAATTGTTTTGCGAAAGTCCAGATGACTGAATGGAAATGTGTGTACAATGTCTGTATCTGCCAACCCCCCAGTGGGGAATGGAAAAGGGCCGGACTTGTTCTTCTGGACCCATGCTGGGCCCTATAAACACTTCTTTGTCATTTGGGTGCCTATTATAACATCACTTAGTAATACATTCTGGAACCTTATCTGAGATCCATATCAAGCTCAATCATCCGTAGTTTACAGAATCCATTTTCTATCCATTTTAGAAAATTGGAAATATGTGTACTCATTTCCAGCCTTCTAAGTTCTCTTCATTTCTTTCCAAACAGCATGCCTATCCTGTCTGCTCTCCAACTAGTCCCAAATATAGTTAAAGGTGTTTTACTTTTGTTTTTGCCTTTTTGTTTGTTTGCTAGCCTTAGGTCATTTTGATAAAATTCTGTCTGTCACTGTCTTACACACGTCTTTGGTCTGTGTCCTTCCTATCCTGTCCTTTAAATTTTGAGCTTCCAGAGCAGTGGTTTGCAACCATAATTAAATATTGGGATCACTTGGGGAAATTTAAAAAATTATGTATGCTGGTTTCTCAAAATTTGAAGGAATGATGGAAGCACTTGTAATTTTTTTTGAAGTCTCCCAATAGACAGCCAATGTTGGAACTAAAGTGGAGCGACATATTGTTTTTTGTCTGTTTTTGTTTTCTGGTTTTTGTTATTTGTTTTACATTTTCTTTACCTTTATCATTTGCCTCACCTGCATCTGCATTGTAAGACTTATTTATTTATTTATTTAACCATTTTAGGCTTTATTTAATAGTAATTAAATATTGATTGACAACATAAATTAGTGGAAAGAAAATATAATTTGAGGGTAGAAGTAAATAAAGGTTTGTGTTCTAGTTATGTCTCTCTAAATCACTGCTTCGGTGTCTTAGGGCAAGTCAGTCCTACTGGTAGTTTTAATTTACATTTCTTTTTCTTTTCAATTTATTTTTAAAATATTCTCTTAAAATATAACTAACACACAACATTATATTAGTTTCAGGTGTACACCATTAGTTATTCAACATTTATATACCTAAAGAATTGATCACCATAGTAAATCCAGCAATTTGACAACATACCATGCTATTACAATATTATTGACTATATTCCATATTCCCTATGCTATACATTACATCACCATGACTTATTTGTTTTATACCTGGAGATTTGAACCTCTTATCCCCCTTCACCTTTCCCCCCTTTAAAAAATTTCCAATTACAGTTCACATTCAATATTATTTTATATTAATTTCAGGTGTACAGCATAGTGGTTGGACATTTATAAAATTTAAGAAATGATCCCCCTGACTAGTCTAGTACTCCCTCAGCACTATACATAGTCGTTGCCATATTATTGACTATATTCCCTATGCTTTACATCACCATGACTATTTTATAACTATCAGTTTGTATTTTTTACTTCCTTCACCTTTTATACCCTGCCCTCCAACCCCCTCCCATCTATCACCCCAACAAATCTAGTACCCACCTGACATCATACATAGTTATTACAATATTATTGACTATATTCCTTATGCTATACCCTACACCCCCATGATAACTGTGTAACAACCAATTTGTACTTCCTAATCTGTTCCCCTTTTTTCACTCATCCCCAAACCCCCCCACACAGGGCAACAATCAAAATGTCCTCTATATCTATGAGTTTCTTTCCGTTTTGTTTATTTTGTTCTTTAGATTCCCCATATAAACAAAATCTCATTGTATCTGTCTTTTTCTGTCTCACACTCCACTCAGCACAATGCCCTCCAGGTCCATCCCTGCTGCCACAAATGGCAAGAGCCCATTCCCTTCCCTGGCTGAGCAATATTCCATTGTATGTATGTACCACCTCCTCTTTATCCATTCTTTCATTGAGAGACCCCCAGGCTACCTCCACATCTTGGCCATTGTAAACAATGCTGCAATGAATATATGGATGCACATATCTCCTCAAAGTAGCATTTGGGTTTCTTTAGGTAAATACTCTGAAGTGCGATTACTGGGTCCTTCATTGTCTCTTGTTACAGACTTTGTTTTAAAGTTTATTTTGTCTGGTGGAAGTGTGATTACCCCCAGCTTTTTGTTGTTGTTTTTTGTTTGTTTGTTTCCATTTTTACAAAATATCTTTTTCCATCCCATTACTTTCCATCTGTTTGTGTTTTTCAATCTGAAACGAGTCTCTTGTAGGCAGCATATTTAAGGGTTTTGTTTTCTTATCCATTCAGCCTTCCTATTTCTTTTCAGTGAAGCATTTAATCCGTTTACATTGAAAGTAATTGTTGATAGATATGTAGCTATTGTCATTTTATTATTCATAATTTTGATCTTTTTTTTTCATCTTAAAGAAGTCCCCTAATATTGCGTTGGTGTTGATGACCTCCTTTAACTTTTTCTTGTCTGGGAAATTCTTTATCTGCCCTTTGATTCTAAATGATAGCTTTGCTGGGTAGAGTAATCTTGGTTGTAGGTCCTTGCTTTTCATCATGTTGAATATTTTGTGCCAATCCTTTCTGGTCTGCAAAGTTTCGTTGATAAATCAGCTAACAATCGTATGGGAGCTCCCTTATGTTACTAGTTGTCTTTCTCCTGCTGCTTTTAGGATTCTTTCTTGTCTTTAACATTTGCCATTCTAATTATAATGTGTCTTGGTGTCGGTCCATTTGGATTTATCTTGTTTGGGAGTCTCTGCACTTCCTGGACTTGTATGTCTATTTCCTTTGCCAGGTTAGGAAAGATTTCAGTCATTATTTTTTTAAATAGTTCTCAATCCCTTACTTTCTCTCTTCTCCTTCTGATACCCCTGTGATGTGAATGTTGTTACACTTAATGTTGTCCCAGAGGTCTCTAAAACTCTCCTCATTTTTTTTGGATTCATTTATCTTTTTGCTTGTCTGATTGGGTTTTTTCTGCTACCTTGTCTTCCAAATTGCTGACTTGATACTCTGTTTCATATAGTCTGCTGGTGATTCCTTCTAGTGCATTCTTCATTCCAATTATTGTATTCTTCACTTCTGGCTGGTTCTTTTTTGTGGTTTCTTTTTTTTTCTTCTTCTTCTTCTTCTTTTTTTTTTTTTCATTTGCTATGTCTTCCTTGTGCATCCTTATAACCATTGTTTTGAACTCTGTATCTGGTAGGTTGCTTGCCTCCATTTCATTTAGTTATTTTTCTAGAGATTTCTCCTGTTCTTTCATTTGGGATATATTTTTGTTTGTTCGTTTGTTCCCTAAATTTGGTTGCCTTTTGTTTTTTTCTATGTATTAGGCAGATATGCTATGTGCCCCCAGTCTTGGCCAGGTGGCCTTATGTAGTAGGTGCCCTATGGGGCTCAGTGGCACAGTATCCCTTGTCACCTGCTCTGTGTGCTCTAGGAGTGTCCCTTGTGTGCCCTCCTGTTATAGGTGACCCTTAGTTGCTATTGGCACGTGAGTGGTTGGGATTGGCCCTCAGGCTGATTTGCTGTGGGGTTTGGCTACATTCACAGGGTGCTCTGCAGTGGGCTGACCCCCTGAGTGAGATTCATCCTAACAGACTCTGGTGGCTGTTGAGACCGCCCTTTTGGTATACCACTTGTGGGACTAATTGGGTGGTGTTCTGTTGGTTCTGGAGCCTTTTTCAAGGGGCTGTGGTGGAGGCCCAGATCACCCATTGCCTGTGACCAGCTAGGGACTACCTGGTGAGAGCTACAAAGTGATCTGCAGTTGTTCTGCTGCCTGTGCAAACCCTGGAGGCCCATGGCAGAGAACATGCTGTGAACATAGGATGTCTGCCACCAGTACTGTGCCTGGGATAGCTCTGGAAAATGCAAGGACACCTTGAGGCCTCCTGCCACCTGCCAGCTCCCTTACAGTGCAGCCATTGATAAAGACTTGCGTGGATGAAGCAGGATCTCAGGGAGTGGGAAGAGTTGTGGTCACCAGGTTGATGTAAATTCTGGTGTCATGCCAGTGCTGAGCCTGAAGCTCCTCAGCAACAGTCTCAGAGCACACCAATTGCCGCTTGCCTAGGGTCTGTCAGACTCTGTTAGTTTTACAAGAAAGAGTGTAATGGGGGTGGGGCTGGCTGCTTGAGGAAAAAGTGCCTCTGGCATTAAGGGAGTTGAGTGGGCTGGGGTCCCAGTGAGTCAGCAGTGTGGAGCTTCAGAGCTCATCAGACCAATCAGATTCAGATTTGGCCATAAGAGTAGAGGGAGGACTCAATACAGGAAAGATGGTGTCAGCTTGCTGGCTACATGGGAAGAGGATCTCCTCACAGGGAAAATGTCCACTGTCCTCCAGCCCTCATCTCAAAACCACACAACTCAGTTTGCACATGTATGTCTCTGACACCCCCTGAGTTACTGTCCTCTGCTGGAGCCCAAGGTAAGAGGCTGCCAGTGAGAGAATCTGTGTATGGGCCCTTTAAGAGGACGTCTGTGTTTCCCATAGCCTTCTGTCCCACCCGGATGGTTGACTGTTTTTCACAGACATATGTTGTGGTGGCTCCTCTTCCTGGGACCAGTACTCTGGGCTGGGGAGGTCGGTGTGGAACTGGAGTTCCTCACTCCTCTGGGAGAAACATTTGCAGCCAAGATAACCCTCCTGGTTCTCAAGCTCCACATGGAGGTTTGGGGTTAGCCAGTTCTGCATCTCTGCCTCTCCTACAAGTCTCACCATGGCTTCTTCTTTATATCCTTAGTTATAAAACTTCTATTTAGCCAGACTTCAGATGGTTCTCCAGGTTGATTGTTCCATAATTTAGTTGTAATTTTAATTTGTTCCTGGAAGTAAGTAGGCACAGTGTTTATCTACTCTACCGTCTTGGATCTCTTGCACTGTAAGATTTAAATATTTGAGGAATTTCTGAAACATTTTGAATGCAATGAAACTTCTTTCCTCATGCCTCAGAATTATGCTTTTCTTTACCTTTGCATTTGATCTCTGAATTATGTTATCTGCATGTCTGCTGGCTCACACAATGTGAACTCAGAGAACTTTTCCCTAAGACTCCTTTCTCATCCTCTTTGATAAACACTATTCTAGTAGGTCATAATTAAATCTAGGATGGTAGTTTTTCCATGTGTCTGCTTGATCCTTTTAGAAATTTAGCAATGCAACTTTTATACTGCTAAATGGGGCTTCTAATAGACATTTGTATAGCTGAAATTCCCCATCATTACCAAATATGACTATATGACATTTTAAAAATGTGTTAGGAAACTAACATTTTTTTTATTCATCTGGCACAGGGGCCCAATCTGTATAGTACAGATTTACACACCTAATTGATCCTCAGAACTACTTGGAGAGTTGTGAAATCACAAATTTTAAGATCCAAACCCTGAATTTATGATATAGTTGCGGCTCAAGAAATTGCATCTTAAAGGTCTCCTAAACAATTTTGATAATTGTGTAGATTTAAGAAACACTGACCTGTACCACAATAATATCCCTTCTATTCCTGTCCCTTTATCTCTTTGCTTTTCATCATGTATCCATCTCCAAGTCCATGGAATTTCACAAATATGTCTCTCTTCTTGACAAAGTATTGCAGTAAATCTCTTCCTTTAACAGGCCTCTTTGTCTTGAATGGAGCATATGCTTCCATCAACATATTTCAATTTTGTGTCTCTTCTTTCCCAAGCTTGGTGAAGCAAGTTTATATTTATTGCCCTATCCTGTAAGAATTTCTTTCAAATTATCTCCAATCCATTTTGTTACTCATGCTGTGCTGACTGCCATAAAATAAAACCTCTGAGATTATAACAATTTTTTTTTCTGTCCCCCTTTGGTCAATTGCTTTCTAGTTTAAAAAAATAACCAGACACTTTATTCATTCTTATTTATTTTTTCTATGTTATATCTTCTGACTTGTCACAGCAATTAGTTTTTTGGATTTATCTGGACATTTTTATTTCTCCTCGTCTATGAGTCTTATAGTCAATGTTTAAGACATTCCTTTCCACCTTTCAGTTCTCTTTTCTTTTAAAATGTTTTTATTGTGACAATGTTTAAAAAAAATCCGAAGGTAGAAAGACTAATACAGTGAAACTTCATGTACAGTATCACTTGGCCTCAATGGTATGTCAGTTGATTCCTTTGGGAAACAGATTTTGAGATGGTGTTAGGACAGCAAAAATCTTATTGGTGAGTGAGACCCATAGAATAAAATGGGGGGAAGCAAGATTGGGCAGAGGGAGCCATCAGGCGGTGATGCAGCTCTGCCAGTTTGTCTCAGTCCAACAAGGAAATCCAGGGCCAAGATTGCCTTTGGAGGAGTCCAATATTGGCAGAAATGGCTGGAACCTTGTACCAGTCTTGGTCATTGGCTGGGGCCACCCTAAGAAGACTGTGATGTCCAGTGTACCTGAAGGAATTAACAGCTAGAGGGTATCAGCTGACTATACTCCTCAAAGCTGGGCAAAGAGTTCCTTGGTAAACATATTTTTTCTCAAGCCAAGGTTGCTGCACTGTTCCATTTACAATTCTTGCTCACAGTTGAGCAAGAATTGACCAAGAGACACTCAGGTGGATGGTCTAGGTCACATATGCTCCTCTCTGCTTCCATTGTATAATGGCAGCTTTATTTCCTCTTGCTGATCAAGGTCAATTATCAATGCCAAGGTGGTGACTGTTCATCTTGTCTGCTGGTCCCTGGACACAGAAATTCAGGGTGCCCAAGCAGTAGCCCTAGCTTGTGGTTAATGGGACCCTTTGGGAATCATGACTTTCAACCCTGAAAAGCCCAGAATTCCATGGACAGGAAGCACAAAGATTCCCAGTGTGTCATTGGCAGTGATGGTAAGTGGGTCACTCCTGGTTACAGCCTTTGGTTCCCAGATCCACAATTTTTCCTTTTCCGGACACAGAGTCATATAGAGGTATCTGATTCACTACATAAACTGCATCCTAAAGGACCTTTGCTTCCTATCTTTGCCAAGAGCACTTCCAATGCTGCTTCAGTAGGTCATTCCAAAAAGTTTCCTCAAGGGTCAAACTGGTGAATTATAAGTAGAGCTGTGTTACCACCCTACACATTTAGATACATAAGAGGGACACTAATCTGTCATCCTCCCTCCCCAGCAGTAATGAGGATTATTATTTTTGGTTTCACTATCTTGCCCAGAGTTTGTGGGGAGGGCAGTTACAACCAGTCAAGGTCCTGGTTGGGAAAACCTGAGGCTCTAGCACAGGGATCAGGGTACCTGGGTGGATGACCCCAAAATCTTGGCTCCCCAGACTCCTTAAAACTATCAGAACCTGCAGAGGTGGCTCATCTCTCCATATTAAGAACTAGTACTTCCTTCTTGTGGGAAGACACTATGGAGGCCTCTCCCCTCAGGGGAACACTGGCCCGCCCACTCCCCTCATGCCCCAGAATGTGCTCTGACCTCCCCTTGGGCAAACAGGCTGATAATTGAGTTCCACCTCAGCACAACCCAGCTGGGGACATACTGATCTGATAAAGGATAAAAAAGACTATAACCCCAAAGAATCTGAAAGAATTAGGGAACATTTACCAGTAGGAGCTGGGGAGTATCCATGGGACTAGATCCTGAGGGTGCTCAGTAGGGGCACTGGAATATTAGACTGAATATTGGAGAGTACACTGACTCAGGGCATACTCTCAGAAGATGGGATTTGATACTCTCGTAAGGCCTCCAGAAAATGCTGTAAACTGTACCCTGGGATGCCTGCTAGAAACCTGGAGAACGTTATGGCCCACGCCGAATAAAGTTACAATGCCTAAATTGTCGTGGCAGATAGTGGAGGAAAGGATTGACAGGCTTAGAGCAGTGGGTGTGCTGGAGTAGATGTATTACATGAGGTCAGAAGACCCACCTGAGATTTACGTTCACCGGTGAAGGACCAGAGGGCACACCACTCAGGAAGGCCATCAGAAATGTGCTGGTAGAGGCACCAGCATCACTAAAAAGGTGAGTGGTGGCTCTCCTCTGCAGGTCAGGGCTGAGCCACAGTAAGGAGATGCTGTCACAGAACTTGGCTCATTGATAGTAATGGGGGCAGTGCAACTTAGATGAAACAGAGACCCAGAGGTGGTCCTGAGTATCAGAAGCCAGGGAGTTTAAATTATTGGAATAACCAGCAATATGAGAGTAGCAGTATCGTGCGGGAGACCCTGCTCGCTGTGCCATGTGTCTGAGTGGGTGAAGGCCTCCGTGTAAGATGTCCACAACTCTAGGAGCCCACGGCAGCAGCAGACCACCAAAAGGAAGATGACACTTGCTCTGGCCAACAGGGCGGCGTGCCATCCGGAGGTTTGAGTCTCCCAGGCAGACCGTGCCTCCCGTTCCCATTGTCGCTCCTCACGGGCCTCCCGAAGCTGAGCTTTTACATGCACAAACTGCTCCACCATCCTTCCGTAGGCCTTGGCCAGCACCACACCCTGCTCGCTGTGCCATTTGTCATGTGGCGCAGCCTGCGGGGTCTCTGGTCCCGCTCCCCACATAAGAATGCAGGATGTGGCTAGGCCAAAAAGGAACACCCACAGAGCCATAGGTAGGGGAGTCACACCACTATAGTCTTACTGGACGCTGGGCGAGACACACACAGTAGTAACCACATGATCCGCAGTCCACCATTCACTTCTCTGCCTGCCAACCAACCAACCAATCAACGCAGCCCCGCAGTTACATCAGTAGCCAATTGTCTAACGGGTTACAGCTGGCGGCCAACCAATAACAGTTGATGGTCATTCACTAACCCTAGCCAGCACCTCCCCACGCGAGGCTGAGAGCTTGGAAACTGCTCTTTGGGACTCTGTCCCCACAAGCAGTCACAGAATCAGAGAATTGTGGAGATGGTTAATGGAACATAGCATCCATAGGGCAAAATAGATTTGCAGCAAACAAGAGCACCGCTTAACATATATAATCAAAATAAAAGGAGAATGGGTGAGCAGGAGGCAGGGGATGTTCAGTCCAACTAAAGAGCCGCAATCCCTTGCCCAGTTCTCAGACCTGAGCCAGTTTTCAGAGCCAAAATTTCTTGTCTGCAGAGGGTCCCCAGGAGGAGGGACCCTGCAACACCATGGCAAGTGTATGCTGTTACAAGTCCCCTGGTCCTTCTCCAAAGAATCCTGTAGTCATTTACTTGGGTGAATGCATGCTACGGAAAGGGAAATGCTTAGGCATTTTGAGGGCAATTGGATACAAAATCTGAGTTGACATTTATATCCAGAGACCTGGCCCCTTGTTAAAGTGAGGACATATAGGGTCAGGTAATGAACAGAGTCCTGGGCAAATTCTAACTTACAGTAAGTCTATTGGGTCCAAGATCACACCAGTAGCCAGTTCTCCAGTCCCCAAATACATAACTTGCATTGACATACACAGCAACTGGGATAATCCCCACTTTAGATCCTTGGTCTAAACTAACATCTAGTATAGTGGGAAAAACACTTCCTACTAAATTTCCTTCCTTTTTAAGGCTGAATACTATTCCATTGTATGGCTATGTCACATTTTGTTTTGTTTGTTTGTTTGTTTGTTTTATTTTATGTTTTATAAATCTTATTGGGGAATATCAGAGGACAGTGTGTTTCTCCAGGGCCCATCAGCTCCAAGTCGTTGTCCTGCAATCTAGTTGTGGAGGGCGCAGCTCAGCTCCAAGTCCAGTCGCTGTTTTCAATCTTTAGCTGTAGGGGGCGCAGCCCACCATCCCACGCGGGAATTGAACTGGCAATCTTTTTATTGAGAGTTTGTGCTCTAATCACCTGAGCCATCTGGCTGCCCCTCCGGAAGCTCAGTGGCAGCTCGTTGTCTTCAATCTAGTTGTGGAGGGCACTGCTCACTGGCCCATGTGGGAATCAAACCGGCAACCCTGTTGTTCAGAGCTTGCGCTCTAACCAACTGAGCCATCGAGCCACCCCCACATTTTGTTTATCCATTTGTCCTTGATGAACACATCTTGGACCTCTCCTGTTACCACCTCTGGGAGGCAGATGCTAAAGTGAAGTTAAGAATGCAACACCCCTGTGAAAGGAAAACAGGGAAAGCAGGAATCAGTAGAGAAGCTGTCACACTCCCACGTCCATCTGATAGAGTCTCTGCCAGCCCGATGGAAAGATAATGGGGTGAGAGCAGGGGTTTGGGCTTGACAGGCTGGCATGGATTAGGACCAAATGGAGCAAAGATTTTCCATTACAGGGCTCCTAAGTTGCGTTTAAATAGATAAGCCCTGGGACCATAGTCTTACTCAGTCAATGACTGGGGCCTCCCTGAGAAGAGCATGGTCTTGGCTCAAAAGCTGACGTGGACCTGAAGTAGTTCACATCTGGAGGCTGTCTCTAACCGCTCTCTTTGCAGCTAGGCCAAGAGTCCTTTCTTAGTGGCTGTCATGCAGGGTGTCATGCGGGGTCTCTGTTCCCGCTCCCCACATAAGAATGCAGGACATAGTGAGGCCAAAAAGGAACACCCACGGAGCCATAGGTAGGGGAGTCATATCACTATACTCTCGCTGGCGGCTGGGTTGGAGACACAGGAAACAGGAGCCACACAATTCTCAACCCTCACTGCTCCACTTGCAGGCTCAGCCACCATCTTCTTGCTAGCCCCCATTTTCTGCTAGCCTAGCCACGGCAGTTATATTAGTGCCCAATGGCTCACTGGTTACAGCTGACGGCCAACTAGCCACAGCTGATGGCCATTTGATCACAGTTGATGGCCATTTACTACCTGAGCCAGCACCTTTCTATGTGAGGCCGAGAGCCTGGAAACTGCTTTTTGGGGCTCTGTCCCCACAGTGGCAATCAACATATCTCTGTGTCTGCCCTAAAATATTATCAACAATTTTGCCAGTCTTAAATTATTAAAACACTCTTGATTGGTTGGTCAGTGAGGCACTGGGAAAATTCTTTCTTTCTTGTCCTCATGAAATACATTCTATTCTCAGCCCAGATGCCATCCTTGTGGCATCTTAAACCATCATCCAGCAATCTAGATCCTGCACATAATGCCATCTGTGCCAACTGATCACCTCCTCAGCTTCCCTCTCTCTTCCTAAATCCCAGCTATTGATGTGAAGGACCAATGAAAATACCATCTGGGCTTCTAGATCCTTCAGTTCTTGCTTCAAATTTCATAACCCCTAAAATATATTCCTGGTCACTTCAAATGACACTACTTGTACCCCTACGAATAGTAGAGATGGATGTGGTTTGGTCACCCCATACTTAATACAAGAAATTTAGTACTGGTCATTCTGCAAGAAATTTCCTCTACTCCTCAACAGAGTTCCAATATCGTAGCATGCCCCTTTTGTCTTAAGCTATTACCGAATTCCTTGCACTCATCAAAGATTGGTCAGACTTCTCATCATTCCACTTTTTTCTCTGGAAGTTTGGGCCTCACCTTCATTGGACAAGTCTCATATCACCTGTAAAGCTCTAAGAAGAATTTCTTCCCCTTGGCTTTTCCCCTCTATGTCACATTTTCCTAATCTCTTTCTCTTGACTCCAGTTTTAAGATCCCCCCACACACACATTTAGAATTTTCTAATTTCTTTTTTCATCATCCCTTGCATTTTCTCCAGGAGTCCCCAAATATATAGCATATAAAGAGACAGTTCCTATACCTTTCCCCTGGTTCTCAGCTATGAACAGTGGTTTGCATTTGCAATGTATGCTTCCACCTGCCAACATCTTCCACACAATGCAGGTCACAGCGATACTTCTTGCTGGCTTCCACTCTTTCTGATTAGGGTTGAGAGTCCAAAGGGGAGAATGCCATCCCAGACTCTGGTAGACTTTGCTTTCAGGGCTGCTTTTTATAGCCACCCCATCATTGGATAACTCACGATTTCCCTGGTCAGAGAGAATCACTTGATTCTGCACCATCAAATTATCACCAATTATAAATGTTGGCTTAATGTTTATTGAATTGTCAATAAGTAACACCACTCTGCTACAGCCACCAACCAGGTTGCAAAATGCCGAGGAACCAGAGGGAAAAATTCTAAAGATTTTAATGATTCATTCACCTTGTCCCCCATGCCAGCCTCTGCTGCAATGTCAGATTTAATCTCTGTCTCCCTGGGTTTAGGCCAGCAAGAACAATTCTTCTAAATTGACTATCTCCACATGCAAAATAGGATCAACATTTTTGTCTCAGTCAAACAATCAATTCTTACAAAAAAGTAACACAATCAGTTTAACTCTTTTTCTTCCCACTTAATTGTTGAACTGAATTGACTGATCAAATAGCAACAGATTTCTAAAGTAATGAAAAATACCTTTGGCATCTAGTCACATAATGCAGGAAGCTCTTCTCTGGGAGTCCCGACAGATTCTTTATTATCCTGCCTAGTCTATAGGATATTTGAATACTTCCGGTGATGGGGAAAGCTCTACTTTGCTGACACGCTGCTGAGTGCATTTCTTAATAATTCATCTGGGTTAAGTTGTCCTGGAGTTGGTATGGGGACATTTAATGGTCACACACTTTAGTTTCATCAAAAAGTGTTCCTTTTTACATAGTCTCTTAAAACAGAGCACAGCGACTATAGCTTCACACCTATGTGGGACACTTGCTCAGGGTCCCCACTTTTGTTCTGGAGTCCCCCTCCTAAAGCCCATGGACACCCCAGCCCCACCTCAACAATCCCTAGGAACTTTTCACTGTTTCTCCCAGAACTATCTGGACTCCATGCGTATGTCTCCTAGAAGTTCTCCCTTGTGTGCCCTGTATCTGGATAAGGGCCTGTTCAGTAGCCACCAAACCCTCAGTACTCATAGGATCTTCCTGTGAAAAAGTGAGGCCCAAGGAGTGACACTATGTTCATGTTGTAGATGGGACTCCATGACGTAATGGCATCATTGCACCACGATCGCCAGCAAACACTGACAGGCTTGTCTTATTGTTTCATTCCCCCACTCATTCATTCTCTGTTTTAGAATTTAAGACCATATATATATATATATCATGCATACAATAAAAAAGGAAAAATTAAAAGTAGTTATATATAAAAAAAAAGATGGGACTAAAACCCAAACAGGTTGAAGGCTAAGAAACAATACGTAGGACGATACCTTATACTTTGGTTTATAATTAAACCACAAGTTTCTTTCTAAGCTTTGGAGTAGGTGCTTCGTTGGTAATTAACAGGGCCCAGGAAAATGAATGAGTCCTTATTACATACAAAGTGTTTGCTAGGCAACATGTTAGCCAATGAATGACATTAGAGTTATGAGTCAATTACAACAACAAAGACTTCTGTTTTTCAACCATTTGCTTGGCAATGATAAAGAAGAATGGTTACACCTGGAGTGAGGTACGGGCGTGGGCACGGTCGGGCTCGGCTGTTAGGAGTAGGAAGTAGTGCAACTTTGCATCTAAAAATGCACATACTTTTTGGCCCAGGAATTCCATTTCTAAAAATGGATCTTAAAGAAATAGTGGATGAGTGTGCAAATATATATGTCACATGATACTTATTGATGTCTTATTTTTTTTTTAATTAAAATTTATTGGGGTGACAATTGTTAGTAAAGTTACCTAGATTTCAGGTGTACAATTCTGTAATACATCATCTATAAATCCCATTGTGTGTTCACCACCCAGAGTCAGTTCTCCTTCCATCACCATATATTTGATCCCCTTGACCTTCATCTACCACCCCCCTGATGTCTTATTTTTAATAGAGAAAATTAGAAACAATCTAAATGGATATGCTGAGTAGAAAACTACGTAGTAATTTAAAATGAAACATAGCTACATTTACACTGACATGGACAGATATCCATGATATACCTATTTTTGAAAAGTTAACAGATTATGTTTAGTGCAATCACATTTTTATAAGAAAGGAGAAAAACTATTTGTAAAAGTATCTCAAAAAATATACATCTAAAAGTTAGTAGTGGCTAATTCCAGATGGTGGGAATTTGGAAGAATTTTACTTTTTTCTTTATACTTTTCTGTATTGTCCTAATTATTTTATAGTGAGAATCTTTATTACTTTTATTATCAGAAACAAAAACAAAACCTTGATCTTTTTGGCTCTGACAGATGACAGAATTCATTCAGTTCAGCCTCCTTATTTTATAGATGAGAAAATTGTGGTCCAAAGAGGTGGTCATAAGGTTTTTATAAAATTTCTGTAAGGCATTCTAATTACTATTGTAATGTCTTTATAGTATTATAAAGGTACACATTAAAGGGAAACTCTGGGTTATGCTCATCAGCTTTCACACAACTACAGATTATACTCAACTTTCTCTTTTGTGCTTGATACGGGGACGAACTCAGGAGATCTGATGGAGAGTCGTATTTGCACTTGCAGCTTGGTCTCAATCCAGTAACTAACATCACAGGAGTGAAGTTTTCTCCAACAGTGGCCACTCCTACCTCTGAACCCCCTCAAGGGTCTTTGCTTCTTCCAGCCTTCTAGAATTCAGCCCCTGCTCCCAGGCTGCTCTTCATCTCTGGGTGATGCTGTATCCAACAATAATGTATGCTGAAAGGGGACCAGGCTCTGCTTTTGTATCTCTGTGTCCTCGTTAATAGAGTAGTGTTCATGCAGGACAATAGTAATAGACAGAACACTGGCCTGGAAAACAGACAACCCCAAACAAAAATCCTGTCTCAGACTGTGAATATAAAAAGAAAGTTAGCAAGGTGTCCCTATGCACTGTGGTCTGTTGGGAAGGCAGCTTCTAGGAATTAGTGTGACCACTCAATGCAAGAAACTGTTCTGATTCTATAAAACTGTTGATGGGTTTGGCAAAGAGCGGTGGTAGGGCAGTTCTTCGAGACACAAGCCATTGGTTTTTACTTTTATAACATTTATTGGGCAACCTTTTCATTCTCCTCCCCTTTTAAAAACATGTCTCCACAAAGCATTTATGACTAAAGAAACTGTTGTAGAGGGGCTGGTATAGGCACTGGGTGGGTTCCACTGATAATGCACTTCCTTCTGCCTGGGCTTGGCCTTGGGAAGCCCAAAGGAATTCGGGAAGGTAATTAGCAAAGACATCTGCTAACATAAATGTGCTGAGAAGCTGACTCGTCATCTCTGAGCTTGTGAGGTGGCACCAGGGGTACAGGCTTGACAGGCTGGGATGGGTTAGGACCCAAATATCAGGTCTGGTCCCTGAAGGAATGAGAGACACCCAGACAGAATGTTGCTTATCCATGTTTTGGAGGGTCCCTGCGAGTTGGGCCTATTTATATACAATATCTAAATTTGAAAAACAATCGGAAAGGCCTCTGAATTTGTCCAGATCTTTGCAGACCAAAGTCTATGCTTTCTCCTTTCCCTCCCAAGAACAACTGAAGCATGGGCAGGGTAGGGCCGTAGCCAGTTTTGCATCTTCTTTGTCCCTACCCTTCCCATGCCTGGGCTTTGGAAAAGCATGTCATTGCTTTCACAAATATCCCCATAGATTATCTTTAATCAGTAGAGATGGGCGTGCAGTGAAGCTGGGAACTGAGTGGGATGGAGAAGGCAGAGGCAAGTGAAGATGCTTCTCTCCCTTCTCTCTGCAAGTCCCACATTATAAAAGTAGGGTCCTGAGAAAGACCATCTCCCAAAATATTTCTCTCCCATACCTTGATGCTAACGCTTGGTATTTCCTCACTCATTCATTCATTCATTCATGGTGTCAGACATTACATGGCTGGAGAGTTAATAGAAACAGACTTTATCCTAGCCCTCATAGAACATGTACAGACTAGTGAAGAAGCTGAAAATTGTTTTCCATTTTTACAGACGTAATTGACGTGTAGCACTGTATAAGTTTAAGAGGTACAGCATAATGATTTGACTTACATACATTGTGGAATGATCACCACAAGTTTAGTTAACATTCATAATCTCATATACATACACAATAAAAGAAATTATTATTTCCTTGTGTTGAGAACTCTTAGGATTTATTCTCTTAACAACTCTCATATATCACACAGCAGTGTTAACTATAGTCATATTGTACATCACACCCCTAGTGCTTATCTTATAACTGAAAGTTTGTACCTCTTGATTACTTTCATCCAATTCTCCCTCTCCCTACCCTTGCCTCCGGTAACCGCAAATCTGATATCTTTTTGTATGAGTGTGTTTTTTAGATTCCACATATAAGTGAAATTACACTGTATTTTTCATTCTGTGTCTGATTTATTTCACTTAGTATAATGGCTTAAAGGTCCATCTGTGTCACTGCAAATGGCAAGATTTCCTCATTTTTTATGGTTGAAGAATATTCCGTTGTATATATGTAAAACAACTTCTTTATCCATTCATCTGTCGATGGACACTTAGATTGTTTACATGTCTTGCCTATTATAATTAATACTGCAATGAACAACATGGGGACGCAGATATCTCTTTGATATCGTGTTTTTGCTTCCTTCAGATATGAGTATATACCCAAGAAGTGGGATTGCGGGGTCACATGGTAATTCTATTTTTAATTTTTTGAGGAACCTCTATACTGTTTTCCATAGTAGTTGTACCAATTTATATTCCCCTTTCTCCACATCCTCACCAACATTTTCTATAACTTGTAGTTTTGATAATAGCCATTCTAACAGGTATGAGGTAATATCTCATTGTGGTTTTGAGTTTCATTTCCCTAATGATTAATGATTTTGAGCATCATTTCATGTACCTGTTAGCCATTCGTATATCTTCTTTGGACAGACATATATTAGTATATCTTCTTTTCAGGCCCTTTGTCCATTTTTTAATTGGATTATTATTATTATTTGCTGTTCAGTTGTATGAGTTCTTTATATTTTGGATATTATCCCATTATCATACATGGTTTTCAAATATTTTCTCCTATTCCATAGGTTGCGTTTTCATTTTGTTGATTATTTCTTTTTTCTGTGCAGAAGCTTTTTAGTTTGATGTAGTTCTGTTTAGTTTTTATTTTGTTGCTGTACTTTGGGTGTTATAGCCAAAAAAAAAAAAAAATCACTGCCAAGACCCATGTCAAGGAGCTTTATTCCTGTTTTATTCTAGTTTTGTGGTTTCAGGTCTTATATTTAAGTCTATAATCCATTTCAAATTAATTTTTATGAGTGATATAAGATATAAGATAGGGGTCTAGTTTCATTCTTTTACATGTGAATATCCATTTTTCCCAGGACCGTTTATTGAAGATACTGTCTTTTCTACACTGAATTTCTTTGGCTCCCTTGTCAAACATTAATTGACTGTTCATACTTGGGTTTACTTCTGGGATTTTGATTCTGTTCATGAGTCTATGTGTCTGTTTTTATGTCAGCACTATAAGAAACGGATATTAACCAAAGGACTACAGTAGTAAATACATAGTGTTAAAATACGATAAATGCATAGTGGAGAGGTACATAGTGGTATGGGTCATAAAATAAGGGTATTTGCCTTCCCATAGAAGTTCGGAAAGGGACTGGGCATTAGTGCTTGCTTCTGTTAGTTCAGGACCTGATTCCAGTTGAAACTGACAACGTCTGGCTGGGGTGACACTCAGGAATGAGGGAGACAGGTCTGTGATTTGTTGGGTGCCTACTCTGTGCCAGAAATTTCACATTCCTTGTTCACAAGAGTCTCAAAAAGCCTGTGGGGTGGGGCTCATTATTCCTGTTTGATAAATAAAAACCTGAGCCAGGAAGGCCACATGCCTTGTGAGTAACAGAGCGAGGGTTTAAGCCCAGCACATCATAGCAAGTGGGATTCACACCCTAGGGAATAGGTATCTGGGGAGCCCCGGTTCTTTCAGAGCCTTAAGGAAGACATGGAAGCCTGACAGGAGAAGACAAAAGAGTCCCCAGATAAGGCAGGTAAGAGAAAAGATGCAGAATTGGACTCTGGTTAAATTAAAGGAAACTACCGATTGCATAGCAGGGTCAGCATGGCCTATCTAACCATCCATCCAAGGGCAAAACGGAACAGCTGAAAGTTCTTAGTATAGGTGGAACATTGCTGTGACTATTACAGGGGTAAGAGTAAATATATTTACCCACCAGTAGGGTGCAAACACCAACTAATCAGAAGGGATGAAACCCAACGGCCAGAGTAGATCCTTGCTGCCCGGGAGATCTTCAGTCTGTGAACCAGGCAAGGTCCTTCCGGTCCTGGGAAAGCGGGGGGCCTTGGGGACACAAGTATATTTCAACATTTTTACAACAGTCCCAGCTCACCTGTTGAATAACAGCCCAGACTATTCCTATTTTAATGATAGCTTAGCCAGAGATAAAGAGTCAAAAACAAAACCCCACATATATATCAATGTCTCTTGGACGGAATCTGGCTTAAAATCCTGTCTTGATGACCCCATAGGGTACTAAAAAGAAATATAGACCAACCTCCAAAATGGGGAAATTCAAAAGTCTGTTTTCCTTTGAAAACAGATGACAAGGCCTGTCATCCGGGGTCACCCCAGGGCCCACAATTCCCACCTGGCTGTCGCTGCCTGGAGCTGAGTAGAACCTGCCCCCTGTACACAGGGCAGGTACCCCAGGGTGACCATGCTCACCCTTCTGTCTGCCCAGCCCTGAGGCCAACGGTGGATGCTTTTCAGCCAAGAGTCTCAAAACTAGGCTTTCATTGTCGAAAACAATTTCCCCATATCTATGTCCATTTCAAGTAGAAAGCAAAAGAGGAACAAGATCAGGCTATACCAAGAAACATGGGGGAGAACATTGGTCTTATAGAATGGAAAACTCTTCCTACTCATTTTTAGTATTACAAAGTTGTGTCTGTGCCAAACCAACTGACTCGCCCTGCTTATTCACCTTGCTCCCTGCCTGGCTTCTGTGGATGCTGAGTTTATGACATGTCACAGACTAAGTTCTAGACAGTTCTTTTGAGGGCCCCTCTGTGGCCCAGGTTGGATGAAACTCAAGATGAGAACCTGCACTTTAAAACACATTGATTCTCATGCAGGTGGCCCAGGTGCTACACTTGAGCAGGGTTGGCAAACTCTTTCTGTAAAGGGCCAGACAGTAAATATTTGAGGCTTTATGGACCATATGCTCTCTGTCACAACTACACATCTCTGCCATTGTGGTGGGAGAGCTGCCATAGATGGCACATAAATGAGCTTGGCTGGGTTCCAATAACACTTTATTTATACAACGGGAGACAGACAAGCAGGATTTGGCCCCCGGGTTGTAGTTTGCTGACCCCTCTATAGGGTAAAATGAGATAGTTTATGGCAGTGCCAGGCACATGACTGCCTTAGCCCACACTCCCTCAAAAGCAGGGGCCAAGATGAAGACTGCCATGCCTGGTAAGTGGTTGATTCAGCAATGGATCCTGGGAAACAGAGCTGAGACAGGGCACTACAAGGGAGAAAGGGAGATTCCATTTAAAGATGCATCATTAATTCCATACAAAGATACATCAGTAGGGCAGCAGGAGGCTTAGTTCTCAGGACTCTCTGAGAAGCTGGATGGAAGTTGTCTCAGAGATGTCCATTTATTGGACATCTTCCATCCCCCCTTGGCCAAGGTTTGCCCTGTGAATTCTCAACTCTCCTGCACTTCTGGGTTGTATGTGTGGGTATAGAGTGAGCGCTGCAGACATCCTGGAGTCAAAGAAGCCCAGGGATGGACATGAGAAGCACGAGGGACATGCCTAGTGTGAGGCATGCTGAGGTGGTGCTGGCGAGAAACCTGCACAGATGGGTCATTGTTGAGGAAGTAACTCGGATTAAGAGGTGAAGCGAAAAGGATATGAAGTAGTGGACACGCAGGGTCTGATTCAGTGACCATTCACTTACCCTGAATTTCAATTCATTTAGTTATTTTAGTTCACTGTTAGTATTTTAGTTCATTCTCAGGAGGTGACCTAAGAGGTCAGCAATGATGTCCAGGCTTGTTATGCCGGGAAATGGTGCCAAGCTTCAAGGCCATATGGAAATCTCAGCTGTAGAGTTGTCCACTTTTAAGGGTCTCAAAGCACTAGTTGATTAAAGTCTGTAGTATTTCTTGTGTGTTTTTTTTCAATTCTATTGTATCGTTCATTTACATAAATACTTATTAAGCATGAATCACTGCAACAATCCTGTTCAGCAGTTATTGTCACTTCCATTTTACAGAGAAAATGGAGCACAGAAAAGTGAAATAACTTGCACAATTTAACAACTATTTATTGACATTTTATGTGACTGGTCCTTCAGTCATTAACGGGTAGAGGGAGATTTTAAATCCAGGCCTGGAAGGGAATGGAGAGATCATTCTCGTCAACCTTTCACTCAGTAAAATAATTTCTCTTGGTGCACTCCTAATGTTGAGGGGAATCATAACTTATCTACCAGCTTATTTTTCCTTTAAAATATGCTTAGTGTCCATTAATTTTGTTATTATTAATCAACCATGGATTAGAACCAATCTGGACATAGGAAAAGCTGTTGAGGTAATTGTTAGATGGTCCAGAGGGAGAACCATCCGCCCGGTCATTTATATGGTGTGCATGGGGTCGTTATAATGAGGTCACCGTGTGGAGAAAAAGCTTGGGAAGCTGAAAGGACGGTAAAGGAGGGTGTTGGTAGTGAGAAGAGCTGTGCAATGGCCTCAGAAGGCCAGACGTCTTGGGATAACTGTTGTCTCTGTTAAGGGCATGTAACCCCTTTGAAAGTAACCTCCGTTGGGCTTGGAATAGTCCCTGAGAAGAGAATTCTAGTGGAGTCACTCCACTCAAGCTCTCTAAGCCACTCTTAAATTTAGATGGGGCAGCGAAAGGGCAGCTCGAGGGGACTGGTATCTGTGCGTAAATTAATGCCGACCTTGTTGGAATAACTTGCACTCTTCAGCATTCGCAGCTGTGGAGTCCCTAGGGAGTTGTCTGGCTACATGTGATTTTACATATCTGACAGCTAAATCAGAGATCCAAATGCCAAATCCGGCACTCAGGAACATTATGTGGATTTGTGACTCTCCCAAGGGGACATTGGATCCATAAAGCAATGAATGGATTACAATGAGACATAAATATAGCATTTTCATCTGTGACATACAATCCCGCTGTTTTATTTCTCACATTGTTATGTGAAGGAAATCTATACTCATTCTCTCAGGTCTGTTCTCAGAAATAAAATTTTTTTTTAAAAAAAGCTTTAAGAAAAAAATGCCACCAATACATCAAGAATAAACTAAGAACAAAGTATGATGTGTGATTATTCCATTGAGGTAATTTGCAATATAGGGTTAACTCCAGGATCACACACGTTGTCAGACAGCCCCGACCCAACAAGCTGCGTGGCTTTGAGCAAATTACTTCATCTCTCTGGGCCTCAGTTTCCTCATTTGTCCAGTGGACTCCAAAGTTGTGGGCATGCATTTTCATGAGGTTGGCAAAATGATCCACTGTGTGCTGCGGGAGGGACATATTAGAACTTTCTTTGAATTTCAAAAATTTCTAATCGTTAATATGTTTTTACAATGCACATTATATATTAGTGTAGTAGTATGCACTTATTGTTTATAAATAAATAAATATGCATATACTGAAAGGGTGTGCTGAAAATTGCTGTACTGATAGAAGCATGGGCACAGAAAGTTCGGAGGCCACTGATTTAACCCATCCCGGCCATTTCACTGATGATCTGAAGGTCCCTTTGGATCTGATAGGCTATGAGTCTAGATGTATTTGAGAGGCAGTCTCACTTGTTTGCCTTAGATTCTCCCACTGGGGCTGAGTGTATCACTTGTCCAAGGAAAAAGGTTTGTACCCATTTGTGTTGGGCTGCAAATGTGTTGGCTCAGAAACCACAAGATGCCGTTAATGGCCCACTTAGAGTTGTGCGCAGCTCTGTTCTATTTTTGCAAATAATTCTAATCCCTCCTATTGCTTCACACTATAGTGTTCACCAATCAATATCAAAAGTTATTTTATCTGCATGTACTGAGAGAAACAGGACAGGTATTATTTTCCTGTTTTACATATGAGGAAAGAGATTCAGAAAGGCCTAAGGACTTCCCCAGGGCTACCTGGCTAGTATGTGACAAGTCGCCATCAACGCCTCCTTCCCCCACCCTTCTCCTGATAAGGACTCCAGGGCTCTGTGCACTTTTAACCAAGTGCAAATGTACCCCCTGGATGCCAGGGAGAACTAGGTGACAGTGTGTGCGTGGGCCCGTGTAAAGGCAACCCCCAGCTATTTAAAAAACAACGCAGAGCTTGCGGCCCACTGTTGGCGGATCAATAGTATCATTCCTGTGTACACAAGACCTCACATTATCCAAGGAGGTCTGGCAGAGAGAGAAAAGCAGATGCATGGGTTCCTCATGCCACCAGCTGTCATGGCTTGCTCGGCTGCAGTTCCTGACAAGTGCTGTTGTGACAGCCTTTCTATACAGTGGCAGGGAACAGCTTGATAGGAACAGGAGCAAAAAACCTTGTTTACAGAGGTGTGAGGGAACAAAGAACACATATATACTTAAACGAATGCAGTTTTAAGAAGGGCTTTGGCACAGGCAGGTGTGTTCGCACTAGAAGATGCCAGGTATGGCCTCACCTCTGAATGGGGCACCCTGTACCCTGCCAGGAAATGAAACCTGAGAGAAGCTCTCCCCATTGCTCTTCATTCAATCATGTGACAACGACCAGCAGAAACATTTTACCCTTTCTACCCTAAAGCGGCATCACTGTGGTAAGACATATAAAACTGTTTTTGCGAACCAGGATGGTACTGAGTGGGTTGTAATAGAATTTAAACTGTTATTTGTCTGTGTCTTCCTCTAGATGGCAAATCCCTCAAGGGCAGAGATCCTGTCTTGTTTATTTCTATATCCCTAGACCTTCCCCCATAGCATGTAACGCATAGAAGCTATGAAATTTTTGTCTACTAAATAAATGAATTATAACCTACAGGTTGGTTGACCCTCTGGGAAACCTCTCTTTTTGCCATGCATTCGCCTTACAGTAGGGCTCAGAACCTCCTAAAACTCACCATAAAGGATCACGTTAGCTAATACTTGACATGATGCATATCACCAGTAAAGGATTACTATCATAATATGGAAGGATGGTCTACAAATTGATAGAAAAAGACAAATAATCCAATTGGGAACTGGATGGAGTAACAATTGGATAGGAAATTCACAAAGGGGGAAATCCATATAGTCCATGAAAATATAAAAAGAAAGCTTTCCTTACAAGTTATTTTATATATATTTGGATATATATATATATATATATATACATATGTATATGTATATATATATGTATATACATATATATATAACTATATATATATGTATATATATATATAGCTCAAAAAAACTGTATGTATGTGTATATATAGATAGATATAGAAATATATAGAGATATATTTTATATAATGTGTAACATAAATACACAATATAAAGCATACAAAATTATTACATTATTAATATATTATATTATTCTTTGCATTATTCCCTATATTTTCATGTAAGTCAAAAAAAGATGATTTCAAGAATGCAGCACATTAAAAAAAAGTAAAATATATACTACCCCTTTTCCTCCTCTCTCACTTCATCTGCACTAAAGCAATTGTGACGAATGACTCTTCTTTTGGGAGACAAAAGAAGTTTTCTTGAAATGATTTTAGACAGAATCTGATCATTTCATTCCCCAGTTCAAAAATGCATGCTGGGTTTGGAGTGCTGCTTGACAAAGACTAAATTCCTCAGTGTGGCGTTCAAAGCTCTCCCCAAGCTGGCTCCAGACCACTTTAGAGGCAGCTCTTCAGTCTCTCAACTTTCAAGCACTTTACATTCCATTCAGATTGGAGTGTTTGCCATTTTCCAGATATACCCCCACGCTTTTCCATTTCATGCTTTTGCCAATTACATTTTCGCTCCCTGAGAACTACTTCCCTCATTTTTGCAATTTGATGTTATGTACCAAAGCCTTAGTAATATGCTTACTCTTCGACACAGAAATTCTCCTACAGGAAAAATAATTCAGTTAGCACACAAAGATTTAGCTTAAGAATGTTCACTGTAGCATTGTCTCTAATGTTAAGATAGTAAAAAATAACCTTAATGCCCAAAGAAGGTTTAAATAAATCCATTCCACATGAGACACAACAGATAAAAGTGCAGACTTTGGAGCCAAGAGGCAGCCTACTCAGGTCAAGTCTCAGTTCTGGAACATTCTGGCACATTCCAGCTCTGTGATCTTAGCCTTTCTGTGCTTACATATACTAATCTGTAAAATAAGAATGAACTAGTACCTCCTTCACAGAGTTGTTAGGGTAATTAAATGTGTTAACATTCATTAAAGCACTTAGAATAGTATCTGGCACATTGTAAATATGTTTATAAATGGCTAGTTCTGGCCATATCTCATCTGCAAACTCTTGAAGGGAAGGAATGTCGCAGTCTACTTTGGTGTCCTAAACCTAAGTGTGGTACTTGGTACTTAAACCTAGCATGATACTTAGCACAATTAAGGGCTTAAGATGTGTGCTGACCGTAAGAATCAATACTATGCTAGCTGAGTGCTTCTTAATATTGGATTCTAAAGTAGTGAATAAATTTTGGGGGTCCAGGGTGGGAAAATGAGTACTACAAGGAAAATATAAAGGAATGGATTACGATAGAAAACCAAATCACTCTAGAAGGAGTATGGAGTAGTAGACTGAAAGAAGTACACGCATTCTGGAGTGACCGACTCTGACTGTGCCGCTCACTAGCTGGATGGCCCTACGCCCCTTTCCCTGACCTCCAGTCCAGGTTTCCTCTTCTGACAAAGAAAGACAATAATACCCACCCCTATAAGTTTGTTATAGAATTTAGAAGTAATAGTTTGTGTTATTATGTGCCAGGCACTGGTCTAAGCTCTTTTCACATTATCTCATTTAATCCTCACAATAACCCCAACCGCAGTGGGTTGAATTGTGTCTCCCAAAAAGATATATTGCAGTCCTAACCCCAAGTACTTGTGAATCTGACTTTATTTGGAAATAAGGGCTTTGCAGCTAGAATCAGTGAAGATGAGGTCCTGCTGGATTAGGGTGGGCCCTAATCCGATATGACTGGTGTCCTTATAAGAACAGGAGAAAAGAACACAAAAAGAATGGCATGCGATGACAGAGGCAGAGATTGGCTGATGTACCAATAAGCCAAGAAACACTAAGGATTGTGAAGCTGGAGAAGACCAGGAAGGATCTTCTCCTAAAGCCTTCAGGGTGAGGATGGCCTTGCTGTCACCTTCTAGCCGACAGAACTGTGGAAGAATACATTTCTATTGTTTTAAGTCACCAAATTTGTGGTAACTTGTTATGGCAGCCCTAGGAAACTAACACGGGTACCATTTTGACAGATGTAGAAACTGAGGCACAGAATGGATAAGAAGCCTGACAGAACTCTCAGGACTTGAAACCAGGGCTGACTCTGGAGTCTGTGCTTCTGATTATTAGATGATATTCAGCTGGCTTCCGGGTAACTTCATTGTTTTTTGAGGGGAGCACAAAAGTTTTTATTTTCAACTTTTACATTTTGATATACTGCACCATTCTCCGTCCCCAAGAGACATTATTCTGTGGCATCAGCGTGATTTTGTCACGTGCTTATCTGAAGTCACATCCTCATTAGCCCAGCTGAGTCTATGTTCAAATCTTGTAATTTTCATAAGCCTCACGTAGCAAGGCTCCCAAGCCCAGCTGGGTACAGCAGGCTGGTAGTGAGGTTCTTCCTCTGTGGCTCTTGGGGAGAATGTTCAAATAGCATCTGCCTCCCAGACCACAGCAGAAGCAAGCTGCTGGATGCGGAACATTTTATAGCCCCTCTTACAGGATCCTGCTGACTTGAAGAGAGAATAAGGAAGTGAATAAATGAAATCTGAATAATTGCCCACAAGCTTTACCTTTCTATTCCATCAAAGTAATTTTTCTAATTGCAAACATTGGAAAGATTTTCAGATTTGAACATCATCTTCATTTATTCCATTCTCTCTCCCTCTGTCTCACCCACCATCACCACCACTACCCGAAATGCATGCCTGAGAAAGGAGACTAGAAGAGCAGAGGCTTTCCAGCCCTGGCGTAATCTAGGCTTTGTTTAATTAGCCATACCTTATAAGACACAGAAGTTTACTGGGTAGCCACCATCTACCTCCCTGGTTCTTTTTACCCTATGACCCGCAGCTGTACCAAGAGCCTCCTTGCCCTTATTCCCCAGAGAACGTGTAGCAATACAATCCATGCAGGAGCGCTGGCTCTTGGTTTTCAGATGCAGGGCAAAAGGAAACCTATTCATCGACCTCTGTGGGCTCCAGGCGGCAGCAGGTTGTTATTCAACTTGATAAAAGCTTCTATCCCTGGGGGAAAACTCCTCCATCCTGGCAACCATGACCCTGACTCGAGACTGTAAGCTGAGCCCAGGCACACCTGGACATCTGACAGATGAGCCAGGCTCAGAAAAGCCTCTGCTGACAAGCTTATCGGACAGCAGACACCTGCAGAGGGGCCCACACCATTTTTTTGTGAGGGCTCTGACAGCAGTCTTGATCCAACAGGTCTGTGCACAGTCAAAGGAAGATTACCTGGAGATTCACAAAGGAGTTGGATTATGCCAAGCCTGAACGTCATGCTTGGAAGGAAATACAGTCTCCCATTCATAACACAGGCTCTGTTCGATGGAATTCATTGTACACCCCTTACTGGTTTTGTTCCAAATCAAATCTTCTTTGTCTTGGTGAGATAAGGGTGAGGGCAAAGGCAATTTAGCTTTATTAAGCCTACTATGTGCCTGCATAGGAGTGGGAGATTTCCATTTAGCATCCTGTGTAATCCTGCCCGGAACCCATGTAACAGAACTGTGGTTACTGTTATCCTGATTTTACAGACAAGAGAAGTTAAGTCACTTTGCAAGATTGCACAACTAATTAGTGGCCAGACAGGATTTGAAAAGAGTTCTCCCAAGTATTTATGTCCAGTAGCAGCTGTTGCCAAGCAAAGCAACTCCAGAAACCCAAGGCCCAGGGGGTTGGGGCAATTAATTCTTTTTGGGGTCCTTCATTAGTGGGCTCGTATTATTACGCATTGGCTCCATGGAGAGTCAACCTGCAGGCATGACCCCATTACCCAGAATCCCGTATAGCACGGCCTGGGATGACCTGAGTAAACGCTGACTCTGTGCTAACCACAACTACAGACAAGTGGTTCTATTGCATTAATTTAGAGGCACATTAGTTTATGCTTTAAAACAGTGGTCCTCAACTGGGGGCAACTTTGTCCCTCAGGAGACATTTGGCAATGTCTGGAAACATTTTTGGCTGTCGGAACTGGGAGTGGGTGTGCTATGGGCATCTAGTAGGTAGAGACCAGGTGTGCTACTGAGCATCTGAGACAGGCTCCCAGGAAAGAATGATCCGGCACAAAATGTCAGTAGTGCTAAGTTGAGAAACTCGGCTTTGAAATCATATCCCACCATACATGGGAACTTCTGAGCACAGTGGCCAGCACACAGCCATCAATATAATACATGCTTATTTCTCACCAAGCTTTACTACATGACGTCTAAGCTGGCGATCCTTGATAGGGGCCCTCGCCGGGGGAAGCGAGTAGAAACTGGATGCTGCCGTCCTCTCGGTGACTACACAGGTCCCTAGAGCCAGCACGCACCAGAACCTGGCCGGTTGGCTGCTCCCCTAACACCAATTCTCTCTTTGTGCGTATAACTGCTTATAATGGCATACGTTCATTGAAAGGTTTTTGTTCTTGGTTTCTAGAGGAGACAAGGTATGCGGCTAACCGTGGGGGGCAGGAACTGATCTCTGAAAGAAATATTTACGGAGCGCGAACTCTCAGACTTTGGAGGGTGTAACAGCAGTGTTGCCAACAGAAAAGAGGGGTCAGACCTGCCTTTTGAATCGCAGCTCGATCCCTTCTCAGAGCTACCATCTCCTAAACAAGAGTCATCTAAAACAAGAGGCATCATTCTTACTTTTAAGAATTAATTGAAATAATGAATGTGAAGTGCCTATCACAGCAGGTGGCATAATAGACACTTAAATGGTCCTATGATTAGGAAAAGATTAGGACAGGCTGGCCTTGGAGGATTGCCTGAGGTACGGCCTGTTTGTTGTAAGAGTGAGCCGAGTGCTGTTTGGAGGGCTTTGTTCACCTTCCCACTGGTCCCCACGTACCCAGGCACCTGCCTGAGCCGTCTGAATGGCGCCATGAGTTGGGATGGCCTCTCCAGGGCTGCCTGATTGTTCGCAGTAGTAGAGTCGAGCCAACCCTTCCTGAGGCACGTCTTGAGGATTGGAAAAACACCTAGAGGGCCTGCAAGAGTGTATGAGAGGGTGCTAGCCATGAACCTGTTCTCCTGCCACCTGTAGGGAGGCAGCTACGGTGCAGAAGATGGTATGTAACTCTAAGTTCCACTCCCGCACTAGCTGTGTGACCCTGGTTGAGTCATTTATACTGTGTGAATTTCAATTTCCTTGCCTCTAAAGTGGAAAATGTAGCAACTTCATGGTAGTCCTGTGAGGATTCGATGACGATGATGATGCTGATACATAATCAATATGACTGTAACTGGCTATAGTGGCAACTTGATAAAAGTCAATATATTTGTTTTTGTTTTATTTTTTTCTTAAGGAACAACTAAACTCCTCATGCAACTGAGGATCTGCCTTGATGGTTCTACTTCACCTGACTAAACACGCTCACCCCCTTACCTACGGACTTGATCCTTCTGCTCACGCGAGGCAGCCACTTCCTTTTCTCTATCTATGTTCATTCTCACCGCCACCTCCACACCTTTGCCAGTACTGGGCTACTCAGAGGAGACTTTGTCTTTCCATCCAAATTCTCTCCCTCTCTTGAACCACAGCTCTGGTCTATCCGTCCTGGTCACTCCATCATGATTCTCTGAGCACCAGAGAATGACTGCTTTGCCTAGTGGAATGGCCATGCCCCTTGTGGGTGTCATGAAGGGCCAAGATGTAGAATTTATGGACTTCCTACTTTGTTTAACGTGTTTGTATCTGAGGATATCTATTAAATAGAGACAGTTAATGTTCTTTCTTTACTTACTATATCCTGCAAGAACTCTTTGCGCAAATTTCAACTAATAGGCTTTCTCCCTATAAAATACAGTTGACCCTTGTGTAACACAGGCTTGAACTATGAAGGTTCACTTATACATGGATGTTTCTCAATAAATACCTATAGTGTTTTCAATTATGGTTGGGAATCCACAGTGTGGATATAGGGGGCTGAATGTATGCATTGATCCATTTTATATGGGGGACTTGAGCATCTGCAGATTTTGGTATCTGCAGGGTACCCTGGAACCAATCCCCCATGGATACTGAGGTATAGCTAAGTTTTGGGGGAGTCAAAAGTTGTATGTGGATTTTCAACTGTGCAGGGGGTCAGTGCCCCTGGCCCAGCATTGGTCAAGAGTCAGTTGTACTATTTAGCAGAACTAAGTGTGCTTACATATCTCTTGCCTCCTCTAAGCCTCAGGGGCCGTGTGATATTTGGCTTTGTATCTCCAGACTTTAACAAAGAGTCAGAAATAAGGTCGGCAAACTTAGCAACTTTGATGAATGAATGAACCAATACCTTGGTTTTGTGATAACAAACTTTCTTCCCTTCTCCTCCACCAAATTCCCCATCTCATGAAGTTCTACAAAGATGATAGAAGAAGTGGACAGGTAGGCATTCAGGCTTCTTCATGGCATTCCTGGGAATCACACTGGAATCTCTGTCATCTATAGTCCCCTCAGCAGAATGCATAGCATAGGCACACCTTGCTATTTTCACAAGGGAGAGGGAACTGAGCCTTACTTTTCTTCTCTTCTCCTGAGTATTCCCTGGACAGAGACGTGCTCTGCCCATAATAGATGCATTTTTTTTTTCAGCAGCCAATCTATAGGCTGTTGTCCAAATGAAATGTGGACTCCAAGGTCTGGTTAGGTTACCTTGCCCATACATTTCAGTCCGTTACCTTTTCAGTTGAGAACTTCATGCTACCTTCAATTATTCTTCAGCTTGTTTTGTTTATTTGTCCTTTGTATTATTTTACCTTTTCTTTTATTTTTAAAAGCATGCGTCCTGATTGAGGATACGTTTTCAGAAGGCATTCATTGAACTTCTCACTGTCTTCAGGCCTAGGTAAACAACAGGTGCTCCCTCAAGTGTTGCGGAATCCAGTGGGGTTAAACAAACCCCTTCCTTTCTAACTCATCTTCCTCCTAGCTTAGCCTGATGAATAAGGCCAAAACATAGCAAAATAACTCAGAGTGGGGATTTTTTAAGTGAAAAAGAAAATTCAGGTGAATTGAAAAGTAGAAGAGGATGGCAGAAGAGGATAAGGATGAAAGCACCAGTGCTGACGACCACCCCACCTGCTCCTCCAGCTCGCAATGAAAAGAAACCAAAGCCATCAGATTCACTTCAATTGCTCTCCTGGCCTGAAATGGCTCCCTCCCCCAGGCCCGTAGGAAAATTCAATTAAAGGGTCCATCTGCGAGGCAGCAGCTAGCAGCTGAAGAGGAATGACTGTGGGGAGGCCCACATTTTCATCAAAAAGAGCCCCTGTCCTTCTAGTCCGCCCTCTCCCGCCTGTGGCCCTCCCCCTCTTGCCTATTAGGCCCAACCCTTACCTCACAAGGGCAATTCTCTCCAATTAGGCCGGCTCAGAGAAGCAGCTTTCATCTGCTCCTTTCAGATGCATGCACGTCAAAGACTTGGTACATCCCACAGACACTGGCCTGGCTGGGAGAGAGCAAGAAAACCCACAGAAAAGCCCACAGAGGTTGGGGATCGGACGCCTCTGGCCCAATTAATCCCACTGCATCAGCTGGCTTAGTGGCCAGCCTACTGCTGTGCACGAGTTCTGCAGGCTCCTCCAAACCAAAGGCAGGATGCGATAAACAATAAAATAAGAGAAAACTCACCACCAGGCAATCTTTCTTGGTCTCAGTGAGAAGCAAAGAGAAAGGCAGAAAGGAAGGGTTAAATGGAGTAACCTCCAGAAGGAACCTGCACCCTCCTCAGCCTGCTAGGACACAGGGCTACCTCCCTGCTTAGTGTTTGCTTTGGATCGTGGGAGTGGGCCACACTGCTGGCTGCGGGGAAGGTGGGGTTGGTGGCCAAGGGGCAGGTGAGAAAATCACCATCCGCTGGCTAAGTGCTGTTCTGCCAGGATTCACCCGGGCTATTTGAACATGAAGGATGGTCCTTCCAGGGACCAAGTGACACTTCCTTCTCCCCACATTCTCTTCAAAATAAGCAACGCTCATGACAGTGTCTATAGGGCAAGACTGAGCAGACCCCACAAAGGCCCCTCAGCCCTATATCCCATAGTGTCCCATTGTCCCCTAAAATGACTCTTTGTTTGCCTGGGGGTCTTCTCAGGTTTCTTTCCCACTTCTTTCTGCCATCTTGTGATTATTTTTGATTAGAGAACATAGGGAAGAGGGTCGCTCACTGCCTTCGTCTACCAATTCAAGTGACAGGAAGTGGAATCCTTTCAGTATGAGAGAGAGTTGACTTGTTAATGCAGGTCTTCTGTGAGGCTGAGTGCTTGGGACCCTAATATGTGGCTGGGGAATGGTATCTGTATTAGTATTCTAGGGTTGCCACAACGAAGTACCACAGAGTGGGGGGCTTAAAAAAACAGCAAGTTATTTTCTCACAGCTCTGGAGGCTCAGAACCTGAAATCACGGTATTGGCAGGTTGATTTCTTCTGAGGTCTCTCTCCTTGGCTTGTAGATGGTCGTCTTCTCCCTTCACGTGGTCTTTCCTCTGTGAGCGTCTGTGTTTTATTCTCCTCCTCGTATAAGAATACCAGTCATGTGAGATTAGAGTCTACCCTACTGACATTATTTTAACTTAATTGTGTCTTTAAAGACTATCTCTAAATATTGTCACATTCTGTGGTGCTAGGTGTTAGGACTCCAACATAAGAGTTTGGGGACGGGACACAGTTCAGCCCATGACTGTGCTTTGGAAGTTCTGCCTAAAAATGGACTTGTTATTGGTCAATTTAACTGTTTCACCTCAGAACTTTTAGGGCTCTGAGGAGACATCAACTTTACAAAGAACTGGAACATTCTCAGGAAAGGCCTTCCATAGGCAGTATTAGTGTACTCATATTTTATAAAGTAGAAAATGAAGTTTGGGAGACTATTTAT
This sequence comes from Rhinolophus ferrumequinum, assembly GCF_004115265.2. Lineage (NCBI taxonomy): Eukaryota > Metazoa > Chordata > Mammalia > Chiroptera > Rhinolophidae > Rhinolophus > Rhinolophus ferrumequinum. The sequence continues at coordinate 79,968,473 of NC_046292.1, forward strand.
AATTATATGTAAAATTGAATTAGAGAGATGCTATTCCACAAACAGCGTTCGTTTGATCAAGTCAGAATCTGGAAAATCCATTTCTTATCCTGAAGTGGTTAACGCATCTGACGGCCACATACAAATAGAGCGAGCGGCCTCGCCTCCCTTTCCAAGATCACATCTGTCGGGCCCCGCCAACCTCACCAGACACTCATCATTCTTCAAATGTGGCCTCGCTTGACCTTCCTTTCTCCAAGTCTCCGCACAGGTCGTTCCCTCTTCTTGCAATGCCCTTTGCCTTCTTAAACTGCGGAGTATCTTGGAAATAAAAGAGAGAACAAATCGGTTTTATAAACATTCTTTGATTTCTCTGCTGGGAGAAATGGTTCTAGTACAAATACAAGTCACTGGGTGCTGCTGGTTCAGTCTCCTCCCCTTGTCACTGTTCCCTCTTCCCTGCTCCTGATCACAAAGGACTCACTCAGTGGGTGGAAAGACGTAAAGATGAATCACCATACTATAAGTACTTGTGGTACCCTGTGTGTTCTTAGTCACTGTCCCCTGGGCATAACTCTTCTTGGGAGTCTGAGTAAAACTCTTCTGCTCCCAACTTCTTTTGAGAGCCAAACCACACAAGCCTTAAATCAAATTAAGCATGCTTGTCTAGTTGTCTGCAATGAGATGTGGGACTGGACAGACCTAAACTCTCGTTCTTCTGAGATTGCCAGTGTCCTAGAGTCCCAGGGAATGTCTGGCCCGACTTTCACGTGTGATCTGCATTCTTGGGGGGGAGGGGCTTATGCAGATTCGCCTGTGATGACCTTGTGCTTCACGGTCATGCTCACTATCCTCTTCCCTGGGCCTCTGACTCCCTGGAGCCTGGCTCTTCCCGTAAGAGGGGCAGTAGGCTCTCTTTCAGATTGCCAGGTTTAACTTGATTCCACACGTTTTGATTGTATGACTTTATTCATTCATTTAATCTCCCTGGACCTCAGTTATTCACATACGGATCCAGAATAGCGCTTGGAACCAAGCGTGTGTTCTATGAGTTCTCATTGTTGTTGTTAAAGGTATAATAACATTTTAAACTCCTACGTCTCAAATGGCTTCAAGACCTTTGAATTCCTACAAATCATAATTAGGATGTTTAGGGATGGCATCTAGAAAGAAGCAGCATTCAAAGCTCTCTGATTTCACGTTCTATTCATTTGCCTTCAAGCAAAGAAAATTAGGCATCTCTTTTCTCCCAGGATATCAGATAGCTACCTCCTGCTCTGCTTTTAGGAAATCTCCTGGAGCCCCAGGTATAGCAGGGGGTCTAACTGTGCTCACATGAAACTTAGTTTATTTTTTTCTGAATCGGTCGGTTGGGGATCCTCTGGGAATCTGTTTGCTTGACTGATCTACCCAGTGCCATTTGGTGGGAGAGGGAGGGACAAAAAAAGGAGGAAGGAGTTGTGTGATTTGTAGAGACAGGACGGCTGGGGAGAAGCACCATGCTTGGACTGATCTGGGGACTTGATGTGAAGCGATAGAAGCAGAAGGAACTGTTCACATGAAAGACTTTATGTTTTGGGCCCGGAAATAGCCAGAAGTTGCGAAGGAAATGCCTCTCATCGTTTTTGCATAGACTTCCATATCGCCGTGGCTACTCATGGCCGCAGCGTAGTGAGGGTGGGAACGACGCCTGCAGATGCTGTGTGAGGCCTAGTCTCGCAGAGTCTGGAAGGTGAGCAGAGCAGACAGACGGGCTCATGAGGGACTTCCAGGAGTATGTGTTGAGCAAGAGGGAATTATTGGATAAAAACCCTGGCAGGTCTAGCATTCCTCACTAAGCAGGTCAGGGTTTTTGATTAGCAAACCTTACCATGACATGTTTTAATCTAGAACGTCTCAAATACTAGGGACACTTGAGTTACGTGTATTTCTGGTGACATAATCTTCTCCCTTCAACCTCACTTTAGAGCTATGTCCAGGATAGAACGCCTGTGATGACTGAATCTAGAATATGAAGGAAGGGTGTGCTAGCTGCTTACTCAATTACCCCAAGAATGAGATTCACAAGTGTTTCTCTGTCTGTGTATCTATGACCCTGACCTTCAGCATTCATTGCTCTCTTCTTTCTAATCTTCTCTCCTCCCCCTCTATAGTTACAACAAAGGATGTAGCACAGGAAAGGTGGAGAGACTCTCACCACCATTTGATCAAAATGAGACATAGAGCTCCTATTCACTTCCAGCATTTTAGGTTATCTACAAAATATGGCTTTAAAATGATGTAGGTAATAGAAATATACTAATAAATCCAAAATGTGCTTGACCAAAACGTGGTTTTGTAATTTTGTGCTCTACCAAATCTACTCTGTAAGTCATTCATTTGAGGAAACACCAAGTGAGCCCCTGATGGATGCCAGGAACTGTGATTATCTGGTTCTTTTTTTTTTTTTTCCAGCATTAAATGACACGTATTGTTCCATATATCCTGAGACTCAAAAAAGAATGCTAAATAGACAAGCAAAACTCTAAAACAATTAAGAGAGAAGCTCACTTCTTTCCCAAGTGTAGCTGGGTTTTTTTAACAAGCAATTTATTTTGCTAAGTAGAGTTTCTCCATCATTACCTGCGATTGCACTCTATCCAGCAGAGGCATTATGTGCAACATGACAGAGAGGTAGATATTAAGTTTATAATATGTAGAGGAAAGCATAAGCATGTAAAACAAGAAATCTGAATTCCCCATGGTAAATTCATGGGCCCCTGAGTGAGAGTTGACTGTGTTTGTTTTAATTGATGCCTAATTTACGTATAGTGAAAGGTACAGATCTTAAGAGTAGAACGACATGAGTTTTGACAAATGACACACACATGTAACCCACACCCCTAACAAGCTATAGAGCATTTCTGTCATCCCAGAAAGTTTCCCCATGTCCTTTCTCAATTAACACTCACCCAAAATTTACTTTTAAGATTTATAAATGTCTTTATGTTTCAATCAAGAACTATCCTGTGGAATACTATTCTGCCATAAGAAAAAATGAAATAGTGCCATTTGTGACAACACGGATGGATCTTGAGATTACTATGCTAAGTGAAATAAGTCAGACAGAAAAAGTCAAGAACCATATGATTTCACTGATATGTGAGATATAAACCTGAAAGCAACAAAGGAACAAGACAAACAAATAAAGAAACAAAAACTCATAGACACAGACAATAGTTTAGTGGGTAAGGGGGAAGTGGGATGGTAGATGAGGGTAAACAGGATCAAATATATGGTGATGGAAGGAGAACTGACTCTGGGTGGTGAACACACAATGTGATACATAGATGATGTAATACAGAATTGTATTTAAAATTTGTTTAAAAAGAAGAAGAAGTAGTATTCTGGACACTTACAAAGTGGCCCTAAAGTTGTGAGTTTTTGTTTGGTCATGTTTAGATAGCTTATACAGCACCTACTTTGGACTTTCTGAATAAGTTTCACTAATTTCTGCTAGACATTTCTTCTTAGGGAAGGAATTCATAAAGTTGACCTACTGAGGACTTAGGAGGACACCATTTTTCTCTTCTTGGGCCCATTCAGCAATCACGCCTCAGCTGGACTCTTTCATAAAGAAATAAACACAGTAGGTCACTGTTGAATGCTGGTCCTTGAGCCTGCTCCTCTCTTCCATGTGAAAAAAGGTGAAAAGTTAACAGGCTGCTGTTGGGAGCCAACTCTCCATGGGTCTCTCACATTTCTGCATGTCTTGCAAACAGAGGCACTCACAGATTTTGTTCCAGACCATCATTTCAAAGCTATTTGCTTAGCAGACAGTCTTAGAAGATAAGAGATAGTGTCTCATTCCAAAACAAAGGGCAGATTTGTCCAGTACAATAAGGACAATGTCTTTCTCCAGGGCGGAGGGCAGGTTGTTGGCAGCCTATTATAAAAGATTCAGGTTTCCTAAGTCGAAGTTCCCCTCCTACAAAGCAACATCCTGAGCATGCCGGCATCCCCTGGCCCCCTGCACATTATCCTGTGGAAATTGGGGCTCAGGGAACTGGGGCAAGAAAATGCTGATCCTCCGGCTACCGGTAGTGCTATGAGAAAGAAACTGGTCTTCATCTAACTCAGGCATATCATGTCTTCTGCCAGCATCCACAAAACTGGTTAGTTTGCAGGTAGAGTAAAATCTCAGACTCCTTCCAGTTCCTGACAGCTACAAGCCAAAACTCTGTCTTTGGTGTGTTCTGTTCCAGTTAAATCACAACTTTATTTTAAACAGTTGGCCAGAGAAAATGGCTCATGGGCTAAGAGCATTCACTTTGAGTTCAAGTCCCAGCACAGGTGTGCTGTTCTTCCATCTAAAGCAGAGGGAAGCCGAGCACTTGGCTGCTGAGATAAGGAGTACATGGCCTGAGTGGGGGGGTTGCTCCAACTACCCCAAGCTCTAACTTCCCCGGTCTGATTTGCCCACTGCCGTCTTGCTTTACTTCTGTAGGCTGATCAAACCTGGCACCACCCTCACTTGTGTTCTCCTGTCACTAGGTCTCCTGATAAGTGGATAAGTGTGTGGACTATAAGCATTGCAGAAGCACTGCATTGAGACCATGAGTTGAATTTTTATTTTGTACTACAATTTTTGTAACTTTAATGTTTTATATACTTGTAAACATAATACATGATGATTGTACAAAACTAAGATTTAGAAAAATCACAAAAAATAATATAGAATGGTATAATCACCACCCATAGAAAGCACTGTTCAAATTTTTGTTGTATCTATCCAGATGTTTTCCTAAAAATATACATGTTGTATTCTTCTTTTTGGTTTGTTTTCTTCACCTTTTCTTCATTTTCCTAAACAGAACTTTCTTTTTTATTTTAACAGTATTAGTGCAGATATCTTTCCATCTCAACAGTTAAAAATGTGTTACATCATTTTAAATGACTATATAATATAGATGTACCCTATCCTTCTTTATTTAACCAGTGTTTTTTTTTCAGTGGACATGTAGGTTGTTCATCATTTTTCACTGTTATAAACAATGCTCATGACCTTTTCTCTCTGTCTCTGTCTGTCTGTCTATCTATCTATCTATCTGCACTGGTTTGAATATTTCTTTAGAATTAGTTCCCAGGAATGGAGCCACCCAGTCAGTTGTATCCAAAATGTTCCTTGCCCCAAGCTTGTCTTCCTTCCACTCTGATAAACTTTTCTTCAAATTATAAGGTTGTGATAATATGCCTGGAGATAGCAAATAGGTGTATTTCCTCATTATTAGATAGGTTTTATTTGGTCACAAGTGCAAAAAACAGCACATATTTGCTTGTGAAAAGAGGAATGCATTAGCAGAATCCAAATAATACTTCTCGAACCTGACAACAGGTCGTGGCTGGGCCTTAGAGACAACTAGAATGGAGAGTTCTTTTTACTTCACTTCTCAGTTTCTCTTGATTTTGATGGGCTGGTTCCTTTGTTTCTATAGGTGGGAAACATGGAAACAAATGGCTCCCAAGTTTTGTATTGTACGAGTATAACCCCAATTTCAAAAATCCTGGGGAAAAGACTCATTGACTTTGCTTGATTCCAGCACCCACCACTGGCCAAATCAACCATGGCCATGGGGTTCGTCTCATTATTCTAACACAGCAGATCCCATTACATCTATAGGGATGAAAAGACGCTGGGCAGACAGTTCCTTAGTTATCTGCTAAATCTTCCACAAACAAGTGCAGAACCAAAATTTAGTTGAAAATCTATTTGGATTTTATTCTTTGATCTGTTTTCTTAAATTGGAGATTGCTTTTCAAGTGAAAATTTTGGTGGCTTTAAAATGAAAAAATTTAAAAAGTCACATCCAAGACTATAGCAGAATATGAAATAATACAAGGAGAAAGTATAGAGAAGAATATTGGAGTTACATATATGAAATAACATGTATGGTTACATGTATGATATTACAGAGATAAATGAAAAATGATATTGTCTGTTGGTGTGATCATGTTAGAATACAGTATTTTTATTTTGACTTTTGCAAGTTGTTTAGTATATTTAGTAGTGGTATTAATTATGTTGAAGAACACAGGTCATAAAAAGATACTCTGTTAAATATTAATAATGTGATTCTACAAAAAGTATATTGAACTACAAAAAATTACATAATCTATTCTCTTGGGTCTGCATTGATGAGACACCAGGGACACCGGAATGTGTGTATTTTTGCCTCTGACTCTTTTCTTTCTTTTGAAAGATATCACCTGCTAGTTTTCTTCCAAAAAAATCTTACTCTCAGGAAACAACTAGTCTGAACAAACCTGTTCATCCTGCCTCCATATCTTTATTTTAGAAAATAATTTGTCGCCCCTTTTCTGGAGACAGCATGGATTGGGGAATTGTAAAGACCTAAATTTCACTCTCACCTCTGTCATTTAACTGGCCAACACTTGTCTGATGCTTATACTGCCCTAATTCTGTTTTATAAACTAAACATATCAAGGGTCTTACCCTTTCCCTCATTATTTGTGTGTCACCCATCTCTCCATATGACTCAAAAATCACCTCCCCTCTGCCAGCCCAGCGTAAGGGGGACTCTGTCCTCACTGCTTGAATCTATTCAACACTTGGCATCTCTGTTACTCATTTAGAAAGTTTATTGCTTTGATTCCAGGGTGATATTAAAAATATTTAACAACCTGTACTTCATGGTCACTGACTAATCACAATGGTCAGGACCACGACGGACAAGATTCTGGGGGACACCTGCAGTGCAAAGCATTGGAGCTTCCATTGCTAATCCCAAGAGTTTGGAAGAGGTCTGGAGCCCTGGGGGAGGAGCCATAACACTGGGACAAGGAGATGGGGTTCTCGGGAGACTTGAGGCAGTGTGTAGGAAAGTATTTCAACAACTTAACAATCACTATGAGTATAATTGTTTAAACAAACATCAGTTCTATTGATGTCATTTTCTTATAAGTATGCGATTTCTCTTCTTATTTGGATTGGAAATTCCTTGAGGTCTAAAATTATGCCTTAAACTTCTTGGTGTCCCATGTCATCCTTAGAGTAAGAATAGTATTTCTATGCCACGTGATTCATTAGATGTCAGGGTGGGGAAATCACCTGGTGCTCAGAGATGAGTAGTACCTGACACAGAAAATTGAAATTTAAGATCCACCCTTACCATGCCCAACACCAATTAAAAATTAGATTCCCTTTGAAATCTGAGTCCTTATGGGACCAACCACACAACTGGTTCCTCATTTCAGAATATCTGGAATTTAAAAACCTGGAAGAATGCTCCTTTAATGCAATTAGGATTTGTAGAGAATTTTGTCTTGTTGCTTTTGTTTTAAGTTCCAAAAAGTTCCAGAAAGCCCAATTGCTAGTACCTAGAAGTAACTATCACACAGTTTACTCCCTGTTTCGCCACTTGTGGTGGTGGTCGCAGTGTTAGGGAAAGCTGTATTTAGAATATACAAATGTCATGTGATGTTGAGACCAAAAAGGCCTCATTTGATATATGTCACATGGCTGTTGGTAGTTGAAAGAGTGTCAGTAGTACTTCCTTCAGGTATATTATAGGTTTTCAGGAACTGGGTTAGGAATTTGGCTACTACATAGTACACAACTTTCCCAGCTGCCTCATCTTTAAAATAAGGAAGATACTGGACTGTGTTTCAGTTATCTACTGCTGTGTTTCCAATCATCTCAAAAGCCAGTAGCTTACACCAACAACCATTCATTTGTCCACAATTCTGCAACTGAGCTCGAATTAGCTTGATGGTTCTTCTGCTGCTCTCACCGGTATTCACTCACGTGGAGGCAATCTTTTGGCAGCCTGGCTGAGGCCAGGCAGTCCAAGATGGCCTCACTCACCTGCCTGGTGGTTAGCCAGGGCTGCCAGCCAGCATCTCTCAGTTCTCTCCCATGTTGACTTTCCAGCAAGATATTACAGGTTTCTAACGTGGTGCACCAGTGTTCCAGAAGGAGACTGCTGCAACGCGTAAGCACTTATCAAGCCTTTCCTTGCATTACATGAGCTGATGCCCCTTTGGCCAAAGCAAGATCCATGGGTGGGCCCAGAGTAAATGTGGGAGGCAACTACGTAGCGTGCGCATCACGGAGGCTACATTTATGTCACAATCGACCACAGACTCCATGACCTCTAAAGTCCTTTCAGCTCCACCATTCTATTCTACATTTTTCTGGGGATGTGAGCTCTCAGTTTTGAATCTCAGGTATAGAAACACATCTGGAGCACGAACTGCTCCACACATCTGGAGCCTACAAATTCCCTACGATCACCAAGATGACAAAATCGGGATGATCTTTCCCCCTGTGACACACAGCCCTTTCATACAGATTGGCATTTTTGTTAAAATTTAAAATGTTTGTCCCTTTAAGACTGCACTATGCATTTATTAGGTTGGTGCAAAAATAATGGCAGTTTAAAATGTTAAAAATAATTGCAAAAACTGCGATTACTTTTGCATCAACCTAATGCTTTAGTTAGATGTCACTGTGCAAAACTATAGCAGAAAGAGAAGAGTTAAAGAATGAAAGTTGAACCTGTGTGTTTAGGAAATAATTTCACATTAATCTGCACTCAAGGTGTATTAATAAGATCATAGAACATATCTTTTTGTTTGCGATAGCAGACTAAACTCATGCATATACTTGTCCTCCCTCACCAAGTCTCATCTAAATTACCAAATATATGTTTTAAAATAAGAAAGCCATACAAGCATTGGGAAACAGAAAAGGGTATGCTCAAATACAAAGTAGATGAGATTAGATTTGACTTTCTCAAAATCAGCACTTATTGACCCTTTGGACTAGATAATTCTTTGTCGTGGGGACTGTCCAGAGCATTGGAGGATGTTGAATAGCATCCATTGCCTTTACTCACTAGATATCAGTGACACCCTCTTAAGTGGTAACAACTAAATATCTCTAAACATTGTCAAATGCCCTTAGGGGGCAAATTTCCCCCCAGTTGAAAACCACTTGGTTTAATGGATTGGGAGAATTGGAGCCCAAAACACAGGCAAGCGGAGGTTGCTTCAGAGGTAAGAGCCTTTCAGAAACTTCAGAGTCAGCTGTAGATGGAGCAGGAGTGGGCTGTGGAGGTGACAGACACCAGGATGATGGAAGAAGACCTAACTGCTAAAGAGCTGGGATAGTCACAGCCTTCTCCTCCTTGGCCCCCAGAGACTGGCTGGCTTTTAGGGATTTGCTCCTGAGCCAAAGCTCATAGAACTAACATTTAAATAAACTGAAGGATCTGGGAGGAAGAGCTTCTAGTTTAGATGTTGCTGCTGGAGAGAGAAGCAGAGACTGAAATGTTTACGACAGCATAGAAGGGAAAAAACAGAAACACAGCCCTGCTCCGAAGGAAAATGAAGACCCCAGCACAAAGCCTTCTTTCCTTGGAAATGATGAAGCCTCCAGCCATTTTGCCATCTCCCCACCACACATTGCTAACCCCCCTCAAAGCCCTCCAGTCAGAGGAAAGGTTTATGGAGTAAAGGAAGATTAAGCGATTGCAGAAGAAATGCAACCCAACTACTGAAACTGCTGTACTTACTAATTCATTCATAAATAACGATGATCAACAAAGGGTGTACCAGACAACTGATAACATCAACAGGGACGAAAGAGAAGAAAGACAAACAGAAATCAATACTATTAAAAATATTTTTCATCTATAAATCAGGTGAATGCAAATTAAAACACAGGGAAATGCATATTAAAACATCTCATTTTCACCTAGTAGAGAGGCAAAAACTAAAAAGAATGATAACATCCAGTGTTGGTAACGCTGTGAAGACATAGATATTCTTATATATTGTCTGTGAAAAGACAAAACCCTTTAGGAAATTAATTTGGAGATAACCATCAAAATTACAAATATATAAACACTTTGACCCAGAAATGCTCCTTCTAAAAACTTTCCTACAGAAATATTCATGTACACAAAGACATATGTGCAAGGATGTTTATGGAAGCACTACATGCAATATAAAAAAAATAAGGCATAACTTAAGTGGCTCTCACTAGAGGAATGCCTGATATAATTATTATATAGAATATTATGCAGCCTATTAGTAGGATGCAAAAAACCTGAATGTACTGATAAGGAAAGATGTCAGTTATTAAGTGAAAAGAGTAAAGCTCTGAACAATATGTATGTTGTGATGTCATTTACGTACCAGAAAAATTCCTGCGTGTTCATATGTGCACATGCACACACCTGGTGTATAGAAATGCATAAGGGGTTGGGTAGGGAAGAGTAATAGGGAAGGGTCATTTTTATAAGAGGCACATGATACCTTTGTAAGCTTAGAAACAACTTTTACAAAGAAAAGTAACAAAGAATGTCAGCTCTTACGGAGTTTATAAAGATCATATCTACTCCTTTTATTTTAAGACAAGGAAACTGAAGTCCCAATCTGAATCAAGAACACCAATATTCTGATACCTAATCTTACATTCTTTCCATTCATCATATTCCTTTTAAACTTCTAAGACTTTTATTATTTTAAGCCATTTATCACAGCTGTTATCTTCATTGTAATTTTGCTTAACAACAACTATGACTTATAACGTATTTATTTAATATATTTTATAGAATACGTATGCCCTTTACATGAGATTTCAGGTATTATGAAAAAATCCTTACGTAATTTCTTTCACCAAGCATAAAATTTTCACATGATTTGTATTTACGGTTTCCCGGTAGCAGATCAAATCATATATTTGTTTTGGTGGTTAGTGCAGACATTGAATGCACAAGGGAGACAGCAGGAGTGGTGTGAGGCCACGGGGGACAGAATCCTGTGCCAGATGCTCTGTGGGAGGTCCACACTGCTCTCAAAAACTGCCTTCCACCAAGGGTGAAATCTTTGCGAGAAAAATGCAAAGATTTTTATGAACCAAAGGATGATTAAGGACGAATAAATACAATCCTGTCTGAGAATGTAAGAGAAAAGGGTGGGCAAGGTGGAGATTTCATTTCAAGGGTGTAAGATATACATTTGGAACGGGCTTCCAGGTAGGTCAAGTTAGAGCCAGACTTTGAAAGGATGGAAGCAACTTCAGGATGATCCATGCTCTTTCTCTCCCGGAAGAATGTCAGGTAATTTGAACAGGATATCAGATCAGATTTCTTTTGCCTCATTTCCACTTACTCAATATGGTTGATCCCAAGAACCTTGTGAATCTGAGCAGAAACAAACAAAAACCACAGCTGACCCACTTCAGAGATGTAGAAACTTAGTAAACGATCATGTCCTAAGACATTGACTAAAATTTTTTGCAAGGCTAAACATGGACCCTCTTTAACCTTGAAACAAATTACTCAACATCTTAAAATAGATGCAATTTCACACAATTACTTAGAATTTGACCAACATGTCTACTACTCATTCACTACCTTTGATCTATCTTTAAAGTGACATTTTTATTTTCAAATATAAGCCATCCTGCTCAGCATTTGGTATAAGTGCAGATGAAATGTGCTCACATAAATGTATATATTCTATGTCATTTAGAGCTGGAAATTTCTCTAAGAGATGGTCAGTACCATGTTTCCCCAAAAATAAGACTTAGCCAGACCATCAGCTGTAATGCGTCTTTTGGAGCAAAAATTAGCATAAGACCCAGTCTTATTTTACTATAATATAAGGCCGGATCTATAATATAATATGATATAATATAATCTAACATAACATAATATAATATAATGTAATATAATACTGGGCTTATATTAATTTTTGCTCCAAAAGACGCATTAGAGCTGATGGTCAGGCTACGTCTTATTTTCAGGGAAACACGGTACAATCCACGGCTGTCAAAACATCACCAAAATGCTCCATAGGGGAAATATCATGTATAAACAGACGCTGTTAATTTTCTCCTTTATTTTCTTTACATTACATAGAAAAGCAATCAAGACAATTTCTTCAAAGGAGGAAGGATTCTGCTTACTCGCAGGTGAGCTGTCTATTTGGGAGTACAGCACCTTTGGCAGCAGGCGCTCGTGGCCCTCAGAAGTGCTTTCTGAGTTGGCAGGAGGAGAGGGGAAGGACGGCAGCGCTGATGTCACCAGCTGATAAGGCCAGGCAGCAGCCCAAACCTCCAGATCAATAGGGCTGCAGACGGCTGCCGGGCAGACAGCCTGGTGTCTGCTCTGATTTCACTTCCTCCCTGGTCATAGCCCATCGTTATGGTCATGAGGGTCAGAGGAGAGAGTTTGCATAGGTTTCAGATACATGTAGCTCTTGTCCCTATGGAGGTGACCATGATGTGAACTTCAGCTGAACAAATGAAAAACATGGGCCTCCACCCCAACCCAGACATCAGAGTGTGCACCCACCAGTCTTGCTTTTGGTGGGAGTTGGTGCTATGTCCAGGCCAGCTCCATGGGCCTGAGACACGGGGCAGTCACACAGGACTCTGTGCTGGGTTTCAAGTTCTGCTGTCGCCATCTTGAAATCCTTATTAATTCTTTAACAAGGGGTCTTGCATGATCACCTTGTGGAAACTGGGTTCCGGAATTATACACCCAGTCCTGCCTGCACTCTTGGATTTCTCACTCTGGTTAGGGAAAGTGTATATTTGAAGGGCTTTGACGATGTTTTTTGTCGACTTGCTCTGGGTATTCATTGAGAAGAAAAAGGCCCTAGTTTTCCCACTGCAACTCACCTTCACGTCAAAAGAGAATTCTCCAGACAGCTCTTTTTACACTGTCTCTACCAATGAACAGTATTAAATAGAAGCTTCAGAGCGCAGGGCTGGAGGGCCACAGTAGCCTTGGGTGTAGGGGCTTGTCTGACTGCTTGATCTTGGTCTTCCTCGGGTGGACGCGTCAAAACCCCAGATTTGGAAGCACGTAATCATCTTGGAGCGTGCTAGGCATTTTATTTCCAAAGTGGATGATTCCCACCAATTAGAACGATTTGGACTATTTAATTGGTTTTGCTTTAAAAGCTTCTGGGTTTATAAACTGAGATTAGAAATAAACAAACTCCAAATCTCTCACCTTTTGGTCTACAAGGACATCCTTAGCTATGAACTCCCTACTTGTCAATGAGGCAGATGAGACAGAAGACACTGAAAGAGCTGTGAACTCTTCCTGTTCACTGTTTCACAGTGCTCGTTTAGAATCTTGATTCAAGTCTTTTATCCATCGGCAGTGTTACCTTCTCATCCCTCATCTTGGGTTGAAGAAATGTCAATCCCATATGCCTATGCAGTTCTAAACACGTCAGAGCCTGGGCTAGCAGAGCCAGCCAGGGGGAAGGGCTGACGTAGTTCATAAATTAAAAGAGAGTACTCAAAATTTCTCTTAAAAAGATTTTATAATTTTAATTTTCATCAAAGTAATACATGTACATAATATAAAAGGACAAAGAGGCGTATAAAGAGGGCATATATAGAAAAAAGCATTCCTTTCTCCTGCCTTTCACAATCCCATACTCCCAGGCAATCAATTTTAATTCTTTTAGTGTTATTTTTGGTATTTACCTCCACTTTTCTAATTAACATGTGTATTATTTCTTTGTTTTTATAATTTAGATATTACCTATTGACTTCTTGTACAGAAGCTATATGGGAAATCTTACATGGAAAATCTCACAGACACCCATAGTCACACGTCTGTACATGCTCTCCCCGACATCCTCCCAGCATAGTTATGTGGTAATAACCTGGTCAAATTACGATTAGAAGTTTACAGCATTATGACTAGAAATTTTGTTCACAATGGAGACACATAGTAATAACATAGGATGATTATATTTTCTTCTACAATGATTTGCTTTTCCTGGAGTTAATAATTGGTTTCCTTATTGCTTAATTTTCTATGTTCCTATAACTAATATTTCTTTCACATTTCTAAACAAAAGAGATTCTTTGCTTTTGTTAGAAATATGCCCCCTAGAGTCTGCTACTCTTTCTGACTTGATACACAGTTATCGTCCTGGGATCCGTTGTCATCATCTTCTAGAGAATTAAATTTGCCCCCTCCTTTCAGGGAGTCCCAGTTCCTGGACCCCATGTCCTCCTTTCTCAGTTTATTCGCTTGTTTTGGTGGAGAATATTCAGCAAGGCATTGAAGGTAAAGTTTCAGACATTGCATATTTGAAACATCTTTATTTAGCTCTCACACTTGTTTGATCATTTGACTGGAACAGAATTTTCAGTTGGAAGAACTTCCCTTCAGAATTCAAAGGCATTTATGCCCTGTCTTCCAGCTTCCCATGTTGCTATTGAGAAATCCACTAGTGACCGTGATTTCTGATCTTCACAACTTGCTTTCAAAAGCTTTTGGGACCTTCAGAATTTTCTGATTCCCTTGTTTCCGTCCTACCCTCTTTTGTGCCTGCAGTCCCCAAGCCCAAGGCTCCTTTATTTGAATATCTCTAAGGGGCTAAACCTCTGTTCCTCTGCAAGAGTGGGGCAGTGTAGTCACTTGGATCTGTTACACTTCACATCAGTCTTCCCGCTACACCCCTGATTGCAGATTACTTGCCTCCAGAACTGTGATATAATAAATTTCTGTTGTTTAAGCCACTAAGTTTATGGTACTTTGTTACAGCAGCCTTAGGAAATTAATACCATATAAAATTCCATCTATACCAAAAAGTTTATCCATAAGAATTATGTCTGTGTTCATAATAAGTTTGACCAAATTCTGTTTTTTAAAAAATGTACTCATTGACCAGGGCATACCAATGGGGGCTCCTGGACAGGCACTCCTGCCTGTCTGTTCGCAGAGCTTTTGTCACCAGAACCTGGTGCATAAATCCTGCCCCACTGAAGGGAAGAACATTGTCCTTCCCATGCTGTCCAGTTCCTCTGAAGTAGTGACCTCTGAGCAGATGAGGCTCCCATCACGTGGAACCAGGCAAGGCTCCACAGTATGTCCCATGCCCTGAGCACAAGGGCTTGGCAGCAGGGGAGAGCAGGGAACTGTGCAGAAACTCAGGCAGCTAAGCCACGGGGTTCTTATAATGGACATGAGCCCAGGAGGACATGGTGGCATGATAAGACAGAGTGTCCAGAGGGAGCAGGTCAAAATAAGAACTCTTAGTGGCACACACATGTGAGAATGGGCAGAAGATGAGCCAGCAAAGGAGACAGAGAAGCAGTTGGCAGAAAAGTGGCAGAAAAATGAGTCTCAGAAGCCGAGAAAAGGGAGCTCAAGGTAAGGGCATCAATGGGGTCCAGTACCCCAGAGAGGGCACGAGATAAACACTGAGATGAGGCGCACATTTGTGAATTGGGAGCCACTGGCCTTTAGACAAGCCATCTCTGTGCCATGGGAGCTGGGTTAGCACAGAATGAGAGGCAAACCAGAGGTGGAGAGAATATGAGTATGTATTTTAACAGGATCTCGTGGTACAAGGAATGAGAGAGAGGGAGAAGATGGTAGTTTGAATGGAGAGGGTTTGCTCTCATCATTTGTTAGTTTATTTTTAAGGTTGGGGAAAAGATTAAATGTTTGTGTTGTGAGGAGAGGAATTTGTGGAGGGGGAGAGACTGAAGCAAGAAGAGAGAAGAGATGATTGGAAAGTCTAGAGGCAGAGGCAGGAGCATGAGCTTCGCAAGGGAAACACCATGTCCACTGAGCCGAGAAGGAAGTGCATGTGGATACAGAGCTATTTGTAGGGTCTGGGTGGGAGGGAGGTGATGGGCAGGAAATTGACAGAGATCTGAACTTTATTTTGATAGGAAAGTAGGAAGAAAGGTCAGGGGAGTTCCAGTTCCTTCCAACACTGTGACTTAGGACAAACTGGCTCCATTTTCAAGATCAGTCTTAGAGAAACAGAGAGGGAAAAAATTGAAAAAATGAAATAAAATTTATTAATAAAAAGATAAGTTAAAAAAAATCAACTTCTTTTAAATAAAAGCTCCAAAAAACTCATGTGTTGAAGAAGAAATCATAATGAAAAATTTAAAACTACTCAGGACTACATGATAATAAAAACACTAAATATTACACCTTGTGAGATGCAGGGCGGCCAGATGGCTCAGTTGGTTAGAGTGCAAGCTCTTAACAACAAGATTGCTGGTTCAATTCCCAGCTGTGCTCCCTGCAACTAAGATTGAAAACAGCGAATGGACTTGGAGCTGAGCTGCGCCCTCCACAACTAGATTGAAGGACAACTGATGGGTCCTGGAAAAATACACTCTTTCCCAGTATTCCCCAATAAAAAATTAAAAAACAAAAATCTGTGAGACGCAATGAAAGTGGAATCACGGTAAAGTCAAAGCATTCAATGCTTTTGGTAGAAAAGAAGAAAGGATGACAAAAAAATGTCTACCTTAAAAAGTTAAAACAAAAGAATAAGTCAAAGAGAACAGAAAGAATAAGATTACAAAAAAGACAGTAGAAAGCAGTAAAGTAGAAAGCATAATGCAACAGAGAGGAGTAATAAAGTCTAAAGTTGATTCTTTAGAGGGATAAACAAAATAGATTAATCTTTGGCAAGCCTGATCAAGACAAAAACAAAACAAAACAAAATAAACCAGACGACACAAGTATTAACCCTGTGAATGGAGAGGAACCCAATGACACATAAGTAGGGTCCAAAAAGTGGAGAAGAGGAGAACACCATCAACAAGTTTATGCTGACGAATTGAAAATGTAGACAGAGTCGTCTAAACAGTATACTTTTTAGGAATTCAGGTAAGTGGGCTAAAACTCATAATTTTAAAAAGCAAAGCAATGATAAACACAAGCTTCAGTACAGCAGTTCCCTCTGGTGAGGAAGGTGAGGGAAAAGGACAGGAAAGAGGACATAAATAAAAGTCAGTTGTTGTCAGTGTTGGATGAGAGGTTCAAGGGAGTCTATTTATATTATAATTAGCTATTTCGTTCTTTTAAAAGACAGCCAATGATAAGAGTGTTTCAAGAACCAAGAATTATGATGACTCCAATTCTGTGCATTTGAGGCCCAAAAAGAAAATTTAAGAGAGAAAGTAAGGTCATTTGCCTCAGATCTAGGGAGCGTGATGGGGGCCGTACAGCTGCAGTGAAGAAGAAAAATTAAGGTATAGGGTAAAGCCAGACAAGAAAATGGACATGTGCCCAATGACTACTCTGACCAGCAGGATGATAAGTGCTTGGCAGTGTGGCAGGAGGCTGTACTGGAGGGTAAACTTGTTTTTCCACCTTTGTTCAGGTCAATGAGGTGTCTGAAAGTTACCATCATCTCTGTTCAGAAGGAAAATTATCACTGAAGCAGTGAATGGAGTTAGCTATAGCACACTAGCGTCTGGGAAAGGATGTGTAAACATCCTTTTGTGTTTTAAGGATTCTATATTAGTTTGCTAGGGTAATCATAATAAAGGATCACAGACTGTGTGGCTTAAGCAACAGAAATTTATTTCTCACAGCTCTGGAGGCTGGAAGTCCAAGGTCAAGGTGTCGGAAGAGTTGGTTTCTTCCGAAGCCTCTCTCCTCGGCTTTCAGAGGGCCACGTTCTCTTTGTGTCCTCACACAGTCTTTCCTCTGTGTGTTCACACTCCTGGTGTCTCTGTGTCCAAATTTCCTCTTCTTACAAGGACACCAGTCAGACTGGATTAGGATCCATTCTTGGCCTCATTTTAACTTAGACATCTTCTCAAAGATCCTATCTCCCCAGTCACATTCTGACGTACTGGGGGTTAGGGTTTCAACATATGCGTTTTGGAGAGACACAATTCAACCCATAACCAATCCAAAGGAGAAGTTTCCAGGCTCCAGGAGCAGACTGGGAGGAAAGCAGATTTGGGGTGCCCTGTGTCTGTGGGTTGGTACACGCCGAGTACTTGAGGATCAGCATGCAACCCAGAAGGTGAACTAGAGTGAGTGACTGCGTGAACGAGAAGTGTCTGGAATGGAGGAACCAGCCCATTGGAGCAGCCCTCCAGGTCACTAATCCTCTGCACTAATGCTCCCATCATAGTCACAGCGACAAACGACAGACTCTCATCCCCCAGGCCCCATGCAGACAGGGACTGTGGTTCTAGCACTGAGCACACTGGGTACACCTGGAGCCACACAAGTGACAAACACAATGAGCTGAGAAGAGAGTTATTATTGTCCACAGTGAACCACTAAGATAACTGAGTCTCAGCAAGGTCATGTGAATTGCCAGAGACCCAGGCCTAGTAAGTGAAGGAACCAGAATTCAGTGTAGATCAGCCTGACTCCAAACCATATACTTTCCATGGCGGGCATAGAGGCAGTGCTTTAAATTTTCCACAAGATCGTCTTAGACTCTGTGATGGTGAATTGTCTGTGTCCACTTGACTGGGCCACAGGTGCCCAGGTATTTGGTTAAACATTATGTTGGGTGTGTCTGTGAAGAGGTTTCTAGATGAGGTTAACATCTGAATCAGCAGACTGAGTAAAGCAGATTGCCCTCCCTAACGTGGGTGGGTCTCATCCCATCCGCTGAAGGCCTGAATAGAACAGAAAAGCTGAGTCAGGGAGAATTCTCTCTCTGCCTGTCTGCAAGTTGGGCCATCAGTCTTCTCCTGCCTTCGGACTCAGACAGATGAACTACGCAATCAGCTCTCCTGGGTGTCCAGCTGGCCAACTGCAGACTGAGGGGCTTCTCAGCCCCCATAATCACATACGCCAATTCCTTACAATACATTTTTATACCTATATTCTATTGGTTTTGTTTCTATGGAGAACATAGACTAATACAGACTCCCAAACACTTTATAAACATTTTTCCACATAGATTGATAAGCTATTTACAAATTATTCTTGTTGGCTCAATAAAAACGTCAACAAACTGTAATCTGATTAACTATTTCTAATGACTAAATCTAATTGAAAAAAAAATAGCATTGCTCTTAAAAACTGTTCTCTGTTTCAGGCTTATATGATTTAAGACTGGCTTTTCCCTAAACAAAGCCTAATGAAGGAGCTTTTTACTTTTTAATTCTTAATATCAAATTTGTGCTTGTCAGGTAAGGGGAAGAGACTGATGTTTGCTGAGCAACTACTTGGTGCCAGATGGTTGTATTAAGTCCTTACATATTATCTGTCCCGTGATTGTCATAAGCATTACCTTATTTACTCACTGTCTTTCTTGACAGCATCCATGAAAACAGGGGAATTACAGACAGAACCAGTTCCTTTGTTCTGGTTGCTCCAGTTAGTCAGAATTTTATAACTCCACAGAGCACCTTTAGCAGGCAAATTCCAAGGGCTGGATTCCAAATAGGTATGGATCAGGATGAACGTCTAAGGATATTAACAACTGGACACATGAAAAAGAGCTGCACGCAATGTACAGAGAAACCTGGCCAACTGGTGTCTCCAAGGTTCTGTCTTCTGCATCCTGCCAGGTTATCTGGTTTGTAAAGCAACACTCCCATTCAGGACTTCCAACTTCAGATGACGTCCCAACAACTGCCTGAGCGCTGTGGTTGTCAAAACCCTGGGTGTGCTTTCAGCCTTAATCACACTTTTCTGTAGCACATAAAAATGTAGTTGATGAATTTAACAAGAGACACATGTTTTCATTTAAATTACAATTAGCAATTAGAGAGTTAAGTGTGCCCTAGATAGAATATATAATCGTTGTAGTGTTTGTGGCATAGCTACCTTACTGTTGCTGTTTTCCTTTTATGTTTTGCTTTATGATTTTAGAGTAAATGTATGCAGAAATTGTGAGAGAAGCCCCAAACTAAATAAAACTGCTGGGTTGCAGTTATTTGGCTTCTAAAACAAGGTCACCAGTCTAGGCCCACTGCAGACTTGTTGTCCAGCGTGATTCTCTTTGTTTTAGCAAGTGTGAGAAGAGAAGGCATTTTACTTGCCCAGTTTGTTAGTGAGGGTTCCGGTATAAATTATGTAATTCTGAGCAATGATATATTGGTTCTATCTACCTGGTAGTTGGCGAGATTTCCTGGAAATTCAGAAAAAGAAAAGCAAGCTATCTTCTTCTTCAGATCTTCAGGAATGGTTCATAGAGAAATTAATATTCATTTCTCCTTTTCAGTAGAGAGTACTTAAAAAAAAGAAAAAAGAAAAAAGAGGCCAAGGAAAGGTGCCAATACATACAATTTGGGGGACAAATCAGGTGCATTCCAGATGTTGGGGAACCTGGCTAATGGAATTGCCAGGGGGAAATCCATAGAGCTGAAGAGCCGCAGCACAACCACTTTTGATCCATAAAAGAGTTCTGTAGCAAAGCAAGTTGGCAGTCCTAATGAAGCCATCTTATGAGAAAGCAATTCCTGGTGCGGAGCCCCTCCCTCCACATAAAATAAAATGCAAGGAGAGAGACATGTTTTATAGTGAAATGACCTCTGGGACGGGGTACAGTACAGATCATAGCCAAGACAAGTAATTGTAGGTGGCTTGGAGACCTGAATATATAACTCCTTGGCACTGTCTAAGGAACCACAGCAGTTTCTAAATTTTAGCAAACCAGACACAGAAGTGAGGGGAGATTGCTCATCAGGGAGCCCGTCAGGAATCTGAGACTTTTGGCAGGGTTTGCTGGAGCTGGCAAAGAGTAGGAGATGGCCACTGGTAGACACTGGAGAGAATCGTTTCTGGATTTCCTTAAAGGGGCAGGCAAGTCATGCAGGCTGAGGGGACTGTCAATAATCTCTGGTTTCTACAATACAACCAGTATTTTACTTTAGCTTCTCTTGTAGCCACATCGAACCTGTCACTCAACACAGTGCAAACGGATAGTCTTTCCTTGTTTCCCAGGGTTCAATAAATGTTTCCAGGTGAAAATACTAGGCTAAAAAAAAGGTTCCCTGCCAATTGTTGCAGGAGAAAAATGGCTCAGAGAGCACTATCGTTATGGAAGTGCACCCTTCACACATAGAGAAAACTTTCTAGGGAAGAGAGAGAGCTAGGTTCTACTTTTCTCCTTCCGTGTTATTTTTCATCTCGTGGAATTGTTTGTCTCGAACATCAGGGACAGGGAGTAAATTTCCCTCAACGCACTGACAGACCCTGCGGAACATCTGCATAACGGTGGAATTTATTTTGTTCATTATGACTGCTGCGGAGCACAGGGCTTTATTTCACTCCCACTGACTAGTTCTGCTCTTATAAATCATCCAGCGTGCTCTTCACGTAAATGGCCGGCGGTCTTGGGAGAACTGGTAAATAATCTGAGTTTTCTCTGCTTCTTCACTTAGGTGATTTCTGTGTCATAAAACTTATGACATATCAGAGGAAGGATCAAGAAGGCCTCTAATAAATACTTTCCAACAAGCTCAAGACAAATCTTATAACAGAGCCACTGCAGCTTCAAAGAAAATTCTAAGTGCTTCCCCAGCCAGGAGAGCTCAAAGGCAGAGGCTCCTTTCGATGGAAACCTGCACTCATTGCTGCTCTAAGCACTTCATTTCATGTGCAGTGATGGAAACGTCCTCTTGCACACTTAACTAACCTGTCCCATTCTGTGGTGATCTGTGTATTCCTAACAATGGATCTCCCCTTTGATTTTTTCGAAAACATAACAGATATAAATAGAAGGCGATCATAAATGCAAAAACAAACAAGGACCATGAGTCTCTGGACAAAAGCACGACCCACGCAGGAGCTCCTTCAAATGTTCTACATCAATTGCGGCCTCACATACCATTTTCTTCCCCCTCTTGCTCTCATTTATCTTTTTATTTTATTTTTCTAGGATTTGGCCAAAAACCACAAGCCTGCAACCAGAGTTATAATTTCAAACACTTGATCTAAAGTTCAGACTACTCTCTGAAGGGTTTCCCAGCATTGTATTACTGACAGATGTACAGCCGCATGGAAGGAGAACATTTGATGAAGAGGGAGCAAGAGTTTGGGAACTGGGAGAGAGGGGCTGTGTTAGGGTTCTCCAGAGAAATAGAATGAGAGAGCGAGAGAGCGAGAGAGAGCGAGAGAGAGAGAGCGAGAAAGAGAGAGCGAGAAAGAGAGAGAGAGACAGAGAGAGACTGACTATAAGGAAGTGCCTCAGAAATTATGGAGATGCGCAAGCCCCAGGATCTGCAAGGACAGTTGGCAAGCTAGAGACCCAGGAGAGCCGAAGGTGGAGTTCCAGTCCCCAGGCCAGCACGCTGAAGACCCAGGAAGAGCCAATGTTTCAATTTGAGTTTGAAGGCAGGAAGAAAGCCGTTGTCTCAGTTTGAAGGCAGGCAGGCAGGCATAAAGAAATGTTTTCTTACTTGGGGGAGGGTCCACCTTTTTGGTCAATTCAGGCCTTCAGCTGATTGAATGAGGCCCACCTAACTCAGGCAGGAGCATCCGCTTTACCCAGTCTGCCAATTCAGAAGCTAACCTCATCCCAAAGCATTCTCATAGAAGCACCCAGAAAAATATTTGACCAAATATCTGGGCACCCAGTGTCCCAGTCAAGCAGACATATAAAATTAAGTATCACAGGGAGTGATGTGAAATTAGACCCCAGGGAGCATGCTCTGTGTCTTGTTTACTTGGGACACCCTGGGAACAGAATCAATGGCAGGATAAATTGGGGAGACTGTTGTCTCTCTAATGAGATATTAGTGAGCAAGAACTCATGCTGCCCACCCCCACACCTCTATGCCCACCAGAAATATCAAAGCTCTTCAATCATGAAAGACTCATTTTAGTATGCACGTTTTCAGACTGCTGGATTATTTGTTCTTGTGGTCTTGGGATTCCAGGATGGGGTAGAAATGGACCAAAAGAGATGGCAGGAAACAAGGTGTCTTGCTTCTTTGTCTGTGGGATCATTACCTTCAGTGCTCTTGGTCTAATGTGTGATGTTGCTGCTTCATATTAGTTGGGCAATGCTGCGATGCCATAGAAACCTTCACTGAGGTGTCCTGGGCCTATGAAGCATAAAAGCCTGTGCTGCTGGGTAGCCACCCATCTGGAGCCATAGAAAGGCTTGCCATATCCCAGGTGTTGGCTCAGAGCAAAGCCCTAGTCTGCCACCGTTGTCGTGACTTTGCCTCTCCTCTTCCACTCCCCATTCTCTTCCCAGCCCAACCTCCAGATATTCATCTTTAGGGTCAGTCCTGTCTGTCTGTGCAACACAAAGATTAATTCCGCTAGCTGAGCCTTGCCTTGCTAAGCAAAAGTCTGGTTGTCAGTTATCTTTAAACGTAGCCCCTGAAACACTTGAAAATCCATTGATTCCTCTTCGGGCAAGAAAGTCCAGAACTCAAAATCTCAAAGACTCACAAAGATTCCAAAGATGTGTAAGTGAGGACAGGGGAGGGGGAGGGTGGAATATAGAAACAAGAGCAGAAAAAAAGTTATATTTCTTCCTAAAATTGTAGGTGTGGAGAATAAGAATAATAAATATTATGTAAATATAATGTTATCATTGTTATTTCTCGAGCTCATCCTGTTAAATTTTGCATACATCAGGTACAATACTTGATTCTTTTGTTTTTCATTGAATCCTCGTAACTTTGTGAGACAAATATTTTTCTCCTATTATAGATTAGGCTAGGGAGAGAAGTTGCATTTTTCATTCTAGGCATAGTGCTGGGTACTTTAGATATCTTTTCATTAAAATTTTACAGCTCTATAATATATGTCAAATTATACCCACTTTACAGACAAGAAAACTGAGGCAGCAGTCTTATTTAGGAGTAATGCAAAATGCTTATAGCTGTCAGTTTGGTGAATGCCAAAGGGAAGAGCTGCTAAATCCTGAGTTTGAAGACCAAGGCCACAATATCAGCCCTTTGGGACGTCAAGTCTAAGTTAAGCTGCCCTGGATCTTCCATCCTTTCCCTGGGTATTCTTCTGGAAGTTTCTCTGAACCAATAGTCCTGGTATCTTCCAATGTGAGCCCTCAGGCCACTGGGTGTTATTTGAAAGAAAGGAAGCAAAGTAAGAGGGGATGGAGGATTAACTTCATAACCCAGAGATACAGTGCTTATTAAGTAGATCCAAGTTGAAGGCAAATGAATACTCAATGAGAAATTTTATTTTTAGTTTTCACTTCTGCCTGCTGGACGGCTCTACTCTCCCTGTGGTGTAGCAATGATAATCTTATATAAAAAAAAGACTGCATAATTTCCTTTCATCATCACTGAACACTATTTATTGAGTGTCTATGTGGATGTGCCAGTTGCTGTGGAAAATCATATCTGCTGATTGACGAATTCATAACATGTGCATGAGGCTGGGGCCTCTGGGTGCCTGGGTGCAGAGCTGCAAGTTTTGAAATAATAAGTATTTAGGACTTCCTTTCCCGGTGCACCAAGCAGAACCATCTGTCCCTTTCCAGCCCAAAAGGCAGACTGAACAGAGCATATTCTCCTTTCCACTCAGCGCCCCCCTCCCCTCCCCCACTTCAGGTCCAAGGTGAAACACTGGGCTATTTGTTTCCCTAAAACCACAGCATGAACTTTTCCAGCAATGGCAGGAAAAGGTTTCCCGTTCCCTGCCTCCTCCACCCCATCCCCTTCTCCAATTAATACCAAAGGTTTCAATTATCCTGGAAACCTGAGATCTGGTATGTTATTAAAATCCTGTTTCAGGAAAATGCATTCCCAAGCCCCCAGGTCCTATGGAGATTTTTCCGTTCTCCAGGATGCACTGGGGTAGGACTGTTCTCTGAGGTGCTGCTGGGGGCGGGGAGTTGTTTTTCTTTTTCCTAGTGAGGAGCAGGATCCTGACATGATGGAGTGTGGGCTTCCTGGTGGTTATAAGGGCAAGGAACTTGAGATTCCCTCTTGGTGCTTGAAGCCATGAACATCAGAGAAACTGCTTCACCTGGCTGTCATCTGACACTGTCACCTCCAACCAATAAGCCTGTTGCTCTGCGGATGCATCTTTGTGAAATTACACTTTTCTCTTTGTTTTTCTCTCTTCAAATCCATAGTATAAAGTCCTTAAGGGAAAGATCAAATATTTCATTCATTTTTAAGAAAAGTAATCAAGAATGAAGCGTAAGAGAGAGGCACTGCAAGAAACTCCAGCCCCCAAACTAGAAAGAACTACACTCATTTGTCAAATATGGAACTTAACTCAAGTAAACACCTGCAATAGGTTTGCTTAGTCAAAACTCAGCACTGGACAAACATTACCAAAAAAAAAAAAAAATTGTTTTCTTTTCCAAATAGCTGATTTCAACTTTGCTTCTCACGCCCCATTATTATGGATAGACCAGGAAAAATGTGAAGTTTCCTAGTTAACGGTATAATAGTCTCTTCATATTAACTTCAGATCCATCCAGGTACTTTCCAGTCTGTCCTGGTTAAATCAATCACTTTTCTAGTGATTATTCAGTCAACTCAAAAATGAACTCATCACTGTGGTGCCAGCCTTCAAGATTACCCACAGAGTCTCACCTCCCGGTATTCACACTGTTTTTTGTTTTTAAATATTTTTATTAAAATATAGCTA
Source organism: Rhinolophus ferrumequinum (assembly GCF_004115265.2). Lineage (NCBI taxonomy): Eukaryota > Metazoa > Chordata > Mammalia > Chiroptera > Rhinolophidae > Rhinolophus > Rhinolophus ferrumequinum. Next base: position 79,993,813 of record NC_046292.1, read on the forward strand.
ACATACAATATTATATTAGTTTCAGGTGTACATCATAATTATTCAACAGTGGTCACCTGACACTGTACATAGTTATTCCCACATTGTTGATTATATTCCCTATGCTAAAGAAGCGATCACCATGATAAGTCCAGCAACCATCTGACACCGTACTATGTTATCACAATGCTATTGACGATATTCCCCGTGCTGTACATTACATCCCAAGACTTACTTGTTTTATACCTGGAACTCTGAACCTCTTATTCCCCTTTATCTCCCCCCTTTTAAATATTTCAATTACAGTTGACAGTAAATATTATTTTATATTAATTTCAGATGTACATAGGAGTTAGACATTTATATAATTTATGAAGTGACCCCCCCCAACTAGTACCCACTACACATAGTTAGTACCATATTATTGATTATATTCCCTATGCTTTAGTTTACATCCCCATGACTATTTTGTAACTACCAGTTTGCATTTCTTAATCCCTTCAACATTTTCACCCTGCCCCCAACTCCCCTCGCATCTATCACCCTGATAGATCTAGTACTCTTCTGACACCATACATAGATATTGTCATATTATTGACTATATTCCTTATGCTATGCCCTACATCCCCATAACTTCTGTGAAACCACCAATTTGTGCTTCTTAATCCCTTCCCCTTTTCACTTGCCCCCAACCCCCTCCCATCTGACAACCATCAAAATGTTCTCTGTATCTATGAGTTTGTTTCTGTTTCACTTGTTTGTTTATTTTGTTCTTTAGATTTCACTTATAAGTGAAATCATATGACATTTGTATTTTGCTGTCTGACTTACTACACTCAGCACAATAGCCTCTAGGTCCATCATGTTGTCACAGATGGCAAGATTTTATGGCTGAGTAATATTCCATTGTATATATGTACCACTTCTCCTTTACCCATTCATCCATTCAGAGATACCAAGATTGCCTTCATATCTTGGCTGTTATAAATAATGCTGCAATGAACATAGGATGAGCATGTCCACTCATAATAGCATTTTGGGTTTCTTCAGATAAATACTCAGAAGTGGGATTACCAGGTCCTTCTTTGTCTCTTGTTATAGCCTTTGTTTTAAAGTCTATTTTGTCTGGTATAAGTATTGCTACTTCAGCTATTTTGTTTGTTTGTTTGTTTGTTTCCATTTTCATGAAGCATCTTTTTCCATCTCTTTACTGTCCGTGTGTGTGTCTTTCAATCTGAAGTGATTCTTTCATAGGCAGCATTTGGAAGGATCTTGTTCTCTTATCCATTCAGCCCTCCTATGTCTTTTGAGTAGAGCATTTAATCCATTTACATTGAAAGTACTTGTTGATACGTATGTAGTTGTTGTCATTTTATTATTCATATTTTTTATTTTTGCTCATCTTAAAGAATTCCCTTTAAGATTCCTTGTAATATTGGTTTGGTGATGATGTGCTCCCTTTCTTGTCTGGGAAGCTCTTTATGTGGCTGATTCTAAATGATAGATTTTCTGGGTAGAGTAATCTTGGTTATAGGTCTTTACTTTTCATCATATTAAATATTTTGTGCCAATCCCTTCTGGCCTGCAAAGTTTCTGTTGAGAAATTAGCTGACAATCTTATGGGAGCTTCCTTATGAGTTATTAGTTGCCTTTCTCTTGCTGCTTTTAGGAGTTTCTCTTTGTCTTTAACTTTTGCTGTTCTATAATAATTATAATGTGTCTTGGTGTGGCCTTGTTTGAATTCATCTTGTTTGAGACACTCTGCGCTTCCTGGACTTGTATTCGTATGTTTTTTCCTTCGTTATTTCTTTTGTCAGGTTAGGAAAGTTTTTAGTCATTGTTTCTTCAAATAGGTTCTCAATCCCTTGCTTTCTCCCTTCTTCTTCTGGTACCCCTATGATGTGAATGTTGTTATGCTTGATGTCCCAAAGGTCTCTTAAACTCTCTTCATTTCTTTTTGTATTTTTTTCTGTTTGCTGTTCTGATTGGGTGTTTTATCCTATGTTGTCTTCCAAATTGCTGGTTTGATTCTCTGTTTCATCTAGTCTGCTGGTGATTCCTTCTAATCTATTCTTCATTCCAGTTATGGTATTCTTCACTTTTGATTGGTTCTTTTTTATGTTTTTTTTTTTATGTCCTTTTTTATGCCTGCTATCTCTTTGTTGAAGTTCTCACTAAGTTCTTTGAGCATCCTGATAACCATTGGTTTGAACTCTGTCTCTGGTAAGTTGCTTGCCTCCCTTTTGTTTAGTTCTGTTTCTGGAGTTTCCTCCTATTCTTTCATTTGGGACGTATTTCTTTGTTTCCTCATTTTGGCTGCCTCTCTCTGTTTCTATGTATTAAGGATGTCTTCTATTTCTCCCACTCTAGGCCAGGTGGGGCCCAGTGATACAGTCTCCCTAGTCACCTACACAAGGTGCTCCAGAAGTGTCTCTTGTGTGGGTTGTCTGTGCCCTCCTGTTATAGTTAAGCCTTGATTGCTATTGGCACATCAGTGGATGGGATTGACCCTAAGGATCACTGGCTGTGGGGTTTGACCACATCCACAGCTTATGGGCTGCTGTTCAGGAGGTTTACTTCATTGAGTGGAATTCACCCTAGTGGGCTCTTGTGCCTGTTGAAACTACCCTTCATGTGTGCCACTTGTGGGGCTAATTGGGTGGTGTTCTGCTGTGGTCTGAAGCCAACCTCTAAGCATGTTGGTTCTGGAGCCTCTTGGGAGTGGCTCTGGTGCAGGCCCAGGTCACCCACTGCCTGTCACTGTTTGGGGACTATTTGATAGGAGCTACAAAGTGATCCACAATTGTCCACTGCCTGTGCTAAACCTGGAGGTGCATGGGAGAAGCCATGTTATGAATCTATGATGTCTGCTACCAGTACTGGACCTGGGGTAGCTCTGCAAAAAGTCAAGACACTCCCAAGGCCTGCTGCTACCTGCTGGCTCCCTTAAGGTTCAGCTGCTAATAGAGCCTCATGCAGTATGAAAGTTGGGTGAGGCAGGGTGTCAGGGAGTCATTAGAGTGGGAATAGTCATGGTCTCCAGGTTAATGTAAACTCTGGTTTGGTGCCAGTGCTGAACCTGGAGCTACTCAGCAAAAGTCTCAGAGTGCACCAAGGCCAGTTGCTGCCTCCCGGTACCCTGCCAGATTCTGATAGTTTTCCAAGAAAGAGTGCAATGTGGATAGGGCTGGCTGCTTGTGTAGAAAGTACCAATTGTGGATCACTTTGTAGTTCCTACCAGGTAGTCCCCAAATAGTCACTGGCAGTGGGTGACCTGGGCCTGCACCAAAGCCACTCCCAAGAGACCCCAAAACCAGCTTTGGGGGAGTTGGGTGGGGTGGCATCCCAGTGAGTCAGCAGGTGGATCAGCAAATCTCATCAGGCCAATCAGACTCAGATTTGGCTGTGGTGGGGGCGGGCTCAACACAGAAAAGATGGCTCACCCAGCTGTCGGATGCACGGAACGAGGACCTCACACAGGAAAAAAGCCAACTGTCCTCCAATCGGCCTTTCAAAGCCGTACATCTCATTCTGTACCCTCGTATGTCTCCGATGCTTTCCGAGTCACCATCTCTCCGCCGGAGTCCAAGGTGAGTGCCTGCAAGCAAGTGAGTCTGTGTGCAGGCCCTTTAAGAGGAGTCTGGGTTTCCTGCAGCCTTCTCTTCGACCCAGCAGGTCAGAATCCCCACTGTCTTTCACAGCCAGATGTTGTGGGAACTCCTCTTCCCAGCCCCAGTACTCTGTGTTGGGGATCCTGGTGTGGCAGGCTGGGGTCCCTTGCTCCTCCTGGGGAGACTCTCACAGCTGAGATATCCCTCCTGATTCTCAACTGCCACACAGAGGTTTGGGGCCATTCTGAGTCTCCACCCCTCCTACCAGTCTTGACGTGGTTTCTTCTTTATGTTTTTAGTCATAGGACTTCTGTTCGGCCAGACGGTTCTCCAGGTTGATTATTCTATAATTTAGTTGTAATTTTAATGTATTTATGGAAGGACAAAGGCAGTGTTTATTTACTCTGCCATTTTTGGTCTCTCTATTAGCTATGTTTCTTGTTCCCCACTGGGTTGGGGAAGTTTCTGGATCCTTCCATGACCCATGAACCCTAAGGCAGGCTCAGGCGTGCTGCCTCAGGCTTCCATTCTAATAGCACCACACTATATTTTTAAACTTTTGTTTAGCAGGCTCATGAGGCCACAGGCTCATTCCATGGGACAGTCCCTTCATGGAATTCCAAAGATGGCAGGAAACTACACCCACTGCTTTGGGCTTCCCTGTCAGCTCTGGCTTCCTGGAGGGTCAATACACATACTCCTGATCATTTGCTTTAGTACCTCTGCCTCTCTTCTCCTTACATTTCACAAAGGATAGGACAGGACTTCTGTTTCTGTTCTCTACTCCTTTTCTGCCACCATCCACCATCTTCCCTAAGGCAGTAAACCTTCCAGCCTAGCAATTATGGGCAGGAATAATTTTTCTATCATGCAGAAGAATAGTATGAGCTGGCTTGCCAGACTATGCTTTTGGTTTGGGAGCTGCAGTGCAGTGAAGAGCTAGGTTACTGAAGATGAAAATATATGGATTTAATATTCCCAAATTATTATCCTCATTCCCCATTATTTTTTATTGAATTATAAAATATAATCCATTTTCCTCAATGAACAAACTAGACAAATGCATGCACACACACGCATACACGCACATGCACAAACACATGAAACAAGTTCAAACTGGAACTATACCAACATATTTTCTTTAACAAGTTTTTCCAAAAGAACTAAATCTAGAGTATCAAGATCATCTCTAAACTGAACCTCAACTTTACTGTAAACATTTAGTTTCAAACCTTGTGCCTCAAGTCAGACTGATGTGGGGACAAGTAGAATCGGGATGCAAATGGCTTATGGCAGAAGTAAATAAATACCTCTGTAATTTGATGTTCTAAAATATTTGATCAACCACCTTAAAAAAATTATACTTGTTTATATACATGACACTATTTTTCTTTTATGGTACACACTTCAGGAAATAAACTAGAGTCCGCTGTTCACAGCACTTGCCAGAAAAAAAAATTGGCAACTTGGAACTCATATTTTGGACTCGTAGGCTCCAACTTTTGAATGATACCATGTCTACTCCAAATTGTTGTTCAGATGTTCCTCTAGATCAGGGGAAGCAAATCAGCAAGATGTAGGAGAAAAGCAGCCCTGAGATGTATCTTGTTTAGCTTAGGCACAACTATTTTACTTTCTGTATACTTGAGAACATTTAGACTGTGCAAGTACTCAGGCTTACAGGAGCAGTCAGTAATATATTAGGGGGCTACAAGAAAGTCTGTGCTGAGTGATAGGAGCTAGGAAGTGGCCAGTTTTATCTGGAAGGATCAAAACAGAATTCGTTAGGGTATGACACTTGAATTGAATGTGAAAAGATGAGGCAGGGTTTGCTTGGAAGCAAGAATCCGAAGGACTTTTCAGGGACTAGCATTATTATGAAAGTCAACTTTTAAAAAGAATATACAGAAAGGGGGGATTTCATTTTTTAAAAAAATGGGTCTGTGTGTGTGTATGTGGGAGGGGTGGTCAGCAGAGTCAAATAGTTCAGAAAGAAAGTAAAATAAACCCTGAAAAAAATTCTGTTGGATTTATAATGAAAGGTTATTACTGATATCCTTTGTCAGAGCAAGGTAGATTGCATGGAGTTTTGGGAATGGGCCAGGATTGCTGAATGGAATGGACAAAGACGGAGAGATGAAATATAGGCTCATTTTCCTATGGGCTTGGGTGTTAAGGGAAGGAGAGATATAGGCTGTAGCTAATGAACAGTTGACAGTTTTCTTAAAAGGAGAGAGTCTTGATCATGTTTGTGGGCTATGGAGAAGGAGGCAGGGGGGCGGAGAGGATTGAAAAGACAGATGACTAGGGGACCCACATTTGGTGGTGAGGAGAAGGTTGAACTCAAGCAGAGCTCAGCAGTGCAGCTATGGGTACAGAAGTGGTGGATGGGTAAGTTGGTCTAAAGATTCGATTTCCTGAGCAGGAGTCATGGAAGAGCAAGGAGAGTGGGACACTAAAGAACTTAGAGGCAGAGAGGGGTTGGAGCCATGGACCTTAGATCCTAAGTTGGATAGGAAAATGAGGAGAAATGGGTATAGCACCAAAATGAGAGTATTGCCCACAGGTATGAAAGACTGCTTGGGAAAGAGAAGCCTGCACCAAGGGACATGGCTTACACTTCACAGGTAAAACTTATTCAGACTCTAAAGGATCTCCTTATAGCAAGAGCTATTTTGTTTTGAAAAGGACTACAGAAGGAAAATGGGCATATCTTTCACGAGGGCATCAGGAAAGGGGCTAGAAAGTCAGTCATGAGTTGAACGATTTAGGGTGGCCCTACTCGGAGACAGGGAGTTGGAATGGAAAACCTGAAGTTGCTCTAGGCATTGAGTCCAACCTGTGTGCACTGTCCAAGTTCCTTCCCGCTGCGTTGTCCCACATGGTAGCCACTAGCCACGAGTGGCCATTTAAATTTAAAAGTATTTAAATTAAATTTAAACTTGAATTCTTCAGTCACGCTAACCACATTGCAAGTCCTTAAGTGCCACAGGTGGCTAATGGCTACTCATTGGCTGGCATAGCTATAGAATGTTTCTTTCAGCACAGCATGTTCTAGTCAACATTGCTGCTGCAGAAAGTGCTCATTCCCTTGAATCAAATATCTCTGGGAATAATTCTAGGCACTGCCTGATCATTCCAGCTTGATCTTGTGAGTTCTTTGTGGCTGACCCTTTCATTTTGGGTGCTGGTATGGTCTGAATGTTTGTGTCTCCCCAAAATTTATATGTTGATATCCTAACCCCCCATTTGATGTTATTAGAAGGTGGGGCTTTGGGGGATGATTAGGTCATGAGGGTGAAGCCCTCATGAGTGGGATTAATGTCCTTATAAAAAAGACCCCAGAGAGCTCCCTCGCCCCTTCTACCACGTGAGGACAGAGCAAAAAGGAGGCTTTCTATGAACCAGGATGTGGGATCTCACAAGACACCAAATCTGCCAGGGCCTTGATCTTGGACTTCCAACTTCCAGAACTGAGAAATACATTCATATATCTGTTGTTTACAAGCCATCCACTCTATGGTACTTTTTTTACAGCAGCCTGAATGGACTCAGACAGGTTCCTGCCTGCTCTCTTAAACTGTCCACCTTCAACCATCCTTAATGCCTGGCTGGCCCTCATCTGGGATGCAGACCCTAGGTCCTCTCTATTCCACGTCTCATTGCTACACACCAGCCCTATCCACTCCTAGGCCTAGAACCAGCTGTTGGATCACTTGGGGCTCAACCAGAGGCCCCATTTGCTAAGTCTAGCAGGCTGCGTATTCCAGAAGAACAGTGACCAGGAAGCAGAGAGTCTGGACAGAGCGTGGAAATCACATGGTGGTGCTCAGTCCCCAGGGACACTGGCTGGGTTTCGTAAGGGTGGAGGTTGACGTGCTTTTTGGAGGAAGCAGCCCATAGGGGAAAACTGACGGAGAGGAAATGTCATTCCCTGCGCTGTAAAGAAGTTAGGGCCTCACAAGAGAAACAATAAATAAAGAAAAAGGTGCAAGAATTTTGTGCTTTTCCTTTACTTCAGGGAACAGGTTTCATATATATTTCAACACCCGGAGTACTCAAGAATGAAGCAGACATGCACGTGCCTACAAAACCAAAACACAGCTGGTAGGTCTAATTTTAGGTCCCTAAGCTTTGGCAGTGTCCCTCTATCCAATGAGTGCTGTCTGATCTCCCAGAGTCCGTGCCAAGAGCTGGACTCAGCTGAACTCACTGACACGACAGTCCCATGAGCAAGTAGTGGGGTGGCCCCTTTCTGAGCCCGGGTTCCTGGCAGGGTACAAAAGGCTGTACCTGCTCAGGTGTGATCTTTACCACCAGGGGAAAAGGCAGCCCTTCTCACAGTTCTGCTCTTGGGTCTCAAATTGTTTTGGACACTTCCAAGAAAGCAGTCTGAAAGGGAGTCTTAGAAAGAAATATAAAATAATACCAGGCTTGTCTGGTGCACTGAGTAGGGACATTCAGAGAGATAACGTTTGCCTGGACTAGTGTTGTCCATTTTGCCCGAATGATTAGAGAAACAGAGGTCCTAGCTTACAGAAGTTTCTGGAACCATGCTGCTTGAGTTTGAATCTGGTTCTGTCATGTACTAGTTATATGACTTTGGGTGGTTTACTTAACCTATGAGTGTCTCAGTTTCCTCATTTGTAAAATGATGCTGATAATAGTATTTACCTTATAGCACAAGCCTGAAGGGTTGTTGTGAAGGGTAAACGAGGTGACGCATGTAATGTTAGAATGGTGCCTGGCATATAGCAAACATTTAGTAATTGTTAGCTCTCATAATTAACTGATTATTCTGATTCGAAGCACTCAGCATTGATAATATAGTTAGACAGCAAAAGGTAGTGGGGAAATGTGTTTACTGGGATCAAAGCCCAGTTCTACCACTAACCAGTTTTGTGAACTTGAGCACATTAGCTTCCCATGTGTCAGTATTTTCATTGATAAAATGAAGTTAAAAATATGTGCATATTAATAGTACCTTCTCCCAGATGATAGATAGGAGGATTAAAGAAGCTAATATATGTGAAGCACTCAGAAGAATGCCTGATATTACAGAGTAGGAACTTGGTAAGAGCTAGCTGTTACTATTGTTGTTGTTGTGTGGATTCTCAACTTTCAAAGTCAAGGAATGCCGTTAAGTTCACTGAAGGTTGAAATGAGACTAAGCCTCATTTACTGTTCTTTTGAGGATCAGAGGGAACTGCGGGATCTTACAGGTACCAATTCAGTTATCAGCAAATATTTGTAGAACATGTGCAATGTGTCCAGAACTGGTCATTATTATAAACATCCAATAGCGTTGTGCTGGTGAGTTCCTGGGTAATGAGAGTTTAGACTTTGCTGCCCACACAGAGTTCAATCTAATGCTGGCTGGTTTGTCAAGGCAAAGCATTCCCGATGCTACAAGTACCCTGTCATCTCTAAAACATTGCCAGTCTCAAAACCAAGAAGAACCAAAGAAGGAAGACCTGTCTTAGACCCTTAAACATCCCTAGTGTGATTCCAAGTGTAGTCAAGGCCCAGAGCAAGGAGACAGAATCAAGTCACAGCCTTACGGGGTTTCTTCGTCTTTGCCTTTTTCTGTCACATGCCTCATCATTGCTGGCCTGTTGTATTGCAGAGATGACAAAAGGAAGACAGGAGACTGAAGAGGCTAAGGTCAGTGGTGACCTTCACCCTCCTGTGTCACCCCCTTAGGGCCTGTCTACCCTCACGAAGCTTCATCAGTGAAAAGTAAAGCAGTAATAAGACAGAGAAGGCCACAAAGGGTCCTTTCTCCTTCAGAATGCAGAGCTGCCTCACACGGCTCTGTGTCACCCTTGAACCTGACTAAGGCTGAGGAATAGGTTTGTAAATCATGATACCACCTTCATATGGACTTATGACACCCATTCTGTGAAGAAGTAAAAGCTAAAGGTTAGAACATGTGTGTGTTGTTTTCTGCAGGGTCTTTGTCAGCCTGTGGCTGCCCTGTCCCACATACTGCCTCACCTTTCTTCTTTTCAGGGTTCTCCTTTCTCTGGAAACAGCGCCCCTTTGGGGAGTACCTCCAACCTGGCTCCATGACCTGGGCAGAACGCCCAAGGGAGAGGAGAACGAGAAGGGGGGCTCGCCAAGTAAACAGTAGGAATGAATGGAGACGCTGAATGGCATTTCAGATGGAAATAGGACCCTGGAGAACGCTGTCCTCTGTCTTTTTGTTGCCCTTGTGAAAGATTTCAGCCTCTCTCCCTAGTGAGGCCAGCCTGGCTTTCTAGGGCCAGCAATGCCTTTACATTTCCCCCAGACTGTGAGCCTCGGCTCAAAAGAGCAAGAATGAACAGCGAGAAAGTGGTTGCCAGATATAGAGACCTGTTAGATTCCCAAGGCTCTCCTCTACAGGAGTTAGGGAAAACAAGGGAATGGACTTAGGGTTTCCCTTTCTGACTCCAGATGGAAAAGCAAGGCTATTTCTCAGGCTCAGGAATGACACAGAAATAGCATCCCTCTTGCTCTTTTTCTCTGTTGGTTGCTTTCAATTTAAGTCAATTAGACAGAAAACAAGATTGCAAAACCTACAGTTGGACACGCCTGGGGTTGTTATTTATTTATTTATTTATTTATTTATTTATTTATTTATTTATTTGCCATTTCCTTCTCCCCCCAGCACCTTGTTCTTGAAACTTGTCTGGTTCAACATTTCACTGTCTTGGTTAAGTATCTTGTAAGGAAATCATTTATAATAAAGCTGGGATGCATGGGTTTATCATTTCTAAGTGTGGGTCAGGGTTTAGTTCGCTATGTTAAACTCTCCATGCTGCATGTGATTTGTCAAGCTTTGTCAGGAACAAAAAGTTCCGGGATGTGCAAAGCAGGACTGCTTGGTTTCCATGGAGATACTGCTAGTTAGGCTATGGAAATCCTGAAAAGGCCAGAGGATGAGTGACAATACAAGGATTTAGCGGCTGATCTAAAGAGCCAGACTGAATTAATGAGATTTTTCACAGAGCGTTATTAGCAAGGCTAGCACCGTATGGCTCTTAGGCCCTCGTTTTCTCAGCTGCAATCTTGGAAAACAGAAATGGAAAGATTTAATTGCTGTTTTTTAAACCCTGTAAGATTATTTTAACCTATAACATTTTAAGGTTGTAATAGAGAAACGTTTCTTTTTTTCATCACTCAGTTACTGTTATTCCTGGGTTTTTGGTGGCAGTTGCCTTTTATCCGCATTGAGATGGGAAATTCAATAGTACATGTTATATTGAGCAGTTAATTCCCACATACTGTGAACACATTACTGTTCAAAGTAGGTTATCTGGAGTTTCATTTAGAGCCGAGGGAGAGGTACCATGTCATTGGCTTTATATCTACGAGGGCTATATTAATTATTTATTATAGACTGCTGATGTAAACTGGTAGCTCTGGCAGGTCACAATTTGTACAGGTACCTATCCATCACTCCAGTTTTTGGAGTTTGGATACGGATTTCTGAAAACAAGCAATCTGTGCAGTTTGTGAGTTAAATTCCAAGTGCTGCTGCTGGTGCACTTAACACCGAAAGGAAAGAAGCTTAGAAAGGACCCCTCTTGACCGTCATTAGGTAGCAATTTCCTCTGAAGTTTGGGAGCCATGCTGTCAGAAGGCCTTTTTTGCCCTCTTTCTTTACCAGGACTGAGCATAGAAATTACGGGTGTGTTAGCGAGGTAGGCCTTTCCTTTCCAACATGTTCCCTGCAGCAACTCTCCGTGAAATGTCAGTCTCTGCCACCTCCTGAAATCAGACTGTGCGGAGCAGGGAAGCAGCAGGCCAGGCGCTGCTCTTTCCTGCTGGTTTGCAGGAGGGCACATGCCCATATGTTTCTGGGAGATGGAAAACCATCCTGTTGCTGCTGAGTCATCACAACAAAAGCACATGCAGCCGCATTCCCCGGATTCCTGTACAGTCCACTAATCCACTTAATCCCACCGTTAGCTTCCCCCCAAACGGGAATTTCACAGTCTCTTTTGATTTAGTGGTTTGTAAAATCTCTGCTTAAGTGCCTTTGCCCTCTTGTGATTGTCTCTCTATTCCCTAAAAGATTTTGTGAGGAAGAAACCAGAGAAATTGAAATCAGGGTCAACATGCCCTCTTCCTTCCCTATTTTGTTTTTCTTTATTATTGCTATTTTTAAATTTTGAGCTTTTCTATTCTTTACTCTACTACCACATGACAGTATTTCATTTTTTAAATTATCAAATGTACGAACTATGCTGAATCCTCCCAGCTAAGCTGATCTCAAATATAGCTCTGTCTGGATTTGGATGCCAGCTCCAATGGGCGTCCCCTACTGTGTGTCTTTAGAAGGGCGGTGGTAAGAGCAGGCGTGCTGGGTTCAAACAGACTTGGCCTACAGACCTGGTTCTGTCATTTGCTGGCTGTGTGGTTATGGGCAAGTCACTTAACTGCTCTGGTCTTGATTTTCTCATCTGAAAGTGAAGATTAAATGCTATAGCATACGTAAAGTACCATGTGCCTACACATATTAATACTCAAGAAATTATGATAATAATAGCTATCATTCATATCAGTACACATATTTTGCACAGCAAAATACGTTTTGTTTTGGGGCGTTTTATTAAGCCCTTTGATGTGTGTTTTGCTGGTATTTCTGTTTAGATTAAGCTTCTTGATATTAAGAGCCCAAGTTTTCCATTTATTTTGTAATTGATAACTGCATTTAGTTGTGCTATCATTCCACCTGATTCTCTGCCTCTTAAAAACATTCATCAAAATATTTGGGGAAATTTACCTTGGATCACGTAGTATAAATGATAGAAGTAACAGATATTCAGTTGAAAGCTGCGAGTTATATTAAGGTTCTTACTGAACTTTTAAGTTGAGTAGGAAAGCAGTTGAATTTGTGTCCATCCAAAAGAAGAAATCCAAAATGCAAAAACAAAACCAAAAGCCAAATAAAAACAAAGGGGTTTTTACTTTGTTTTTCGGTTTCATTTTTGTCCTTATGGAATTCTCTCCAAGACCTTTCAAACTAATGAACACATTTCTACTGGCTGTGGGAGAGAGTTGTCTCCTCCTTTCATCATATCTTCCAGGGAAGGAGAATTTGGAGATTTTTTTCATAGACACTGCTGAATTTGAACAATTTTATCATAATGATAGCCATCCTCAAAGTCACTCCAATTCTACAAATAAAGCCCCAAACTTTCATCAGAGCTGGTTGGTATAGAAGGTAAAATCTTCACTCTAATATTTAAAAATAGGAAACATCGCAGTTCTTTATTCCTTAAAATCAAATTACACGTGGCTCCAATATCCCAACATATGACTGGCGGGAGGTCCAGGACCAGCCAACACAGGTCTGCTGGACTCGGTGCCATCACTCAGTCGCTGACTGATCTTGGCAAGTTACTGAACTGTGCCAAGTCTGTGCCTCAGTTTCCTCATTAGTAAATGAGGATATTAGTGCCTCTCTTTTCTATGGGGGGCTGTTGTGGAAGGTTAAATAAAACTATATGTGTAAGTGCTTAGAACAATGCCTGTTTCATATCAGGTGTTTAGAACATTTCAGTTTGATCATAACTTTGATGATTATTATTATGAATTGAGAGGCTTATGTGACACTAGCAAAATGGGGCAGTAGCATGATTCTTATTCTACAACTATGACCCTCTCTTACCAATTCACTTCTTCTGCTCCTTGATGCTCTATCCAATGGTGTTCCTCTATTACCAGTTCTATTACCAGATCAGAGCATGTGCTCTGATCATGTTCCAGAGTAGTCACCTAAGCAGACCCTCACCTGGAGCTATGCCCCAAGAATGCAGTCTCCCAAAATCCACAGGCCATTCCCACTGGAGGACTAGCTGCCTCCCTGTGACAGAACAGTGACAACATCTTTTTGACCCATCCTACTGCCCAGTTTCAGGGTCTCTCTCTCTCTCTCTCTCTCTCAGCAAATGGGCTGAGGGCCTCCTGGGAAATCTAGTTCTGTAGTTTTAGGGCCAGAGTCTTTAAGCAAAAGTCTGTTAACTCTCCCCTGAAACAAAAGATGTTCCACCTGCAGGATGGCAAACTCCTTCCCCTCACTGTTCTCTTAAAGGTATGACGTGGTATGAGAGTGAGATTGGGGTAAAGGAAAGTACCTTTTGTTCTTTTGTGATTGTGTTGAGCCTGTAGCAGAAACCAGGACACAACGAATCTCCCTTTCAGCCTTCATGTTGGCTTGAAAGCAAGTTTCAGACAGTGCAGATTTGGACAGCGGAGACTCCTCTGTAGACTGGGCAGCAGTGTTCTAGGGGCTAACCTGAAGGAGTGGTACTTTTAGCCCAGGCTGAGGTACTGGGTCCTTTGGGCAGATGCCTGAAGCAGAGTCTTAAGGAGTTGCTGGGTCAGAACTGAATATCTAGACCAAAACCAGTCTATTAAATACAGAGCAGCTGAAACAAGATAGGAAGACAACGGATTAATGGTCTTTGGTGAGCTAGGAAATGAGGGGATTCCAAAAGGAAATCAACCAAATTGCATATGGAGGTACTTCTAGTTGTTGGCAGTGGCTTTTTAAAATTTTCCATGTATATCACTTGTTTCCATCCAGTTCTTAAATTATTGTCTTCTAGTGGCCTATATGTTTCTTCTTATTCCCTTGAACCTGGCATGTTTGTACCAATGTCTCACGTCAGTTATGGCAGCCAGCCCATTAAATGTGAATTCCTCCAAGAATTTCCCCAGACCCCACTTCTTCATTCAGTACCCCTGAATACTAGATTTAGTACTAAAGTAGTAGATTTAGAACGAAAGAAGACCTATTGATCATCTCCTATATGACAGACCACATCGAAGTGTGTTTTCTAATTTAGAATCTGGTTTTAATTCCAGCTCTTCCATTTCAAGCTGTATGATCTTAAACAAGTCATTTATCCTCTGGAGGATTCACCTCGACCGTAAATAAAAAAATAATGATTTTTTGATACTATCAAACTTTGGCCCATATTATCTTCATCCTCTCCTTACAATCTAATTTTCTGACTGTACAGTTTCACTTCATCCATTTTATTTCATTCTCTGCTAGACAAGGAAATAAATGGATAAATAAATCTTCAGATAAACAAACTAGTGCTAATGAATGTAATTATATAAGGGGTTTTACCTCTTAAAGGGATTTTAATTTTATAGGTAAACTCCATGTTTTTAGTTCAAACAATATTGAGTGTCTAGTGCTTATTATTCTTGTGGATTGGATACTTTAACCTAGCATTTCCCAAAGTATGCACCATGAAAAAGAGTTTCACAGTCAAATAAAATTAAAAAATGCAACACACTAATTTCTGCTTCTGCTCAAGATGGAGTAAAGGGGATCTGGATTTACCTTCTTTCTGACAACAACAATAAAACATATAAAATATACCAAACAATTTTCAAGACTTCTCATCAGGCAGCAAAGGACAATGATCCCTGAGAGACAGGAAACAAAAGTGAATCCTATGAGTGCCCTAGCCTACAGTCTTGGGAGAACTTCCAGGCTGCAGTGAAGGGCAGGGCAAACCAGGCAGAGTTGAGGAGATGAAACTGAGGGTCTGGGAAGATTGTGATAGCCCAGAGTTCTTGGGACAGGATAGTAGAGACAAAAGAGCTACAAAGAGAGAAATCCTGGAGATCTGCAAATGATCCTTAGGAGTATACAGCAGAGTACAGATCAATTCTTGCATGTGAGGAACAACCCAAGAATGGGGGGAAAATATCTGAAAGAATAAGAGAACAGTACATGGCACTCACACAAAGCGGTTCCCATCAATCAAACTGGAAAGACTCAGAATTCATGAGGCATTTGGGTAGAATACTCTGGAATGTTGTACCTCTGTAGTGGAGAATAATTAGACTTAAATAGGGCATGGTTATGGCCCTTCCTAACAAATCATGAAAATTGCATATGAAAGGATCAAATTGTTACCAAAAACTACATCCTACAACAAAGCTAAAGATTATTATTTTTATATAAATACAAAAATATCCAATACCCAACAAAGTAAAATTTACATTGTCTAGCAGCCGAACAAAAATTACCAGGCATTCAAAGAACAGTATAAACATGACTCATAGTGAAGAGAATAATCAGTTGAAATCAATGCAGAATTAACGAAAATGTTAGAATTAGCAGAAAAATACTTTAAAACAGTTGTTACCATGTTTCCCTAAAAATAAGACCTAGCCAGACCATCAGCTGTAATGTGTCTTTTGGAGCAAAAATTAATATAAGACAAGGTATTATATTATATTATATTATATCATATTATATTAAAGACCCGGTCTTATTTTACTATATATTAATTTTTGCTCCAAAAGACGCATTAGAGCTGATTGTCTGGCTAGGTCTTATTTTGGGGAAACACACTAGCAATATATTTTATATGTTCAAGTGGTGAAGTAGAGACATGGAAGATACTTTTTAAAGATCCAAATCAAACTTCTGCAGATGAAAACTACAGTGTTTGAGATGAAATAATATATTACATCAGATTAACGGCAGATTAGACATGACATAAAAAAAGATTATTGAACTTGAAGACACAGCAATAGAAAATATCCAAAATGAAGCTCCAAGAAAATAATCCAAACAACTGATAAAAGCATCAGTGAGCCGTAGAACAATGTCACATATCATAATAAGTGTGTAATTATAAAAATATTTAAAAGGATTCTGACTGAGAATTTTTCAAAATGATGTTTTAAAACAGAATAAATACCCCTCAAATAAATAAATAGAAAATAAAATACTAAAATTAACAACAAAAATCAGTAAAATAGAAAACAGACAAAAGTAGAGAACCAACAAAACTAAAGTTGCTTTTTTCTAAAGACTGATAAAGTGGACAAATCCTAACAAACCTATCCAAAAAAAATAAACAGATAAAAAGAAGAGAAAAGAAAAGAAAGAAAAAAAGAAAGAAAGGAAGAAAGAACAACTTTAAATTACTATTGAAATTACCTCAAAAGTGAAAAACATTGCATTTAGTGAACTTTGAACTTATATTTAGACCCCGCTTTTTACTGACAAATCCTTTTAGGACACTTAGGACAAAGGGTTCTCCTAAGCATTAGCCCTAAGGGAATGTTACGAGACTCCTTTTCATACTTTTTTGATTCTCTTGATTGAGGAAAAGAAATTTACATTATAAACAATTGGTATAAAATGGACCTCTGATGTAAAATGTGGAACCTGGGAGATAGAAATGAGCTATCTTCTGAATAACATGAATCATATAGTTAATTTTGGATCTTATATGCTGCTTACCTTGGAAGTCATTGTCTTTAATTATTTGGGTCCAAGAAAATATTTTATTTTTCCCTTTTGCTTGATAAACAATTTAGCTAGAATTTATTTGGAAAAAAGATCCTCAGTAAAATTACAAATTAGGAAAGTTATGTTTCCTAACATCTTAAATAAAACATTGTTGTTTATATTAAAATAGACTGATCAATTAAAAAAAAGTAACTTTCAATACACATATCATATAAGTGACTCAGCTGAAATTAAGATTAATAAACTCTGGTTTCTGGTTCACTTTTCTCATCTTTGGATAAAGTTTATTTCTTCCAAAAGGCAAACGACAAGAAAAATACAAAATTATGAAAGAGCTATTTTTATCACAAAAAAGAAAGTGAAAAAGTAAGAGGACATGGATTTGGGTTGCAAACTACATTTAAAACATACACCGTCAAAAAATTTAATTTAAATAGCTTAGGATAAATGTCTTTTAACTTCACAAACAGGTTACCTGATCTGAATAAGTTAACTGATGGGGTAAGAAAACCTCTGTATTTACTGTGCTCCCAAGTCTGGCAAGCTGTACATTCGTTATTTATTTAAACCCTAGGCTATCATTTTTCTTAGCAACCAAATGTAAAATAGTCAGGAATATGTAAACAATAAATTGAGGATAATTCACTGGTTATGAATTGAAATTAATCAAACTTAGTTTTTCAAAATAAATTTATTAAATTTAAAAAAACAGAAAGAAGGCACAAATTTTCAATATGGAGAATGAAAAATGGAAAGTCGTTACAGTTCAAGCATTTGTTTAAAAAAGTTATACCAATAAATTTGAAAAGTTAGACATAGAAACATTTTTTGAAAAATGCAACTTATAAAATGGACAGAGGAAAGAATAGAAAAAAACATGAATAAGCCCATGTCTATTACAGAAGTCAAATTCAAAATGAAAAACCAAGTCCAGATAACTTCAACATGAATTCATACTTTTAATGAATTGGTGTTAAAAAATAACACCAATTCTTCCAGAATATAGATATAGAGGAAGTATTTTCTGTGTCATTTCATGATACTAGGATAACCATGATATAAAAACTTGACAAAGTTATTACAAGTAAGAAAATTACAGGATAATTGTCATCAACATCGGTACAGAAATATATTCTTTTAATTCTTCATTTTTTCAGTTATAGTAGACATTCAATATTATTTTATATTCATTTCAGGTGTACAGCACAGTGGTTAGACATTGATATAATTTATACACTGAGCCTCCTGACTAGTGTAGTACCCACCCAGCACTATACATACTTGTTGCAATATTATTGACTATATTCTCTATGTTGTACCCTACATCCCCATGATTATTTTGTATCTACCAATTTGTATTTCTGAATACTTCCCATTTTTCACCCAGCCTCCAAATCTCCCCTCCCCTCTGGTAACCATCAGTTTGTTCTCTGTATCTGTGAGTCCGTTTCAAATTTCACATATAAGTGATATCATGTGGTAATTGTCTTTCTCTGACTTATTTCATTTAGTACAATCACCTCTAGGTCCATCCATGTTGTCGCAAATGGTAAGATTTCATTCTTTTTTAAAAAGATTTTTATTAAAATATAGCTAACATAAAATATTATATTAGTTTCAGGTGTATACCATAGTTATTCAACATTTATATACCTACAGAAGTGATCTCCATCATAAGTCCAGCAACCATCCGATACCATACCACGTTATCACAATATTATTGACTATATTCCCTATGCTGTATATTACACTCCCATGACATACTTGTTTTATACCTGGAGATTTGGACCTTATATTCCCCTTCACGTTTTCCTTCCCTTTTTAATTTTTCAATGGCAGTTGACATTCAATATTATTTTATATTAATTTCAGGTGTACAGCATAGTGGTTAGATATTTGTATAATTTAGGAAGTGATCTCCTGACTAGTCTAATACCCACCTGGCACTATACATAGTTATTACCATATTATTGACTATATTCCCTATGCTTTACGTGCCCAAGACTATTTTGAAACTACGAATTCATACTTCTTAATGCCTTCACATTTTTCACCCTGTTCCCCAAACCTCCTCCCATATATTACTCCAATAAATCTAGTATCCATCTGACACCATACATAATTATTGACTATATTATTATTTATTAGTTATTGACAATATTATTGACTATATTTTTGATGCTATACCTTATATCCCCACGACTACTTTGTAACAACCAATTTGTATATCTTAATCCCTTCCCCTTTTTCAACCATTCCCAATGCTCCTCTTCTCTGGCAAATCAAAATGTTTTCTGTATCTATGAGTTTGTTTCTGTTTTGTTTGTTTGTTTGTTTCTTTAGATTCCACACATAAGCAAAATCACATTGCATCTCTTTCTCTGTCTGACATACTTCATTCAACAAAATACCCTCCAGGTCCATCCATGCCACTGCAGGTGGCAAGAACCCATTTCCTTGGCTGGCTGAGCAATAGTCCCTTATACATATGTGTCACTTCCTCTTTATCCATTCTTCCTTCGACAGACACCCAGGTTGCCTCCACATCTTGCCCATTGTAAACAATGCTGCAATGAACATATGGATGCATATGTCTCCTCAAAGTAGGCTTTCTTCAGATAAATACCAGGAAGTGGGATTACTGGGTCCTTCCTTGCCTCTTGTTATAGCCTTTGTTTTAAAGTCTATTTTGTCTGGTAACAATATTGCTCCCCTAAGCTTTTTTCGTTTTTTCCTTTCCATTTTAATGAAACATCTCTTTCCATTCCTTTACTTTCAGTCTATGTGTGCCTTTTGATCTGAAGTGAGTCTCTTGTAAGCAGCATATGTAAGGGCCTTGTTTTCTTATCCATTCAGCCCTCCTATCTTTTGATTGGAGCATTTAATCCATTTACATTTAAAGTAATAGTTGATAGATATAGTTATTGCCATTTATTATTCATATTTTTTATCTTTTTTTTTCCATCTTAAAGAATTTCCTCAAATGTTCCTTGTAATTCTGGTTTGGTGTTGTTGAAGTGCTTTAGCTTTTTCTTGTCTTGGAAGCTAGTTATCTGTCCTTCAATTTTAAATGATATCCTTGCTGGGTAGAGTAGTCTTATTAATAGTTGTAGGTCCTTGCTTTTCATCACTTTGAATATTTTCTGCCAGTCCCTTTTAGCCTGCAAAGTTTCTGTTGAGAAATCAGCTAACAATCTTATGGCAGCTCCCTTGTAGATAACTGCTCTTCTCTTGCTGCTTTTAAGATTCTTTCATTGTCTTTAATCTTTGGCATTTTAATTATGATATGTCTTGGTGTAGGTCTCTTTGGGTTCATCTTGTTTGGTACTTTGCGTATGTCCTGGACTTGTCTATTTCGTTTATCAAGTTAGGAAAGTTTTCTGTCATTATTTCTTCAAATAGGTTTTCAATTCTGTGCTCTCTCTCTTCTCCTTCTGGTACCCCTCTGATGCAAATGTTTATATTCTTAATGCTGTCCCGGAAGTCCCTTAAACTTTACTCATTTTTTTTGATTCTTCATTCTTTTTGCTGTTCTGATTAGGTGCTTTCTGCTATCTTATCTTCCAAATTACTGATTTGATCCTCTGCTTCATCTAATTTACTGTTGAGTCCCTCTAATGTATTCTTCATTTCAGTTATTGTATTGTTGTATTCTTTATTTCTCACTGGTTCTTTTTTATGTTTTCTATCTCCATTTTTATGTTTCCTATCTCTCTGTTGAAGTTCTCCACTGAGCATCCTTATAACCAGTGTTTTGAACTCTGCATCTGGTAGATCACTTTTCTCCATTTTGTTTAGCCCTTTTTCTGGAGTTTTGTTCTGTTATTTTATTGGGGATATGTTTCTTTGTCTTCCCATTTTGGCTGCCTCCCTGTGTTTGTTTCTATATATTAGGTAGGGTTGCTATGCCTCCTGGTCTTAGTAGAGTAGCCTTATGTAGTAGGTGTGCTGTGGAGCTCAATGGTTCAGTCTCCCGGGTCACCTGAGCTGGGTGCTGCAGATGTCCCTTGTGTGGGTAGTGGGTGCCCTCCTTTTGTAGCTGAAACTTGGTTGCTGTTTGCATGTTAATGGGAGGTATTTATCCTCAGGCTGATTGATTGTGAGGACTGGTCATGACTACAGTGGAGGAGCTGTGGTGCAAGGGCTGACTTACAGAGGAGGGTTTGCTTTAACAGGGCTCTGGTGCTTGTCCAACATGCCCTTTAGGTGTGTCATCCCTATAGGTGGCCGGGTGATGCTTGGGCAGGGTCTGAATCTAGCCAAAGGCTGTGCTAACCCCAGGGACCCCACCACAGGCCAAGTCCAGCCACAGCCTCTGCCCCACCCAGGGCCACCTGGCATGAGTTTCAAAGCAATCCACAGATGGTTGCTGCTCATGCTGGCCTTGGAGTTGCCTTCAGAGGCCAAGCTGTGAACCAGGGTTGGCTGTCACTAGTGCTAGGCTTAGGGCTTCTCTGCCAGAAGTATGGGAAATACCGAAGGCAGATGCTGCTTTTTGGGTTTTGTGAAACTTTGAGAGATTTTAGGAAAGTCTGAAACATGAGCCAAGACAAGCCATTAATACAGAAAAGGTGCTGGAGGTGGCTTGGGTGGGCATGAAATTTGGGTGGGACCAGGTCTCAGGGAATCAGAGCAAATGAATGGTGTTAGCCTCGTTGATAGAGACACAGATATGGCTGCCGCCTGTGTTTGAACACTGGGATGGAGAAGGACTCAACAAAGAAACAACGGCTTCTGCCAGTTCATCTGTCCAGGAGAAAACTGCCCCTCCAGCCCTTGCCATGAAGCCATACAATTCAGTTCCTCCCCGTGTATCCCTGGTGACTTTTGAGCTGCTGCTGCAGCACTGGAGCTCAGAGCAAATGAGTCCGTCAGTGAGTAAGTCTGTGCACAGGCCCTTTAAGAGCAGCATCGGGAAGTGCAGCCACCCTTCATCTCACTCAGCCACAATCTCCACTGTTTTTCAGTCAAAAGTTATGGACTTCTCTCCCCGGCACTGGAACACTGGGCTGAGGAGCCTGGTGTGGGGCTGGGATCCCTCACACCTCACTGAGGACCTCCATAGCTGAGAAATTTCTCCCAATTTTTAATGGTCATATGCAGGTGTGGGACCAGCCTGGTCCACATCTCTGTCCCTTCTAACAGTCTCCAGGTGGCTTCTTCTGCATGTCCTAATAAACTATGATATTTAATAAGTGAGTTTACCAAGGCCATTAGATATAAGGTCAGGAAAGAAAAATCATTCATATTCTTGGATCAGTACAAATAATTAGAAAACAAAATTTTGAAATGATACCCTTTACCTAGAAATTGTTTTTCAAGACCACTACTCAGAAAACTACAAAGCTTTATGAAGGGAAATGAAAGAAGACTTAAATAAGTGGAGAACTATACTGTGTTCATTGACTAGAAGACTTAGTGTTGGCAAAGATGTCATTTTCTATATATACTCAATGTAATCCCAATCAAAATCCCAGCAGGATTTTTTTCCATGTGTGCAGAAATTTACAATCTAATTATACAATTTATATGGAAATGCAAGGGGCAAAAAATGGCCAAGACAATATTGAAGAAATATAGTTAAAATTAAGTACCGGATATTAGGAAGTATTATAAAACTTATACTAAAATACTGTGATATTAAAATATCACAGTAACTAAAATACTGTGATATTGATGACCATTAAAACAGAATAAGGAGTCCAGAAATGGACCTACACATTCAAATCATTTCATTTACAACAAAGCTGACACTGCAATACAGAGATGAAATAATATTCTTTTGCGTATATGGCATTGGAACAATATGGGTAAAAAAGCAATGGATTTTAACCCATATATTTTACCATATACAAGAATCCATTTTAAATGATTGTAGGCCTGAAGGTAACAGGTAAAATAATAAAACGTCCAGAAGATAAAAATAAGAGAATAGTTTCATAATCTTGGGCTAGGCAAAGAGTTTATGAATACAATGTAGGAAGTACCAACCAGAAAGGAAAATGTTGTTAAATTAGTTTTCATAAAATTTGAAAACTTCTGTTTATCAAGACATTCTTAAGAGAATGAAATGGCAAGCTATGGACTGGGAGAAGATATTTGCAATACATAAACCAGACAAAGGATTTCTAGACAGAATATATAACGAACACTTAAAATTTAATTAAAAAAAAAAATAAGTTGCCTAATAATAAATGGGCAAAAGATTTGAGCAGGTACTTTACAAAAGTGATATCCAAATGGTTGATTCATATATATAAAAAGTTGCTCAAAGTCATTAGAAATCTGGGAAATAAAAATAAAAACCACAATGATAAACTAGTACACACTGATCAGAAAGGCTAAAAATTTATAAATGAATAAAACAAACATGAACAAGCGTTTGGGAGGATATGGAGAAATGGGAATTTCATATATAATTAATAGTTTACATGGATCCAAATGCTTTGGAAAAGTGGCATTGTTTACTAAAGAAGAACCTACGTTAACCCTGTAACTCAGCAATTTCTTGTATAAGTACATACCCAACAGAAATCTGTGTACCAACTGGTATGTACGAAAGTGTTCATAGCAGCACTATTTGTAAAAATCCCAAACTGAAAAAAATACCAAATGCCTGTCAAGTATAGAATGGCTATATTTATATGGCATACTACTACAATAAAATATTTATATTATACTGCAATGAAAAAGGACAAACTCTTCCATGCAGCACCATGAATGAATCACGCAGATATAATATTGAACCAAAAAAAGACACAAAAAAGTACTTATACATGATACCATTTATATAAAATTCAAAAATACGAAATAATAATCCATGACGATTCACATCAGAAGAATACTTACCTTGGGAAGTTATTAAAAGGTTCTCCTCTGCTAGTAATGTTCTGTATCTTTATCTGGGTTGTGAGTCCATGGGTGTCTTCACTTTGTAAAAATTCATTAAGTAAAGAAAAGGTTTAAAAGCTAATTCAGGCATTTTTGCTTATGCTTATGGATCTAATTTTCATGCTTGGCAGAATGGCTAAAAAGGTTGATATGACCCCACCATTTATTACATCTTCTTCTGCATGTAAAATAAGGTTAATCTGTGACGGTGGCTGAGAGCTTTAAACCCTATTTCTGCTTGTGACTCGACTTAAACTACCCTGCTCTAACTCCTGCAACTGCACACTAGGCAAGCTTTTGCATTAATTTTGGTCCAAGGCATTCTTTCGCCTAGCTTCAGCAGCTTGAGGCTGTCAACCAACACTAATAAAATACAGCATGAAGATAAGCTTAAAAGCGCCACTTCTTTTCTTGTACAAATCGACAGTGGGAAGGAGTTACCACCCTCAACATAGATCTTCCCAGTGAAGGTGAAAAGGAAGTCACCAGGAGTATTTCTGGCTAACATGGGAATCTGTTCCAAGTTATAATAATAAAAACTAATCTTTGTTGTGTTCACCTATGCTCCAGGCACTATTCTAAGTATTTGAAATGTATTAGCTTTTTTGATACCATAACAACTGCCTGAGGTAGTATTATGGGCTGCATGTTTGTGTGCCCCCCCCCCCCAATCCATATGTTCAAACCCTAACCCACAACGGGATGGTATTAGGAGGTGGGGCCTTTGGGAGGTGATTAGGTCATGAGGATAGAGCCCACTTGATGGGATTAGTGCCCTTATGAAAGAGGACCCAGTAAGAAGGCGGCTGTCTGCGAACCAGGAAGACTTTCTCACCAGAACCCAACCCTGCTGGCACTCTGATCTCAGACTTCCAGCCTCCAGAACTGTGAGAAATAAACGTCTATTGTTTCAGCCACCCATTCTATGGTATTTTGTTACAGCATTCCTAAACGACAGGTAGGAAATATTATCTGTTCCATGTTACTGGTGACAAAGCAGAGGTACACGGCAGTTGAGTCGTCTGTCAAAGATCACACAGCTAGCAAGCGGGGAAGCCAGCTAGTAGGGCTCTTTCTAGAGCCCTTGCATTTACACACACATGATAGAAGATACAAACAACAAATGTCATGCTATACACAGTCTTGATGTCTTCAGTTTGGGGAGCTCCAGGAGGAGACCTGCACTGTGAAGATTTCTCCAGAGCACCCAGCTCTTTGTGAGAGATTGGCCGTGCAGCAGAAAGAAGCCCCTGCGATTCAGTCTTCAGGTCTGAGAACAAGGAGGGACAGGCACAAGTATCCCCTCTCCTTTTTGTGGTGGTAGTGGCTGGTTAGCAGAGCTGTAGATTTTGTTTGTTTGCGGAAAAACAAAAAAACATCACAGAGAAGTATAAACATTGGCAAATTAAGATTTGGGCAACAACACAAATGCTTTAAAAAAAAAAAAAGAAAGAAAGAAAGAAAAGCAGCACAGCTTTTCTTATCGCCCAGTGATCCCCTTGTTCCTACCTTAGGCCTTGTACCAGAACCGCCATTTACTGAGCTCTCAGCAGTAAACTTAATAAAGATTGATATCAGCGACAAATTCTGTCAACTTCCATGCTGCAAAACTTAGTCACAGTGCAAAATGGACCAAGGAAAATAAATAAGCCGAGGAATGATGGAGTGCGTAAATATTGATGTGGAGGCTGGGTACAGGGAAGTTGGACGAAGCAAAAGAGAGCTTAGTGATGGCAAGTTCCCGAACCTGACTGAGTGCAGAAAGGTCTTTTCACATTGATTTTAACTCTCTGCCATTATTTTCAGGGAGGGAGTGTGTGTTGGGCTAAACTGTAAATTTTTGGATTCCAAAAGGTCTTTCTAGAGAAAAGGCATCTTAAAAAATTAGATAAAAGATTACCTTTACAAAAATAGTACTGTATACAGAAAAACTTAAAACACTCATAGAAACAACAGAATAATAAAGGATACCCACAATTCCATCACCCAAAATACTAGCTCTTAGCATCTTTCAGACTGTTTCTCCAGGCTTAGGTATATATTTCCTAATGTCTTAGAGGCAAGTTTTGTAAAGTTTGGTATTTCTGAAATCAAATTGAATCTATGTGGAAGCATTTCCTTTTGTCCCAAAAGGCTGTCATTAAGTTAATGTTATTTCGTACAAGTGATGATATATTAAACCTGAAGAAATATATAGTATCATATATTTGTAGAAAATATTATACTGTACGTGCGTTTTTTTCTTTTTTGTTGTGGTAAATTATACATAATATAAAATTGATCATTGTAACCATTTTAAGTGTACAATTCAATGGCATTAGGAATATTCACAATGGTGTGTACCTATCACCACTATTTATTTCTTGAACTAATTCATTATCCCAAATGGAAACTCTATCCCCATTAAATAATAACTCCAAATTCTCCCCTCCTCCCAGCCCCTGATAACTACTATTTTTAGTTTCTGACTGTATGAACTTGCCTATTCTAAGTTCCTCGTGTAAGTGAAATCATACGGTATTTGTCTTTTTGCGTCTGCCTTATTTCACTTAGCAGAATATTTTCAAGTTTCATCTTTGTTGTAGCTTGTATCCGAATTTCATTCCTTTTTATGGCTGAATAATACACTACATTTTGTTTATCTGTTGATGAGCACTTGGGTTGTTTCTGCCTGTTGGTTATTGTGAATAATGTTGCTATGAACATTGGTCTATACTACCTGTTTGAATCCCTATTTTCAATGATTTTAGGTGTATACCTCGGAGTGGAAATGTTGCATTACACGATAATTCTGCTTTACTTTCTGGAGGAACTGCCAAACTATTTTCCTTGCTGGCTGCACCATTATACATTTCTACCAGTGATGGATAAGGGCTCCAATTTATTCACATCCTCACTAATACTTGTTATTTTCTGTGTGTGTGTGTGTGTGTGTCTGTGTGTGTGTTTTTAATAATGGCTGTCCTAATGTGTATGAAGTGGTTGAAAATACTATTTTGAAACCTGCTTTTTCCTGTTAGTGATATACCTTGAACATCTTTTAATGTCAGTTAATATACTTCTATAATCCATATCAGCTGTAATTTTGATGACTGTAGTTATTTAGTTGTGCGTATGTACCTACACACTTTTTAAAAACAATCCTCTATTGTTGAATATTTAGGTTATTCCCAGTTTTTCCTATTATAAGTTATAACAAAATGAATACTTTAAGGCGTTTTTTAAACGCCTTAAAATAGAGTAAAAATAGAGTAAAATAGAAAATAGAGTAAAATAGAGTAAAAAAATAGAGTAAAAAAAGTACGGAAAATAGAGTAAAAGCAGACACTCCACAAAACATTTCTGTAGTAGTTGCTTAAACTTGAAATTCTACAGAATCCATGTGAAACTTCTATAGAAAAGGAATACAAATTTTTTGATAGCTATGTCTAAATTAATACAGAAAACATGCCAAATCTATATTGTAGATGTTCTTTTGAGAATTTTCTTTCCTCTGAAAAATTGCGTGATCTTACGGAAAGTGTCACATTTCACCCCTCAATGCTTGTTAGGGTAGATGATGTAACACTGTCCAGAGGGCACGTATGGAAGCGGTCATCCTAGAATTAGAATTACCTGCTCTAGTTAGGTCACCTGCCTTAACCCATTTGGGCTGCTGGAGGATACCATAGACTTCTCACAGTTCTGGGGGCTGGGAAGTCCAGGATTAAGGCTCTGGCAGATTTGGTGTCCTGGTTCACAGATGTCTGTTTCTTAACTGCAATCTCACATGGTGAAAGGGACAAGGGAGCTCTGCAGGGTCTCTTTAATATAAGAACACTTATCCCATTCATAAGGGCTCCCCCCTCCTGACCTAATCACCGCCCAAAGTCCTCACCTCTTCATACCATCATACTGGGAATTAGGTTTCCACATTTGAATTTTGGGGGAATACAAACATTCAGCCTAGAGTCTCACCACCTTAAAAACTATGGCCTCACACTGTGGTCCTTAAAGTGGTGGTTCTCAGTCTTCTCAGTGTGTGAGAATCACGGAGGGCTGCTACCACAGACTGCTGCGACCTGCCCCCAGAGTTCCTGAGTCAGGAGGTCTGGATAGAGCCTGAGAACCTGCATTTCTTACAACTTCCAAGGTGCTGCTTGTTAAGGACCACACTGTGAGAGTCACTGAAGTAGACGATATTGCTTCTCTCTCAGGATAGCTTTGGATGGTCATTTAGGTGAGCGATTAAAAGCAAGGGAGCTAAGTGATAAACAAAACAACTATATAGATTGTAATAATTATGACAAAGAGCTACAACTATGTTTTATTCATGGGACATTTTTTTTCTCTGAGAGAATTATTGGATTCCTCGTACTTAGAATTGACATCACCATATAACAAACTTCTCTGCACAGAAATTAGAGGTGTCAATCTGGATCGTGTATAAATGCTGATTATTAAATTTTTCATTGCGGTTACTTCAGTGGCTCTACTGACTAATATTTTTATGACATGCATAAATAACACTAGTGGGTAGCTTAAAATATTTTCAAAGATTTATATTGTAGGTTCTCACATAAAATATATAGTCCTTGAGGCAAGGATGCTATTTTCTGTAACTCCAGGGCACTTTGAATCCAGTCAGTGTTCAACGCTTGTTGTTGATCAACTCATGGAAGGAAGTCAATCTGCAAGGTGCATTAGCATCATCAGAACATGAGCCAAGGAAATGTTATGAAGGATGGGAGGTGCAATAGACCGGTACATGCCCATGTGTGATCCCTTCCACAATGACTCTGGATTTGGTCGTGTGATTTGCTTTGGCCAATGGATCAGCAGCAACTGTGATGGAACAGAGAATTGATAAGCACGTGCACAATGGGGCTTGTCCTCTTGAAATGCTTCCTCTTGGAATCCATCTGCCTTGCTGTAAAGAAGCTTGGGCTAAGTCACTTCATGGTGAGCAACCTCATGGCGAAAGACCTCGGAGGACGAGACCATCCAGTATGTTCCAGCTCCAGCTTCCAGATAAATGCAGCCTCATGAGTCACGTCAGCTATTGCACTTGGTCCAGCGGAGTCTTGTCAACTGCAGACTCATAAAAAATAATGCGAGGTGGTTGTTACAAAGTAATAGGTAACTAAAACAGGGAGAATGCAAAGACAGTATATTTCAAAGTCTAAAAAATAAGTCAATGATCACATATGAGATTTCTCTCGGGTCATTTCTGCTTTTCTGACACTTGTACAATAGTCCTTGGTTGAAAATTTTATTCCCTTATTTGTTCACTCAACAGTCTTTTGTTCCTCTTCTCTGACAAGCCAGGCTCTGTGTGAATAGAGAGATGGGGAGCGAGGGAGAGAAAAGGAAGACAGTAACCCCAGTGCAATGTGGTAAGTACTACGAAGGATGGTATACGGTGTGTGGAGATGCGAGGAGAGGAAGGACAGAGCTGAGGCAGCTTCCCAAGACAGGCAACCTAAGAGGGAAAGATTTTCGTGGCTAAGGACTCTTACGGAAATTGGACTTGAGGTGATTTAATTCCCGGTGTCTTTAGGATACTCAGGATAAAAACTAAAAATTAACAAACAAACAATCAAACAACTGGAGAGGTAGACAAGAAGGAGACACAAGTTTTTATTTATTTAAAGATTTCAAATGTAGCTCTTCACCAGATAAGAGCAATCCTTCCTGGCTTCCTTAAAGCACATCCCAGACGCATGGCCAAAAAAGTGTTTCCTTCGGTCCCTGTGACAGTATGTCTCATGTGACAATACAATGCACCCTCCCCCCACACTGAAAGTCAGAGCTCAGACTCACACATCCTCACCCTGCCCCTGACACTAACAACCTGGGAATTACTAGGAGAAAAGCCTGGCACATGTGGGAGCCACCACAAAAGAAACTGTCCCAGAAGAGAGGTGCTAACTAGGTGAAGACATATGACTCTGAGCGTTATTTCCTAATTCTAATGGAGGGAGATTCTGGCATTAAGCCAGGAAACAGAAAAGGCATGAAAGGAAGAACTAATTTAGAGCTGGTGAAGTGAGTGTTTTCCGGCTTATTTAAACACAGAGATATAGAATTCAAACAGGGAGGAGAAATCTGACTACCAGATGGAGCTGCTGAGTGAGGCAGGATGTCAACAATGGAGTCAACAATGTCCAGCCATGAAAGGAGACGTTTTGACAGCTGGGAAGCCATAGACAGAGTGATGCTTGGTGGACTGGGGGGGTTCACCTTATACTTGGTATTTTTTTTTCCATTTAAGTCCTTTGGAGGCAGAGGTTGAGGTTATTGGCTTGGCCCCACATTAAAGAAAAACCACAATCCAGCCCTACAAAGACCTTTGGAGGTACTAGGAAAATCAGTCCAACAGACAGTTAATAGGCAGATAAAAGCACCTTCACCGAACGTGAATTTATTGAGTGCCTATGGTGAGGCAGACATTGTGCTGGATTTTAGGGACACATTGGGGAGCATGATTGATAGATTCCTTGCTCTCAGGGAACATCCATTCAAATTGTCATTTAATATGCCAAAGGCATGCAGGGCGTAGAGCACAGGGGAGGTCAGAGGGTAGCTGTGCTGCAGTGGGAAGGTCACGGGACACTTGGCTTGGAGCACCTCTCAGCAGCTCACCTGCTCTGTGACCTTAGGCAAAGCTCTGAAACTCTCTTTTCCGCATCTGCACATTGATAATAACAATACGTACCTCGTGGAATCATGTTGAGGAGTCACTGAGCAATGTTCGGTAATAACAATTTGCTGGGAAGAGGAGAGAAGCTTTTTGCTGTTGGCCAGATGGGGATGGAGCCCCCGTGTGTGGTAGTAGCTCTCAGGAGGTATGGTTGCCCCTGGATAAAAATGTGGGAATTAGGACAGGAAAACTTAGAGGAAAGAGTTGGAGAGAAAAAGTGTGCTGTTTATTTCCAGCCTCATTTCACAGAATCTGGAATTCATTGCTTCTCCCGCAACGTGATTTCGTGATTCATGCTTCTCCCCATGTGATGTAAGGCGCTCTGCGATGTTTATTGCACTGCATTCCAGGGATACTGTACAGAGCCATGTCCAATGTCAGAAACCTCGGGAAATGGTCCTTGGTTTAATTTTAACTCTTTATATAAACAATGATCTCATGTGAGGAAGGCTCGGTCTGGCCAGGCCTCCTAGCCCCTACATTTCTTCCGCCCCTTCACCCCCTTCTTCTGTCTTTAATCCAACTGTCTCGCCTTTATCTCACATATGGGCTTTGCAAACAAGCACGGGGTGAGCCGAGTGCTCAGCGAACGTAAAGAAAAGAAAAAGTGTGACAGCAAAGCAATCCAGTCAACTCATGAACCCTTGCAGGAGGGAGCCATGTCCTCCTCTCGCTGTGAAATGTTATCTCAGCATGGGGGGTGGGGGCCCAGGCAAGGACTCCACTGAAATGCAAACAATGGACTGTCCAAAAGAGAGCCCCCTTCTTTCCCTACCAGCCGCAGGTCCAGCTGCATTTTTTTTCTTGGACAATAGTGAGCCAAGTTCTCTCTGTGTAAATTAAGTGAACTAGGAGTGCTGCTTGTGGCGGAAGACACCACCCTCTGGCTGCTTATGGCTTTTACCTCCTGCACTCCACCCACCATCTAGGAGGCGGCTGAGCCCCACCTCAATTTACAGGTGGGCAGCCGCTCAGGAACACAGAGGAACAGAAACTATCCTTCTAATTGCTCAGGCGTAAACAAAAGTGCTAAACTTCCCACTGGGAGTCCACTCCTGAGGGATGCATTCTGGTTATTTAGCCCAGTGGTGGGTGAGAATGGGTGGCAGGGGAGGGGAGGGGAAGCTTCTTGTGTGGGTGTGGTGGGATGAAGGTATGAGGCCACAAGCGGGGGTTAAAACGTCCTGCCAGGTTTTGACTGAGCCATAGTAACCTAGGTCAGGGGTCAGCAGACTTTTCCTGTAAAGGGCCAGATAGTAAATAGTTTGTTCTCTTTGTGAGCCATCGTGTCTCTGTCACAACTACTCAACTCTGCCCTTATACGACAAAATTGGCCATGGAGAATGGGTAAAGGAATGGGTGTGTCCGTGTTCCAAGAAGGATGGTGACAAGAACAGGTGGCCTCTGGATTTGGCCCGAGGGCTGTTGTCTTCCGACCTCTGATCTCCACAGTTCTATTTAGCTAGTTGTGTCTGGGAGAGGAGACCAGTGTGCTTCCCTGCTCCCCCAGCCTTCCTGTGACTCTGCTTTCTCCATCCTCTTGTTCCTTCAGTACAAATCCCAAGCGCTGGAATTGGCCGTTTACCTCAACAGGTGGCCTCCTAAATGAAAGCCAGCAGGGATGGTGACCTCAGGTTTCGTGATTTTGTTGATACACCCGCCACCTACAGGAATGGGATAGGCAGATATTGCAGGTGCTTAAACTCACCCCACGACACACAACCCTTCATTTTGGAGAGGCATAAGGACATTCCTTCAGCAATTTGGTTTAGAATCATAGACTTCTCCTATTTTCCACCTCTTTTTCTCTTTCCAGATCTGTTATTATCTGAATGCAAACACTTTGACTTTACCCTCTGTATTTCTTAGCTTTCCTTTTATAATTTCTATCACTCTATACATCTCTTATGCTTTCAGGAAGAGCTCCTCAGTCTACCATTCCAACTCATAGCTCATTCTTTAGCTGCCTCCATTCAACCACTTTCCCCTTCCACTGTGATATTCAGTCCAGCATGAGAGCAGGTATATGGTCAAAGGCTGGACTCACAGATAGACTGTCTGTCTTCAAATTCTAGTTCGTCTATAACTGCAGGCAAGTGACTTAAACTCTGTGCCTCAATTGCCTCATCTCTAAATAGCATCTATCTCTCATTATCAGGAGAAATAAATGAGTCCTCTGTGTAGAACACTTAGGACAGCAGCATATTTGAACCCATATCATTTTCAGACCTAGTGCTTCAACTTTCTTATTTTTCTTCACAATATTTTGTAATGATAATGCTTTCCTTTATTTTGTTGCTTATATTTATCACGATCAGTTTAAATCCCAGCCCTTCTAATACTTCGGTGTCATGTGGTGTTTGTTGTGCTCTTTGTAGCCTTTAAGGGGGCAGTAGGATTCCTCAGGAGTGTAGCGGTACTTGGATGAGCTCACGGTCCCCTGGGAATAGCAGCTACAGTATTCCAGGGCTGTGTGATTTAAGAAGGAGGCAGGGCGTGAATCCCGTGTAGGAAGCCTCTGTCACCCCAGGACCACTGTACATCACTGCACCAGAACCAGTCTGTTTAAGTTTGACTTTAAACCCTTAGAATGAATCTGCACTGGGAGGGGGCAGTCTCCAGGTGGTTCCTCCCAACCCTGAGGAGTTGGGGGTGCCAGGGAGTGAGAGCCTGAGGGCAGCTGCTCAGGCATCAGAGCTCCCTTTTCTTTCGGGGTTTCTTCTGTCCAGATATTAGCGCTGCTCATACTCCCAAGCCCTCAGAGAGCACCACCTGCGCTGAGCCCGTTTCTGTGATGTAGAGGCAGTCATGGATTGTCCTCAGGCCCCTGGAGATGCCCGTGGGGGTGGGGAGACCAGAGTAGAATTTCAAAGTTGCTTTCCTTCTTCTCCCACTGCCACTGCGGGACACTTCCCCCAGCACCCAGATTTTAGCCATCAACCTTCCACATACACACCATATGAAGACAAGCTTCAAGGTTTTCTGTGGTTAGTGTAGTACTCAGTTCCTGGAATCCATCTTTCCCTCTTGTTTCTATGGTTTCTCGAGGGTTGATTTTGGTGGCAGGAGCTTGCACACCGTGCTAATTCCCTATCTTAGGAAGAAGCAGAAAATACAATCATAAATCCCAAGGAAACTGAGGTGCTATGCGGCTCTCTGTCTTAGGTGTGAATCTCCCATGATTGCCCAAATAAGACATTATCTGGGCTCTAGTTCTACAGCTCTACAACAGGAAACACAAACATGAAGAGAAGGACCTTTCCATTTATGCCTAACTTTTTACTGCTGAAGAACTTACATCCATAAAAGTACACAAGTCATTTTTTCACAAAAAGAACACACCCAAGTAATAGGCACCCAAATTTAGGAACTTTACAAGTGGAGTTGTTAATTTTAATGTCACTAATTGTTGGAAAAGTCTCCCTTATTTTAGCTACAATCTCCCTTCCTATAATTTCTGCCAACTTTCAGCACTATAGAGTTACACAAAATAAGTAGAGCATTTTCTTACTTTTAAGCATTTGAAGTTCAATATTTGTCTTCCCATAAGTTTTTTTATTTTTCCTCTGAGTTATACAATCTTACTTCTTTCAACCAATTTTACTAGTGCAAGATGGTATTACACGGATGAAGTAAGGAGATGCACAGGGAATCATTTAGGCAGAGATGTTTGAAGAATAGACGTTTGGGGACAGAAAACGACTCTCTGGTCTAGTCAATAGAAATACAAGAGAAAACCAGAAACAGGATGGTGTCTGCCAGCAAAAGGAATCCAGTGCCTTTCTGCTGGGTCACAGTGGGAAGTTTGGCGACTCTGGGCCTCCCAGGTCGGTGGATATGGGGTGGGGAGAAAGCAAGGGACCAGCTGCTGTCCAAGCAGACGTCTTTCTGGAGGCCAAATGCAAAGCATCTGAAGCCTAAGAAACCAGGGAGGTGTAATCAGAACTGACAGTGGGGAGATGATGGCTCAATGGAGGTGGAATTGAGAAAGAGTTCCGGCTGCTTCCAAGACTCAGCAGCCACTCATCTGGAAGCTAAAAAGAGAAGCAAGTGCACTCCAGTTCTCACCAGACAGGCTAGGTGAGGGAATAAAGCATTCGGTGTTGGGGGTGATATGGATGAGATTTGCAGAATGGTGTAACCAAGGAATTAATTCTCAGTGTCAAAATACAGGCTACATGCTTATGTGGAAAATGTGCAGTCTGACTTTGGGCCCTCTGCCAACAACTGGGGCCCTGCAGAAGGGCTCTGGAGTCACGAGATGGGACTGGCCCAGTGGGTACACAAAGGAAACACATTAAGCCTGGGAGCATTGAGTGAGCACTCCCTTCCAGTTTCTTCCATAGTCCATGGTCCTGCCCTTTTAGTCTCTCTAGGTGTGGACTTGAGAAGGAGAGCATGAAGTTATCTGAGCCACAAGAGCCTTAAGAAAAGCAGAGCCACCTTCTTTTTCTCCTCCTCCTCCTTCTTTTTAAAATACTGAGTCAATTTAATATAAGGTATGAAAAATAGAAAGACAAGTCCTCCGGCTTGTGTGTTTCAAATTACCCATTATAGCTCCGTTTATATTTATGTAGATGTTTGATATGTTCCTTCTTATACTATTTCTTCTTAAATTTAATTGTTCTTTCTGTGTGTAGGGAATGACTGAAAATATTAGGTTAGTGCAAAAGTAATTGTGGTTTAAAAGGTTAAAAATAATTGCAGGTGGCCAGATGGCTCAGTTGGTTAGAGCGTGGTGCTCTTAACAACAAGGTTGCCGGTTTGATCCCCACATGGGCCACTATGAGCTGCGCCCTCCACAACTAGATTGAAACAACAAACCGTAATTACTTTTGCACCAACCTAATAATACTGGCAGTATTAGTCTTTTCCACGTACTGGCTGTGTTTGCTGGTAGGATTTGTGTTTATGGCTTCTCCTGTGTATATACTTCTAGCCTTTGGTCTTCTGTTGTAGCCAGCCAATGTTGCTCAGAAGGAACTCATCCATTTCCCATTGCCACGTGCTTAACTTACTGCTTATGACTATTTTCCCTAGCATTCCACAGCCAGACCACCCAGTTTAAAGTGTAATGGGTATTGGCTATGGAGTATCCAAAAAGACCGCCAGAAAAAAATCGCTGGTTATGCAAAGCTAGGGTGCTTTTCTTTTTGGCATATTGCAATAAGGGGGAATATCACCTTGGCAGAACCTAGTAGCATCTCAGAAAGGAGAAGTCAAGGGTGGATTATTTAGGATTTTAGAGCCTGTGCTGGGTGATTTTAAGGTGGATCTTGGAAGGCAGAAAACTAGTTGGATTGGCCAGAATTTATGACACAATAGCTGTGGGTGGTAGGCTCACAGCGGTGAGGGTCTAAAAGTGAGCCTAACGAGTGACCTCCTAGTCTTGCTAAGTTAGCTCCTTTAGTAGTTCCACAGTCTAATTTCCCAGCAGCAAGTATTTATGGGAGCGAGTAGCTCGGTTATTTTTGCCTGGGCCCGTTCAGCTTAAAACCAGGAAACTATGATTTATCCCAGGATTGTTTAGCACAGGAACAGGAAAACATGTTCGTTTGGGTTTTTATTGGGTTTGCAAAATTTGCTTATACTACAATTTATACATGAAGAAGAAATATGGTTTTAATAATTTGTCTAGAACTGATCTGCTCTTCAGGGTGAGCTGGTTAGTGGGGAAATGACAACAAAGCCAGAGTCAGTGACACAGTCATTTAAACAGCCCGTTAGCTAATACTCAACCTCTCTAAGTAAAAAGGCCCAATCTCTCCAATTCTTCACACTTTCACTCTTCTCTCTGGCTCCTCTCCAAGATTGTGTCTGGGTGTATAAAGGAAGGGATGTGACTTGTGTGTCTTCTTGGACAGCTCAGGGTGTTCTGCCTCCTGTAGTCTCCAGAACAATGCCCCTTCGCTACCTGCTTGCTATCTACCCTGCTAGATTTTACAACTAAGGCTGACAGGCCAGAATGGCACCTGTTCTGATCCCCTCCCTTGGTTCAGGCCTGTCAGTTCTCTCTGGGTGAATTGAACTTCCCTCAGCAGTAGCCATTCGTAACACCTATACCTGATCCCTCATTCTATTCCCCAGGGTAGGTGCTTATACCCAGTGTCTTAGTCTGTTTGGGTTGTTATATCAAAATACCAGAGACTGGGTGGCTTATAAACAATAGAAATTTATTTCTTACAGCTCTGGATGCTGGAAGTCCAAGGTCAGGGTGCCAGCATGGTTGGACACTAATGAAGGCCCTCTCCCAAGTTGCAGACTGCTGACTTCTTGCTGCATCCTCACATGGTGGAAGGGGTAAGGGATCTCTGTGGGGTCCCTTTAAAAGGGCACTAATCCCATTCATGAGGGCTCCACTCTTATGACCTAAGCATTTCTCAAAGGCCCCACCTCCTAATACATTTGCATTGCCCTTTAGGATTTCAACATATGTATTTTAGGGAGCATAAACATTCAGACCAAGGCACTCTGCCATAGAGGCCCCCAGGTTAGACCAGCTGGCTCCATCCTAAGGTTCCCTACTGTAGAAATAAAGGAAGACCAACCAAATGAGAAAAGCAAAGCCTTTTTTTTTCCCCCCGAGCTTGCTGCAACCCTTTTATTTTGGCAGAATTCCAAAGGCAGGCAGAGAAGTGGGGAAGTATTATAGTGGGGAAAAAGGGAAGGCTTCAGGTGTATCCTGACTGGAGGCTGTTGACATGGGAAAGCTGTAGGCAGGCTAACTAGAGATGGGGTTTCCTATGTGATTGGTTAGGGGTAAATACTTAGCCTTCTCTGGTTGGTTCTAAATTGGAAGCAAGAACAGAAGTTAGAGAAACTCTCAGTAATTAATCAAGTCTTGGCTATTTGGAGCCAATTGTTACAGTAGTTATTGTTTAGCTTCCTGAATTGTCACTAGAGAGAGCAATATGGCTTCCTGCAAGACTGACTTATAGCAGGCTGCCTTCCTAGGCTGATTATTATGGAGAAAGGGTTGGTCTTCCAGGCAGGTTGCTTCAGGCTATAGATCAGAGTCTATTTTTAAGTGTGGTCTGGCCATTGTCCATTTGTGTATTCCATCTCTCACTACCATGTAGGGGCTGACAATATCTCCCAGAAGGGCAAACCAGATCTTGTCCCTAACCCCACACTCTCCCCTTCACTATGCTGTGCTCCTCTAGTTTGTTGCAGTGCCCCTGGCACTTGGTGTTTTCACCAACTCCTTTTGGATATTCCTAAATCAACCCCTCCCCTCTACTCATCATTCTTCCTCTCTTCACCTCCTGAGACCGGAAGGGCGGTGCTTTCCTGCTTTCCCCTGGGGCACAAAGTAGCCAGTATCAAGACCTATTGTACCTCCTGAGTAATAACTTTTCTACCTGCAGGAGAACACGATCCTGGTGCCTCTGGTTCTCAACAGCCTGAAGGGGAGGATAAAGAATTAAGATGGTCTCAGGAAAAAAGAAAAAAAAAGAAAAACTAGTCTTCCTACAAGACTATTATCTTGCTTCGGATCTGATTTTGAATATCAAAAGCTGAATGTCAATTCTTTCTTTCTCTTCACATATCATATGTGACACACCCACAGACCTCTGGGCAGATGACCCTGGAACCAATTAGGAAGAAGGATCTATACTTGCAAATGGGAAGAGAAAATTACGTTAATATTTTTTCAAAATACGGCTCCCATTACAGAACACATTCTTCATTATGTTCTCATAGGATGCTTTTGTCCTGCTTGCTTCCACCGGCTTTCTTTGGGGGAACAGAGGTTAATAGGGAGAGGTGAAACTATTTCTTGTGCCCTGTTTAGAAATGATCTCTTCCTCTTCATTTTAAGTGCTGGAATATAATGTCTCCTTTATCTTCTCAGTAAAGGGCTCCAGCTTCTCAAAAGGGTCTCCACTGGCTTTTCTATTTCTTCCCCATTATTTGAGCTTCCTTCCCATCCCCACTTGCTTGAATCTTAATGGAAAATAGATTGGCAACCCAGCACTTTTAAGGATCTTGGTCTTGGGGCTCCCCATACCTCCTCCTTTACTGCAAGCTCTCTTTAAAGTTTGCGTGTGCACGTGTGTGTGTGAGAATAGGCCCTCCTTCCCTCCTTGTCTTGATCGTTCTTACCGGCTGCATGTAAGAATCATTCTGTATCTGACTTTGGCTGTTACTTCATTCCCTCTAGTTCTAACCCATTATTTTACATTTTCAGAGGCTCATTATGACTCATTGGGCAGCCGAAGAAACATAATGAGTCCAAGATGATTGCACATGGTGGTGCTCCACAAATAGATATTAAACAGCTCATGAAATCTATAAATGTCCTTACTATCCTGGGTGTGTTATAAAGCTATGAATCAATAATTCAGGCAAGTTTTTTCATTCTCTCTAAAAACTTAGGGATCTGGACTTTTCTCCTCCTGAAAATGGAAGCTATATATATATTGGGAAAAGAAAGCTCAGAGAGAGAGAGAGAGAGAGAGAGAGAGAGAGAGAGAGAGAGAGAGAGAGAATACAAAAAAAAACAGGAAGCAGAAATTATTTTAATAGTATAAGCCCCATTCTCCCAGCTTTTTGACAGTTGTCCACATAAAAAATAAACAATGATAAGCACAAAATAGGCACTCAAAAAGTATTTGTTGAGTGAGAAAATAACTTTTGTAACTATTTTGGATTGAGTTTATAAGCATTGGTTTTGATAATAACATTTATTGAATACTTATTCTGTGCCTGGGACAATGCATGCATCCACTCACTAATTCTTAAATATGAGGAAGGAACTGATATTATCCCCATTACCTGGGTAATAAAACCAGAAGCCGCCAGGAATAGTAGTATACAAGCTAAATGTTTGATAAAAGCTAATAATCAGAGGGTATTCATTAGTACACTGAAAAAAAATGAATGAGGAGTGAATTGAATTTGGATCCCCCTCTTTGGGATTTCCTCTGTTGAGAAAATTATTCCTCCATCTATTAACTTCCCACACCCCCAAAACCTGGAAATCATTCTGGAGTCACCATCATTAGCAGTTCCTCACCAAATTCTCACTATTCCTCCATAGTTCTCATATACACACACACCTGCTACTCCACTGCCATGGACAAATTCCAAATTATCATCCATTCTTGGTCATTGAATAAAACTGCCAACCAATCTTGCTGCTCCAGTCCTGCTTTCTTCCACACTGCTCACCAGGGTAATCTTCTAAATTACAAACCTGATCGTGTTACTCTTCTGCTAAAAATCTTTCAATACTTTCCATTGTCTTCAGGTTAGAATCCAAACTCATTAACATGTAATTCAATAGTCCCAAAGAGGTGTGAAAGAGGAGAGACTATTCAGGTGAAAAAACAGGTTGCAAATTGTGGAAATGCAGCCTCCAGTGGAAACGGAAAGTGCCCTCTGCTGAGACAAAAGGGAGGTCATCTTTTAAACAGAAAAATTCCTGCCCAGGGTCCCAATTAGATCCATTTTATGTAAATGAGGTATCCAGATTCATATTGGTCTGATTGGTCTGAATCGTGTAGTCCTCATTGAGTGGTATTACACATTCTGATAGGTTGTTATGGAGCAGTTCTGATTGGACAAGGCAGGTCTCACTCAGTTCATTGGTCAAAAGATGAAACCATGGCTTCCCTGCAGTGGTTGACTCTGACAGCCTAAACCAGCAGGGCACAGTGCAGGAAGCCAAGAGTTCAGTCAGAGGTTCTTCCTGGTACTGAGTACATGAGGAGCCCCTGCCAGCAAATGGCCACTAGACTCTAATTATTAATATTTATAAAATTTGGGCTCTCCGTTGACCACAAGGAGTCCATCTCAGCAGATAAATTCCTTCTTGGGATTTAAATGAATCTTTCTTCTCAGGTTTCACAAACAACACCGAATCCTTCATGGTCTTGCCCTTTCCTCCCCCTCCAGCCTCAGCGTTTACCATCCCCTTTCCTCACCAGTTCTTTCCTCCAACTATCGTGAACATTATACCTCACCCAGTATATGCTCCTGTCTCTGAACCTCCACATTTTGCTTTCTGAAATTATCTCTCCCTTCTAGTTGCAAGACATCTTTCAAGACAGCTTTTTTTCCTCTGGAACACTTTTCGGTTCTCCTGTCCTGCCTCTTTCCTCTCTTTATCTCACAATTCTCCTGACTGCCTCCAATGGACAGACATCTCAAAAGTGGGTTTCATGCCTGTATTAGCCAGGGTCCCAACAGGAAACGGATGGTACCCTCTGATCAGTCTAAATTTGAGGAGGATTTATTTATAAGGGACTACTTACGAAATTGTGGGTGGATTTAAGTGGAACCACAGGAATTGATGTAGAAACTAGGCTAGTAGAAGCCACAAAGCTGCCACCAAACCTGGGTCAGAAGGAAGAAGTTGAGAGAGAGAGTAGATCACTTGAGGATAAGTAATGGCTTTTGATTGAGTTATCTTCCCATAGAGGGAAATAAATACCCTGAGCTCCCTTCCTCTCTCCCTTTGGTCTCCTGAAATGGTCCTTATTGATGAAAGCCAACAAGAAGCCAGAGGGCCCAGGAGCCTTATTGCTCTTATCCAGGTAGACCGGCCTCCCAGGGAAGAGCAAAGGGTAGTAGAAAGAAGGAAAGATTTTTTTTTTCCCTCTACCCTTTTAAATTCTGTGGTTGGGCCTGAGAATTATGCTGACAAAAGACAGATTAACAGAAGCAAAGCATACAAATTTTATTTGATGTTCGTATTTTTACATGACATAGGAGTCCTCATAGAAAAGAGATGAAGACCCAAAGAAGTGGATAGGCCTGAAAGCTTGTATACCATTTCTACAAAGAGCAATAAATTGTGGAAATGTGACAATACAACAAAAAAGGGGTCTGGGCTGCAGCAGTCAAGTGTGGGAAAGTGACTAGGAAATATATGGGGGAAACACGTGGAAGAAAACATAAGAGTCAGTTTGTTTGTACAGATTCATCGGTGTCGACTCCCCATTTTGGGCGACAAGAGTATTCACCTCTTTCTGGTAGAGGGAGGGCACTTTTCTCATAAGAAATATGTGTCCTACTTTTAAGGTAGAAAGGGAAAGATGGGAGAGCCCTTCTTGCAGCTGCTGTTTCTCAAGTGCTTTCAGTTCAAAACAATCGATATGTCAAAATGACATATTTTGGGGTGAGATGTTCTAAGCCTCTTTGGTGGAAAATGTCAGGAGTGGATCAGGGAGACACACTACCCTTCTTCTGTGCCCCAAACGCTGTCACCCACACCTCTGTGATCTCACACCTCCGGCTGAACTCTCATCGTTTTACTGTTTGACTCTCTAGCGAGTCTGTTGGCTATTTGGAAGGGGGTTGACACTTTCCTCTCTTTACCCCAGTGCCTACCACAGTGAATGGCATGTAATACATACTCATTAAGTGTTATCTAAAATGAAGTAACAAAATTTTGAATGTATACAGAGCCAGAATTGTTAGAAACCTTAGAGATAATTTAGTCCACTCTTATTTCAAAGGTAAAAAACAAAAAAAGATAAAATTAAATTAATTTGGACCAAAAAAAAAAAAAAATAGATGAAAAAATGAAAGGCCAGCGGTAAATGAACTTGTCGAGGATTCTAGTTACTAAGTAGTAAATTCAGGACCAAATCCTAGTTCTCTTGATTTCCAGTCTTCCTCTACTACTTAATTTTAACTGCAATCTCATGGAAGGAGAATTCACATGAGTTTCCCATAAAACCCAGTCTTATATTTTGGCAACAAGAAAGAGACAATGAGAAGGGTTTGATCTGTCTGTTGGAGTCCTTTGCTAAAAGCAATCTGAGCTCTCTGCATAAGCAACATTTTTCAAACCTAGCAAAGTGCCAGCAGCCAGAGTCATGAAACAAAGCGTGGGGCTCAGGAATAATGCATTTACACTAACTACCTCTGGTGGTGGGTGGTGAGGGTGGTTTCACTTTAACATCCTATTAGCACATTATCTTTAGTTTCCAAAACCTTTCTTGGTTCCAAACCTACAGGTGGTAATGGTGGGTGGGAGGGAGATGGGTAAAGTGTTCTTTAGTCTGGAGGCAAAGCTGTTGGCGCCTCCTCATTTGATGATTCAGTGATTGGCTGGCTATTGCCGCTGCTCCTGCTGCTGCTGTTTTCTTCCTGGGAGAAGCAGCAGTTGCTTTGGAAGTGATTATATGCCAGGAACAAAAGATGGGAGCATTTATCATACTGGATTTAGAATCATCTGTTTATTTATCTGCCCTCAGGGAACTGTGTGCTCTTTGAGAGAAGAGGTCATGTCTTTTGTCAAGTGTCTGATGCATAGTTGGTGCCGCCCCAGAGGAAGAAGAAAATACTGGTGGCCTTGAGGACATGGATTTAGTGGTGAGGGGCTAGATCTTACCACCAGACATCCTTCTTAGAGCCCTATGTCCCTTCACATCTCTAATAGAGGTGATTCCATCACTGTCAAATGGCTGATGTGATGATCCAGGAAGATCATGTGCTTGTAGGTCCATATGACATGAACTGTAAAGGTTGGATACAGGTTAATTTTCCAGAAGCCATTGGGTAGTTGTATGACTTGGGACAAGTTAAACCACCTGTATGGACCTCAGTGGTAAAATGAAAAGGTTAGTAACTATGACTTAGAGTGTCCTTTTCTTCTCTGAAATTCTCTTAAATTTCCCAGCTGTCAAACACCTTGATTTTCTTCTTTGGCAGAGTAGAAGCTGGTCCATGGAGGTTCCACTAAAAAGGATAAAGGGTGAACTATGCAGATTTGTGATCATAACAGTTTTGCTACTGCCAAAAGAAAAAAACAGCACTGGTTTGTTTTAGTCTCTCAGAGGACATACAATGTTGAAAATCATCTTCCTTCTTACATTTTTCAAATAAGTAAAAGAAAAGTGGAAGAGCAGTCACATTCTGTGCATATCTTTGCTACTTATAGACAGAATTTTTCATGCCTTTTTTTTTTTTTCTTTTCTTTTCTGGAGGTGTAAGGGAGAGTTCCCAAAGCTGGAGGAGTGTGGAAATCAGGGAACTGTGGGGGAACGCAAGTGTGACTGTGGGACTACACTTAATTCATTAAAATGTGTGGTTTATGAAAACCATTTTGCCAAAAATGAGCTTTGTGGGATGGAGAAGGCAGCAGGAATATGGGTGTGTGGGGGAAAAGGAGGAGTAAGAAGTGCCAAGAGAGAATGAAGTCTTATTTGTTGCAAAATGTCGAATCCCTCATAAGAACATGTCATGAGCCAGTTCAAGGAAATTAAAATGCAAGTTGGGGAAGTGCAAATCTATTAGGCACAGATATTATGTATTGACGTTATTAGTGTCCTGTTTTTATACTAGTTGTGAATATTCTCCAATGACTTAAGAAAGTTTGAGGAAACTTCTTTTGAGTTATCTTCCTTTGTTTTAATCTTTTCTCAAATGAAATGGCAGTAATATAATAACACTGTGCTTTTATTTCTGTCAATACTGTGAATTATTTCAGAGACCAACTGCATTAGTTAGGGTAACACTAGCTACTGTAACAAATAACCCCAGACGTTAGTGAGTTAACACAATAAAAGTTTATTTCTCATTCACAGGACAGTCCAATGCAGGTATATCCGGTGGGCATACAACTTTCCTCAATGAGATAATTCAAGGATTGAGGTGCCTTACACCTCATGTCTTTGCTATCTCATAGGACCTGGAAGTCCTTAATATCTAGAAAAATATCATGGAAAGAGAAACTGAGGATGGAGAAGCTACAACTTTTTCTTCATTGCTTTGGCTCAGAATGATAAATACTAATCCTATACATATTCTATTGGCCCGACCCAGATGCAAGAGGGTGCTAAAAATAGTGCCTCTGATGGGAATAGCTCTTTCCCAGCAGGACATTTTACTAGGGAAGGAGGAGCGTGAACGTTGACGAGCAGCCATTGCTGCCCTGCCCACTTATCTGCATCACTCTTAGACTCTAAGAAAAATGGCAGCACTTCCTTGGAATGTAACGTTTTCTCTAAAGATTTGTAAAGAAACCCTAATATATCTCTTCTGTGAAACCCACAAGGGAAG
Source organism: Rhinolophus ferrumequinum (assembly GCF_004115265.2). Taxonomy (NCBI): domain Eukaryota; kingdom Metazoa; phylum Chordata; class Mammalia; order Chiroptera; family Rhinolophidae; genus Rhinolophus; species Rhinolophus ferrumequinum. The sequence continues at coordinate 80,038,274 of NC_046292.1, forward strand.
TTCTCACACAGGCCCTGCCAGCTTCATTATCCGTTTGACTCTAGGATTTCCCCTCCCTGATTCTTCTCCACCTCTGTTTGGAATTCACTGGTACCTTTCTGGTACCAGGGCCCAGCCCCTGTGGTTTCTCCTAGCATTTATCATACCTCTGCTTGTTTTTACTTCAGGTATCTTCTCTCTCAGGGATATGTCTTTCAGAAGAAATATGAAAACGTTTTTCATAAACCGCACATTTTAATGAACTAAGTGTAGTTCTATCTCTATCAATGACATTCCAAGCATTCACAAACCAGTGGGGCCATAACTTTCCTTTAAGAAATCTCTTGACAATGGAAACCCTCAGAAATACCTAGCACATCCCTGACTGTGTATACACTCACCGGTAACTACAAGCTTCTCCTTCCTCACATATAAGTCAGAGAATGTTCAAGTCAACTCATTGTTTTTAGAGGTGCAAACACTGAGGTGCAGAAACTGAGGTGCAAGGAGGTTAGGTAGAACCTTACCTGAAGTTTCAACAACTAATTTGTGAAGAACCAGACTTAGGAACCACTAGTGTACTTTTCACGCTATCATGAAGTCTTAAGAGCGTAAGGGCATGTGAATCAATACCAGCAGGCATTCAAAACCTACGGAAGAGATATTTAAGTAAATATTTATACATATGCTATATTTTTTTTTTGTTTCTTGTTTGTTTGTTTGTTTGTTTTGGCCAGCCTTGCAGTTCCCTTTCCCATCCAAATCTTTTTGTTTCTTGGAACATGGACTATCATTTTAGGTTTCCACAATATTTTCATTGGGACATGGTATTTGGTAGGTGACTAGTAGGTAGTTGATTGCTTTTTCATTTTTACACAAAAGCTAGTGTTGACATAAAACTATAATAGCACCAAAAATACCTAGAAACAAACTTATCAAATATATACAAGTTATCAAAGTCAGAAAAATCTACATATTGAAAGAAATTAAAGAAGACCTAAATAAATTTAAAACTATATCACATTCATTAATTGGAAGGCTTATCATTGTAAATAAGTAAAACCTCTGCACATTGATCTATAGAGTCAATACAATACCAATCCAAGTTCTGGGAAGTTGTTTTGAATAAATGATCAAGCTGACTGTAAAATTTATATGGAAATGCAAAGTTTCAAGAATAGTAGACAATCTTGAAGAAAAATAAAGTGGGAGGATATGATGACTCACTATAAAAATGCACCAATTTAAACAGAGAGGCATTGGTCATGGCCAGAAAAATGGACCAATGGGACAAAATTGAAAAAATCCAAAAAACAGATCCACGCAGATACGTATACTTGATATATGATACTTTAGAGCCCCGGGGAAAGGACAATTTTTTCAATGAATGGTACTGGCTTAATTGACTATACATATAGAAAAAAACTCATCTTGATCTTTACCACACACCACTTACAAATGTCAGTACCAAATGTGAAAGAAAAAAATAATAAAGCTTCTAGAACAGCGTTTGGCAATTTTTTCTGTGAAGAGCCAGATAGTAAACATTTTGGGCTTCGCAGGCCATACTGCCTGCCATTGTAGAGCAAATAGTCATAGAAAATATGTAAATGAATGGGAGTGACTGTGTTCCAATAAAACTTTATTTATAGAAACAGGTGGTGGAACAGATTGGACCACAATAGTTTACCAACCTTGTCCTAGAATATAATATTGGAGAATGTCTTTATGATCTTGGGTAGGAAAAAAAAGATTCTTAAATAAACACAAAAAGTACTAATCATAAAGGGAAAGATACATTGTATTCATTTAAATTTGAGACCTTCTGTTCATCAGAAAATTAAAAAAGCGAAGAGGCAATCTATAGAGTAGGAAAAGTTATTTGCAATACATATGACTCATATCCAGACTATATAAGAACTACCAACAATAAGGAAAAGACCAATAACCAGATGATATAATCAGAACTTTACAAAAGAAAGATTCACAATAAACATTTAAAAAGGTACTTACCCTCATTAGTCATCAGGGGAATGAAAATTAAAACCACAATGAGATATCAGTACGTACCTATCAGAATGATCATAATTTATAAGACTGACAATATCAAATGTTAGCAAGGATTTTGAACATACACACTGCGGTGGAAGTGTAAATAGGCACACTTATTTCGGAAAACTCTTTGGCAAGTTTCTCTACATCGGATGTATGCATACTCTCTGACTCAGCAATTCCACTTCTAATCATATACCTCCCGAGAAATGTGTGACAAAAAACATGTACAAGAATGTTCACGGCAGCATTATTCATTATAGCTGCAAATTGTAAACAACCTAAATGTCCATTAAATGGGCACTAAGATGGATAAATATATTATGGTACATTTATATAATGGAATACTATAGAGAAATGAAAATAAATGAACTCCTATTATACACAAATATATGGAAAACTTTCAAATATAATGTTAAGTAAAAGTAGCCAAACCTGAAAGAATATATGATATATAATTCTATTTATATGTGGCCCAAACACAAATAAAACTAACTTATGATGTTATAAGTCAGGTTAGTGTTTACATTTGGAGAGAAGACAGGGGGTGATAATTGAAGGGAGGAAACCTGCAAGGGATTTTTTGGGTGCCAATAATGTTGTGTTGTTTGATCTGGTTGGTATTTGAACACAAGTATGTTCATTTTGTGAAAGCTCGTTGTGCTATACAACTATGATCTGCGTTTTTTTTTGTTTTTTGTTTTTTGTTGTTTTTTGTGTGTGTGTGTGTGTGTGAAATGCTTCATTCAAAAGGTTTTAAAAATCTATTGGAGGAAAACAACAACCATCCACCACTCCTTTTCTAACTATGTGTTTCAACGACCAGAATAGGGCAAGGTACAGTAGCTGTACAGATGCTTAGGTAAGATTGAAAAGCAGCTGAACAAAGAAACATGACTTGGAAATGCTCCCGTAGACAAAGATCCAGATACCTCCAATGTATTAAATGTAAAAGATCATCTGAACTATTGACTACTATACAAAAGGAATCATCTCTAGATACCTCCAGAGGAATTCATCTCAGAATTATTGGGTCAAGAGAATGACGTTGTGAAGTCAGAAGAATTATATCGCAATTCTGTTCTTCTACAACTGTCTCACATTGGTCTCCCTCTTTCTTGTCATTATCCATTGTTAAAGCTCATAGGAAGTAATTTTACTCACAGGACAAGTGGCTCTGTGTACCAGCTGGCTTAGGCTTAGATTTCCCTAGAGACAGAATAGGTTGATTCGAGGTATTCAGGGCTCTGTTGTTTTTTAATATGCAGTAGCTGAGAACTCTATTCCTGAGTCCTGTAACTTTAATCCATAAAATAAAGGGAATTTTTATCTCCTCAATCAGAGTAGAAAAATAATTCTTCCATCTCCTTCATATTTTTCTCTTCTAATCCTTGAAATCTTTGGAGGCCTCTAATTGAGACCTCCTAAATTCATTTCCTCCAAGTATTCCGCAGTAGCTAGAACCATTATTGGTGCTGAGCTTTTTGATGGAGGTACAATTGCTCTTCTGTCAGTGTCCAGTGGAAGCTAAGCTCAGGGCCAGGTTTTCATAAGTTTTGGTGGTTGAGAGAATGCCGACAGGATGGCAAGCAGGCGAAGCTTCAAACACATCCCCTTCAGGGTAGCTTCATAGTAAAAGCACAGGTTTTGGTGTCAGACAGATCTAAGCTCAAAGTCAATGTCCAACAATCATTAGGTGCTTGACGATGGATAAATTAGTTAATTTTACTTAGATTTGATATCCATAATTATAAAATAAACAAAATAGTGTTTATTTTATACAGATGTTGTCTGTGAAACATAAGACAATCGATATAAAGTTCCTAGTACACTGACTGACCCAGAGCAATAATAATAATAATAATAATAATAATAATAATAATAATAATAACAATAATAATAACAATAACTCTTAAATAGCACTTACTATGTACTATCATTGTATGTGCCATATATATGCTGACTCATTTGCTTGTCACAACAATCGTATGAGATAGGTCCTGTTAATATTAACAATTTATAAATGAGGAGCCAGAGCACAGAGAGGTTAAGTAACTTGCCCAAGGTCAGACAGCTACAAAATGGCAGAGCGAGGACGCTGACCCAAATGGTCTGGCTGCAGAGTCCATGTTCTTATCCATAACACCAAACTGGTTTCTTATCACAAAAGTGGAGGCCAAGTAATAAAGGGATTACTTGGTTAAGAAACTCTTCTTTCATCCTCCTTCTCATAAAACTTAACGATGCATCCATTTTTTACAGTTAGAAAGAGAGAAATAAAGGAGATCTCTATATGTTTTCCTCCTTTTAGCAGCTCCTCTTATATCTTGTTTTTGTCTCCTCAGTGAAAAGTTATAGAGAATAGGACTGCTTTGGTAAGCTCCCCTGTCGTTAACAACCGCACACTGAGTACCTGCGGCATGCCGAGCACTGTGCTAGGTGATGGGGAAACGAAGGGAAAGGCAGCCGCTTTCCCACTCACCTCACTCACCCCAGGTCACATGGAAGTGCTGTGGCATTAAGCCTTTGGACGATTGAGGGGCCAGGGCTCATACAGCCCTGCCTCCTCAGTCAGCTTTCAGAGAGGCTTGTGTGAGTCCAAAACCAAACCCAACCCTGAGTTATGCCAAGGGAGCCTTCTCCAGCCTGAATTTGCTTTGCTGATTTGCTCCAGAAACAGCAAGCACATTGTTCCTAACTCCTGGACACACTTGCCAGCAGCAGCTCATGACCTTCCAGAAATTGGTTTGCTTTTTTATAGCAGGCTTTAATTTTAACTCCCTTCCTTTTCTTAATCAAAAATTAATTAAAACACCATCGCAAGCACAGAATTCACTCACTCTGATCATCAAGAACGGAAAGAGAAAAGAGAAGAAAAAGCATACAGTTCACTGTTCACCATAGAGTCCTCAAGAGTTTTGCAGAGGTTGGAACCTAAGATGATCCCTCTGGCAACCCAAACACTCCTGCTGAGGGGGGACATGCTTCCCTGGGCTCCCTCAGGTCTGTGGGTCGAGAGGAAAGGCCAGGCTGGCACAACTTTAACTTGCTACAAATACAGGGCAAATTTTGTTGCTGCCCACGGCCTTCTTTTTTTCCCTCCCTCATTCTACCTCTCTCCTTCCCATGAAGCTTCTACTTCCCTGGCAAAGCTAGGAAGCATCCTCCCTAGGAATTGAACTGTTCATGACTATCCAGATTCAAGTCCACCATGACAAGGCCATCGGCTTTTGACAGGTCCAGCTAAGTACAAGAACTGGGGAGCTTTCCCGACACCTCTCTTCCTGTTTCTTCTCCCCCACCCCACCCCACCAGCTCAATGTAAGGGATGTGCATCGAGACGGAATAACCCACAGGACTTTTGAATATTTGCCGGTAGGCTTCCGAGCCAAGTGTGTATCTTCAGAATTATTCCAGGGATGGGCCAAGAGCAACAGTGATTATGACAAGCCCATACTCTGCTTAGTGATCTGTGGGAAGTTTCCTGGGGTGCATGTCATGTTGAAACAAATGTTGATGTTTCTTCTATACTAAATGCTCTTGGAGTTTACGCAACAGGAGGAAGGACAAGCTTGTGGAACAGTAGTTCTCCCATTCTGCACCATTTGCTTCCCTCGTTGCACCATGACCACGGCTGCCTGCTCTGCCGAGCAGTAGAAGTTAATTCCAAGGCTCAAAGGGCTGGGAGGGAGGAAAGAGTTGACAGCTCCTAATAGGGGAGCTTGTGGGGTTTCTACACAGTTTTCTTGAGCTGCAGGATTGATTTTCTGCTGGACTTCCCAAGGGTCAATGAATCTACAATCCTCCTTCCAAAAAATATCAGACTCTGGGGAGACAATAAGAAAGGAACTAAAACTACTTTTGAAAAGTTTTCCAAAGTTGGTGAATCCCATATAAGGTCTCTGTTGGCTTTGATTTTTGTTGGGTTGGAGGGAGGGGGAAACTGCATGGTTGGAAGGTTTGGCCATGGCCTACGCACTCTGAATTAAGAATGAGGAAGCAGGATTTCCCCCAGGGCCCTGATGCTGACTTGGAGTTTCGAGGTTCCAGGAGTGGAACTCTATGGAGTGGGAAAAGAGTTAGTTGTCAGTTACGCTTGTGCAACAGGATGATAGATTCTTTCAGGTAAGAATCTTTATGAGATGACCTAGGAAGCCTGACCTTTAAAGAAATGAGAAGCCATCTGAGCTGAGGGTTGATTCTGGGTCTCAGAGCAAACATTTCCTCTTGTGCTTTGTCTTGTGTCTCAGGGTAGATTCCCCAGAAGCAGACCCTGATTGATTTAAGGAATGTTCCAGGAGAAACCAGTAGGGGGCGTGGGTAGTTGGCCACTGAAAGGCGGGATACCAGGTAAGGGTGCAGCCTCCTGCAAAGCCCCAGGGAGGGAACTAGTGAGGTGTGACTTAAACACTCCAGAGCTTCCTTGACCCTCACTGTGGTCCTGATTTTGTATATCCTCCTCCCATCTGTCATTCATTGGTTAAGGGCTATCATCCCAGGAAGGATGCACATGCCCATTATTGCTTTCTATAGGCAGGAAAAGTCCCTGAAGGTAGCCCTCTGACTAAGGGGCACAGGCGCTGCTGGGCATACGTGTAGCTGGTTGCATGAAAATGATAAAGGTTCCCAAGGAGTGTGGGCAGTGCACTGACTTCATTGGCTGTATCTTGTCTGGACCCACTAGCCCTAGGCTGACAGGTTATCACTTGAGGTCAGTAGTAGGTACGCAGAGCAGGTATGATTACCTGTAAGGGATACTCTGCTGTAGCAGTGCGTGGAGGCACAGGTACAAAAGGTTAGAGGTGGTGCTGTGTGTGCCCCAGACCCTGCCTTTGATCCCAGAGTTACTGCCGACCAGTGGTCCTCTGGATTTGTGCCCTTCATCTCACCTTAACTTGTTCTGGGTCGCAGACTCCCTGCTTGACTGTATGGGGGAGGGTGTGAGGGGGGATTCTGAACTAGCTGGAAGACAGCAGTTCACAGCTCAGCTTTCTCTTCTATTTCCGGGAAAAAAAATGCATAAAGCCAGATACCCAAGAACAAGTGCATCTTTGTATACTTCCTGGCCATCCAGCAGTCTGGAGTTCTTACAGCCATGTAGGAACCATTTGGCTTATAGAAGTCCAGCCAGCCTGTTCACATGACCCAAAGGTGCGACATGAGCTCACAGTTGTTAGCACCTGAGCACAGCACGGCAGGATGAGACTTCTGAAGGCCCGGGCCTGTCACTGAACAGCAAGAAAGAGCTTCTGGAAGACTGAAGCTCAGCCGTTGGCCTGTCAAGTGTGGCATGTCTAGCGGTGGCCTGCCCATCTGGAGAGGAACAGAGACACTAGCTGGCAAGTAGATCCGGGATCGGTTTCGTGCAGCATTAGCAGATCGTAAGGAGTAAGGGAAATAAGGCAAGAAGCAGAAGCAGAAGCGCCAAACCTACTGGATTTGTGAAGGTGGAAACCCTGCTAGTTGCGCCCTACCACCATGGCGTCTCTAGATCCGTGTCAAACCTCTTCCTCAGACTAAAAATAATCATTCATATATAAACAAATGTAAATATATTTTTAACATGCCTCAGAAAACCACCTTCCTGTTGGGTTTCAAGGTTCTCTCTCCTAGTCAACTGGCAGATCACAAAAGCAACTGCAACAGCTTGGAACTTTCCACCACAGACAGTCAATTGTGACCCCAGGTGACATCTGATTGTGGGTGCCAAAGTGACTTTGTGTTGAAAGATTAGAATCTCTAACTGTTTTGTGGTTTCAGAAGGCAAGAGAAACCAGAACCTAAGGGAGGGCTGAGAGCTTAAAAACTCAGGGTGAATAACTACCCAAAGACCCATGCCTTTTGAGGGTCATTGGTGTGGCTTCCTGAGGAAAGTTTTATAAGCCAGAGCATGATACCGTTGAAACGTTAGCCAGCGGAAACAAAGGAAACCCGTCACTCAGCCAGGCAGCTAGCTGGCTGGCAGCTTCCAGATGGGGATGGCATTTCACCCTGTGAGGGCAGGCAGAGATGGAAGAGGAAGTGACCAACTGACACCAATCTGAAAGAATTCAACGTTATATTATAAAAAATGTATTTCTTTTAAAGGTGTACCCATGTCAGATGACCCCTGAGGCACAGCTTATAGCTAACAAAATAACCCTGTGTTCCTACCAAGGTAGCCTTTTTCTAACTTACCAGCTATTAGACACCTCTTACCTCTTCTTGGCACTTATCATCCTTCTGTGAAAGGAAAAGATTGGGTTAAATGAGGATTTGTATTGAGAGGACCTTATGTACTTTTCAGGGAGTGGCCCACACCCCCAAGAGGCAAGGATAGGAATAATTAGAAAAAAATGTGGGATAAAGAAACAGAGATAGAGAAGAGCTAGGACATGTGCTTAGAGGCAAATGACTTAGAGCTAGGCAAGGGGGAGAGGCATTTTGCTGGGCACCAAAATTCGGTCACTTGACTCTTAGGCACTGCTTTGGTGATGAACTAATGCTCCCTGTTCTGATGAAGTGGTGGAAGCTCAGGCCAGCAAAACAAGAAAGAAGCATGTGCAGGAAGGCAGAGCGCTGACCTCCCAATTCCAAGTCCATTCAAAGACTCCCACCTCTGCCCTTAGAGCCGTTTGGGAAGTTCTGCCACTTTGGCCTTCAGCCCTCGACAATGTAATTTTTCTGCTTGCGGGTAAAAAGAAGAATTCGTCTCACGGTGCCAACATCAGCCCTCTTCTTCTCACCCTGAGGAGCGCGCAGAGAGGTGGTGAGACCAGGCCTGCCCAGAGATGGAGTTTTGAGGCGTGAGGTAATGCGGGTTCCCCATCTATGGCTGCAACCAGGGGAGCTTGGCAGGAGCTGTAATGGAGGAGAGTGCCGGCTTTGAGATTTTCTTTCTGTTTGGTCTGGATGTATTCCAAATACAAATTAAACTCAAATGAAAACTTTAGAAATGTTATATTACCAAAGTGTGCCTGTGTGTGTTTTGGGGGGAGAAGGGTGGGAAAAAAGGGGGGTTGCAGGCGAGGGGGAGCAGCTGCAATACAGCTAAACAACTAACTCTTAACCTAAACCTAAACAACCGCAGCATTCAGAGCATCCAGACTCTCAGGACGCCCACGAAGAGGAGGGATCTTTACTACCCAAGTTCTCCGATTTTGTGTTTCAATTACACCCAGTCCAGATGTGCCACTGGAACACCTGGGTTACAGTCCTCCGTTTGCCATTGACATGGTTGCTAACCTTCCGTATCTCTACTTCTCTGACCCTCAACTTCTTTGGTTGTAAACTAGCGGTACAAATCAGAGAGCAGGCATCTTTGCATCCAGAGTGCGGTTCTAATGCAGTCAATGAAGTACACGATTTCTAAATATCAGTCAGCCGTGATTCTAAGATGGATTTGAAAAATGGAAAATGTTGAGTGGCTCTATGCATTTCATTTCTGTCATCTTTAAAGGACCTTTCCTATTTCAGGCAACTGCCTCTGCAGTGAGTATGTGTGTGTGAAAGCATATGTTTGCAAAACAGATGAAACATTTGCGTATAATAGCATTTTCACAGCAGTTAGTATAAACAAGGAGAAACTTATCTTCTGAAAGTGATTAGGAGTGGCTTTTGATAGGTGTCTGTGAAATGACAGATTGTGCAATTTTTAGGGAAAAAAAGTGTGTAGGAAAAAACCCTACAGGCAATAATATTTTGACCTTGAGGGGAAAAATATGTAGTTTGTTTATAGAAAATAAACTCTGCTCCAAAGTTTACATTCGGAAGAACCTTGGTTGCTTGCTCATTAATAAATTGAGACCAGAATTGTTGATTACTGAGGTTAATGTTCTTTTACTAAAGTAAAAATATTGTATGTAATTAGAGTAAGAAGAGATTTCAGAAGAAAGGGTGACGATTTGAATAATCCTGGAGTCAATACAGGCACATTTTGATTTTATTAGCTAGCTATTAGGGCAGTCTTTAGCATTTTATGTGTGACACACAGTGTTAGGATGTTGCCGTTGAAAGTCATTTGTGTCCGCTGTCTGGACTAATTGAGCGACAATAATAAAACGCTGTTTTTAGATAAACAATGGGTGGCAGAGCTCCATTGGTCCCCGCAGGGAGCGTGTTTATGCTTTTCAAAGAGCAACTGGCTGAGCTCACATGCCACAGTCATTTCACAGAGGAAAGTCAAGTCATTTAAATCAACTAAATTGAACGCAGTTTTGAAATGGAAATCAGTAGTCCCAGTTAGGAGCTAGCTGCCTCATTGTCAGTGGGAAGCTAGAAGCACAGATTGCCGTCTGGTTCTCTCCCAAATCTCATTCAAAGGCAGGAGGCCCCAGAACAACGTAGATTGCAAGTTAGCAATACAAGGGAATAAAGTGTCACATGTCATATGTTTTCTGTAGTGTGTGGGTGCTGAACAGGTTGATGTGGAAATATCATCATAAACCCAGCTGCCCACTTCCACCCCCTGCCTCCCGCCCATAACAAGATGGGCCTGAGACAGACTGACAGCCAGAATGCTCCAAGGAGGATGGATGGAAATGGGTGACTTGCTGCTGTCCTCACCCAATAGGAAGCATTTCTCTTTAGGAGCATGAAAATTTGCCTACCTTCTCTCTCCTCCTTAAAACATGCTGTTTCCTTCCTTCTCTCTCTGTGCCCTTTAGAATAAAGCATGTCTAGAGACGAATCTCAACTTTGTGTAGAGATTAAGATCTGTGGTTACTAGACTAAGAACCGAAAGGCATTGGCAGGCAGTCTCCTTAAATGAACTTTCTCTTAATGCAGGCTCACACAACCAGCAGGCTTTTGTAGCCACCAAAGGGTGACTGAGGGGTGCAGGGGTAGCATCTCCTCCTTCTCAGCTATCAGCCTTACCCCAAGCCGACTCAAACAACCACACAATCTATGTAAGAGCAGGGTGTTTCCTTGGCAGACAAAGCTTCCAGATAGGTTCGCTGCACACTCCACAAACGAAATTGTATCTCTCCCAACTGTAAAATTGTGTTGTCACCACTGAGCTTTAGGAAGTTGCGTGCAGTCCACTGATGTTTTCATTCAACAACTGTTTCTTGAGCACCAGCTAGGCACCAGGTCCTCTGCTGGTTGCCGAGGAGACATCCTCTCAAAAGACCAGCCTGTGGAACTTTAGGTCTTGTGGGTACACAGAGAAACAGACAAATACAGTACAATAAAACAGTGCTTTGGTGAGGCATGTTCGGGAAGCCATAAGGGCCTTCCTTTGTGTCTTCGTCAGCTCAGGCTGCTATGACAAAATACCACAGACTGGGTAGCTTAAACAACAGGTATTTATTCCTCACAGTTCTAGAGGCTGAAAGTCTAAGACCAAGGGTCCAGCAGATTCAAAACCTGCTGAGAGTCAGTTCTAGGCTGCCTTCTTACTCACCAGCACCGAGAGCCCTGGTGTCTCTTCTTCTTACTGGGGTACTAATCCCATCATGGGGGCTCCACCCTCTGACCCCATCTAAGTTACCTCCCAAAGGTCCCACCACCACATTAGGGGTTAGGGCTTCAGTGCATGAATTTAGAGGGGGGGAGAATAATTTGGCCCACATCACGCTCTCGTGTACCCAGCCCCAGATCAGCCAGTTCTCTTTTAGGGTTCCTCCTTATGCCACTCAGCCCTGACTTTCTAGATACTTCTGTTTCCCACCCTCTAGGCCAGGGCAAGTTCCTTTGCTTCTTGATTGCTAGAAACACAAAGTCCTTTCTGTCCATTCCTCAGAAAACCACTGTGACAGATTAAAACTACTCTCTCCAATTTTCAGGTGAGCAAATGTGATGACTAATTTTGTGTCAACTTGGCTAGGCTCTGTTGCCCAGTTGTTTGGTCAAACACCAGTCTAGATGTTTCTGTAAAGGTATTTTTTAGATGTTATCAGCATTTAAATCAGCAGACTGAGTGAAGCAGATTACCTTTCATAGTGTAGATGGGCTCAGAAGACAGGGCACGGAGGTAGAGAGGATTATTCTCAAGCCTTAAAATGTAATAGAATTCACTCTGCCAGGTTTCAAACTTACTTGGGACCTATAACGCCTACTTCCTTCTGATTTCTCCCTTTAGAAATAGGCGTGTGTATCCTATTACTGCCCCACCATTGTATGTTGGAAGCAGGTAACTTGCCTGTTCTCACAGGTTCACAGATGGAGAGGAATTTTGCCACAGGGTGAATCATACTCTGGGTCTCACCTAGATCTGCGTTAGATGAGATTTAGAATTTAGAGTTGATGCTGAAATAGGTTAAGACTTTGGGGGCTGTTGGAATGAGGTGAATGTTGTATTTTGCATGGGAAAAGGACATGAATTTGGGGGAGCCAGACTGTGGACTGTTATGGTTGCAATTTGTCCCCCTAAGTGTGTGTGTTGACTTCCTAACCTCAGAATGTGACTGTATTTTGAAATAGGATCATTGCAGATATAATTAGTTAAGATGAGATCATACTAGAATAGGGTGACCCCCTAATCCAATATGACTGTTCTTATACAAAGGCATAATTTGGACACACACACACACACACACACACACTCACACGGGAATCCCATGTGAAGATCGGAGCTATGCTGCCACAATCCACAATCCAAGGTCTAGAAAAGACGCCTGGAACAGATTCTCCCCTGCTGCTTTCAGAGGGAGCGTGGCCCTGCCGACACATTGACACTTCTAACCTGCAGAAGTGTGAGACAGTAAATTTCTGTAGGTAATACTCAGCTAAAGCACCCCTACCAAACTAACTGCTCTTCCTTGCCACCCCTGCATCGTCCTCTCCACGGGAAGCGCACCTTTTTGGACACCCTCATGTCACGTAGGGGTGACAAGGACGTCCTGCCTCTTGGCCCATGTCTCCTGGTCACTGTGGATTCTCCGTCCTGCCACCAGCACAGATATCAACACGCACAGGACGCAGTCCCACGGTGATCGCTCTGGCTCCAAGTCCTGCAGCACGCTTATAAAATCACGGCAAAAAGTGTTAAGTGGCTTATGCACATTAGTATCTGAAATAGAGGGATCACATTGCTACGGAAACACGTTAGTGTAAAAAAAGTGAAAAGAGAATACAGCCTCAACAGTTATCTTTATCTTTACTAAAAATGCTGGCAACTTTAGGTCCAGGTTGCTCAAAAAGGCCCAAGTGCTTCTGAAATTAACTAGCTCTGAAAACAAAGATCCAGTTTATTTTTTTTCTTCAAATGAATGCCTGTCATAAATTAGGAACACGGAAGAGAACAAGAAGCATCAGTTTAGGAATTTAGGACCTAGGTTCACATGTTGGTTGGGTCTTTAACCAACTACGTGATCTTAGATAAATGACTCGTAAACCTCTTTGAGCATGATCTTTCTTATGTATAAATGAAAGCAAAAAAGTCTAACTCTGGGACGTATGGACTTTCTCTTTAAGTTACTTAACTTTCTTAGGCCCCTGACTCCTAGAAGAGAAGGGGTAATTTAGCATGAAAAATTCAAGTTATGTGCTGAGAAGCCATCCTGATTATAATAGCATGAGGAAGGATTGCCTTATAGATGATCCACCATGAGGAATGCGGACAACTTCAGACTGTAGGGAGCCACCACTCGTCTCCTGTTGGGGCCAGGACTGTCCAGCAGATCCCAGGAGAGCATCCATGTGTGTGGGACCCTGAGCTTCATCAACGTGGGGGGCTTCTTTGAAGGAGTAGAAATCCTAAAATACAGAAGTAGGCACAGGGCTTTGAAAAAGCCTTGATGAATCTAACTGGTGTACATTTGGAACACAGGAGAATAGAGCCAGGACCTCGGGCAGTGGAGAGGGATGGGGAAAAGAAGGGAAACTCAAATCATAGCAAAAGGCACAGCCATCTACAGCGGACTCAGAAGACCAGAGCATCAGTAAACATCTGCATTCAGGTATTTGTGACTACTACCTAGCAGGATTGCGTTCCCTGTTTGTTCCCCCTGCTAACTGACAAGACCTAAAGGCCTACGCAGGCCTGGAAACATCTGGTCTACCTATCTATTTCTTTCTTAATGTAATGCCAAGGATGGTTTTGGTATTATAAAACTCCCGCATACGGTCAGAACTCAGCCTTGGTCCACATATGGACTCTTCATAGTGACCAGGGCTGATGTAGCAAAGCCCGTTTGCACGAAGCCTGGGCAAAGTTCCTGGAACTGGAGAGGAAGGAGCCAAATGCAAGAACTTGACCTATAACATTGTCCGCCCTGGTGTGGGAAGGAAGGAGCAATTCAGACACTGATCCAGCACATCATTATCGAAACGTGTCTAAGTCCACAATCATATTTCTTGAAGCCCTTGAGGCCAGATGTGTGTCAGATTGTTTCAGATTTTAGAAAGACAATATGGTGCATAAACTGAATATTAGATAACATCCCAGAGGGGTCTGAGGCAATATCCTGCGAAGCAAACACATTAATATTTCCACGGTCCTATATTAGTGAACTATATGAATATTCACACTAACTGGGATGAATGGAGCCTTATATCACTTCACTTTTCATTTTGCCACTAAAGTGGTTATACAAATCTTTCTATTTTCAGAGACTTTGGGGTTTTAGAATTATGGATATGGGACTGTGGGCCTGGGGCAGGTACCAGGTAATATTCTAAGTGCTGGGGAAACACAGACCAGGTTGTATAGGAGTTAGGGGGTTCTGCATGGAATGGTTCCCTCGCCCGGCCATGTCACATACAGGGGAGAAGGCAGGTTTTAAAGGGAAGAAAACAAAACAATAGAAACAATGCTCCATTAAAGCCCTACAAACCAGTGGAGCATAAGCTTGAATGCGTTTTAAAAAATCTCCCACAGAAAATCACACAGAGAATAGAGGCCTCCCCCACCCTGTTCCTGTCAACAATAGAAGGCTCAGTGGCTCTCAGATCCTAAGGGCCAAAGGGCCTCAGCTGTGGGTGGAGATGGGAGTGCCCAGCAGGCCAGGCAGGGCACAGCGGATACCCGCCGACAGAAGCAGACCCCCATGGGAGGAGGCTTCCTTCTAGTGGTGTGTGTGTGTGTATGTGTGTGTGCGCACCTGGGTGTGTCAGGGTGGGCGTGACAAAGGGGCTTTGTGGGACCCGTAGCCAGAATAGTTTCAGGTCTGAGAGGGCCTGCAGGTACTGTCAGTTAGCAGAATATATATATATATATATATGTACACATATATATGTGTATTTATATATATATAAATAGAGACTATTTATTTGTATTTATAAATATGTACACATATATATTTTTGTACACGTAAATTGTTGGGAGAAAACTTTCCGTCTACCCACTCAGGTTTGAACGGTCATGGACTGCAAGTTCACTGACAATAGACAGACTCACAGGAGAAAAGATCAGGTTTACTTAACACGTGAATGTGGCACTGACTACTCCGAGGGAGGGGTTTATACACCAGCTCAGTACAAAGTGTGTGAGGCGGCCTTTAGGGCTTCGGTGGGAAAGTATGAAAAGTTCTGTCGGGTTTTTCTGGAGGCCAATGGGAAGGGGCAGTCGGTCTCTTTCCTGGAATTCACAGGAAACCCTCTCGAAGGGGGGTTGGTGGCAGCTATATTTTTCAGAAGTTTCTGCTTTAGTCAGATAAGGGAAGTTCAGATAAGGTTTCAAATATTTTCACTGTAAAATCATCTGTATGCCAAAACTGCAATGTCTTTTATACATAGAGAAGGGGCCAAAAAATGTATACACATTTTAAGGAAAGAAAAAAACACTGGATTAAAATTGTCACACAATGAATGACACTAGCATTTGATTAACGCCATCTTTTGAGCGAACGTCATACTACACATTGCTACCGTAATTCAATTCAACTTGGAAAAGTAATACATAGAGAACATCTCTTAAAATGTGTACATTTTTGTCACCCCAGTATATATACACACATGTATGTATACGTATATACATACATAAAATGTATAATATATTATATAAATATATGTGTGTATATACATACATGTAGATAGATAGATGACAGGTAGATGACAGAAATGTATCTATTGATCAGTTATGAGCACATGGATCCTGGGGGATGGGTTATAGCGTTTCTATACCTTCCTGTTCCGTAGTGACTCAGCCTCAGGTGAGTATTCTAGATCACTATGGATGATTTTTTAAATCTCCCTGTGTTTTCTCTCATTCTCTTCTGCCCCCTCCCAGGATCCTAGCTCGCTCTCTGGGGCCTATAGGACTAGGACTGGGGGACACCTGAGGGGGTGGAAGAGCAGGTTTGTATGGGGGTGATTGACTGAGGGCCTTCCATCTTGTATTAGGGCCGAACTAGGCTCGTAGGTCCAGCATGAATGTTAGAGGTAATCAGTGACATGCTGCTCGAGACCTTTACCCTCCAAGTAGGTTTCCCAGGGAATCTCAGAACTGCCAGCACAGGAGCAGGCACTTTCCACAGCATGTGCTCCTGCCTCAGCAGCTGTGAAGAAGAGCAGATGTGAAGAAGGTGTGACATTCCCTGGGGTTGCACAGGCTGGAAACTCGGGGTACAGACTCCCTGGTGCAGATCCCCACAAGTCTTAGAACTCCCTCCCTTTTCCTGTGCCCTCCCTGTTGACTCCCCCACAGTGCTCTTGGAGGTTGTTCTGCACTTTTCCAGGAAATAGACTAGGGAAATGTATCTCTCCTTCCTCTTGTCCTTGGGGGACCTCATGTATAGACCACCCCCCAGTACTCTGCATCTCACCCCACATCCTCAGTCTCATGTCTCAGTTGCACAGTATTTCCCACACCACCCACGATGCCTACCTCAACCCCTGGGGGCTCCCAGCATTTAGCAGGAATTTCACCAGCAAAGGAAAAGCTGCCTGGAGGCTGATTTGTTACTGAAAAAAGGTGAAGAAATTTCTGAGAACGGTTGCATTTGGGGAGGGACAAGCAGCCCTGGTCACACTTGTGGCCAAGTCTCTCCCGGGTGTTTTGGTTCTCTTGGTAGACTGCTTCTGCTACTGTTTATCCAGCACGGGGAGTGCTTTGAATTGATGTCCTGGCTGACACAGATCTCTTTGCTTTGTGAATAGGGCGATTACTAAACAATGAAGCTATTACATAAGGAGTGGAGCTGGCTGGAGCCAACAAATCTTGTACTCTAGGTTTACAGAGCTATAATTATCCAAAGTTTTAAAACACAATGGTATCTGCTGAAAGAGAACATCTGGGAGGGAAACAAGCCACCCCAATTAAATGACTGATGCACATCCCATGGATTGCATGACTCCACGTTAATGGAGCGGTAATTTTTTTCATTGTCGCTCAAGTTAACAAATGTGCTGAAAGGTTTAAGCAGAACAAATGCACAGGGACGGGGGAAATCAGATCAAAAAGAGAGATCTGTTTTATAAGATCAACTACAAATTGGCTGGAGAAAGCATTCCGGGCTGCTATCATGAACACTAATCAAGAGAAATAAATGCGTTATGAGGTTTTTCCCATATGAAAAGAAAAGCTTTTTCCAGTTGCCATTTCATTTCAAAATAAACTCTTTTAATCTCCAGGGGACCCTGTGTGAAAGAGTGGGCTGGGCTGGGTCACAGGGAGGGCTGAGTCAGGAGTGTTCTGAGGTCACGCTCTACACTGGGACGTGCTGTAAAGATTAGTGGAAATCAGTTGTTAGGAGAGATTGGAGGCTTTATCCTAAAAATAGATTTGGCCCAGATAGGAGCATTGGACTCTACTTAGAGAATGAAGGTTACAGTATGTTCTCTTCCGAAATTATCTGTCCCCACAACAAATGTGGTCTGCATGCTCAGGGCTCCCGAGCACTTTTTCAAGATCTACAACCTAAACAAAGGTCTCTACCGCACCTATTCCTTTTGTTGCGGGCAGTTCTTTCATGTAAAAAACGAAAAGAACAGCTATGAGAACAACGAGACAGACTGAAAAGAATCTCTCATTCGTCATCGTATACCTAAGAGAATGTTTGCTTTAATGGAATGAGAGTTTCATCTGGGGGTGGGGGTCAGGTATCGCGATTGTTCTTTCAATTGTCCTTCCTATCTGCTTGTGGGGTGTGGCAACAGCCACACAACAGCCACCCTCAGGTCTGAAGGCAGAAATGACTTGGGTCATTATGGGCTGATGATAGAGCAGGACAGACAAGAGGCAAATCAGGAAGGTGGCAGGTTTTCCAGGTTTTCCCTAGTTGCCCTCTCTGGTCTTTGCCAAGCCACCTCCTTCAGCATGTCCCCTCCCCACCTCAATGCCCTATTGGTCCCCTATTGGTCTTACCCAGAAGCATAGCAAAATATGCTAACAGAGCACTTGCTAGCCTTTGTTTACTCCATGGGGTGAAAAACTTTAAATCTATTTATCAACTTCCCCACAGGTATTTGTACCTTAATTGCCAAACAATATTACATACTAGTAAACATGAAAAAAAGAAATAATTAAAAACAGTTACCAATTAACCCACCACCCTAAACCATCTGAGCCAGTCCTGGGCCCGTTTGTCCAGCGAGCCGTCACCTGACTTTTCTATCCTGCTTTGGTAGATATTTGCCTAGTCGAAATTTTACTATTAAAGATAATACCTCCTTCAACATGTGCATTATTTTTGCCTTCTGTGAAAGATCTCTCTAGAAATCTTGGATTCTGATGCACAGTGTTATGAACTGAATTATGTTCCTCCAAAATTCATGTGGAAGCCATAATCCCTAATGTAACTATATTTGGAGGTAAGATCTTTAAGGGGGAATTAAGGTTACATGAGGTCAAAAGGGTGGGGCCTTAATCTGTTAGGATTAATAAGAAGTCCTTATAAGAAGAGGAAGAGACAGCAGATATCTCCCTCTTTCTCTCTTTCTCTCTCCCCACAAAGAAAAAAGGCCATGTGAGGACATAGCACGAAGGCAGCCATCTGCAAACCCAGGAGAGAGGTATCACCAGAAACCAATCCCGCTGGCACCTTCATCTTGGACTTCCTGGCTCCAAGATGAAGCCAGGAACTCTGAAGAAATACATTTCTATTATTTAAGCCATGGAGTCTACAGTAGTTTGTTATGGCAGCCCACGCTGACTAATATGCACTGTGTTTCGGCTGAAAGGTAAGAAAGAGAAAAGCAGCCCTTGACATCCAGGAGCCAGCCTGGCCCTTACGGGTCTGTTGAACATAAACAATTTCTCAGCACACAAACTTCAGACAAGGCCACTCTGAGGCCACGATAGACTAGGACGTAAAGAAGACCATGATCACGCCTGCACCCAGACAAAACGTGAGCACAAAATTAATCAAATAGCCTCCTATCCTGGATAATAGGAGGGACTGCTGCTTCTTTATCAGTTTTTGCTTTAGCCTCACGCTTTTTACTCTTTTTAGGTAAGATTTATTTATAGAATTATCCTTACTTCCTGACAGCATCCAATCCAGGGCAAGGCCCCACTTCCTTAAATCTTCCCCCAAAGCACCTAGCCCAGCCAAAATCCTATTGTAAGTTCTGTCTAAGAGGTACTGAGCCTCTTCCTGGATTTCCATGAGCATTAAACCCAACCGAGTCAGCTGCAGAGCTCTTGTGTGGCCCCAGTGGTCACTGGCACAAAGGCATTGACAAAGATATAAGCAGTTTTATGTTTTTTTAATAACTATTTAGCATTGCTTATTGTTATGGGCTGAATGTGTGTGCCCCCCACGGCCCGTACATTTCCCCCCACCCCCGGCAAACTTGTATGTTGAAGCCCTAACCCCCAATGTGAAGATAGTTGGAGGTGGGGCCTATGAGAAGTGATTAAGGTTAGATGAGTTCGTGAGGGTAGGACCCCTATGATGGGATTCATGCCCTTATAGGAGGAGGAAGACAGAGAGATCTGGCTCTGTCCCTGTGCATGTCCCCAGGGAGAGCTGAGGACTCAGCAAGACGCTGGCCACCTATGAAGTCAGGAAGGGAGCTCTCACCAGCAACCAAATCTGTCAGCACCTTGATCTTAGGTTTCCCAGCCTCTAGAACAGTGAGAAATACATGGCAGAAAGGGCTTGAATTCAGAATAGAAATCAGTTCTGCAAGTGCTAATCAATTTGATGGCCAAATGAGGGTCAAAACACAGAGCTTTAGAATTTTAAGAAATAAAGTGTGAGTCTAAGGTTTTCTATTTTTAATTTTATATGAATCCTTCTTCCCCTGATCCCTCCCTTTACAGTGGTTTGGTTTCTTCTAGGAGTGAGTCAAAAGTCTTTTCAACTTTTGGACTTAAGATTCTATGCTAATTTGCACTTTTACTTTAGCGTTTGTAGTACAATTTTCTCCTTCGCAAAATTAAAATAAAGATTGAATATTAATCTATTTCTCCAGGTATGGTTGTGGCGAATAACATATGTGGTGCTCAGAAATTTCACAAGTGTAGCTTCTAATGTAAATTCTAAACTGTGCCAAAGAATTAGCTTCATCACATGCCTCCAGGGTTGTAGTTCAGGCTAAAATCTCCCTTCTGCTCCCATCTTACCTAAGATCTGCCTTTTGCCTACTTTCTCAGAGATGATAGCAGTAACCCTAGGTGGATTTTAAGTCTCAGAGTCATTGGTACCTGCTATTCTGCTTTGTGCTCTCTCTTTGGGGCTCGGTATACGTGACTGTAAGGAGTAAGAGGGCCACTGGCAACTGAAATTCTCTGACCTTTTCTTCTGACATCCAAAAATCCGCAAAGTGAGTTTACCGGGAGTGTCCCGTTTTTCCAGCTTCGTGTTCAGTGAGCTTTCTGCCTTAGGTACAATTGTTCCCAAATGCTTGGGGGTTGCAATATGATTTTCCCATCCTGAAAATCTATTCAAAAGAGATGCTTCTCTCCTCTCCATCCCACCAACAGGCACTGCAAATGGCAGTTACCAGCCAACACAGCCCCTCCCCATACCATCACCGAGTTTTTGCCTGCATTGCATCTACTTCACAGCTCGAGACATGCCGATCACACACGGCCTAAGTACTTGTTGCTAGCAACAGATCTATCTTCCTAAGTGGCCAAGTACAGGCTATGTTTAGAATGTCAGAGCACCTCACTGCTCCCTGGCCCACTTCCTTTAGCTGGCCCACATCTCCAAGCGTTAAAGCAACCTCACCTATGTTTCTTGGTTCTACTTCTCAAGAGACAACTCTGGATCAACTCTGTAAAATACAAAGTGGCACAAAGACAGAGAAACCATCAGGTTCTTTCCCATGACCTCCTTTCTCCCCTGTAAAAATGAATAATATTAGTAATCCCTACCTTATGGGACATCTGTGAATATTTAATGAGATCATCAAATATTTAAAATGTGGTCAAAGTGTGGTGATTATAGATCTAAGACAAGGTCTGCACTCCATATTTAAATACTACTAGGTATTTCTACTCCTTTTCTCACCCTCGCTCTATTTTTTCATTGAAGTAGAATTCACATAATATCAACTTAACCATTTCAAAGTGAAGAGTTCAGTGCTATTTAGTACTTTGACAACATTGTGCAATCCTGTCTCTATCTAGTTCCAAAATATTTTTATCATCCCCAAAGGAAAGTCATTAAGCAGTCACTCTCCATTCCCCCTTCCCTCTGAGCCCTTGCAAATGACATCTGCTTTCTCTCTGCACAGATTTACCTCTTCTGGATATTTCATATAAATGGAATGATACCATACATAGTCTATTCTGTCTGGCTTCTTTCACTCAGCATATTTTTGAGGTTCGTGCACGTTGTATCATGTATCAGTACTTCGTTCCTTCTTATGGCTGAATCATATTCTGTTGTATGGGTGTATCACAATTTGTTGTTTCCACCTTTCATCCATTGATAAAAATAGTGCTGCTATGAACATATACCAGGGGTGTATACACATGACTTGTATTCATCTTTTGTTATCAGTACCGTGTTTCCCTGAAAATAAGACCCAGCTGGACCGTCGGCTCTAATGCGTCTTTTAGAGCAAAAATTAATGTAAGACCCGATCTTATATTATATTATATAAGATCGGGTCTTACATTATATTCAAATAATACCGGGTCTTATATTAATTTTTGCTCCAAAAGACTCATTAGAGCTGATGGTTCAGATAGGTCTTATTTTCAGGGAAATACGGTATATATTGAGCATAACAATTTTAATACAGTTTTTTCCTTTCTTAAAATGTGTATACATTTTTTTGGTACCCTCTGTACATATGTAAATTTATTTGAGTATCTGTTTTTAATTCTTTTAAGAATATACCGAGAAGTGGAATTTCTACTCACTCTCTTTTATTTCTATTTCTTCTCTCAGTGATCTGTGTCTGCAGGATCTGTAAAGATGTCTTGTTTTTAAAATCCTCACATTGTTTAATTGTGCCTCGTCTCTATTTTAACTGACAAGTCTTGGCAGTAATTGTTAAATTTTATTAGTGTTTTAATGAACCAATCTATGGTTTTGTGGATCTTATCTACTTATACATTTGAATTTGTTTTAACTGTTGTGTTCCCTTTGGGTTTGTTTGTTGCGCTTTCTGTAATTTCTGGAGAGAGCTAAGCTGACACTGTTGGGACTCTGCCCGTGTGCCCCAGGATGCCCTTGCCGTTCCCGTACACACCAGCCTGGCTCTAAGCGCCAACCCTGGATTCTTTATCAGAGGGCTGTCCTCACACTGCCCGAACCCACTTAGTTTGTGGACACAGTGGACTAGACGTGCCTGGGAACTGACATCTCCCAGGGGAAACCCTTAACCAAAGACCAATGGCAGGGTATAAATACCCTAGCTTCTTGCCCCTTGGCCAGGATCATTCTGAAACCTATTTTACATAGTTTTTCAGAGTTTTCCTTGGCAGTCTCTCTCTAGTCACCTATTGTTGTCGTCCCTTGATAACAGATTCTTTATTGGCTACCTTCCCTGTGTTTCTACTGTCTTCCCCAAGGTCCCTATGATTAGCTGAATTGTGTCTCCCATCCCCACCCCGCCACACACACCAAATATAAATGTTGAAGTCCTAACTCCCTGTATTTCAAAATATGACCATCTTTGGAGGTAGGGCCTTTAAAGAGGTGATTAAGTTAAAATGAGGTCATTGGAGTGGGCCCTAATCCAATATGATTGGTGTCTTTATAAAAAGACGAGATTAGGGCACAGACATACGTAGAAGAAAGACCATGTGAGGACACGGGGAGAAGGCCGAGCTGTACAAGCCAAAAAGAGGGGCCTCAGGAGAAACCAACCCTGCTAACGCTTTGATCTCAGACTTTCAGCCCCCAGAACTGTGAAGAAATAAATTTCTCTTGTTTAACCCATCCAGTCTGTAGTACTTTGTTTTGGCAGCTCTAGCAAACAAATTCACTTCCGATAAACTGTTCGCCCTTGAATCCTTGGCTTAGAATCTGCTTCTGGGGAATCTAAATTAAGACTCAAAGTTTATTGATTGTTCAGCTTTTCTTTGCTAATATGCATTTGAAGGTGTGAATTTCCTTCTGATCATTGGTGTATCTTTGATATATAGTATTTGGTAGTACAATGATCCATATTTGTAGTATAATGATAAGTTTTGAGATGTAATATTATTGTTTTATTTGAACTATTTATTATTTTCCATGGTAATTTTTTCTTTGACCTATGGGTTATTATAACTTGGAACAGTCTCACATTGGCCTTATATATGCTCTAGCCATGATATGTGTTATTTCTGCTCACAACTCAAGAGCCAGATAGCCATAGGGCTCCACCCAGCCAGAAGGGAGCCCAACGCAGAAAGTACTATGGACTTGGAAGGGGTGGGGAAACCCATAGTGTCTGGCGAACAGCATTAATGACTACCACATAAACCAGGCTGCATAGACTATCCTTTTACATTGTTTCCTTTTTTGTATATGCTCAAATGTCTTCAGAATACAGGATAAACCTGGGAATGAAATCGTAGGTGACCTTATAAACATATCTTCCATTTTATTAGGAATTGCCAAGCTGCTCTCCAAAGTGGTTGTGCCAATTTTCATTTGCACCAACAATGTGCATACATATTGCTCTGCACCTTCACACTTTATATTATATTATCAGATTTAAATTTTTTGAAAAATTGGTAGGTGTGAAATAGTGTCTTGTTGTAGTTTTAATTTGTGTTTCCCTCATAGTCAGGTCAGTCTAGTCTCTTTTATACCGCTCGTCCCATGGTCAGTTTGTAGTTTATAAAAATGAATGGCTCATCAATGCAACTCTCATTGCAATCAATAGTCAGAGTTAAGATCTTTGCTGGGCCTCAAGACTTTTTCTCCACTTTTGTATCTTACAAGGATTTTCTTAGATGAGTTTCATGAGCGTGGCTGGGTCCAGTGTTCCCAAAAGATTTATTTTGCATTCTGACTGTACAACTGCTTCACACAGAAAAAGCCAGGGGCACAAGCCTTCTAGTCTCTGAATGACCAGACCCTACTCATCTCTTACCAGTGGTTCAAACACACCCAGATTACCCATCATCTGAATACACTTGTGAAGTACTTTACAAAATGAGTTGTCCAGAGCAGTGAATACTGGGTACCATGTTGTGTGGAAAAAGAGAAGACTCAATAACGACTATAAACCTTCTGCCAGAAAAAAAGAGAAATACTTAAGGAGGTCACGAGATTTTTCTTTGGAGGATTGTCCTGTAGTAGGAGGGATGAAGCGATTCTAGGAGACAAAACAGAGAATTGGGAACATCTGAGGACATTGTGAACCCAAAGCTGATTTTGGATTGGTGCCGGTGATGTAACTATTACACAAGCCCTCAGACTTATCCCAGGGATCTGACTTGGCAAGGCTGATACCATCGTGCCTCAACATCATTACATTTGATCTTCTCTGAAATGCTCTGGCATCTATTCAGTGTGTAATTAGACATTTTCTACTGTTTCATTTTGGTAAAGTAGAAAACCACATTCTGGTCAGTCTTTAGTTTCTTCCAGGCCTCCACTCGCTATTAGCCTCCACTTGCTATTACTCTCAAGTATGGAGATTCAGACGCGTACCATGTGTTGCCCGAGACTTATCTCTCAATAGCTGGAATTTTACTTTACCTTTGAACAATTTTGTTTGAGTGCAATATATTTACTGATATTGTCAACTCAGGTCACTGCAGAATATAGACTTGGGTCCTGCATTCTCCCAAAGGCCGAGCAGAACCTTCCTTCTGTGCACAATTTTAATAGATGGTTTTCAAGGCCAGGAAGTAGGAAATACAAGGAAACTCACATCAAGGAAAATTTTTTCTTTCTTTTTTTTACTTTTGTTAGTGGGAACATTTCTATCAAGGAAGGCAGTTTTCTTTCATTTTACCACATCCAGAGGAGATATGGTACCTTTGTTACCAAGTCTTTATTCATAATTTATTTTAATAACAAGGGACCTGGTGATAGCAGTTATTGCTGAAAACAAAAGCTGGTAGCTTTCTGAAAGAAGTGGCAGATGCTCCCAAGAGAGTTGTGTCACGGTCACGCTTATCTGTCTAAAGCTTCTAATTGTCTTTTTTGAGAGTTTTTGTCTTACTAGCCACCAACTGTGAAAGAAAGAGGGAAATAACTGGAAGATGCCTAAAGTGTTCCTGTGATGTTCAGGTGGATCCAGAAAGTCTTCCCTTCTTCCCAATTCACACTTGATCCCAATTCACATATCTTAAGGTAAATAATTTCAGGTTTCAGTAACCCACTATAACATATAACGCACAGGCTGTTAATGAAATAGAAGTAATTCCTGTGGTCATTGTCATAGTGGTATTTCTAAACTGCATGCATATCAATATCTCTCGAGAGCTAAACAAGCATTTGAAACCTAGGAATGAATGAGAAAAATCCACTCATCCATGGAATATTTATTGAATACCTACTATTTTAAAGGCATTGGCTCACCACTCTGGGGGATGAATAAAAAAATAGAGGAGAGAGGATGAGTACAAAAAATATTGTAACTAATTGGATAAGGACCGAGAGGGGTAGTCAAGGATTCTGTGTCTCAAGTGTTTCCAAAGGTAGATAAAATCCTACAGATCAATTTCAAAGACATTTTTTCTTCCTTCCTTCAATTCAGCCCCACCATGGCTCTACCTTACCCCTTAGAGACTCCATCCAGTTTCATTTATATTTCAGAGAAGAGACCAAAACTGATTCTTCTCTAGGACCAAAAATGGGAACATGTATCCTATTCTAACCCCTTGTTTAGAGAAATGACATTTTTTTCCCCATGCTAAGGTTAAATATTTCCTATGGGGCTATGATTAACAACCTCTGAAAAGCAGAAATCTAAGAGAGAGAGAGAGAGAAAGAGCGAGAGCGAGAGCGAGAGTGAGAGAGAGAGATCATGGGAGAGTGTAGGAAGTTTGTTTCTAGGATTAAATTACAAAATGTCTTGTCTTATGTAATGATTTTCACATTTGCTAAATTTTAAATGAATCTAAACTATTTTGCCTAAGACTTTATTTTCCTCAATATTATCAAATCTGCTCTAGAAGATTTAGGAGATAAGGTAGGTTTTGAACTAGCCCATTAACTACCAAGCAAGAATAATCTTTTATTTGGAAAATGAAACTATGGCTATTTGAATCAGAATTGACTCTGTCATTAAAATATTCCATATCTAAACCATTTGCAGTGGAAGGTTTTTGCATTGCTTTATTTTATTTTGGAGCATCTCCTATCATGAATTTTGGCCATCTGCATATAGTTATGGAGTCACTGTCTCTTAGGATATTCTTTCTTCTTTCCTGAGCTGGTGAAACCTAGGGGAATCACTAGAATCAACTTGACTGTTTATTTGGATGTGTTTCACAGGGAATCCTTTGTCTAAACTGAATCACTCACATCAAAATAACCATGGGAAGTTCACATAACCTCATTTCCCTCTGTTAATGTTACAGAGTTAAGCATAAGACAGAAATATACTTAGAAGATATATGGCTTCCTCTCAATCAGAGCTGGCCTAAAGCACAGAAACAGAGCCCCTGGGGACAAAGCAAGACACTCATGAACTCTGGCCACTGGAAGACAAACAATGGGGACCTTATTCTTAATTTAGTTTCTAAGCAAAGGTTTTCCTGATGACCTCTTTTCTCTGGAGCAATCACACTGCCCACTGATGGATTTGCAACTTGTCTTGGTACCCTAATTTCCCACTTTGCTTTGCCTCCCATTTTCTTTCAGGATATCTGGATTTTTCTTCTCATTACACATTTCCTCCACAATTCTTCACAATAATAACAATAAATATAACTTCCTTCCTCTTAATACCTGATAACCATTCAACTAGCAGAACTACTATTTGGAATAAATTGAAATAGTCTCCATGTGGTGTCATGCCTAGCAATAATCCCAAACTTGATGTCATAATGAAGACAACCCAAAGACTCTCATGGGTTGAAAACCACCAAACTGTAGTGACACTTAGCCAGATGTATCTACTTATTGCACTGGAGCCCAGGAGCCCTGAGTCATGATTTATCTGCGGTGAGAGTTCTCACCAAAAATGCACTACACCAACTTCTTCCTTCAATGAAGTCTTCACTACATCACCTCCCCTGCCCCATCTTATGACATGAGGAAAGTTCTCTGATAGGAGAAT
Organism: Rhinolophus ferrumequinum; assembly: GCF_004115265.2. Classification (NCBI taxonomy): domain Eukaryota; kingdom Metazoa; phylum Chordata; class Mammalia; order Chiroptera; family Rhinolophidae; genus Rhinolophus; species Rhinolophus ferrumequinum. The sequence continues at coordinate 80,065,802 of NC_046292.1, forward strand.
CAGAAAAGAGGGAAGATGGAGGTGTGCGGAAGGATAGAAAGGACAAGGAAGCTTGTTTCCTCAGGGAGCCAGATTTCCTCTCGCTCTTGTTTGCTGCTAATACAGAAGAACAGTGTCAGAGGCACTGGCCCGATTCTGCAGCTGCCTATGGAAGACCCGGGCACACCAAAGTATCACCTTTCTTCCATCAAGGAAGACCCCTTAAATCACCCACAAATAACAGTATGTGTGCTTTGCATGTATCACACCATCTTTCAATGGAGCCAATATGGCCAGTTTTTCCATTATTGGAGCACATCTCTATTTCTTTTCTTAAGCACCAGATAAACTAGTTGGTATGCGATTAAGGGCCACGTTGTGCAAAAAAAAAATGTAGTTGTGGTAATTGTTGAATGTGTGTTGAATGTAATTAAATATGCGTAAGTTGAATGTGAGTATGACATGTCTCCACTGTAATGTAAAAAGGTACAGGGAGATCTCTGTCCTGGTTATGGAGAACCCTGGCAGAATATTTGTTACATTCTAAATTTTATATGGTCCTAAGGTTAATTGACAGGCAGAACTACACTTCCCTCCTTTCCTATTGGTTTACTCATGGCTCTCCTGTATTTCTCTTATTTAAATGTTCTCCCATTCTAATTATTTGTCCAGGAGAGGTCAACATTTGAGGACCTAGTCAATCAGGTAACACTTGGATTTCCATTGAAACCCTGGGACTTCCTATGTGAACACTTTATATCACAGAGAAGGAAGTCTGGAGGATAGGGCATAAGTATCTCAGAGAGGTCTCCACTGATGTTTACTTTGACTTTGTGTGAAAATATTCTCCTCTACTCCCACTTCTCCCATTTTTAAACACATGGACATTCAGGAAAACGAACACTATTTTCATTGATTGCTGCCACACACACCATGGAGATAGCAGGACCAATCTATATTTCTACCACAAAATTTGGGGAGGCATAATATAGGCTAGATGAAAAAAAAAACGTGTGCAAGTCCAATAGAATGGTGTCTTGCATATTGTGATTTGTCAATACATATTAATTGAACTGAATTACATAAAGGTAAATACCATAAATATTTGTCTTCTGCCAATATGCTTAAAAGTAGAATTTTGTTTCATTTTCACTGTTATCTTGCAACGTTTCTAACTATGAATCAACATTTTGTATAACTCCAATATATATTTTGTATTGGGATAAGTTGGTGTTGTGTTGAAAAGATTGTCACAAATTTCTGATCATTTCCAAGGCTGATGTAATTATTGACATTGCATGAGTAAATACAGATGGATGACAAAATCAAAATTGGAGGTTGAGATCATTTTACCCAGTCCAGCTCCTGTTTTCAATCAAGATTTGGGATATTGTTTTAGGGGATTCCCAACCAAGATAGTAAGAAATAAAAGCCAGATGAGTGAAATAAATAAAGAGCTATGGGAAATTAAAGGAAGACACGGTCAGTTTTCTGAGAAAGTTCTGAGAAAACTTTCACAGATGAGACAATATTGGAGCAAGGGGCACGGACCCTACTGGTACTCAAAGACAATTTTAACAATTAGTAGATTCTCAATAAGCAGTTGTTGAATTTATAATAGAAGAAACAATGAAGAGATAACAACCAAAGTTATAATCTTGGAAAATATCCATATTTGAGGGCAGCAAGAGGATTTAAAAGAAACTTTCAAAGAAGTGAAAAAGGAAAATGGATAGACAATCATTCAAAATTTGAAGACATATTAAAAAGAACCTGTAGGACAACATTTCCTAACGCTATAGAATAGTACTATTTATAGTGCGGTCCTCAGACCAGCAGTGTATCACCTGGGAATTTGCTAGAAATTCAAATCCTTTGCTAGAAATGCAAATCCCAGATCTACTGAGTCAGAATCTTCTGGGGTGAGACGCCAGAAATCTGTGTTTATTAAGCTTTCAAAGTGATATTTATGCACACTAGAGTTTGAGAAACATTATAGCATATTTCAGGAAAATGAGTTGCTATGGGCATAAGTAAGTTTTCTGATTCTGAGAAGAGTTCAAGAGTTTGATTCTAGAATCTTCCCAGAATTAAGTTGTAGTGAAATTATTATATTAAATTGCTAAAGTTTAAATTATATTTAAGCCATTCAAGGTAAACAGTTTATATACCATGATTTATTTCTTAAAATATTTCTTACAATGCCTCATTTCAGTCAGAGTAAAAAGGAAAACAAGGTTAACATTACTCAGTTAACCATACCTAAAGACCTCTCAGATTTATTATTAGACAACTCAGTTCACCTCTGTCAGCTACAGTTTCAAGGAAAATTAGAAAATATTTTGAATTGAACAAAAATAAAAGTACAAAATCTCTAAATTTGTGGAATGAAGATAAAGCAGTGCTTGGAGGGACATTCACAACATTAAATTATTTTATTAGTAAAGAAGAAAGACCTCGGGCTGGCCCAGTGGCTCAGGCGATTGGAGCTCCGTGGTCCTAACGCTGAAGGCTGCTGGTTCGATTCCCACATGGGCCAGTGCCAGATGGCTCAGTTGGTTGGAGCGTGTCCTCTCAACCACAAGGTTGCCGGTTCGACTCCCACAATGGATGGTGGGCTGCTCCCCCTGCAACTAGCAATGGCAACTGGACCTGGAGCTGAGCTGCGCCCTCCACAACTAAGACTGAAAGGACAACAACTTGACTTGGAAAAAAAGTCCTGGAAGTACACACTGTTCCCCAATAAAGTCCTGTAAAAAAAATAAAATTAAACAAATAACAATTACCCTTACCCAGAAGCAGCTCAGTTTGGTGTATACTCATCCTCAGTTTCACAATGTGATTCCCTTCCTTTGATATTCACAAACATTTTTTTTTGCCTCTGCTACCCAACAGGCAAAACTAAAAACCATATAGATGTGTTTGAAAGATTTAGAAAGATCTATGCTTTGGGTGGGCACCATTTTGTTTGAACTAATGCTTACCAGGTCTTCCTGCTCTGGGCATTAGAATTTTGACCAATTTTAATCGGATACCCTGAGTTTTGCTTAAACAATGCATTAATGTAACACTACTGAGCACATTTTACTGAATTTCCATTTGGATTGGAATATGATATGATCTCTGTCTTCAAGGGATTCCCAACTTAGTGAAGAAGTCAAACTAAAGAGATTTGTAAAAGAAATTAGATGGGACTAGAAAACAGGATCAAGGCCGGCCCGGTGGCTCAGGTGATTGGAGCACGGTGCTCCTAATGCCGAGGTCGCCGGTTCCAAGGTCGCTGGTTTGATTCCCACATGGGCCAGTGAGCTTTGCCCTCTACAGCTAAGATTGTGAACAATGGCTCTCCCTGTAGCTGGGCTGTCGTGAGCACAAGAAGGTCAGTGTGAGCTGCCGTGGGCTGTCACAGGCTGCTGTGTGCTGCTGTGGGCTACCGTGGGCTACCATGTGCTGCCACGAAGCCGGTGGCTGGTGAGAGCTGCCGTGAGCGGCCAACCCACAACCAGTGACCGACTGCCTCAGCCTGGGGGTAGCACAAAGTTCATAATACCAGCACGGGCCAGGGAGCTGTGTCCTACACAACTAGACTGAGAAACAACGGCTTGAACCGGAGTGGGGGTGGGGAGGAGGCAGAAGAAGTGGGAAAAAAAAAAAAGAAAACAGGACCAAGACCAATAATGGAGATCCTCAACAGTCATGCTAAAAAGATATAATTTTATCTTATAGGTGATAGCAAACCATTGAAGATTTTAAACAAGGGAGAGCTCTCACTGATGCTTTAATTCATTTATTCACTCATTCATTCAATAACTGGTTGTTGAGTGCCCATTAAGAATACAAAGATAACTCAGCCCTGAACCTGCCTCCAGCAAGCTCACAATGCCAAGAAACACTCTACTGTGTGACACTGATTGGTTTACAAGGGAAGTGGGGTATCGTTTTGAGGAAACAATCCACGAGATTCTTTTATCTTAGTCCATTACCTCTCTCCTTCCCCCACCATTCGAGCACACTTCAAGTTAACATCTTCAGATGAGGAAGGTGGCTGGGTTGAAAGCAGAAATCAGCTGGTATACTTCCTGGCTTTAGCTTTCAAAAGCCTAAGCCCCAGAGTGGAAGAGTATTACAGCGAGAGACAAATACTGGTGGCCAAATGGAAGCTTGAGCTGAAAGATAAACTCTTTCTTCCCCTATCGTCTCCCTACCAGACTAGTATCCTCATATTGCAGGGAGGAGAAGGAGGGAAAGAGTCTGAGGTCTGTGAGCCTCAGAGCAGCAGAAAGCCAGACCTGGCTCCCAAGCACCCTGCTAAGACTGTGGAAAGACCACAGAGAGAAATGGATGCATAAATTGTCTAGGCAGCAGATGAGACCAAAGGTGAATTTGCAAAGATGTTTCTATCCCAAATGTGGTGTAGCAGAAAAGCAGCAGAACGCTGATGTACCCCCAAGGGGCTGTATGGAAACAGACAGTTGTTCTCAGGGATAAACTACATGAACAGAGGATTACCATCTCCATCTCCACCACAGTCCTGTGCAGCTGCACAGCCAGCACAGTCCAAGGGTGGGGTGAGCAGATCCCAAAGGGAACTAGATTTAAAGTTTTTGCTAGCCTGGCAAGTTGAGACTTGCAGTCAGAAAAATGTGTTGTGTTCTAGCTAATGAATACAGTGATATGTCCTACATAGCTAAGTAGACTGAGATTTAGTACGGCTACACACATCAAATTATCCTATGGCAGGTCACAGGTGTGGCTGTACGGGAGAGGTGAGAGATCTTCTCAGAGTGGCTAAACTCTGAGCTGAGCTTTGAAGACGAAGATGGGAGTGGGAGAGTTGGGAGGAGATTTCAGATAAATGAAAAATTAATGCAAAAGCAGACAAGTGTGGTACCTGCCAGAGAATTTCAGAAGTTTGGTTTTATTTTCATATAGGTATATTTTAGAGACATCCTGCAGAAATAAGTTGCAAAGTCAGGCACAAAATCCAAAACAAAGGGTCTTGTTTCTAAGGGTAAGGATTTTGTACTTGAAGCTGAAGAGTGTTAAGCAGAAAAGTAACGTGATTAGAATGTCGTAGAAAGACAAGAAAATATTTAAATGATAATGATGTGTGCCATGTGACATAAAACCACGTAAGACCACACATTATTTATTAACCAGTTTTCTTAAGCAATGTATATTTATCTAATACTCAACAAGGCAAGAATCATCTGTTTTAGCTTCCAGCACAGTCTCAGAAATAACAAGGTGCTTAATAAATATTTGTTAAAAATGAATAGAAAAGGTATTATCTGTCTTAGATACTAAAAGCTGTCATGATTATTCAAAATGACATTTTAAGTGCCAAGTATAGCATTTGACACATAGATACTCAGTATATATTTGAATAAAGGGAGGACTTATTCTGTAATGCAAAAAAAACAAAAACAGACAAACAAACAAAAAACAAAATACTGAATACATAAAGCACATCAGTTAATATAAAGACAACCATTGCAGATTTCTCACGTGAATTCCTGCTTTGGATCGGGATCAGGCAAAACCCTTAATGAAGTGGGACTAATATAAGCATCTCACTTTGGTCTGAGTCCTCAGACCACGGTCAAACTGACTGTGGTCATTTCCTTTATCAGACACCAGCAGTTCATGTCTCTTAGTGGTTCACAGCAGAGTGGTTACTTCTAGATCAAGGCTATGCTCCCAAAAGCAAAGAATTCTGTCTCTTTGTTAGTGATTGTTCACAATTCAGACATCAGGGTCCAGTATCTGCATCAGCCATACTTGCACAGCCCTAGACAGCTTTCTCTTTCAATGTACTCCTGTCCAGATCTATATACCATATATGATGCATTTTAAAGACATTACTCTTGTGTACTGTGGGGCCTGCAAAACCATTTGCTGTTGCAGTGACTGGAACCGGGGATGCCTTCTCCATGCTGCTGCACAGGAAAGGTTTATGACTATAAATCATTCTGGGTTTGGGAAGGGAGAGAAGACTCTCTAGACTAAGAGTCAACAAACAGGCTTTCCCTTAACTCTTCAGTTTCTTGCCCTGTATTGTCCATCAGTGGAATATTATTCTACCTTAAAAAGGGAGGAAATTCTGACACACGCTACAACATAGATGATTCTTGAAGACATTATGTTTGGGGAAATAATACGATTCCACTTGTATGAGGTACTTAGAACAGCCAAATTTGTAGAGACGGAAAGTAGAATAGAGGTTACCAGGGATTGAGGGTATAGGGTGTGTGGGGACAGTGTCCCAGAGAGCAGTTTCCAGGCTCTCGGCCTCACATGGAAAGGTGCTGGCTCGGTTATGAGATGGCCATCAGCTGTAATCAGATGGCCGTCCGCTGTGGCTGGGTGGCCATCAGCTGTTACCAGTTAGCTATTAGCCACTAATATAACTGCCATGCTAGGCTGGTTGTTGGTTGGTCGACAGAGAAGCGGACGGCAGATTGCGGATCGTGTGGCTTCTGCTTCCTGTGTCTCCAACCCAGCCACCAGTGAGACTGTAGTGGTATGAACCCTCTATCCATGGCTCCGTGGGTGTTCCTTTTTGGCCTCACCATATCCTGCGTTCTTGTGCGGCGAGTGGGAGCTGAGACCCTGCATGACAGGTAGAGGATAGTGGGTAGTTATTGTTTAATGGTACAGAGTTTCCGTTTGGGGTAATGAAAAGTCCTGGAGATGGATGGTAGTGACGATCGCATAACAATGTGAATGCACTTAATGCCACTGACCTGTGTACTTAAAAATAATTAAAATGATGCGTTTTACGTTACGTGTATTTCACCACAATGAGAATTTCTATTTTTTTTTTTTTTTAATTTAAAGCTAATTGGAAGGTCTGAGCTCATAGGGTTTACACACTATGGAGTCAGACATTTCTTGGGGGACCCCTCCTTGTCAATTTCTTAAAGTATTTCCTCTTGGATTAGTTGGAATCTCCAGAGAAAGACTTTTCAAACTCTTGCCCCAAGGATAGAGACAAGCTGCCAACATTCTGGAGCAGAGTGAGGGAAGAGGTCATAGCTCTTGGCAGTCAGGATATACATATTCATTTAATCTTCCTACAATCCTACATAGTCCTTCTCTCTTTAAAGTACCCCTGCCCCAAACTGTGTCAGGTGTAACCCCTATCTAGGAGAGACATCCTCTTTTATTCTGTTAGGTTGGTGCAAAAGTAATTGTGGTTTTTGCAATTATTTTTAACCTTTTAAACCGCAATAACTTTTGCACCAACCTACTATTAATACCTCTGGAGAACGGATGCTTGGGTTTCTACTGGGGTAAAGGGGACTGCACAGGGAAGAGATTTCGAGTCTTAAACAGATTCTTGACCAATCCTTTTGTTTTGATTCTACACCTTAAGCTCTCCTTCTAGAGATAACCGATGCCACCAGTTTTCTGAACCTTTTGGGTTCTTCAGTGTCACCTGTTTTATCTGCTGATCCCCCCGCTGGTTTAAGATTCATCTTTTGTAGGTCTGGTAAGTCAGTTACCATTTGTGCATCTGCTTTTCAGCATCTGAAATGTTATTGTTTCCTTCTCTCTCGTTATGTTTGACCTTCTGGATTTATGCAAGCAAAAAAATTATCCTTTACTGTTATTTTAGTGGGGCTTAGGGTAGAGCAAGAGTTATTGTGTATGTTCAGTATACCGTCTTTGCCAGTAAGTCTCTTCTGTAGTTTTTACAATGCCACTTAAAAAATTGTTGTGATTTCTTAGGCTTCATTAGCAGAAGGAAACCATCTGAAATAAAGGAAATGATGGTGGCGAGTGAAATCTGGAGCACTGTTTTCAGTTCTGGGTGCAACTCTTAAAAACACTGGAATTATTTTAGAGGATGGTGACCAGAATATTAATGGAACAATTGAAGGGACTGGAAATGTTTTCAGTAAAGAATGGAAATTTCCAGCAGTTGACTTCAAATATTTGAAAGTTTCATTTATTCATTCATTCGAGTTCTGCCATGTGCTAGGAAATATTCTTCCAGCTTGGGGATAGAACAGTAAACATGATTGATTCCTAATTCTTGTGGAGCTTACATCTAGTGGGGGAAACAGTGATTTGCTCTGGATAGATCCACTGTAGGAATAGAACAAATGAATAAAAGACATTGGGAGATAAATTTCAAACGGATACGAGGAAAAACTTTAAAGTGTTAGAACTGATAAAATGCGACGAACAATGTGATCAACACCCTTGGACGGTGGTGAGAACTTGGACCTCCCAGTCAGTTGAACAGAGAGGTTAATCGCGCAGGCTTTGGTTAGAATCCCAACTCTGCCTTAACCTCTCTGGGCTTCCATTGTTTCATGTGTGGAATACGGCTAATAATATATCGCACGTGGTTTTATAAGGATTGAATGAGTTAATGTGTGTAAAGTGCTTAGAAAAGTATCTGTAGCAAATGATAAGCACTGCATAAGTATTAATTAGTATTTATTTTTAACAATTTTTTATTTTGAATAAATTTTAAACCTATTGAAAAGTTGCAAAAACAGTATAATGAACATTATATACTCTTTACCTAAATTTCCCGGTTGTTAATATTTACCATGTTTGCTTTATCTCTTTCTCAGAGTGGCTTGTTTGTTTCTTTGTTGCTGGACCATCTGAGTATTCATTGCAGCTTCATCGCTACATACTTCACCCATATATACTTTTATATATAATTCCTTGAGAACGAGGTTCTCCCATAATTAAATTATTATTCTCATGAAATTTAATGTTGATACAATCCTATTTTCTAATAGGTGGTCCATATGAAGTTCATCCCAATCGTCTCAATAATGTCCTTTGGCTTTTTAAAAACTCATAATCCAATCAAGGATCAGACATTATATTTAATTGTCGTATCTCTTTAGCCTCTTTAATCCAGAACCATTCACCAAGCTTTTTTTTTCTTCTGTCTTTTATGACATTGACATTTTTGAGGCATCCAGGCCAATATTTTGCATAATGTACCTCAATTTGGATTTATCTGATTTTCCTCATGATTAGATTCAAGTTTAACCGTTCTGACAGAAATACTATATGGGTGATGTGGTTTTTCTCAGAACATCACATTAGGAGACACATCATGAGTTTGTCCCATTATTCCCATTTGTTAAGATGGTACCTGCCACCTTTTCCGTCGATAATTAGTAAGTCATCTGTGGTGTCATACATACTGAGCCGGTGTGATGTCCTATTCTCTAGACAGCTTTTGCCCAGTGATTTCAGCATCCATTGATGATTCAGTTATTATTTCATAATAGGCATGGCATGGTCAACAGGTGAACAAAGAAGATAACTTTGGTTCAGGGAAAATATTGCCACAAGGTATAGTGGGAGCCTGTAGCAGGTAGTTAGCTCCACTTAGTAAAAAAGAACATAAGCTTTGGTATACATGCACATTTATCTGACAATTACTAGCTGAATGACACTGGGTAAATTTGCTTAAATGTAATCCTCTTTCAAATGAGAATTATAATTTCTGTCTCACAGGGTTCATTTGTGGATTGATACCAAGGGAACCTTCAGGAAGAGGGGGAGAATGGTTGCAGTATTACAGGATGAAGAGGATTAAATTATCAACTAACTAACTTTGTGGAGGTTGGACAATGAATGAAAGGGCCCCACGAGATGGGATGGGGGAACGGGTCTTGCTTATAACCAGTCAGATATAAGAAACAAAAGACACAGGAAAGTCTCAGGGATCAAATATTTGTTGAATGCTTCTTATGTATCAGCCACTCCAGGGATGGTACACTTTATCAAAGAGTGATGTTGACTCTAAGATATACAACAGGTCATGAAAATTAAGGCATTGCCTACTGGGTTTGGACGAATTGGAAAGGGCAGACGTAGACAGAAGGAAGTAGAGGAGTTTGTCTTATTCAGCCTCAATTGGTGGTGGAACATCCCGTCTGAAATGCAATGCAGAGGTGGCTTTAAAATTCTGTGTTGGGTTGTTTGTATGACAACCACCGGAGAAGACAGTAAAGATTGTAAGTTTCTAAGCTAAGCTGGCCCTTCAGAAATTCTGATTCAGTATGTCTTGGGTGAGGTTTGGCCCACTGCCAGAATAGATAAAGTGTTACATGAACCGAAAAGGTCAACTCGGGTGGAAAGTCAATTTGTGTGTCATCAGATTATAGACAGTAATCGTATACTTGGGTGTGATAGCATTGGCCTCAATCCTGGCTTATAATAAGAATAAGGCGCCAAGGTCTTTTATTGATAGGTTAAGGCAATTCGACATGCACGTTGCTGAGAGAGTTGACACGGGAATAGCCAGAAAGCTCTGCAGCCAACTCTGAGAGTTGTTCTTCAGATTTGTGCTGTCTAATGTGTGGTCACCAGCCACATAGGATTCAGCTAAAATGAAAGAAGCGATAGTTACTGTATTTTCTGGATGTACTCTCTGAGCACTTAGAGTAATGTAAAAAACTATTATTAAGGAAAACAAAAATGGAATTGAATTGATATTTAATTTTAAATTAATTAAATCATATAAATCACAGATGTAGCTCCTCAGTTAAGCTAGCTCATTTCAAGGGCTCAATAGCTGTACATGGCTAGTGGCTATTATAGCAGGACGGTGTGGCTATAGAACATTTCCATCACTGCAGAAAGTTCTATTGGACAGCATTGCTGAGGAAGTGTTGATAACCTGCCAAGAGCCCCTGCACGACAGAAAATAGTTGTTACTGGTCTCACTCTAAAGACCAGGAAAGACTTGATGTTTAGTGAATAAAACACTATTTTCATTGGTCTTATTGCCACCTAAAAGGAAAAAAGACTGTAGCAAGCCAGGAGATGTTTGATAAAGTGAAGAAATGTCATCCAATTATATCCATTACCCCTCTTCAGTGTGGGGAGGGTGAGGCTAAGCTTCTAAACCCTGTTGACCCCAGGAGCAAGCTACCTAGAATATCCCCTCTCAAGGGACTGTTCTGTGAGCCATTATTGGATCCTACTCTTCTCCTAGCCCTCGCTTCCCATTCCCCGGGCAGCCTGCCTGCCAAGATGGTTGGCAGTGCCCGGGGGTGATACCAGCTAGCTGCACTTCCTCTCTGTGTGTGCTCCATTGGCCCTCTCTAACTATAGTTTGCATCCATCTGCTCCTCTCGCCCTTTCCTGGTGCAGAGGTAGGTGTTGTTTTGTCCCCTGGAGGAAGCCCATATTGTCCTATTCCTACCAGAGAAAAAGCAAATCAGGAACAACAAGGAAAAATATGGAGTGCAAGCATGTGTTTCCAGCTCGTCAACATGCAAGCAAATGTGCATGAAAATGAGTGTTAATTTACTGCATGATTCAGTGTTTGCAAGACTCTCAAGTCATTTCCCATAGGCAGCCCAACAGCCATCACATGGTAATGAATGTCTATTATAATCATGTATGATGGTTGAACCAACAAACTAATGATCAAAGAAAAGAACAAAATAATAACAATGGTGATAACAATAATGATAGTGTAATAATTAACTAGCAAAGGCATTTTTAACTAGGGTCAATTGTGTAATATAGTTGTTTGGGGCAGTTCTAACAGGTCTGATTTTTCGCATTTTAACATTTGTGGTTTCTGCTGCCTTCATTAAAAAAAAAAAAAATTCTCAGCTGTGAAAATAAACCCAGTCTAATGATCAAAATAGAAATAAGTTGAATGGATAGTAGGTTTTGTTTTTATTTATGTTTTTCATATTAGGTTTTGGAGGTCCTTTCAAATTTGTCTGGACTATTCTGCGGAAATTGTTAAAACCAGAAAAAGACTCCAGCTTTTTGGAATTTTTTGTTCAGTCTTGAATTATAATCTTCATTACCAATTTTCTCATTCATGCATATGTAACTTTGGCTTTGCTTTAGTTATCTGTAAAACTCAGTATGAATTGTACTTTAACATGGACAAAACCATTGGGGGGAAAAGACCATTTAAAAAACAAATAGGTATTTTAAAAATTCATTTTATCCTTTTTTAAATCCCTCTTTACTATTTTCCTCTTGTCATTTTTTTTTCTTTTCCTTAATTGTTATTGTCTATTTTAATACCTGGTTGAAAGGAGAATTGATCTGATTTTAACAATGTAAATGTATATGATGAATTTAGATCATCCAAAAGAGAATTCTGAATAATGTAAATAGAGTTTATTGTTTAGTTAACGCTTTTTCTTGAAAAGTTGTCTCAGTTCATGCTTTTCTTTCATGGAGTGTTGCTAGTTATCTCATTCTAGGCAAATATCCTCTAGCAGATCTCAGCCAGAACAAATATTTACAGTTAAGCCCTAAACTCTAGAAAATGGCTTTGTGTGTGTGCTGGAGGTGGGGGCTTGGGGGGGGGGGTGTTTAAATGGAAATGCTGACTTTGTCTTGGCTTTAGAAACACAAATGGAGCCACCACAATAAATCATTCAAAGACACTCAAACGGATGTTTATTGGAAGAATGCTTACCTCCATTAAGCTAAGGTGTAGGGTTAAGAGGCTGTGGGGACTGTGATCCCACGTAACTAACGGGCACACTTCACAGACAGAAGGCCCGTGCTTTAGTCATAGTGGTAAATCTGCAGTGACAGACGTTTGTTCTATATTTGTGAATGACCTGATTTGGCATGCATGCAGCTCGTTCTACCGACAATCATGGTAACATGGCATGAGGGATAGGGAGGGAAGAAAGGAGAAGGAGCAGTAGAGGGAGGAGAGAGATCCAGGCGGACAGAAAGGGAGAAGGGGAAAGGAATATTAAACAGTGGGCCATCAGGAGCCTCGAAGGGCTCCTCCAGGGGATCCTGCCTTCAATAGATCCTTAGTTTCATTTGGGAACAAGTCTAATTGATTCAGGGAGAATCCCCTTTCTTTTCTTCATGCCCCTACCCTCTTCTTCTCCCTCTTCTGCCCCGTAATCTCTGAAGAAGATATTCAGACAACTGTGAGATGGTACAAGATGCTTCTGTATCAAGGAGTCCCTTGTAATTTGCAAAACTTGTCCGACCCTCCACCCTTTACTGCAATCCTGCAACACCTTCAGTTTTAAGACAGAAACTGGCCCAAAGTGATGAAAAGAATAAAGGGCTGTCAACAACTGGAAGAGAAGTAATGCTGTGCTGTCTGCCATCTCTCGTCCCCTCAAGCCATTCCTTCTTAAAGTAACAGATATATAATCCACGGCAAGAGCAATTGTGACACCCAAAGAGATCTCTGCTGAGAGTAAGCTAGCCAGGAGCGGTGGACAGAGCACTACATGAGGAGACAAGACTCCTGCGTCCTGCTATATGCTTGCTGTGTGACCATAGACAAGTTACTTCCCCTCTCTGATGTGTAAAATGAAACAATTAGAAAGAAGATCTTTAGGGACGTTTCAGCATTAAAAATTACAGTTCTCATGGTAAGTACATAGATATGTAGGTAGGTAGCCCTAAGGCCACCTCCTCAAATGTCTTTCCTGACCACCTTATCCAAAAGATTGCCTATCACCCTCGAACATAGCACTGAAACATGTTTGTTTTTGTTTTTTTTAAATAGCCATTTGATTAACCAACCAGGATGCAAGCTCTATGCAAATAGGGACAGAGTCTGTGTTAGTCACCACTTCTTTTTTAGTGAAGAATATATATTCTTTGTATTATTTATATTCTCACAAAATAATGCTTGAGGAGTACCGAATGAGTCTATCCAGCTGTTTTCCTATGGAGAGTTTTTTCAGTTAGCAAGCAAGAGACATACTGGGGTTAGACATACACATACAAGCAAGAGACATACTGGGGTTATCTCCATAACTGGGTGATTATAAGGGATACACAAGCAAGGAAGGTGCCGGGAGAATCTCCAGAACCCATAGAAGTTTCTACCGACAAATAGAGCATAGCTGTCCCTCTTTAGGATCCAGTCAGAGCTTTATACCCTGACAGCCCCTCTGAAGACATAGCATCTACTGTTTCGATCAAGCATCCTTGCTCTCTGCTTCAGGGCTTTATCCTTTCAGTGACACGGCCCACTGGCTCACCACTTCTGTTGTTCTGGACTCTCCAGCATCACTGCCTCTCTATGGGGTCTGAGGTCAAACTCATCCAGAAAGGTTTGATTGGTTTACCCAATCACTATCCAGTATAGGGAACCTCTTTCGGGCAAAATTGCCCTGAAACCAGCACACAGAGGTTCCTTACCAGGGGAGCACATCAGAAACAATTTAGCTTTTTCAAAGTATACTTCCTGGGGGCTCATTGATAGGTAATTAATTAGAATCTTCCTCTGGTACTGAACTGGACATCTGGTATTTTGAAAAGTCTTCCTTTTCAGTTGATTCTGTTGTGCACCTCTGGACCAGAGCCACTGCCGCTGATGACTGCCTTTGGGCCGGGCACTCCTCCTTGGTCCAATCAGCTATGCCCAGGGAGGTGGAGTCCCAAGCTCAAATCACAGAGAGTAAGCATGGCAGAAACTCAGAATTCCACAGGATCCTTTCGAATACCCTATCTAACTTAGCATCGATCTGGCTATCCTTTCTGCCACCCACCTATGTACCTGTCTACCTTTCCATTGATCTGTCCATCCTTCTGGCTATCTAGCTATGTACTTGTCTTCCTAGGTGTGATATTTAGATATTAAATCTTCATTCTAATAACCCTGTCCTTTTCCTTCAGAAACACTTATGAGGATTAAGACAAGTTAGAGTGGTTCTAAACACTGGAAGCAGAAGGAAGTATATTCCAGCTGTGGTACAGAGAACAGAGCGCATCACCCTAGATTCCATTTCAGGATTTAGCTTCTTAAAATAAGAATCCTGTATTCTGTAGTCTTTCGCATTCACACTGCCTCCAAGGCAGGAGTATCTAGAAAAGAATTTATTCTTTTCTGGGTCACATGAGGGCAGCCCACTGAATTACTTATGAAATTAACTTAAAAAAACACAACAACAACAAAAACTGCTGTTCATTTTCTTTACAAAAAAAGCCAAGAAAAACAAAGATGAAGGAGGAGGACAAGGAGGAGGAGGAGAAGGATGCAGAGAAAAAGAAAAAGAAGGAAGAGGAGAAGGAAAACAACATCAAACGTGGGCTAGTTTCCATGGCTGACATCAGTAGGTCCTTGGGAAAGAAAGCGCTAGCAGGAAGTGAGGAAAACTGGGAAGTCATTTATCCAACATAACGTGTACTAAGCTTCAATTTATATGGCATGTAAAAGGAATAAAAGATACAGCTTTGTCTTCATTAAGCTGAAAATCCAATAGGGGAGACACATGGAAAGGGTCTACAATATTAGATAAGATAATGTATATAAAGAACCTAAGAAGTGCTAAGACTACGGTATGATCTCCATAGATATGAGTTCCCTTTCACCTGAAACAAAGGAATTGACTAATTAATATTAATAGTTGTCTGTATCAGACTACACCTAACCTCCATTCCAACATCTTTTTCCTTTGCCTATCTCTACCTGGTTTTCCAGGCTCCCCTATAGCTGGGGGGGGCCATGTGACACATGGGAAGTCTGCTCATATTGTGTCTACCCTTTTGTACTAGGTTGAATGGTGTCCTCCCAAAAATTCATGTCCACTTATAAATGTGATCTTATTTGGAAATAGGGTCTTTGCAGATGTAATTAAGATGAGATCTTACTGGATTCAGATGGGCCCTAAAGCTAACATTGGAAATTTGGACACAAAAGTGCAGACACAGAGGAGAGAAGGCTATTTGAAAATAGAGGCAGAGATTGGAGTGATGTATCTACTTTAGGAATGCCACGGATTTCTGGCAACACCAGAAGCTAAAAGAGTCAGGGAAGGATTTTTCCCTAGAAACTTCTGAAGGAAGACAGCCCTTCCCCCACCTTGATTTTGGATCTCCACCATCCAGAACTATGAGAGAATAAATGATTATTGTTTTAAGCCACCCAGTTTATGGCACTTAGTTATGGCGACCCTGGGCAACTCCTTTTTTCCCCCTAGAATGGGGATAGAATGCCTTGAAGAGCAGCATACTTCTTATGTGTATGAGCGCAGAAGCCATATTTTAACTACGGATGGTAGGCCAGGAAGACAGTAAAAACTTGCTTCCTTGGAGCAAGTTCCCCAGATTTTAGATAAATAAATCCTAGGTGTTTCAGTCATTGTCACTGAGGTTTTCTGTTAAGGATGGCACAGTTCTATCTATGCCCTATGGTGGACAGGAAATGACTTGGGAATTCATCTTGTTATATAGATGGGGGGTCCTTGGAAAGTCATGAAAACTTCTTGAACTTCATTTTATTCCTCTGTAAAACAGAAACAGTAATAGCTACTTGAGTTTTAAATGAGATATTTTATGAGAAAGCCAGGCGTCATCAACAAGGCAGGGGAAGCTAATACAAATCGCCAAGCCTGGACTCCCAAGGGCCTGTCTATGTTGCATATCAATACACATGCTATGTAAAGACAACTTTTCCCACTTCTATCCTTGCTGGGCGAGCCCCAATTCTTTTTTTTTATCAGTAAACAGTTTTTGGCAGCCCTAGTAAGCATACTTTATAAAATATAAAGAACAATACCAACACTGGGGATTAAGCACAAATGAAATAGCTCCATCACACAACATACATAAGAAATGTTACTGGCATGGAGAACTCCACATGTTCTCATCCAACAGAAGAAAGCAGAAGTGATTTTTTTTTCAAGTGCTTTCTGGGATAGTCCTACCCCACCATCTTCCTGAACCGTGCCTTTCTAGCCCAAAGCATGTCCTTCTCATCACAGGACCCTTCCTTTGGTTATGAGCAAATACAGTTCATGAGTTAGTAGCCTGTGGTAGCAACACTTCCTAGTTAGAAAGCAGAAGAAACATAAGGATGGAAACTTGCTCCAAAGGCCCAGGGGCCCTGACACATTGATTGGCTAGCTTCCGGGGAGACCACAGAAGCACACTGCCTCTTCCTGGAAATCTGAGGTGTAAGCTGGACTTTCTCAGCAGTCACAATCAACAGACCTTATGTTTATCCACTTTCCACTTTGCAGAAAGTTCTCTCCACGAGCAAGCTCAATTTTCTGAAGGGCTAGAGCTTCCCAATGTTCAGTGCATCAAAATACAGGTCCATGCTTGGCTTGGTGTCTTGTTCCTCTCAGAATTGAATTCAAATCACCTGTTTGCAGATTCGAATCTAAGCACAGGCAGGCCCTGATCTGTCTTTTCCTCTCCCTTCCACCCTTTCACAGCCTCTCACCGCTTTAGAGCTAAGTGAATATGGTTTTCCAAATATAGTTTTGCAGGCAGTGTGTTAGGCCTTCTAACGAGCGACGGTAATTGCTTCTGCTATTTTCCAAAATGAAAATCAACCTCCGAAGAGCAGCTGGTTTGTTGTAATGTTCTCCTCCCTCCGATTACATCCCCCATTCCTCCAAGTCAGTCAAAGCCTGGCCTTGACTGCTTCATCTGTGAGCAGGGCCTGTGGGACATGGCAGGAGAAATGTGCTGATGGCAGGGAAACGGAATAAGAGAGCTATTGTGTGCTTTATTATATTTAAGGGAAACAGGAGGAGGGAGGGGATAGCTCTTTTTTACTTTTGATTCCTGAGATATCCTATTATGTGTTTTGCTTATTGATATATCTGAAAAGATAACCAGGTTTTTAGATGACAGAGCAAAGATGTTTTCATCCTCCTTGTTTAAAACAAAGATTCATGCTAAAACAACAAAGAGAACACGACACAAAAACACAAACCCCATATTCTTCAAGGGCAGGAGACATCTGTGATCTGGAACCACAATATATGAAGATGAGAAACAGATGGGGGAATAGCAAGGCACTGAGCAGATCTACAGAAAGTCAAAGCTAAACACTTGAAGGTGATAGCATTGCAAATCCAGCTGATTCACTCTACACAACACAGGAGCGTCCAGGAACGGGGAGGCCCACGTGCTACAGTGGACGGGAGTGAGCGTGGCACTGCAAACCGCCCCTGTGGTGAAAAAGTAATAATGCCAGCTACCATCGTGAAGCACTTGTTGATCCCTGGTTCTTTACACATAGTCTCTCCTGCAATCCTCATAACGACAGCAAAATATATTATTTTCCCCATTTTATAGACGCAAAACTTAGGGTTTGGAAGGATAAAATCATTTGTACCAGATAAGAAGAGAAAGACATTAGTTGAAATTTCAAACAACACGTGTTTGAACTGCATGGGTCCACTTTTTTTTCAGTCAACAATTTGAAATAGCTCGCAGACGAATCACATAGCCCAAAACAGACCATGTAAACTTACAGTATCAATAAGTAGAGTACAGTACTGTAAATGTATTTTCTCTTCCTTATGATTTCCTTAATAACATTTTCTGTTTTCTAGATTATTGTAAGAATTCAGTATGTAATACATGTAACAGACAAAATATGTATTAATTGACTGCTGATGTTCTTGGGAAGGCTTCTGATCCAACAGCAGGCTATTTGTAGTTAAGTGTTTGGGGAACGAAAAGTTATACACAGATTTTTTGACTGCACAGGGGTCAGTGTCCCTAAACCCCAGGTTGTTCAGGGGTCAACTGTGTTTTTAATTCCAAAGCCTTATCACTGAACTCCGCCACTTCTCCATGTAAAACCGAGCCACGAGTACCAGGTATACCTCTTTTGACTACATGGCCACATTCACATATGGTTGGTGGGCATGAAAGCAAATGCTGGTCAGGACCACTGCTGTCTGAGGTCAGGCTTCAATGCTTGGCTCAGCTGTGTTGCTCACGTTGCTCTGTTGTTTTGAAAAGCTCTACATAAAAAAATGTGTAACCACCTCCCCTCTTGCCATCCTCAGCATGACCTGGTGTGGAGGAGCCCCCTTGCTGGGTTGGGGGTATACCGAGAAAGTGAGTCCTCTGAGGTCCACAGGAGCTGAGGGTCCACCAAACACACTGGCCTGTGTCCTGAGAGGGAAGACAGGGAACTGCTCATCCCTTCTTACACTTGCCTGTTTGCTGCTGCCCTTCTTCCTATCCTGTACCATCCAGAGCAGGTAGACATCCCACTGTTGCTTCCTGCTCCCACCGTTGGATCCACAGGTCACCAATAGTACAAAAGTCTGGGTAAATCTAGGTCATGAAGAAGCAAAGCATCAAGTGTCAAAAGTGCAAAATAAAGTCTGCAGTGTTTATTCTCTAGCTTATGTATGCTTTCTGTTCATAGCTCAAAAATCAATCATCAGGGTGGCTGGTTGGCCCAGTGGTTAGAAGGCAGTGCTCGTAACACCAAGGTCGCTGGTTAGAGTCCCACATGGGCCAGTGAGCTGAGCCCTCCACAACTAGATTGAAGACAACGAGCTGCCTCTGAGCTTCCGAAGGGGCAGCCAGATGGTCAGTTGGTTAGAGCTCGAGCTCTGGTTAGAGTGCTCTAACCAACGAGGTTGCCAGTTCAATTTCTACATGGGATGGTGGGCTGTACCCCCTGCAACTAAGATTGAAAATGGCGACTGGACTTGGAGCTGAGCTGTGCCCTCCACAACTAGACTGAAGGACGGACGATTTAGAGCTTATGGGTCCTGAAGAAACACACTCTTCCCCAATATTCCCCAATAAAATTAAAAAAAAAAAAATCTATCATCAGACACTTGATAAGAATCTACTATGTAAGGAGTCACCATGTTAGGCGCTTCAGAGGTGAAAAGAGACAGAAGACATTGTTTCTGCTCTCAAGAATCCATAACCAGTCCGAGAGCTATAGCATCAGTCCCTGAAAAGGGAACTGAAGTTATAAAGTTGTGTGTGATTGAGAGCTAGTGGGGAGCTTCTCCATGTTACTGAAGTCCTCAGTATCTATTTGTATCTCTGGCTTTTCCATTAAATTGTGAACTCTTTGAAAGGAGGTTTGTTGGTTTGTTTTTTCATTTTTATTTTTCCAGACCATTGTAGTGTGAGGGGCACATGCCAGCTGCTCCATATTGAATGAATGAATCAATCAATCAATCAATCAACATGTTCAGAGGAAGGAGTGCTGCACAGACCTGGAGTTGTTAGGGAGGGTGTCCATGAGGAGACGGGACAGCAGCCAGGCAGAAAGTTGTCATCCAGTAACTCCATAATACCAACAGAAATGTCCAAAGGACAAGACAGCTCCAGAAAGAGACAAACTTGGAAGCCAGGCAAGCAGGCTTGTGGCAATGAACTTTGGTAAGACTGATGGAGACAAATGGATGCCATGGGGACACCAAAACAGGGCCTTTCCAGGAAGTGAGTAGAAAAGGCAGCTGTGAGTAAAAGAAATATCTAGAAACAGATACGTGTTCTGGGCCTGGTCCAGATGTTGACACTGAATCTAAATTCCTGTCTTGCAAAGACAGGGCAACTCTATTTATTTGTTTATTTATGGGGGCCCATTACTCTGGCTAAGAGTTCCGGGGGAACAAATGTTTGCCCAGGTCCCGGTAACCCCCCTTAAACGCGGTAGGATTAGGTTTTGAATTCAGCCCATATAGGTGTCGAGAACCAGGGCGAGGGTGCCGGGCTCTGCTCTTGTTCCTAGTTGGAGCCCCCGAGCCCAGCACATTGTAGGCCCCCAGTCAGTATATATTTGTGGAATAAAGAGATGGAGCAGCTCCGTTTGTCTTAAGCTAACGTGACCAGGAACAAGCCTGGTGGCCCCTGGGGGCGCTGTCAATCTCCTTCCCCAACGCCAAACCCCTCAATCCACAATCACAGCTTGCGACCCCCCACTGAGATTTCAGCCTCCAGACCTGCCTGCTTAGGCTCAAAGTCTTCTGGGGACCACACGAGTAGGAAGAACAAAGGTACATTTTCTAAAGTAATAAGAAAACCTGGAAAACAAGAAAATATTTCCCTGAACCCCTCAACCCCAACTCAGACTGGTTGTTCTTGGTAGCAACGACATGGCTGTGGACAAGGTTATTAAAATTTTCTCCAGCCCTCATTTCAGGTGCCTCTCTCCCCTACTCCCCACACCCCCCAACCTGGCAATGTGATACTGGGCAAGTAAATCGCTTCTCCCTGGGACTCTGTTTCCCGCCAGTCAGGGACCAGGAAATGAGAAAGGGCAGACGCGTATGCAAAAGCGCAGGAAGCCACTTTCCTCTCCGGGAGGCGGGCGGGGCAGGCACGGCGGGGTGAACGGGACGCTGAGGCCAGGGGCACGCCTCCTGCTCTCCCAGAAGACAGGACAATTTTTATAATGCATTTATTTTTATTCTGGCTGGTTCGTCTGATCATTATTGGCCAGAATTCACACCCAAGCCGTTTTAACACTCTTTACCTGCAATCAAATGCTATTTAAATAGGTGTGAAATTCTTGTTGGCATCAGAGTCATGGGTTCCTACTGGCCACTTATCCTGACATCCAGTGATCCTGGCCAATACAAACGAAATTCTGTCCATGCTACTGGTAAAGTGAACTGGTGGTTATTCCTTCGTTCGGTAAATATTTATGAGCATTCACTGTGTAGTTCAGCACAGTCCTAGGCAGCAGACTGAACACTAGTGATTGAATGGGGGATAAACAGACAGGGGTGCCTCTCTGTGGACTCTAGGTCTGGCGTCTGCACAGGCATTCAGTTCTTTTAGTAGCTGATAGTGCTTTTAAGTCAGGGACTGGCAAACCACAACTGGCAGGTCAAATTCAGCTTGCCACCTGTTTTTGTATAGCCCTCGAGCTAAGAATGTTTTTCGCTTTTATTTTTGTTTTTGTTTTTTCATTTTTGAATGGTTGGGAAAAGTCAAAAGAAGAAGACTTTATGGCACCTGAAAATAATACGAAGTTTAAATTTGAGTGTCCATAACCAAACTTGTATTGGAACTCAGCCATGATCATTGGTTTACATGTTGTCTACAGCTGCTTTTGTGTTACAGCAGAGCAATTGCCACAGACCATAGGGCTGCAAAACTGAAATATTTCGCGATTTGGTTTTTTACAGAAAAAGGTTGCTGACTCTTGTTTGAGGCTAACTTTCTCAAAATGCACACCATAAAACATTTTTTCTGAGGAATAGTAATGTGATATATTTTTAAAGTTTCATTGTCAGTGTATTTAAAAACAATGAGTTATAAAATGTTAAAAGTTTCTTTACTCAATATTTCTCTAATGTTGGGTATGCCAAAGTACACCTTGACCCTCTAAGGCAGCGATATAGGATGTGGAATTATCCAAACCTGTTCATACGTTTATTTATTTCCAGAGATTCTCATAGCACAGGGGATCGTGCACACCACTCTTTGGGAAATAGAACTAGTCATTTTTTGTTTTGTTTTGTCTTGTTTTTGTCACAGGTTTATTTGTATTAGTTCTGAAACCAGTCGCCAAAAACCACAGCAGTGTCATTGCATAGCAAAGTAAGATTTTTTTGTACCCAGATCTGAAGCCACTTCCTCTTAAGCATGGTGTGATTGTTTTCAAGGTTCCCAGTGCAATTTCAGCTAAAGAATTAACTGCTTAATATCTACCTATCCCACTTGAAGCATTTCTATATGCATCATGAAGTGAAAACTTGTGGGAGAAGATTCAAATCTTCCAGTTGTCGGGTCCCTTGACAAGGAACTGCTCTTCATTTATACTATGACCGCACATTGATTCATCCACACATGTGTAAAAAGGGTCTCAGAATGAGCCCAGGACGAGTCAGCAAGGGTTCAGGCATGCTGGGATATCTTTGGAGAACTGAAGTTTATTTGCGCAGGGACCAAGAAGCTGCCTGGGAGAACACTGAGGGAGAAATAAAGCAGGCACAATGAATTTGACTCAGCAGAAAGTCTTAACTGTGCTAGGGAAGGGACAGTTCTCTCAATAGTGTCTCCTGGTCTATTACCTGCTGGCCACCTGTTCGAGTCCCATGAGGAGATGACAATGGGGGAGGGGTATAAATAAAAAGGAAAAGAGCTGTTTCTTGAAATTCGTAAAATCTTAAGGCCTGAGTGACACTGTTTCTAAATTGATGGAAGCATTCTTTCTGCCAGCAAGGCATTGGTACTGCAAGTACGTGCTTATGGCACTGGCGATGCTGCCGCCAGACGCCGAGGCTAAGCAGTAGCACTACCTCCAGGGGGCGCTGTTTGCAATGGAGCAGCCCTACCACCCACGTTCTCCGCGGAGCAGTTGTGGCGTGGAACAATCAAGCAGCAGGAAACAACCTTGCCTGGTGGAGCAGCGGACATGATGGCCATCAGCAGGAATTTTGGTGTTCAGCGGAAGAAACAATGGGGTCAAGTGAAGTAGCAAGGGAAGTGCAGCTGCATCTGCCGGAGTGTAATTGAGACCGTCTATTGGCCCTCCCAATAGGGGGCGGGGGAAAGGTGCAGAAAACATTGTGGGTGAAGTGCATGGGGCTGCCATTCTGTGTTAGGCTTGTGACTCGAAGAGCTAGCAACATTTGGTTTAATTCGTAGTCGCGGATCTGAAGGCATTTGGGGGAAGTTTGGATGTCTTCTACACTCTCATATTAACAACACACATAAGCACACATACTTAGCATGTATATCCTATCAAAGACATGTGCTATGGATGTAAGTGCTCACGTGTACCAAAACTGTGCTTGTGTATGAATTATAAATTGTTAAACGAGGCGGGGGTGGTTGAGAGTTGGGAAAGGGGGTCCAAGTAGGTGAGTCTTAGGGTTTCATCATCCAAGGTTCAACCAGAGGGCTCTGCTTTTGTATGTTATGCATATTGTGCTTTTGCCTAAGATTTCTTTTAAGAAAGGTTTCCATGCCAAATATAAGTAAAAAATAACAATGATAAAAAATAAATAATAAACTTTTGAAAACTCACTTGATATATTCCAACATTACCATTTTATAAATGAGGAAATGGGGAGACAGAGGTTAAATGACTCGCCTGAGGTCGTGACAACAAAAGTAATGGACTGAAGGCTCAAGTTCAATGTTTTTGTTTTGTTTTATTTTCCTATTACACCATACAGAGAAAGAATATACACTAGAACAATGAGTCTGGATATTTTAAAGAGCTCCATGTGTTTCTCAGTTTTAAATGGTTCGAGATTTGAGAACTGGCTTATTAGATATTTTAATTCTTCTAGCTATGATTTTATAGCAAGAAAAATATTAGCTAAGGGGCAGTAATGCAGATTAAATTAATACAGTTTTGTATCAAATAACCATAGTTAATACAATTTTAGATTCAACTTTAAAGTTGAATTTAGAGTCTACTGGACATGTTGTACTAATCAGAAATATAAACCAAATGAGATCATTGTGTTTTAGAATGAGCTTTGAAAAATGTTGGCCCACTTTTCTAAGCACAGAAGGAGACAAAAAAGGTAATAAGAAAGTTCGAGAAGAAGTTCATGAGTAAATGTTAAGAGAATAGAATTATTCGCTCTGGTGAAGAGAAAGCAAAAGAGGCTACCCATTTCCAGAGGCATAAAGGATCTCTTAACTGAGATGAACTACTATTCTCTTCCACAAGGAGGACAGAATAAGGAGGACCTTTAGAAAGACGATGAGAGATTTGAGGTGGAAGAGTCAGTAGAATTGAGATAGTGATACATACCTATGAGGTTCTCCAGGCCTTGCAGAGTTGTAAGGCTCAGAGGCAATGGATGTTAAGTGACCAGTCCAGGGAGTAAATGGTAGCTTCATGACTCCTGGTCTCTGTTATTATTCAGAAAATATTACTATATGGTGTAAGCTAAAGATAATTCAACAGGAGGCATAGGGACAGGTAGGAGGAGTCTGGGGGCACCATATTCCATAGGAATGCTAAGATGGTCACTTAGAATGCCCACCCACTCTGCAGGGCTGGCTCCCTGACCAGGTCTGAATGCTCTGCTGTACTCTGCCCCTTCCCCTCCTGCTGTCCAATCAGAAATTCCCAGTTGCCAGATGGGCATTAGAAATAATGCTAAGTGAAATAAGTCAGACAGAGAAAGATAAATACCGTATGATTTCAGTTCTATGTGAAATGTAAGAAACAAAATAAACAAACAAACAAAATAAAACAGAAACTCAAAAATACAGAGAACAAATTGATGGTTGCCAGAGGGGAAGGGGATGGGAGGATGGACAGAAGGTGAAGGGGAAATTAGAGGTACAAACTGCCAGTTATAAAATAAGTCACAGAGATGTAGGAGTGTACAGCACAGGGAATACAGTCAATAATATCATAATAACTTTGTATGGTGACAGATGGTTACTAGACTTACTGTGGTGATAAGTTCATAAGGTATATAAATGTCTAATCATTATGTTGTCGACCGGAAACTACTATAATATTGTACGTCAACTATAATTTAAAAGTCAATTAATTAATAAAGACTTTGGGTGCATCTAATGTCCTCATTTCTTAATATGCTGCAATAAACATCTAAAACATGGTAAAGTTCTGGACACAAATAATCAGCACACATGCCACCTCCTGTGTCACCTTTTTCTCTTTCTTATCAGAGAATGAATTAGAAGCTGGTGGCAGTGGGACGTATAAGCAGCTAGGAAGTGGATACAGGCACATCTCCCAAGAGGGGGTTGTGATAAGACACAGACTCATGTGAAAAGTGACTAAGATAGTACAACCAGGAATTCCGAGTGTAACCGTTAGTACTTGGGCAGTGTCCCTAACAGGAGAACAGAACGTGATCAGATTTCCTCCTGTCTGTCTTCCAAGTTCCCTTTTCCTCTGAATCCAGGGATAATGTTGATGTATCATGTCTGTTTCTAGCCTTGCAGCCCCAGGTCCCAGTGGTAGATATTTAGAGTGAGAAGAAAAAAAAAATTCGGAAATATAGTGATTGTGACTTGAACTTTGATGGACCCAGAAAATGTATTAAAATCCTGTAGAATAAAAGGGTTATTTACGATTGGTGAAAGAGTTTCACTCAGTTAACCTGAAGACATTGGCATAATTAGAAAGTTATATCTAAGCTTTCAGAAAGGTGTGTTGCAAGTTAGTTATGAAAACAACCAAACAATCCGACACAACAATAAAATTCCCACTCACTAGCTTGCCAGAGGCCCTAAGCTTCTTGGATGACTTGGTGTCCGGTGTCACATTCACTTTCAGAAAGAAGGAAATGAGCAGCTGAGACTGTCTCCCCAGGACAGACCCTGACTAATTCTCTTGTTGTTCACACCTTTCTCAGTACTGGCAAAATCATTAGCTGGAAAACACAGCTTCGGCTGGTGAGGCACCCTCTTGCAAAATCCAAGGAAGGAGCAGGAGTGGGTATTAATAATTTGTAATGTCTGATGGTGACTCAGGTCTCTGCAGACGGGCTGTTTAATTTGCAGCCCAGCCCTATTTCTCTGACTACGCCCTGGTCCCACATGTCCCTTCTAGGATCTCACATACTTCTTCAGGGCTGTTAGACACGCCTCTGTCTTCACGCCTCTAGAAGTATGAGACACCCAGGGGGGAACACAGGCCCCTTTGAGTGTAAGTTGTTGAATCAGCCTGCTTTGACTGATTTTCTGTCACGAGTTCGCTGTGGAGAGCAGCCGTGCCCAAAATAACTCAGGCTGGGAAAATGACAACTTCTACAGATTTACTTGGGGGAGTCGTCAGAAAGCATCTATATGTTCTCCCACATGGGCCTATGCATAGGGCGTAAGAGACATTTTGTGTATTTCTAAATTAGGAGGGTCTGGTTAATCACAGCAATTTTCTATGGATGTTTAAAAAATTGATATTTTGGAGAGTGACCTGAGCAATTATTTCAGTGAAAAGAGAGAAAAGAGCAACAAGATCTTAGGTTAAACATGGAGCAGAAATCATGACTTTGAACAAAAGAATTATAATAGTACAAAATGATTTTTTTCAAGTAAGCTACTAAAATAAGGAAGAATGATTACTTAAGTAAGTTACTAAAATAAGGAAGAATGGTGGATACTAAAAGTTCTTTAAAAGTGAATTAAAACTTTACTCCCTTCACATGGGGTTTCAGTCCTAGTACCATGTTGCCCCGAAAATAAGACCCACCCCAAAAATAAGTCCCAGTTAGCCAGACATCAGCCAGACGGATGCATTTAGTACATTTATGACGATGTTCCAGAAGAAGATGACATAACTGTATTTGAATAAATGTGGATTGTTGTACATGAAAAAATAAGACATCCTCTAAAAATACGCCCTAATGCATCTTTTGGAGCAAAAATTAATATAAGACCCAATCTTATTTTCAGGGAAACACGGTATGTGGCAAACTCCTTTTGAACCTCTATCTCACTCACTCTCCCAGTAATGGTCCCCCACACCCACCCCATATCTCTTTTTTCCAAACTCCTCAAATATGTCAAGCTCACGGTGCAGCTCAGCCTAGGCCTCCCACCCTACTCATTTTCTCAAATCCTTGCTGAATTCTATTCCCCTAGAAACACTGTCCTTCCTAATGCACATCCCTCCAGCCAGTCTTGGTTTCTCTCCATTCTGCCTCACATCCTGATCCTGCAAACAGAGACTCTAGGATGCCAAGGAGTAGCACAGAATTTTTTTGGACAGGTAGAAAGTGGATGAGGCTATGAATAAATACTGATTTATTTTTCTGTCACACGTGAAAAGTGCCTCGTCCACAGTAAAGGAAATGATCAATATAATCACTCATTAATATTAGCTGATAGAGTCAATCTGTAACACCCCCCCCGCCCCAGCTATACCAGCCATTACTGAAACTCTGCCGACTAACATAGATATTCTTCAGTGGTCTCCCCTTTTCCTTCTTTCCTCCCCCCTTCCACCCTCCTTCCCTCTTTTTAAACTTCTTGTCTCTGTCTTAATTCATTCAGGCTGCTACAACAAACTACCAGAGACTGGGTGGCTTATAAACAGCAGGGATTTACTTCTCCCAGTTCTGGAGACTGGGAAGTGCAAGATCTAGGCGCCAGCAGATTCCCTGTCTGATGAGGGTCCACTTCCTGGTTCACGGACAGCTGTCTTTTCACTGTTTATTCACATGATGGAAGAGGTAAGGGAGCTCTCTGGGGGCCCTTTTATAAGGGCACTAATCCCATTCATCAGGGCTCCACTTTCATGACTAATCACCTCCCAAAGGTCCCATCTTCTAATATCAACACATGCCGGGTTAGGATTTCAACATATGAATTCTGGGGGGACACAAATATTCAGTCTGTAGCAGTCACCTTCAAGGGCATTCAAGGATAAAGATGTTGGATGAGGGTAGGGTTTCCAGACAATGTGATTTGTCCGATTTTTTTCCCCCAAATAGCCATAAATTGGGCTTCTTCACGTGTGAGGGAGGAAAGTAGTGCTTTGCGTTGATTGTTTACATACCAAGTCATCCTGCGCCCCAGAGAAGCACTAACCCTCTCACTCTTTACAACAATCATGCGAAGTACGTATGTAAGTACAGTGGAGTTGCGTGACGTGTGCGCTTGACTTACTCAACTTAGCCCGTGTATACTTCACAGAGAGGGAAGGGTGCAGGAGGAAGAGAGAGGGAATGAATTTAATGTAATTGGTGCAAATGGTTTTGTACCAATTCCAACTGGGAAACTTGGGCCCCAGAGTTTCCAGAGTGCCCCCCATGGTGTTAGCATCTCAGGGCACCAAGAATGAGTCTGGTGATTAAATTTACAACACAATTTTTTGTGTTTTTTTTTTCATCCAAAATGGCCCACAAACTAAGGCCAAGAATTCCATCTGTTTTAGTGTTGGAGGAAAATCTGGTTGTGTTAGACTCACTGAGAGATAATTTGGGAGAGAAACTTTACAGGCATTTTGAAGCATTACCAAGAATACATTTCGATATGTGCCTCATGTGTTTAGTTTTGTCTCATAGGAGAGGCTCTATCTCCATTTTATAGATGGGAGAATTGAGGCTCAGAGAAGTTAAGTCACTTGCCTGAGGTCAGACATCTGGGGCTGAGGTGACATCTGAGCCAAGTCAGTCTGGGTTCCCTAGCACATGTTCTTCCTACTCTGCCCAAATCCAGCTCAGCTATCCCTTGAGTCTCAGTTTGAAATAGTCATTGCCTCTTGGCCATGTCTTGGCTGTC
The DNA here is from genome assembly GCF_004115265.2 of Rhinolophus ferrumequinum. NCBI lineage: Eukaryota > Metazoa > Chordata > Mammalia > Chiroptera > Rhinolophidae > Rhinolophus > Rhinolophus ferrumequinum. The sequence continues at coordinate 80,094,689 of NC_046292.1, forward strand.
TGCATAGTCTCTCTTTCCCTTGCCTCTTAAGCCTCAGTGGAGAACTATTTAGACAATCACCAAGGACCAGGGTGGAAGTTCAGCCAGCCCACACAGGCACTGTCACCTATTCTATGACCACACCACCCCTCCAATTGGCCAGACATCCATCCTGGTGCACATGCCTTACTGACTGTTAAATATTTTGAGTATCACTCTGGCCATACCTCTCACAATACTATAGAGAGATTCATATATGACAAAAGTAACAATCTAAGTAATTTTACAATGGTTTCCCCCCATGAGTCATTTGCCAGTCCCTGACATCTTCATTTTCCAGAGCGGAGAACTGAGGTCCAAAGAGCATGCCTTGTACAAGGCCATAGGAGGTGAGGCTGGGACCTGAATGCTCCCGACTACATCAGCTCACCCCGGTTCTCATGCACAACCAGCTGCCTCAGTCTTTGCTGAGAATTTAGCATGACAACTCATGGAACCTTCTTAGGAGAATGACCAAGTTACAGGTTGAGCCTTGTGAGAACAAATTGAGACAGGTTAGTTAGTATGTTGCTAGGTAGACAGGGAGGTCCCTGGTGGAATAAACAAAGACAGCCATATCCTAAAACTCCAGGTTTTGAAATCACTCCTTCGCTCCAGGAAAAAATGTAACAGCGCCTTGAAGTTAATCACAAAATTCCTTTTGGCCTGACAAACGGAGCAGATCTGATAGATAGGAATAGGTTATTATGCTAATCCCTTCAGGACGGGCTAACAGAACAAACCTGGTAGACGAATTCCATTAAAAGGCGCCAGCTCCCCTTCCCCAAACAGGCAAGGGAAGGTATAAAAGTAAGAGCTTTTGCCTCAGTCACTGGGCAGCCCCATTCGGGACCCCCTCCCACTCGGGAGCTCTGACCCTTTGCTTTCAATAAACTATCCTCTTTTTTTAAAAAAAAACTCGCCTCTCCTTGATCATGTTTCCATTCTTCGGTCTCGCAAGACACGATCCCGGCGCTCACTCATGCAAAAATCCCCTATGTCATTTGGGGACTCCCAGAGAAATATTCCTACAACAAAATGAGGATTTTATTGTCTTCATTCAGAAACATGGCCCAGTCACAAGGTGGTGTTGGGGTGCAGAGTCACCGATGGTTTCAGGACCTGTTTGGGGGCCCTGTCTGCCTTGTTTTGATCTATCCTACTGCTCCTGTTAATTACATTGGCCGCCTGAGTGGCCCACACCTTTCACTCGCAGGAGGACTTCCCAGAGAGGAGCAGGGTCTCCTGCCATCATGTCCTATGTCAACCTGTAGGATATTAAAACTGACTCAAGATTGTGTTGAAAAGTGTTTTCCTTTTCAGTATGCTAATAAGGACACGGTCGTATCAATGGATGTGCATAGTGGCAGTTTTCTGCAGCTGAATCTTTTAATGCGCTGCTCCGTAATGAGGGCTACATCCTCACAGAGTGTCTGTGTGCTAGACAAAGTTTAAAGACCTTTATCTTCCCCCTACTCTCACCCTCTTCTAAGCTCTGGCTCTAATTCTTTTAAACAGTAACATTAATTGGCTGTTAAGTAAAACAGGGGAAAACACAAAAGATTTATGATATTTTGAGAAGCTATACCAGTTCTCAAGCATTCAGAGAAACAGGTTTGGCTTTATGAGGTAATTACGATTTAGTGTTTGCTCTCGCCCTGTTGAGTCTGTGGCCTGCCTCTACAATGGATCTGGGACGAATGTCAAAATCAGGATTTACAGTCAAACCTTTTCTAATATAAAGCGCAGGAGAAGTTTTTCGGGTTTTTTTGCTGTTGTTCTTGTTTCTTCCTAAGCAATGTTTTCTTCTGCATTTCTGTGCTTAGGTTTTCCAGGATCCCCCCCACACCCCGTCTTTGAAATGGCATCTATAAATTACTTCTCCTGATAAGGCTGCTCTATCATCAAAAAGTGACTGTTTTTGCAAGCGACCACGGGACAGCATGTCAATTTAAATTCTTTCTTTTCCTCTTGCTCCTTTTTCTTCCCTCACCCATTACAGAGAACTGCTATCATCTCAGATTTTCTACCCTTTCAGAAAATGAGCAGAAAGCAAAGCTTGATGAGCTTGAGAAGAAGAGATCCTTTTGCTCCTTCTTTCTGTAGCTTTTCCCCCATTTCCCTTTGAAATGAGAAGTGTGTTCAGCTGCTGCCTTCAGGGAGAGCAGACCCTGGGGACTTCTGGCTCCAGGGGTTCCAGACTTGGCTCCCCACTAACAGGAGGAGATGTCAGGTAGTTACTTTCCCTCTGGGAGCCTCTGTTCTCTCTCTTAATTTGTAAAATAAGGCAGAGGGTGGTTTCTAAGGCCTCTTCCAACTCTCAAATGTTAATCTTACCTATCTAAAGCCCAATAGTAATATATTAGGCCACCTTGGTGTGTGTTGTTGAAGGGGAGATGCCATCCCAAAATATGCCACTTCGGCATAAGAATTATTTTAAGTGAAAGACATTTCAGTTCCTGAAAGCCCTTATTTGGGTAAAAACAGAGCCTCCCAAAAGAACTCAAAGGTCATAAATCCCCGCCCTGGGAGTGATTCTAACCTTCTCTTCTGAAGGTGAGAAATGAGCACCACACCCAGACAGACGCAGTCACAAAACTATCCTATCTCCATCTATTCTCCTAAAGGCCCACTTACTGTTCCAAAAAGTCATTTGTTTTCTCGTAAGTGCCCTTTTCCCTCCTCTTCTCCTCTTAAAATAGTATGTAAGCCCCAAATTCTAACTACCTCTTTGAGCACATTGTGGGGACAGAGTCCAAGCGAGCAGTTTCCAGGCTCTCAGCCTCAGGTGGAAAGGTGCTGGCTGGGTTATTAGATGGCCGTCAGCTGTGGCTGGGTGGCCATCAGCTGTTACCTCTTAGTGGGGGTTGTTAGTTGGCAGAGAAGCAGATGGTGGATTGTGGCTAGCAAGTGCGGTTAGCAAGTGGATTGTGTATCACAGATTGTGTGGCTCCTGCTTCCTGTGTCTCCAACCCAGCCACCAGTGAGAATATAGTGGTATGAACTCCCCTATCTATGGCTCCGTCGGTGTTCCATTTTGGTCTCACCATGTCCTACGTTCTTGTGCGGGGAATGGGAGCTGAGACCCTGCGTGACACACATTTTTCTGTGAACTCCCATGCATGTATGTGAGTCAAAATCTATCTTTTCTCTTGCTAATCTGTCTCATGTTGGTTTAATTTGCAGGACCCTAGTAACAGAACATAAGACGGTAGAGAAAAAGTATTTTTTTCTCCCTTATGTGCTCGCGCACACAGAGGTTACAGAAATGGGGGAGGGGATTATTCTTTAAACAAATATCTTTATGACGGAACTCAGGGATAGATGCCAATTCAAGGTCAGCAGTTTTTCAATATGGGCTTAGATGACAGCTATTTCATTGTCAAGGGTGTTTGTTTTGTTTTCTATCTCACTGGACAATTCCTGGTGGTTGTGCCTGGCAAGTTGGGAGGAGGAAAGTTATACCTCTGCCATTCCCTGGATGTAATCATGGAGGAGACCATTCAGTGACTCACATGAGAATCTAGAAATAGCCCTTGAACATTTGATTAGATTACATATTCTATGCAATACATTATGTATTATATACAGCACCATAGACTGTGTAATGCACCTAAGTGTCATCATATATTATATACAGCTTTATAATATGACATAGTTTATTGCAGCTACAATTTATTGAATATTAACTATGTGCCAGGCCTGCTATTAAGCATTTTTCTTATGTTTTCTTATTTAGTTTAGATGATGTAGTTTATATAAATGATAATTCCAAATAACATTTGGTGTTAATAATTTCTTATAAGCATTTGTCCTGTCTTTAGGATAAAGAAGTTAAGGCACATGGAAAAGAGCCCAAGAGCAAGGATGCGCTTGCAAATAGATGAGATAATAAAATAGGGATTATTAGATGTCCTAACCCTACCTCCCCACACCCCATCCACCCTAACCAAACGCTCATACCCCCCCCCCACACACACACACACATCCTTAAAGGTCTAGTATAGAATAATTCAAGGGTTCCATTATATTCTAAAATCTCCCTCGCTGGGATAATTGGCTTTGGAACCTCCCTTATCCCCATGACTCTTTCTCTCATATGCCAATATCTCTAACACATAGATAATTTATGAAAACAGAGTAGACACTTTTTAATAATTAAGTGATAGATGATAGGAGCTTTTTAAAAAAGCTATAAGAGCTTGGAAAAGGAATGGAGACTAAGATGGTTAGTCATCCATGTATTTATTTGGAACGACTCAAAAAGAATCTTCATCTTATACCCCGCCACCTGCAATGGGAGGCCCTGAAGTTTGCTTTCTTTGCTGGCTGGGGTCTTTTCCAGCAGGCAGCGGGCAGTCTCAGTCACCAGGAGGAAGAACCACATGCTGACCCCAATCTCGGTCACCCAGCATCACCCACTCTATTCTCTCCAAATTACAGTGTAAACAATAACACAGGTAAAATTAGTCAAGACACTAATTATGGAGCACAAATGTGTAAAGGATATAGAATGATAAATGGCAAATGCAGAACACGTTGTGTCATATCATGTAATCTCTCTGGCTGCTGAGCCCAGGAACAAAGGGAGAATTGTGCCCTGTTTGTCTAACATGCTCTATATCACAAATTGGAAATCCTTCCTAATTAAGATATTGTTGGAGGTCCTTTGTTAGCAGATTTTAACAATGTTAATTAGGAGGTTAGAGTGATCATTGTTCGTCTAGCAAACAATTAGGGTGATTTGCACTGTAGCTTTGGAGAGACTTCTGAGCAAACCAGAAGTTTCCTTTCTGCAGGGGTGGAAGCTGCAGAATGAAGGAGGGAACAGGACAGGGGAGAAAGGGCAACGTGACTCTTAACAGTTTTGGGCTGCAGGCCAAGGCAAAGCATGAGGAAATGTTAGCTGTGGGCTTGGCAGCTGTTAGAAAGCAGTATTGGCCTTGACCTTGTGGAAAAACAATATTTGTTGATGTAAAGTCTATCTCCATGATGGTTCTTATCTTGATAATTCAGGAGAGCGTGGTCAGAGAAAGTAGAGTCTTTAGGTCTCTTAATCCTCTGCTCCAGTAAGGGTATAGATGGAGTTCAGGACATGCTACCCCCAAATGTGGCACACTGGCATAGTGAATATTTTAAGCTGAAGGAGTCTGACGAAATGGCAGCGGCAGGAAGGTTACTGTGACCCCCTCCCACCCCTTTCTACCCTGAAACAGTCCTAAGAAGCTCATCTGAGGGGTGCCCTGCCCGTACCCAGAGGAGAGGACTATTCTTATCCCCAAGATGGAAGGACACTGAGAAGAATCTGGGCCTTGTTAATAAATTTGCATGCCTTTCTGCTATTAATGTCTCTTTGTCAGTTTAATTTTCAGACCCAACCTAAGATCCTAAGATCCTGAGAGGATCAAGGAACATTTTTCCTCCCCTAAATTGTCTTCCAAAAGTAAGGAAAACAATGCTCTGCTATAATTTTGCAGAGTTTTCTATTATTTTAGTACCAGATGAGTCTGGACCCCTCCTGCTGTAGCTTCCAATCCCTGCCACCTTTGCACTCCCTAATATACACACACGATATAATACAGTTGGCAGGTTTTTTTCCCTTTTCTTTTGATAGGTAGTAGAATATGCTACCCCAAAATATGACTCTGGCAGTTCAGGATAAGCCACCCCAAAATGTGCTACTTTGCTATATTGATGATTTTGAGTGGTAGGCACTTGAAAAACAGCAAATGGTGGGAGAGGCTTTCTCTGAACTCCCCTTATCTGCCTAAAGATAGATCCTCCAAAAGGAATTCAATTGTGATAAGTTCCCTCCCCAGGAGTTCCATCAACCAGGGAAGATTGACTCTTTTCACTGGAAAGGAGACTACAAGTTGACTACACCCAGACACACTGTCACAAACTACCATACCTCCCATCTATTCTTCTAAGGGCCTGTTCATCTTTCCTACAAATCATTTTCTCTTCCTTAAGAGGCTTCTATCCCCTTTCCCCTTTCCCTACTAAGATGGTATTTAAGCCTGAATTCTAAGCCACCTCTCGGAGTTACTCATTTCCCGACATCTCCCATGTAGACATGAAGTATCCATGTTAATAAACTTCTGTTTGTTTTTCTCTTGTTAATCTGTCTTTTATGACAGGGGTCTCAGCTAAGAACTCATAAGGATAGAGGGAAAATTACTTTTTCTTCGCTACACTTTCTTTCCTTTTTTATCATTCCCAGCCTGATAGTGGAGGTGATAGGCGGAAAAGGAAAGAAGGAAGGAAGGAAGGAAGGAAGGAAGGAAGGAAGGAAGGAAGGAAGGAAGGAAGGAAGGAAGGAAGGAAGGAAGGAAGGAAGGAAGGAAGGAAGGAAGGAAGGAAGAAAGGAAGAAAAGAAGGCAGGGCTTTGTTTTGCTACTTTGCGACTGCAAATATGAAAGCAAAGTATATTTGAAGAGGAGACAAGAACTGGCTGTTTGAAAACTACCAGAGTACTTGAGTTGCTTTGAGAATCTCATACTCTCTTAGCAAAGAAGCTTACGGAGAAGGAGGGCAGGCATCTCAGTGAAAGGAGGTATTGATTGGAAATTGAACACAAACACTCCGAGTTCTATTCCTGGCTCTGTCAATGATTTCTCAATACAAACTCAGGAAGAGTCACTTAACTAAAAGTCACACCTGCTTGGAGATGGTACCAGGTATTTTAGTGTAGTGATTTTCTAACTATGCACACACAACTCTAGGGGGAAAAATTATCTAACAGATATCTGGCAGCTACACTGTGCCAAGCACTGTGCTAGAGACTTTACATAAATTTAATCACAGCTAGCCACTTAGCTTCAATCTAAACAGCCCAGAGGCCTATTTAAGTGGCTCTCAAGTCTGCTTTTAACCTTGGGGGACCCCATCTGCTGGGGGGATAAAAAGCCCTTTTATGTTCTACAACCTCACAGACCACCCACCCCAATAATTTGTGCTTTGTCAAAAAACTCTCCATCCAATTAACAGGGCACAATTTTGATGAAACACTGGTGAAATAAATTATTCATGCGTGTCAGAAATCAAACATAGATCAGGTCATCTTGTAAACCGTTACAACGTCTATAATTTGCCTTAAAGTACTTGAGCATAGATAATGTAATATTATGTACGTGTTAGCTCCATTTACAACCTACGTGTAGGAGTCACTCTAAGAAGAATTTACCTTTTAAGGGTGGGAAGTCAGAGTTCTCATGGGGAAATCCAGCTACAGTCGTCTCCCCTTATCCATGGGGGGATAGGATTCAAGACCCCCAGTGGACGCCTGAAACTGTGGCTAGTACTGAACCCTATATGTACTCCATTTTTTTCTATACATACATACCTATGATAAAATGTAATTTATGAATTAGGCACAGTAAGAGGTTAACAACAATAACTGATAATAAAATAGAACAATTATAACAATATCTGTAATAAAAGTTATGTGGATGTGGTCTCTGATAACAGAGGTGGCTGGCTACTAAGTGGCTCACGGGCAGGGAGCATATACAGCGGGACTGACAACAAAGGGTGATTCACATCCCAGGCAGAATGGCATCACACTACTCAGAATGGCCTGCAACTTAAAGCTTAGGGATTGTTTATTTCTGGAATTTTCTATTTTGTATGACCGGACCGTGGTTGACTGCAGGTAACTGAAAGCTTGGAAAGTGAAACTGGGAATAAAGAGAGACTACTGTGCTACAAATTCACTTCCATGATCTTATCTTGATCAAGACAGGACAGTTTGCAAAAGAGCATGGCCACGGTCAGAAATGGGTCTTCATTGGCTTGCTAATTTGTGTACTGGCTGTTATAAATGGGTTCTCATTGGTACAATTTGATCTGAGAGTTGCATAACCGTTAAGTGTAGAGATGAACTTACTTTCCTGTGTCTTTGCACTTGCATAAATATGAATTCATGTGTGCCTTTGTTCTCCTAGCCTGCTGTGTCTGTTTGCTCCCATTAACATATCTAGGGCCTGGCACAGAGTAGGTGCTCAACACACATCCCTTGAATGAATTATGAAAACTGCTCTGTCACAATTGGGGAAAATTCATCGGGTAGAAAACCTGTCCACTTTTTTCAAGACCCAATGGAAAAACTTGTCAGCTTTGTATTTTACTTTTCAAATTTCCAGACAGGGCTTTCATGAGTTGATATGTATTGCAGTTTGAACTCTTCAAAATGCCAGTAAACCATTTACTTCCACTTAGAACTCTTGGTCATCTTAAAGCAGGTCAACTTTTTCCAGCTGTCTTTATCCAGGAATAGCAGCAAAGAGACCATAAACTCATTCAAATTTAGGCACACAATACACAAGGGGAGTGGAGAGAATATTCAGGCTAGGAAATTCTGATGCCTCATTACCATGACAAAGGTTGTAACAACTTGGACAGGAAGCTGAACAAAAGGCATCCACCGTTCTATTTGCAATTCTAGGCTTGTATTTGTAATCGCTCTTTGCAGGAGAAAGAGACTGCCAGTAAAAGGCTGAAGCACAATAGGAAGTGAGAATCCACAATGCTGAGAGAGACCAAAGGGATCAGTGAATGTGCACACACGCATACACACACACACACACACGCTATGTGTGTATCTTCCCTGTGTCTGTACACATTTGACAAGAATAAATTATTGTCATTGGTAAGAGTTAACATTATTGACCTATAAGATGGCTTTTAAAAATATATTCAACATGGCTGAGATGCCAATTTGAAGTGAACAAGCATTTAAGGAAAATGAATAGGCTAAGCTGCAGTATTTTCATAGAGCAGAGTGAGCCTCTTTAATTTGTTCACTGTGGAGAGCCTGAGAGTAAACTAACATTGTAACCAGCTAAGTAAGGTACCATGAACGTGATTAATAATGTAGAGGGGAAAGGCTCAAGAGTTATTGCACTCTGTAGGTTTTGGTGTCAGGGAGGCATTAATTGTTCCAAAAGTCACAATTTTGGTGAACAAGTGACACAAATGGAACGGCTCAGTCTGCTGTTCTTTAGGGCCCTCCCTTGCCCATAGCTGCAGAACTCTGCAAATTCTGATTCATTGCCATTTGATCCCCTTTTGTTAGCTGTCTAGTCCGATAACTATGGTTGGGAAGTGTGTAGTGGCAGGGACCATTCAAAAAAGGCTCACCCATCCCTGGAGCTTGAAAACCAAAGCCATTGCTTTTATTCAGCTGGAAAAGAATTAAACCCACAACCTATTCTATTCTCCCACTGTAAACCAGGCTCTTAAATGGCATTTTGGCATTTTGTGCAATGACAACTTTGAAGTAAGGCATCATGGAGGCCGAAGTGATTTCATCTCCAGGTTAATCTTGCCTTGAAATTTTTGCATGTGCTGTGACTCTTTCTGACTCCTAGGAAATGTGTACAGCTGCTGTCAGTGGAGAACAGACAGGGCTGCTCTTAGATTGCAGGGCTGCAGTTAATATGCTGCACTAATAGTATTCTCTGAGGCATTGATCTTCTTCTTTCCACCCCTCTGGCCCCTGATAGACATTAACAAAGTTGGCACCTAACCACACTTCTCATTCTGCTTCCTTTGGTGTCCATCTTATTAGGTACACAGGAATACAAATGTCAGTTTGTCAATCCCATTTGTGCTTACAAAGTGAACACCTGAGGATGAGACAGACAATTAACATTGAGCAAATTCAATGCAACAAACATTTATTGAACCTCTGACTGAAAGTGCTGAGTCATTAACAAAAGCACTTTTGTGACTTTCACGACAAAGTCAAGGTGATTCTTCTAGTTAGCCACTTGGGTATGTGTTTATGTCTGCCAGTGAAGCCTAGGAAGCTTGGTGTTGATGATACCTAACTATGGGAACTAAGCGACCTATAGTTCATGACAGCTCAGGTGAGTGCCAGTCTGCAGTCTCTTAACTTACATTAAGACTGACTCTGGAGTTTATGTGATCGGAATTGATAGAATGCATTTTGTAATATGGATGATTGTGGAGAGTATATCTCTACTACAAAAGTATTAGAGATATAAATAGCAGAACGGCGGTATTTAATTATTCTAGCTCTATTCTTCATTCACCTAGCCACAAGCAGTAAGCATCATCAACTCTTCTTATACACATGTAAGTGAGGAAACAATCTTTTTCTCCTGTTCTCCTAGATTCTCCAGCTGGGACCTTGTAAATTAGACTAACGGACAGATTAATAAGAGAACAGCATACACATTTATTTAATGTAAGTTTTATGTGACACAGGAGCCTTCATAAGGACATGAAGACCCAAAGAAATGGTGAAACCTGAGTGTTTTTTTACTGGGTTTTATGAAGAGTGGATAGTTGTGGAAAAAACATAATAGGAGAAGAGTATGAGCTACAGGTTATAAACTGGGGAAACAGTCAGGCCTTTTCATTTGGATTATTCTCAGGGTCCGTCCATCTTTGGGGATAAGGATGCTCCCTCCCTCCAGGTATAGAGAGGGCACCTATCCCATGGGGGTCTTATGCTCTGCCTCAGGGTGGAAGAGGGGAGGTCAGAGACTCCTTTCAGCACTTGCTGTTTCTGTGACCTTCAGTTTAAAATGATCAATATGCTAAGTTGCCATATTTTGGTGTAGCGTGTTCTGAACCATATGTATATATCTATATATCTGTATCTGTAAATATATCTATACCTATCTGTCTATTATCTATCTATCTATCATCTGTCTATCTATCCTTTAAGAAATCATCTGCTTCTTAAATCTCTTTACTCTTAGGTAAGGCAGTATCCATTTTATAGTAGAATAGTGCATTAATAAAGGAAAATATAGTTAATTTTTAAAAAGTCTATAAAGAGAATTTTCTTCAAAGCCAAAAGCATAGGATTAAGCTGTTTTTCCTTCCTGTTAATATCCCAGGATTAACAACATTTTTCTTGCAAGCTTAATTCTGGAAGTAGATTATTCAGAAATGTTTATTAGCATATGAAACCAATATAAGCTGATAAATGTGCTTTTAAAATAATAGTGCTTGTATTAATTGATGTATTTTTCCAAAAAGCAGCTTATCAATAGGCAGCAAAGGCCTTTTAAAAATGTGCACACCTGTTTACCAAGTAATTCCCTTCCTAAAAATCTATCAGGGAAATAACTGGAAAAATGGACAAAGATGTATGACTGAAGACATCAATGTAGACTTGTTATAGTGAGGTCACATTAGGAAACTTTTAATGTTCATCAATAGAGGATTGCTTGAATAAACAATGGTTTATTCATGCAATAGAATATGTTATAATAATTAAGAATGCTGTTACAGTAAAAGTATATATGTGATCTTGGAATAATTCACACAGTATGTGATCAAGTGCAAATATCAAATTACAAAATTCTCTATAATATGACTATGTTGTTGCAAGAAAAACACTGGAAAATTGCACATAAAAAGTTAATAGCAATATTATTGAAAACTAGTGAGTCAAAATAGAAATTTAACAAATCTTGAAATAAATTAAAATGGAAACACAACACGTCAAAATTTATGGAATACAGCAAAAGCAGCTCGAAGAGGGACATTTATAATGATTAATGCTTATATTAAGAGAAAGAAAGATCTCAAATAAACCACATATCTTTATACCTCAAGGAACTAGAAAAAGAAGAACAAACCAAGCTCAAAGTTAGTAGAATGAACGGGATAACAAAGATCAGAGCAGAAATAAATGAAGTAAAAAATAGAAAACAATAGAAAATGTCAACAAGACTAAGAGTTTATTTTTTGAAAAGATAAACAAAATTGACAAATCTTTAGGTATCTTACTAAGAAAAAAGAGAGAGGACTCAAATACATAGAATTATACACAAAAGGGGGGACATTACAACTAATACTACGGAAATACAAAAGATTCTAAGAGGCTACTATGAACAATTATATATGCCAACAAATTGAACAACCTAGAATAAGTGGATAAGTTTTTAGAAACATAGAACTTACTGAGATTGAAGCATGAAAAAAACAGAAAGAGCAGACCGATAACAAGTAGAGATTGAATCAGTAACCAAAAACTTTTCAACAAAGAAAAGCCAAGGGCCAGATAGCTTCACTGATGAATTCTACCAAACATTCAAAAAAGAATTAATGTCAGTACTTCTTTAAATCATTCAAGAGAAGGGGACACTCCCAAATTCATTTTACAAGACCAGCATTATTCTCATGCCAAAGTCGGATAAGGATACTACAAGAAAAGAAAAGTACAGGCCAATATCCCTGATGAATATAGATGCAAAATTCTCAACACAATACTAGCAAACTGAATTTAACAGCACAATAAAAGGATCATACACCATGGTCATTCGGACTTTCCTCTTGGGAGGCAAGGATGGTTCAAGATACCCAAATCAATAAATGCGACACACCACATTAATACCTAGAATGAAAGATAAAACATATATGATCTATCAATAGAGACAGAAAAAGCATTTGATAAAATTCAACAGTTTTTCATGATATAAACTCTCAACATAGTGGGTATAGAAGGAACACACATCAACATAATAAACGCCATACACAACAAGGCCACAGCTAACATTAATGGTCAAAGGTTAAAAGCTTTTCCCCGAAGATCAGGAATAAGACAAAGGTGCCCACTCTCACCACTATTCAACCTAGTACTGGAAATCCAAGCCAGAGCAATGATGCAAGGAAAAAACAAAGACATCCAAATCAGAAAGGAGGAAGTACAATTATCTCTGTTTGCAGCTGGCATAATCTTGTACTCAGAAAGTCCTGAAGACTTCACACACACAAAAAAATCTATTAGAACTAATATTTGAATTCAGTAAAGTTTCAGGATACAAAATCAACATACAAAAACTACAGTTGCATTTCTATACACTAAAAATAACTATTTGAAAAAGAAATAAAGAAAATAATTCCACTTATAATAACATCAAAACAATAAAATACTTAGGAATAAATTTAACAAAGAAAATAAGAGATCTATACACTGAAAACTGTAAGACTGGACCAAAAAAATTGAAGAAGACACAAATAAATGAAAAGATATCTGATGTTAATCAGTTGGAAGAATTATTATTGTTAAAATGTCCATACTACCCAAAGCCATCTATAGATTCAATGCAATCTTGATCAAACTTCAGATGACATTTTTCACAGAAATAGAACAAACAATCCTAAAATGCATATGGAAGCACAAAAGACCCTGAATAACCAAAGCAATCTTGAGAAAGAACAAAGCTGGAGGCATCACTCTTCCTGATTTCAAACTATATTGCAAAGCTATAGAAATCAAAACTGTATAGTACTGGTACAAAAACAGACATGTAGACCAAAGCAACAGAATTGAGAGCCCAGAAATAAACCCACACATATATGGTCAACTAATACTTGAAAAGGGAGCAAAAAATACTGAGGGGGAAGGATAGTCTCTTCAATAAGTGGTGCTGGGAAAACTGGATATTCATGAGCAAAAGAATGAAATTGGACCCCTAAGTTATACCACCCATGAAAATTAACTAGAAATGGAATAAGGACTTAAATATAAGACCTAAAACCATAACACTCTTAGGAAGAAAACATAGGGAAAAAATCTCCTGACATTGGTCTTGGCAATGATTCTTGGGATATGACACTAAAACCCAAGCAACAAAAGCAAAAATCAACAAGCAAGACTGTATCAAACTAACAAGCTTCTCTGCACAGCAAAGGAAACAATCAAAATCATTAAAATGCAACGTACAGAATGGGTGCAAATATTTGCAAACCGTATGTTTGATAAGAGGTTAATGTCAAAGTATATAATGTATAAGGAACTCATACAATTCAATAGCAAAAAAGAAAAGAAAAAGGAAAAGGACCTGAATAGACATTTTTCCCCAAAGAAGACACACAAATGGACAACAGGTACATGAAAAAGTGCTCAACATTACTAATCATCAGGGAAATACAAATCAAAGCCATGATTAGATATCAGTTCACCCCTGTTAGAATGGCTATTATCAAGACAAGAAATAACAAGTGTTGGTGAGGATGTGGAGAAAAGGGGATGATTATGCATTATTGGTGGAAATGTAAATCAATGGACTCACTATGGAAAATAGTATAAAATTTCTTCAAAAATCTAAAAAAATGTAACTACCATATCATCCATTAAATTTCACTTATGTGTATTTATCTGAAGGAAATGAAATTATTATCTCATAGAGATATCTGCACCCCCATGTCCATTGTAGCATTATGCACCTTTGCCAATTGAAACAAATGCCCATCAACGGATGAATGAGGAAATTACACACACACACACACACACACACACACACACATACACACACACAGTTTTTGACAATAATCCATACCTCATGTAATTTTTTTTAATTGAGGAATATTGGGGAACAGTGTGTTTCTCCAGGGCCCATCGGCTCCAAGTCGTCGTCCTTCAATCTAGTTGTGGAGGGTGCAGCTCAGCTCCAAGTCCAGTTGCTGTTTTCAATCTTAGTTGCAGGGGGCACAACCCACCATCCCATGTGGGAATTGAACTGGCAACCTTATTGTTGAGAGCTCGTGCTCTAACCAACTGAGCCATCTGGCCGCCCCTCCGGAAGCTCAGTGGCAGCTCGTTGTCTTCAATCTAGTTGTGGAGGGCGCAGCTCACTGGCCAAAGTGGAAATCGAACTGGCAACCCTGTTGTTCAGAGCTCGTGCTCTAACCAACGGAGCCATCCGGCTGCCCCTCGTGTAATTTTTTAAAACAATGAAAACTGGAACCAATAGAGGATTTCCAGATCTTCCTTTCTTTCTTAATTTCAATGTAAAGTAATGCCTTCTATCCCCACCCACTTTATCAGAGAAGGGAGTTGGTAAATATTATAACTGGGGTTCACCACAAATGATGGTTAATTTATGTGTCAATGTGGCTAGACTACGGAGCCCAGTTGTTTGGTTAAATACCAGTCTAAGGTGTTGCCACAGAAGTATATTTTAGATGTGGTTAACTTTTAAGTCAGAAGACGTTGAATAACATGAGTGGGCCTCATCCAATCAGTTGAAGGCCTTAAGAGACAAGACTGAAGTCCCCTCAAAAGGTAGGAATTCTGCCTCCGGACTGTTTTTGTACTCAAGACTGCAATTTCAACTCTTGCCGGACTTTGCAGCCTGCCAGTCTGCCCTACAGATTTCAGACTGGCCAGTTCCACAACCCCGTGAGTCAATTCCTTAAGATAATTCTCTCTCTCTCCACACACACACACACACACACACACACACACACACACACACACTCACACACACCCACTGGTTCTGTTTCTCTAATAATCAGGGCAATGAAAAAATCATTTGCATAAGAAATTCTGATGCCCTAGAGAAAGCACAGTGGTGACCAAGTTACTGCAGAGTGGCATTGGCTGCTGGAGCATGCTGGAGCATGTGGACCTGCTCGGTCCACAAGTGCTCCACCCATTTTTGGAGAGATCAGCGGCCTGGCTATATGTACTTGGTTTTCTGGCTATTAACAGGGCCAAATAGAGCTGAATGTGACTGGCTGATGCCAACTGGCTTTCAACAATAAAAATCTCGGTGCCTGCAAGGCCTGTGGTTTCTTTGCTGGCCATGTAGATGAAGAGACAAGAGCCATCCTTGACGGGCCTTCTCTGCATGGCTGCCACCCAACAACCCTGGGGAAAGGAGACAAAAGCTTTTAAAGCTAGCTTTGGCTACACCTTCGTTAGAGGGTGTTGAGAGACCCAGAAGTGTGATCGGCCTGGTAGCGTTCACCAACCAGTAGAACCCAAAGCCTTGTGAGGTCATGGATGGTGTTTCACTCTCCATCGCTTCCCCAGCATCTAACACGGAGCCCGGCACCTACTGGGCTCTGAGTTAACTATGGTTTAATAACTAGATAAAAGAAAGAAGGGATGGGAGCTCTTCAGATTTAAGGGAAGTCAGCACAGGTTCAGAAGTGAAAACCCAACTTTAGGGGTTGTCGGGTGATGTACAGGTACAGGTACAGCTGCTTTAATTAGCACTTACTTGTTTCATTTCCTGCCCTGTGCAGTGGGCTGCTTGGGCCACGTTGTTTGCACATCAACACTGTGTCACATACATCACCTGGGATGGTCACTAGAACCAACCCACCCAACTCACTTTGTATATAAGTAAAGCAACCAAGGGAAAACATCAGCAGTGAAATAGCAGACGTTTCTACAATTCAGTTTCATTTTGTTAAGAAGCCTGGCAGAGGAATGTATAAAAGTTGGTGGGGGCAGGGAGAATTGAAGCAGATGCGACAAATACTGTGTGTGTGTGTGTGTGTGTTCTTAAATAAGGTAATTTAAGAGATGGCAATTGGCAAAGGGGAAATAAACGTTTTTAATGGCTTCTCCAATAAGCAAAAGCAAACATGAGACAAAACCAATGTGCGCTCATCTGTTCTTCTGCTTTCCTGCCTGGTGTCTTCCCAATCCACTGTCTGCAAAAAGCCCTTGAGAAATATTCTACTTAACAAAATATCCAAATCTGGCTTTGCCATGCTTTTATAGAAAGGCAATTTCCTTTAAGTGTCTCCTAGCTGCGATCCCATATTTCCCTTGGCCTCCGACCTTCCTTTCATTTGTCTTTTTACACTATATTTCTTCAACTTCTTTTCCTCCCACTCAAGTGTCGTGAGATCCTGTGGTTATTATCAATCATGCTCAGATTTTCTAAAATAAAAATGAGTCTGAAAAGTGTAAATGCAGCCATGGACTTCTGGGGTTGGCTCCTTCAGGAAGTAAAGAGCCAGATGGAATTGGAATGCAAGAGATTTATTGGGGTAATACTGTGAAAGATAAAGGGGAGAAGAGGGCAGGAATAGGTGGGGAGAGTCTTCAGACTACACGGGTCTGTTACTTGTGAAAGAAGAGAGTCAGGGTTCTACAGGAACCAAAAGGAATTGTGTGTGTGTGTGTGTGTGTGTGTGTGTGTGTGTGTGTGTGTGTTTTATGTATATGTATTTATTTTAAGGAATCAGCCCATGCGATACGCAATTTTGGGGGCTGACAACTTTTTTTTTTTATTAGTTTCAGGCTGACAACTTTAAAATCTGTGCGACAGGCCGACAGGCTGGAAACTCAGGCAGGGGTTGATGCTTCAGTCTTGAGGCAGAATTCCTTCTTCTCTGGGAAACCTGTTTCTGCTCTTAAGGCCGTCAACTGATTGGATGAGGCCCATTCACATTAGGGAAGATTATCTCCTTTACTTAAAATCAACTCTACAAAGTACCTTCACAGCACCACATAGATTACTGGTTGATTGCATAACTGGACTGTGGACTAGCGGGGTTGACATGTAAAACTAATCATCACGAGGAGAGGAAGGAAGATTGGGTAGGAAGAGTCTCCATGTAAAGGGCAGCTTTAAGAAAGTCTCAGCCAGCCCAACGGGAGCTCTGGGGCAGAGTGCACATTAGGCAAAACCTTAGACCCCTGTCACGCTTCGCCATCGGCTGGAAACTGTCCGGGAGGAACATGGCCTCAACTCAAACACTGGGGCAGGTGCCCAAAGTTCTGCAGCTGGAGGCTATCAACGGGCTGCACCCTTGATCAGAGAAGAGAGAGGGGTCTGGCACATACGGTCGTTGTACAGTCCCAGCTTCCATCCTCTTCTTACACCTATACTGACACCTAATTTCTCCCTTTCATGCTGTCCATGAAATAGCATAATCATGGCCCCCTCTCCCACTTCCCCTTGATTCTATTCCAGTGTTTCCTCCAGTTCTTCTCTTCCACCCTCCTCTCATTTCTCTCCAATTCTCTCCCACCTTCCTTTTGTTGTTGATGAAGTCTTCTGTGCCACCTCTCTTTTCTGACCCTTCAAGAGAATGGGAGTTCCTGCTGGCTTGTGCTAGAGGAGGCTTCTCAGACTCCTTCTTAGCTGCGGTGAGGAAGGGCCGGCTGGCACCAACCCAAATGCATGCTTAAATAATGGGCATGCTAGTGCCAGAAAATTAAAACACAGCATGGAATTGCTGAATTCACAATTTTATTGTCACTGATTGCCTGGTGGCTCTGCATATTGAGAAAATCTTCACAGCTTCTTCCATTTTCCATGACTTGGTTAATGTGCAGATAATTCTAGTGGTAAACTTTTTATTCCCTCTCATCCTATTCATCCCCTCCTTCCTCTCCCAATTAGGCAAAACAGAAAAACAAATTCACAACCATCACAAAAAGTGTTTCGCCTTTCACCTCATCATTCACCTTTCATAGAATAATATTTTATAACTAAAAGATTCTTACAAATCATCTAGTCCAACCTCGTTCACACTTTGCAGATAAGGAGAGTGACTTGTTAAAGGCTGTGCAGGGAAGTTATGGGAAAGGCAGAGCTCAGGCTGAGTTCTTGAGACCCGCCCCCCCAGCTCAGTGGGTGCTCATGTCTCCCTTCCGGGGGGAGGGGGGGTTAAATAGAGAGGCAGACAAGATAGATGCCATTGCTTCCCATTTGTCGACAAGGAAGGAAAGGGCATAACCAAGTCTCCTGATCCTTTTCTTAATATATTCAACACACGATGCTATCTTATGCTAAATACCAGAATGGTTAGCTTCCTTGTTAGAATTAGAGGTAGAGCCTGACAACTTACACACAGAAATATAACACCTGTGGAATCTACCTATCATGGAATAATGGCAGATATGGAATAACACCTCTCACTTGGCTCGCGCTTCACAGTTTTCAAAATCACCCCTTATTTGTTATTCCACTTGGTCAACACAATTAATTGCTCCAAGAGGTAGTTAGGCCATGATTCAATAGCCCCCTTTTTATGGTTGAAGAAACAAAGGCCCAGAAAGTAAATGATTTGCCCAAATCTCATGTTAAGTGAGGAAACAGTACTGGGGGCCTGGATCTTCCGACACATCTCATGCTTTTTTTACCCCGATCCATCAGCTAGCTTTTGGGTGCAGGAGGTTCCTGATGGAATAGTCTTATACAGGCAAGCATGACGTGACAATAACAGCTTGCTACAAAGTTAGCCATTTCTTTCTACCTCAGTGCCGTTATTCTGGTTCATGCTGCTGTCATTTCTACTTCAGTCCGCACAACAGCTTCCTAACTGGCCTCCTTGCCTCCACCCTTGCTGCTTGCCAACCCGTGTTCCACACTGTTGTGTGCTGCAGCCCCAGCGACCCCCTCAAGCAGTCGTTCCTACACTCTTGTTTATAAAGTACATGCACGTACTACTGTGACCATATTAAGCGCAGGTGTAAAACATATACAGAACTAGAAAAATTTAAAAAGTGCATTTTAGACAATGTGATTAAAGGATCTCATATTTTCTTCTTCTTATTCTGCTTTGGAAAAATTACTCAAAATTGCAAGTCTAATCTCTCCCTTGATAAACATCAACACTGACCTAAAATTAAAATCCAAACTGAATATGAGGCTCTCGCAGATGAGCACCTGCCCTTCTCTTAATTCTAATTTCTTGCTATTCCTCACCTGAATTCCATACTCCAGGCAAATAAACAACTTGCAATGTGCCTGCTCCTACTCATCTGTCGGTGGGTTTCCTTCTCTGCTGTCATTTCCGTCTGGAACATGATTCTCCTTCCAATGCCTTCTTCCCTCCCTTTTTCTTTTTTTTTTTTTGGCCAGTTAATATCTACTGGTCCCTCAGGTCTCAAATTAAGCCTAACTTCCTGTAGAAGGCTGTCCTGCGTCCTCTGAGATGAGGTCAGGTGCTCCTGGGTGCCCTGTCAGGAGCACTTACCACACGGAAAAGTCATTTTCAGTTTCTATTTACTTGCCTTTATTTCCCAGTAGACCATGGGCTTCTTGAGGGCAAAGCAAGGGGTTTGTTGACTGTTTACTCTGTAGTGCTATCAAAATGCCAAGGGTGTCAACAACTATTTGTTAAAGAAATCCATGAGTATCTGCTCTCAGCCCCAGGCTTTCTGTTCAGTGGAAAACAGAGAATGCAACTATCCTAGCCATCACTAGTTCTCATGGGGTGTAATATTTCTGACACCCACTTTCTCTTTTAAACTGCCTAGCAGGGGATCTTTCCCTTATCTGGGCATAAAGACGTGGATATTCCACACCCTACAACTTTCTGTTCACTCTTAGGCAGTACAAAAATCACATAGTCCTTTCAAGTCTCAGCCATGTTTCACACGCTTTACTACTTAATGGTGTGCTCCCCGATACGCTGAGCAACTTCAGTATTCACAGGAAGATTGTGGGGGAGGAAAAAGTTTTCATGAAAACTTTTCATGGGTCTGAACATCAATTTGACAAAGACAGATTAAGAGGAGAAAAATGTGCAGATTGGTTTAATATCAGTTTTATGTGACACAGCCTTTATGAGGAAGTGAAGACCTGGAGAAACAGTTAAACCTGGGTGTTTTCTGACAGGAATGAAGAAGAGTGGGCAGTCTTGGAGAAGTGTGATAGGACAGAGGGCGTGAGGTCAGTGCAGTGAACTGGGGGAAATTTCACAAGGTCTGTGTGTCTGGATTCTTCTCAGTGTTCCTCCCATGTTGGAGATAAGGATACTCCAAGGCAGGGCACCTCTCCCCTCAGGATTTTAAGACCAGTTTCAGGGGAGACGGACAAGGGAAAGGTCCGAGTGACCTTCCTGCCTCTGCCGATTTCTCAAACTCCTTCAGCTTAAAATATGTCACGGTGCTATATTTGGGGAAAATAAGATACAACACCTCTTTTTCCACTGACACTACTGTCTTTCCTTGGAGAGATGCTAGGATTACCTTTTCCCTTTCCTGGCCAACCTTCTCGCCATCAACTTGCAGCCACAAGTTCTAACGCTGTGGGGCAAAAAGGAAAGGAAAGGGAGATGGTCACGTTCTGAACTGACTGATCCTGTCATATCATGGCATCATGACCTCCGGACCTTACAGATATTTCAAGGTGACATTTTCTTGTAGGCACTTTCATGTGTCATCGCTTCTAGCCTCTTGACCACTTGTGGGATGCTTTCCAAAATAGCCCCAGGTCAATATTACCAACTGGGTGCATGTCAGGTCCCTAAGATGCAAGCAGCTTTGACCTGCCATCTCGGAGAATGCTATGACACAGCCCTCTTTCTGGGGACTACAGGTCACTAAAGCTTTCTTTGTTTCCAAGGATGAATTCAGGCAGAAATATTCCATGGACTCCCAGCAGCAGAGGATATGTATCTAGCTCTCTGAGTGGTTTGTTGAAGCCGCTCTCACTGGGTATGAAGGAAGGGTGTCTAGTTCAAAGCTCAGTTAGAGAAAGAGGTGGTCCCAAGGGTGGGGCCCTAAAGTAAGGTTGCAGCTTTGACTCTCTAGCAGCTTCACTGGGAACAGACAAAAGTCCTGGACTTCTCCAGGTTCTGGGAATGAAAAGATAAAACCTAAGAGGTGGAGCCACGAGGGGCCCACCAGACAGGGGGTGGCATTGGTATATTTAGTTAGGGCCTCTTCCTACCCTGTGATTGTGCAATTCCATGAAAAGGAAGAGATTATGACAGGAATGCCTGAGACTTCAGTCTGAACTTCCTTGGTTGCTGAAAACATTGGGTTAAAAATTTAAGAAAGGTGAATGGGGGCGTTCTTTGCCAGGTCTTCGGTAGAATTGGCCTTTCTAAATTGCAGACAATTCCTCTGAATTTCCAAGTCAAGGATTAGATGAGCAGGCTATGATCTGCATCCCATTTACCAAGGCCCCTATCTCTTGCTTATTTAAAAGGTGAAATTTTCCATAGTGATTAGATTGGCTTTTAAAAATTTAGTTAATGAATTTTAAAAATACACAGTCATCTTAAATTGACTGATCTGTCCCCCTAATGCTGGCATTTATTACACCACGCCTCGGAATGTGTTGCAAGATAGCAATTTTATGTGGAACCCCCTCTAAGGCAACTATAGCAAGATGAGACTTCCTGCAGCCTTTTAGAGTAGAAAAAATAAAAAATTTCAGGGGCACTGCTTCATCAGCAGTTTTAAAAGACCCAAATGAAGTCATAAAATGCATGCATGTCTCTAAAAGTATGTTCTTGAGAATATCATCAAAAGGCCTTACTAAAAGACTTACAGTCTAGAATGGGGAAAATGAAGGCATTTCCTCTGTGAAAGCAGCACAGGGTTCTTTGTTTCTCAATTTAATGGAATTCTAATACAAAACCGCCCGATGAGATGATCTATTTAAATAACAATGCCAGGTCTGACACAAAAATTTACAAAAACAAGGAAATTAACACTTGCAGCTGAAAACTCAGGGCAGCCATGCCGCCCTCAGCTTAGACTATTGAACCAACAAATTAAAAAGAAGGAAGACCTGAGGTACCGCAAAAATGTGTCACTGCTTACTAGACACAGTGTAACATTCCTGGCTTTGATATGAGTTAGAATTTTTACTCCTTAAGAAAATGTTTTGGAGCTCAAAATGCAATTCCTTTGTTTCCGTTGAGTGGTGTGTGTGTGTGTGTGTGTGTTTACAACTAAATGGCATTTGAGGCCTTAAGTGTTTGAGTCCATGAAAAGTGAATAGACCATATGGTCTATTGTAGCATAAGTAATTACAGACTTATTAAAAATACATGTTACTTTTACTCATGGACACTTCCATAATAATGGCTTCCTCAGGATCTAATCCATTCTGCGGAATCACACATTTTCTTCTGGTACGGGAACACCTTGTCCTGAATAAATGGCTTGAGCAAGATGCAAGCTGACCGAGTCTTACACCAAAGATGAAATCTTACTTTTCAGTGATGTAGACAATTTAAGATTATTTTCTCTGTTGCCCTTTAAATTCTTATTTCACGCCAGATGCAGATAAAGTTTCTGCTCCCCTCAACACCTCGAACTGAAGGGGAAATAAATAAAACCAATAATTTCACTGGGGGTAAGACAGAAATTTCCTTGAGTTGCTTCTTTAAAGAATATAGTACTCATGTAGGTTAGCAACCCCAGAGTAAATCATTGATTCTTGAAAATGGGTTTACCAATTTTATCCCAATCTGGTTTGGGGAAAACAGCCTTGACATTTCTTCCAGCTGTTAACGACCAAGTTATGTATCAGTACTTCTCAAACTTGAATATGTGCCAGGTCTGACACCAAAGTTCACAAAAACAAGGAAATTAACACTTACAGCTGAAAACACAGGGCAGCTATGCCTCCCTCAGCTTAGACTATCGAACCAACAAATTAAAAAGAAGGAAGACCTAAGGTACAGCAAAAATAATGCCATAATGATGAGTCACCAAGAGATCTTGTAAACTGAAGACTATGATTTGGTAAGTCTGGGGTGGGGCCTGGGATTCTGCATTTCTAACAAGCTCCCAGGTGATGCTGGTCTTTGCTGACTAACAAGATGCTTTTCCATGCATCAAGTACATGCATATTCAAGTTTGTGAATGGACCAAGTGACAGTATTAGTAGATTATTAGTTGAACATAGATTATAGCACAGACTTTAACTCAGAATATTAAATTGCATTTTCTTAGACTTTGTTTCTTTAACCACTAAAGTCTCTTTAAAAGGTGGCCAATTCCACCAGAAGATCCTGGGCACATGCAATACCATTCTGAAATACATTACAAAATATACTTCTCTCTAACCTGGGCACGCTAGTCATTAATTTGAGATAATTAAATCACCAAAGTTTCGTTACCTCTGAGTATAGAAAATTCAAATTGAAGCCATGTTTCTTTTTTTTAATGGAAATATATTATTTTTGATGATGACAAATAATGTATGCTCCTTGTAAAAAAAAATCAAACAGGATATAATCTCACGTGTATTCTTCCGAAGACAATTTAAAATTGTATCTCAGCTAAATGACACGTCATGGACATTTGAATAGTTGAAGCATCAAATATGAACCTTGGAACACCAAGGCTAGTAAAGAGACAGGTTAGTCAGTATGTTGCTAGGTAGACAGCGGGGTTCCTGGTGGAATAAACAGAAGGCAGCCATATCCTGAAACTCCAGGTTCTGGAATGTCTCCTTCACTTCAGGACAAAGGTATGAGAACGCACCTTAAGGTTAATAAATAATCTCAAATCCCTTTTGGCCGGACAAAGGAGCAGAGCTGATAGATAAGAATAGGTTATTTCGTTAATCCCTTCAGGATGAGCAAACAGGACAAACCTGATAGATGAATTCAGTTAGAAGCCTCCAGCTCCCCTTCCCCAAACACACAAGGGAAGGTATAAAAGTAAGAGCTTTTGCCTCAGTCACTGGGCACCCCCCATTTGGGACGCCCTCCCGCTCGGGAGCTGCAACGTCTTCTCCTGCCTCTAATAAACTGTCTTCCTTTACAACTCTTTGCCTCTCCTTGGTCCGTGTGTCCATTCTTCGGCTTCACGAGACACGATCCCGGCCCACACCCAGAAACTGTCGGCAGATCCCACTTCATTTGCATCAGTAATATGCATCATGTACTGAGTGTCTGCTTTGATGAACATCTTACTACGTGCTCTGGCTGTATTATTCACTTTACAGATTTTAAATGGTCAGGGTTCCTGGATTCAAGCAAAAGACCAATTTATTAACTCTAAGCAGAAAACAAATGCATTGGAATAATGTCAGAAGTTCACTGAATGAAGACTAGAAAATTAAGCTCTGAAAATGGGTGGAAACCAAGGAAAGATGGACAATGGGGACACAGTCTTGCTCTTTTCACAGGATCACTCTGGTTGGGATTTGTTCCCGGCCTCACCACCATCAGATTCTGGACTCCTGAGGCAGCTCCCAGGAGTGATTTTGCATCTGTACCCCAGATAGGAGAACCCGAGAGAGGGTGTATTGAATCCTGCCTCTCTCCCAGAACTTACACAATGAAGGACTCCCATAGAGCAGTCACAAAACAAAGTCCACTCCTTTACATTATCTTGTTTAATACTCACATACTACCCCCAAAATATGGCACCTTGGCATATTGAATACTTTAAGTAAAGGGGCAGGGTCACAGAGAGTCAGCACACACAGACCTTGCTAACTCTCCCCCAGGTCACTGTACTTACGCTGAGGCCTATCACACTTCTCCATGACTGTCCATTTTTCATTAAACCTAGCATAACAACACCCATGTTTCACTGTTTCTTTGGGTCTTTATTTCCTCATGACGGCTCCTGTGTCTCATAAAACTCACGTTAAATAAATGTGCGTGCTTTTCTCTTGTCTCTTTTCCCCCCACAGGGGTCCCAGCTGAGAACTTAGAAGAGTAGAGGAAAAAGATATTTGTCCTCCCCTACACCAGAAAGGTTGACCTAATTATTGCCATTTTCAAGAAGAGGATCCTAGGTCTTAGAGGTGAAGCGACTTGCCCAGCGAGAGAAGGAAGACCTAGCACTCTCACCCCAAAGCCTTGCTTCCTGGGTCCCTGCCCTTTAACTTCACTCCTTACTCTGGGTGGAGGAAATGACATATCATTCAGCTGTGTATCTTTTGGGTCATAAGTTTATTAGTGTTCTAAGGAGGATCAGGAAGAGACAAACCCAAACAAAATTAAGGAATTGATGTTTTTTTTTCCCTCCAGGTGCTGTCCATCTCATCAACTCTGAGAAAAGCTAGAGGGGGAGAATTCAAACTGCGACTTGACATGGCCACCACCTCTTCCTTGGCTTCTCCCCAGGACCCATCTTAGCACAATATTGCATTACTAATTTCACACAATTTAGGTAATGCCATTAGCCTTTAGGTCCATCTCCAAGGGACAGCTTCCTTCCTCCCCCACCTGTGGATAGTCACCTTATGAAATGTGCAAGTTCTTGATACCTAAAGTATATCCCTTTGGATGCAGCATGGTAACAAAAGCCTTTTGGCGGTAGCATGGCTCTGGAGAGCATGGCTTTTTGTTCTAATGGAACTTCTGACCGGGGCTTCACCTGGAGGGAGGCCTCTGTTTTACGAAGGTCACAAAACCAGGACAGAGGATGCTTATCATAACCGGAAGTCTGGCTCTGGGCAAGCCGGGGTATTCCATCAGGGTGCCTTAGTGAGGTCAGAAAAAAGAGAAATACTTAGTGTATTTCCTAAAGTCTGGAAATGAAATTTCCCCCCCATTGCATTCATAGTGGTCTAGATTTCCCTTTCACTCCCAGACCTATTCTCAGTTTGGTAGGAAAAAATGCTTCGATCAGCACAAAAGATTAATACATCAGCAATTCTGTTATTGTGTATATTGATTCTCAAGAGGCCAGAACAGAACCTCAAAGGTGAGTGTAAGTGGAAATACACATAGGCAATATTCCACCAGCTGTATTTATGAGGCATTTAGAGTGTCCCAGGAGGGCTGCAGTATAAAATCTATCAAAGCTTTGGGTTTTTCTCTTTTTACCAAGGAGATGTCAACAACTGTTCATTTTGCAAGTTTCTGTAGGGTCTGAATGCTTTCCATGAATGGTATCTAGAAGGAAAATAGTGACTGTCCTGCCTAGAAATGAGAAATGCGTGGGGGTTGAGGAAAGATTCTCTTAATGACAAAATAATCAGGATTTTGTAAGATTGTGGTGTTTTCATTTTTCATTTTGCACATATCATTTTAACGCTCAGAATGTGCATGTTCTGGCCCATTATAGAGCCAGTTGCCTTTAGTCTTATGTACTGTGAGTTTTATCGTCGTCTGTGGGTATGCTGCATTTCAAGGATCAAAATATGAAATCCGATTTCTTAATTTGTTCCTTTCCTTTTTCCTCATTGTTTAGAATGGTCTCTAATCTCAAGTCCCAAGAAATAGGCTTGCTAAGTAATGTAAAACCAAGCCAGATTATTTAAAGATGGATCTGGTCATTCCTGTTGATTCATTGATTCATTCATCCAAAAAACATTTGTGTAATGTTCACTCTGGGCCAGATTTTATTGCCAAGTCCAGGGATAGAGAAACACCCTCTAAAAAAGCTCCCAGTCTTGAGATGACAGACAGGTAAACATGATCACAGAACAGTGTGGGAGTGCTATAATAATAAAAATAGCTACCGTTCTTTTTGTGTGTGTGTGTCTGTATGACAATAAAATTTTATTTGTGGAAGCTGACTCTTGAGTTTCACATAATTATTATATGTCACAAAATTCTCTTTCAGATGTTTTTCCAGTCATTGAATGGATGTTTTTCCATTCTTAGCTGGCAGGCTCTACACAGCAACGGTGAGCAAGATTTGGCCTCTGGGCTGTAGTTTGCCCATAGCTACCATTCCTGAGCACTTACTATTCTGTACTACATATGGTTGATGCGTATTATCTCGAATCCTCCCACTACTCACCAGGAAGTTTTATTTTCCCCTTTGTTTTAGAAAATAGACTGAGAGATGTTCAGAAACTTGCCTATGGTTATAAATTTTAGCAGTGGGATCTAAACTGAGCCTTTGTAGGCTCAAACACTCCTGTTTTTGCATGTTGCTCCTACGTGTGCTAAGAGAGCAAAAACAACTAATTCAGATCCAGCAGGGGCTCTAGCAAAGTTTTCCAGAGGAGGGAGAGAAATGTCCCTTTACCACACCACCTCATAACCTCAAAACACCCTTAAACAAAGCCTCATAAAAAGGTGCCCAGGGGCAGCCGCTTACCTCATTTGGTTAGAACATGGTGCTATTAATAACAAGGTTGCCAGTTCCATCCCCGCATGGGCCGCTGTGAGCTGCGCCCTCCACAACTAGATTGAAACAACTGCTTGACTTGGAGCTGATGGGTCCTGGACAAACACAAATAAATAAATAAATAAATAAATAAATAAATAAATAAATAAATAAATAAATAGTTAAAAAAAAAGATGCTCAGACTCCTAAGATGTAGGAAAAAGGTGACAAACCCACCTCTCTTTGGTTGCTCTAGGAAAAGTAATAACTGGGTCAGGGAGGGAACACAAGCAACAGTCAGGCAGCAGTTATAGTACCTAGAAAAGGTGACAGTTCTCTTGGCCATATTGGGTCTGAAAGAAGACTTGTCGGTGGTAACGGCATCCACCAAACTCTCCAGAAACACATAACTTCGGCTTTGTCACTTTGAGCAACCAAATCTCCTTCCAGAGGCTTTGGCTAGTTTATTTCTCAGATGGCTCAAGACAGCTGCGGAGGAACCTGAATTAAATAGAGTAAAACCTTATGATTTTGAAAGACAGGTGATTGTGAGTCTCATTTGAAATGATTTTTGAAAAACACTCTTAACTCCAGGATTTTTTAAAAGAAATCCTGATGATTATGTTATAGTATTTTTCTTTTTCTTTTTTTGCTATAAACTCAGGAATGAATGAGGTACTAATAAGGAAAATTAGCCAAATGAACCTAAGTACAATTTACACAAACACTATGTTATATGTGTAGCTCTCATAAAAGTACAGATTTCTAAATTACAACCCTTCATTCAAACTTCTTACCCAATAAAATCACTGCATTTTAATGAATATAAATTCCAAAATGCTGGGCCCAATTAAGGAAATTTTACTGCATAGCAAATCATGAGGGGAGTTGTTGTAATGCTATACTTACATTAAGAAACAACTCTCAGAAAAGTGGTATCAAAAATGTTTGAAGCCACTCAAAGCAGTGAGAAAGAATTAGTACATATATGTTGTGTTGTGTCAGAAGCCCAGTTAAACACCCTGGGACTACTGAGATTTTTATTTACTGGTCACTGAGCGCCTACTATGTGACATGATCTCTACAAATACAAGCACGACCCAGTCTTTAAGGCACACATGTACTGCGGATATGACATGGCTCTCACACGTAAATATCGTGTGTGTGACAAATACAACACACACTCACAGGGTCCATTTTCCTATGGCCCTATTGTCCCCGGAGAGTGAGCCTAGTACTTTGGTAGATAAACTTTCTATTGAAAGGAAGGAAACAATAGCTGAGAATTGTCCCAGCATCTCTCCAGCACCCCATTTATAGGAGAAACACCAAGGATAGGATAATCAGGATTTTGTCATCAGATCGACCTTTCTCCTGGCTTCCAGGGTCTGTGGATCCAAAGCAGATTTAAAAATGTTTTCAACTTGGTAAAAATTAAATGTGCCTGGCTAATTGAACTGAATTTGCTGGCAAACCTAGTTTGCTTCTTTTCTCCCGGTGAAGGGAAGGGCCACAGGTAGAGGGATGCTCCTCACAGGATCTGGTTCTCTGTTGGTTTTTTCCTAGCTATGGAAGAGTGCTCTGGAGAGTCATCCAGCAGTCAGTTAAAATGCGCACTCTGATACATCCTTTCCTCCCGTGTAATTTGTCCGTCTCAGAGCCCTCCTGAGAAGGGCTCGCCACATCCCTGCTACCAGTATGTCTGCGCAGTGATCCTCGGAGCCACCGCACTGTCCCTTCCAACAGAGCTGCAGACCCATTGTCTCCTTCACCCTGAAGGCTGGCAGGGGTCCTTCCTGAGGGGCCCACCCTGCTGCTGTGGTTTCGGGTGGGACCTGTTCCCTCTGCTGCTCCTCTCACCCTCTCCTCCCATTCAGTGTCTCCCTGTTTTAATGCCCGTTTTCTAATTAAGCATAAGTCATGACAGATGGTGTTGTGGGCTGATTAATAAACACTCTGGGAGCGTCCTACAGCACCTGAGATGTACATTCATAAGGAAGGGCTCCAGCTTCAGCTGAAATGGCTCCCCGGGATCACAAATCAGTTGGAATAAAAGGAATGTATGAGGTGAGGTGGAAGGAATGGGAAGGAAGAAAGAGAGAAAACTAGAGAGAGCGGCAGGGAGAGGTAAGCAGGGAAAGGCGAGAGAGAGAGAGAGAGAGAGAGAGAGAGAGAGAGAGAGAGAGAGAGAATACACCCATACTCCGTATGCAGGAACTTGTTTTTTAACGTAGGTTATTTTAATTATGTTAATTTTTTAATCCAGTTTCAATCCACAATTTATGGTAAGAGCTGAGGGATGGCGAAAGAGGACTTTCGCACCCCTACTCCACTGACCATTGCCTCTTGCCCAGTTTATTCTCGAGCGACCTGGAACTGCATACGGAGGCAAAAGCCTTTCACTGGAAGGAATAAATTGACTAGCGCCCTCCAAGCTGCTTGTTGGGGCTTTTCTAACAAAGGACAGAACTAGAACTCCATCTCAGCCACAACTCTCACTGAGTGACTTCGATAAGCTTTTCCACACGTTCCAGTTTGATGCCAAGAGTTGCCAAGGATTTTCTCTCTCTTATTTACAGGAAGCA
Source organism: Rhinolophus ferrumequinum (assembly GCF_004115265.2). Classification (NCBI taxonomy): domain Eukaryota; kingdom Metazoa; phylum Chordata; class Mammalia; order Chiroptera; family Rhinolophidae; genus Rhinolophus; species Rhinolophus ferrumequinum. The sequence continues at coordinate 80,124,800 of NC_046292.1, forward strand.
CTCTGTGCAGTTAGACACGTGAGCTCATTTCCCCTGCAGATTCCATGACTCTCACCTCCCCCTGCCCCTCTCCACTACCTCTTCTCTGTGCACATACGCACAAGTGCACGTGCACATGCACACACACACATTTCCCCCATATTTGCAACATGATTCATTTATTTTTCCACTATAAAACTTATTTCACCTATTCCTAAAAGAAACACTTATGAAACACCTATTAATGTCAAATTCTGGGCTGGGTCTTGCCCCCTAAGAGGCTAGAAATCTGCAAGTCATAAGAGAGTTGTCACCAGCCAACTCCAGGTTACTTAACCTCCCTAACCTCAGTTTGCTAATCTCTAAAATGGGCATCTGCTAACATGTACCTGAGAAGGCTGTTCCTACCAGTAAATGTGATGGTGCATGAGGAATGTAAAATCTTTGCGAATGTTAGACACCTTTATTCAATCATTAAGATGATTTCCAAATAAAACACTCTGCCAAGAGTTTTCTCGTCAGCCCCTTGAAGCTCAAAGTTCCCCTCTTCTATTTGTGAAAACATCTCTTTCTCCTCCTGAGGACTACCCCCTTCCTTCATCTTCCCTATTTGTAACAGAGCTTATCTTAGTCTATATGATTTTGTTTTCTTTTTCCTCTTCCTCCCTCATCTTTTTATTATTATCACTATTATTTTTTTTATTTACTATTATTAACCAAAGCCCAAATATCACACAGGTTGATTGTAGATTTAGCAGAGACCTATAAGAGGCAAAGAAACTGGAGGATATGGAAAAACTGAGGGGCAGCAGACACTCAAGGGTGCACGTTATCAGACTGGCAGCCAAGTTATTAGAATTGAATACCTTTAAGACAAGACTACTTGAACTATCTTTGGGAGAACTGAGTAACAATAAGAACGATGCATTAGTTTTGTCCTGGCTTTCAGCCAGACCAGCTCTGGGAGGTGTGGTTGGTGTTTCTGACTGAACTTGGTATCCGGAAATCAGGCTCAACCTCTTCGAACGTAAGAAGAGTTTCCCTCTGCCCACTAAATATTTGCAAAAGAAAAGAGAGAATGAGAAGTATAAATATTTGAAGATTATGTAATAAATAATGCAGTATTCTTCTGGTTGCCAACCATTCCAACATTGCAAGACCCTCCTGGTCACCTACAGCCACCTCTTACTTGTACCTCCCTTCTCTATCCACAGAGTAGCTATGTGCAATTTGTTCCCTAAGTCAGGGTCCCCTATGCCAGTGAGGTGTGGGAGGGGCAGCCCTGCTGCATTCAAGAAGCCATTTGCATGTCGGGCTGCACCTGCCAGGAGGAGGGTACCTTTGTCTAATTCACACAAAGGCTTTTTGCTGTGAGCTGGAATCAGTCCATTCTGCCTCCATATTTTGTGGAGAAAACAGCCTTATGAAAACCACTTTCTCCTTGCTTGTTCCTGAACACATTTTAACCCATATGTATATTTGTCCATGTTTTCCCCCTTCCAGGAGGCACATATAGTGGAGAAAGCATAAGCATTTGGATTTAGACTGAACTGGGCTTGAATCCTACATCTGCCACATTCCATCCAGATGGTCTTGCTTAAATGGCATACCTTCCCTGGACTTCAGTGTCCCCATCCATAAAATGGGCACAGTAATAGCTGTTTTTGAAGAATTTTTGAAAGATTAGAAACAGTATAATTTATATATCTGGCGTATAATGAATACAGCCTTTTACAGTCAGCAAATCACCAGGAAGAGAAAAAAAATACCTTTCTTGAAGTTGTTAAGGAAAAAGAAATTTTGAACCTGGCCCCTATTTTAAACACACTATACCAACTTGAGTGGGTTTTTAAAAATTGTTGCATCTCGTGTTAAAGTAAGCTGACTATATAGAAATACAGAGTTACCAAACAAAAATATGTTGCATCCACTTTTATTCTCTCTTTTTAATAATGCGAGCAGTCCTCCTACTTGAAAGAAGGATTCAATTTTCAGTTTTTTGATTTGTTTGTTGCATTTCAAGGGAAACATATAGCTTAAGTATACCTCTAGATTTTGGATGTGCGCATGTCTCTTACAGAACTGAACATTACTAACAAAGATAAAGGTAAAGCGTCTGCAAATGACAAATGAATCAGGGGTGCAGAAACAAAACCAACTGATTAAGTCGTATATCACCAGGAGAACGTAGGGCCTAGGATAAGAAAAACAAGTCAATACCTCAAATTTTCAAAATGGCTCTCAGGATTCATTTGTCTAGAGAAGGGACTGAAATAGAGAACACAGTCAAATTGGTGAAATGTTGGAGCAGAACAGGATCTAGTGGTCACATCATCCAACCCCTTGGTTGGACAGACGGGGAAACTGAGGTCCAGGGAGTCGCACAGCTTACTTTGGAGGCAATGCTTGTGCCACAACCCAGGTTTTCTGACACCCTGGCCACTGGAGAAATCTCCATTTTATCCACAGCGATGTCCAGTGTTTTCCTGAGACACACATGATTCTGATGTATAGGAAAAGAATTTCAGGTCTAAATCTTTCTGGCCTGCACTTTTTCGGATTATACCCTATAGTCTCAATAGGAGAGGCAATGAGGTATAATGAGAGAGGACATTACCTGGGAGATGGACTTTCCCTCTAGTTTTCTGTGTGGCTCATCACGCTGTCATGCTAGTATGATGCCTGGCACATAGTAGGAATTCAGTAAATCTTTACTGGATGAACATACTTTGAATATGCACTTTCAAATCTTATTTGTTTAAGAAATGCAATGATGATGAATATGGCCCTTTGCTGATTAGCAAGAAAAGAGAGCAAAGAAGGGGGTACAATGTACATAAGTAGGAAGATTAGGGGTTCAGTAGCCAGGAAGAATGGTTTTCAATCCTGGCCTTTTACTCCCAAATGCTGGATGACTCAGAACAAGGATGCTTTCTGAACTTGGTTTTTCTCAACTGTAAAATGGGATAACAATGTCTATTTCACAAGGTTTTATGAAGGCTTTTCATGATAATATTTATTGATTGCTTGGCATTGAACCTTCCATAGACTAGGAGCATGTGAAATAATAACTGAGACGAGAAGAGAAGAAGATATTGCGGCAATAAGTGTCCTGCTGGATTTAAAAGACTGCTGTGCATAGAAGCATTGCTGTCTTACAATATCATATTCCAACAAATTGGATGCATCTCCATATCAAATCAAACCCCACACATTGGTCCTTAGGATTAATATGAACTGTCCCACTCCTTCCGCCTTCTGATCTCAGACATACTTCTCTTCCATTCACTTTCTCCTCCCATGTTCATCACAGTTGTGCCGGCAGGTTTCACTGCTCCGTCTGAGCAGGTCTCTGAATGTGCACTAGAATCACCGCTCTCAGAGGAACTGAGACAAAGCCATGGGGCCCAGGGTCTGTCCTGTCCTGGAGGGAGAGTCGTGGTCCAGTCTTGACCTAGTAGAGACTCTTTTCAAAGGCCCTAACACTCACAGGTCTCTCCTAGGGACTCAGGCCAGGAGAGGCTCGGGGAGAAGTCTACAATGTGGGGGCCCGGCTCAGAGGACAGGCCCACTATGGCAAACCCATAGCAACTCGGTATTCTTCCCCAGAGCAACCAGGGTACCACCCAAGCCACCGACCCTCTCACCACCCATCACTCCCACACCCCTAAATAACTGTCTTTTGCAAGTGCCTGAATCATTTCCCTGTTTGAGAACTTGGGTCTAAGCAAGCAATTTAAAAATAAAGCAGAGAGAGCAGTTTGTGGCAGTGAGACAACCCACTGTAGCAACAGATCAAAAGAGTTTATATTTGTAAAGTATAAGCTACGAGCAGCAGATGCTAGCCACTCCAATGTGCTCAGGAAAGATGCAAATCAGGGCTGGGACATCCAGACGGCTGACCTGAGAAACCACCATGTCTTTGTGTTTCCTCCTCTGCGTGGCCTTTTAGAGTTTACTAAGCACTTTCACAGACTCGGGCTCATTTGCACCTTAAGAAAGTGCAAAGTGGGGTTCTGGTCCAAGATGGAGACATAGAAGTTTCCAGAATTCATCTCTTCCCGTGAACACACCAAATCTACAGCTACACACAGAGCAACTCCTTCTGAAAGAAATCCAGAAACAGAGGTGAGCGACTCCTACACATTGAATGAAAGAGAAAATACCCAATGAAAGAGAAATGGGTAGAAAAAAAAGGCTTGCCATCATACTCACTCCTGGCACACAACCTATAATCAGGAGGGAACTCACAGCTCCCAGCTTCTGTCTGAGTTGCAAAGGATTTGGACCCAATATCTAGTGCCCCAACTTTTAAGACTTCCACTTGAGGGATGGGCCCCCCCAAAACACCTTGCTCTGAAAGCCAGCAGGAATTGTGTCCATGAGACCACAATAATATGGCAAATATCACAGAATTAACAACTAGTGAAGCTAGAATTTGAACCCCAATCTGACGAACTCCCCGGTTCACACTGTCATCACAATACTGGGCCTTCTCCATTTTCTAGGACTTAATTTCCATTCTCAGCAACATGGGCAACTATCGTATAATGGATTGAATGATGGCCCCCACGATGATATGTCCCCTGGAAGCCGTGAATATGACCTTACTGGGGAGAAAAAGGGTCTTTGCAGATGCAATGAAGTTAAGGATCTTGAGATGAGGACCTCAGCCTGGATTCTCCTGAGTCCTAAGTCCAATGAGAAATGTCCTTACAAGAGAAAGGCAGAGGGTGACTTGAGACTGACAGAAGATAAGACACACACAGAAAGTGATGTGAAGATGGAGACAAACATTGGAATAATGCAGCCGCAAGTCACAAAACACCTGGAGCCACCAGAAGCTGGAAGAGGGAAGGAAGGATTCACTCCTAGAGCCTTCAGAGGGAGCGTGGCTGACACTGCTTTTGGACTTCTGGCCCTCCGCACTGTGAGAGAATACATTTCTTTCTGTTGCTTTAAGCCAGCCAGTTTGTGGTAATTTGGTGCTACAGCCACAGGAAATTAATACACACGAGAGAGCTCAGGGTTGCCACTCCCTGTTTCGTACATGCTCAAGCCTTGCTTGGCTTTTGCAGCAGCAGGAATGGAGGATCTAGCAGATTATCAGCTTCTAGACTCAAGCTGACCCCTAAGTACCGTGTTGTCATGGGTGATGGATGCTGCTTGGAGAGAAAGCTCTCTGCAGACAGGGCTGCAAAGGGCGAGGTGGCCCATCCATGGCCTTCGCCCAGGGCCGCATTGTGTGGCTGACACTGGACAGACCTGAATTGTCCATAGTTGCACAGACTCAGGATCAACTGGCCAGAGGAAGGAACCAATGGAGACCTGGGGAGAGACAGCACAGGACGGTCAGCAAAACCTTCAGGATCCTTTTCAGGAATTGCAGAGCTCTTTTCCTCCTGGGGTTTGCACTCTGGATAGGCCCTTACCTCTGTTGCCTGGTAGGGAGTTCACAGCAGCAAAGTGAGGCTTTTTCTGTGGAGAACATCTCAGAATGCAGGGCGCTGCCTAGGTTCCCAGTGGCGTCCTTGCTGGAAAGATCCACAGCTCTTGGCAGACAAGTGCTAGAAACTCCTCTGGGAACAAGGGCCCTCAAAGCCAGGGCTTTGCTGTTTCTCAGAATTCACAAGAGTGCTGTTTCCAGACATGGGGCTCAAGTGCCAGCTGCAGCTGAGCGTGGCCTGGTTCCTCAGCAACCCCGGAGCGTGCGTCTCCAAGTTTCTCTGTAATGTTTATGCTTTATATGACGATCAGTCCTAAGCTTTTCTGTGCATTGATAAGTAGAGGCACCCCCTCCCATTTTCGGACCCATCTTTCCTTTTGAAAGCTCTCCCCTCAGCCCCTCATTCAGACTCACAATAGCTCTGGCAATAACAAGGTGGCAGCGGGGAAGAGCTATGGTTTAATAAAGTCGAGGCCCAGTGTCCTCCCACTGCCCACACTTAGGGCTCTAATAAAGCCCTTTCATCGTTCCAGGGCTGCAGTTTCCACTCTGGCAGCTTTGAATGGCTTTCTCTACTGACAGGATGCTTTATTTGGACTTAGGACACAGCTGAGAGTGGTCACAGATTTCAGCCACCCTGTATGGGGTGGGAAAGGGAGTCAGGGGATTGCGTTGTGACGGCTCAGCCCCCTACCTAATCAGGTGGCAGGACTTCCCAGGAATCCTGAAGGTTCTAGAAGTTTCTACTGTGGCTCCTGTCCAAGTTTGCCTCCAGTCAGAAGCCTCCAGGCGGGCTTCATCACTACGTTTAATACATAGCTAACTTGTTTCTCTGACTTTCTTTCTGTGTAGAGAAATAGTCTTTTCACTCTTCTCTCTGAAATCTCCTCAGAGGTGTCCTTTTCTCCAAATCCCACCATTTCACAGCACTTTATAGGATGTGAGCCAAGAGCTTTCATCACCCTTGTATATATTTACTCAGTGAGTCGCTTGTGCTATTACTATGTGTGTTTTTATAAAGTGTTTTTATAAAGTGTTACCTTTTTAATTACAAAGTTATTCATCACGCTGGTTAAAAATTCAAGCGTTCACGAAATGTATGAGTTAGAGACTGAGAGACCCCTGTAATCTCACCCTCTGGAGATCTGTGTAATGTATGCCTGTGAGGTTTTTACTTTAATTTTTCATCTTAGTCATGGGGAAAACAAAAGGATGGCTGCTGGATGCGATATTGACAGGAAATCCACAACAGAATCAGTTAATTCTGCTCAACACATCAGGCTGAGCCTCTGTCCCTGCAAATGGGGAGGGTTCTAACTTCTATAACTCCTTTCTCCGTCCAGGTAACACTTTCAGCTGGCAGGGCTCCCAGGACTCTTGGCTTGTGTGAATGAAGGACAAATGAGTCAGTGTAGTGTTAGGGTGTGTGCTGACTAGGGGTGCTACGGACTGAATTACATCCCCCCAAGTTCGTATGTTGAAGCCCTAACACTGATGTGACTGTGTTTGGAGATGTGGCCTTTCTAGAAGTTATTAAGATTAAATGAAGCTGAATGTGTAGGACCCGGATCCAATAGGATTAGTGTCCTTATAAGAGACACCGGAGAGCTCACTGACTCTCTGTCCGCCATGCGAGCACCCAGGGAGAAGGCAGTCGTCTGTACGCCAGGAAGCGGGTTCTCACCGGAACCTGACTGTGCTGGCACCTGATCTCAAACTTTCAGCCTCCAAAACTGTGAGAAAATAAATACCTGTTTTTAAGCTGCGCTGTCTGTGGTATTTTGTTACAGCAGCTGGAATTGACTAAGACAGAGAGGGAGGGGACTTACTGCACTCAGCATAGCTGCCCTTCATCCCAGCCCTTGCCTATTATTGGTCCATTCATATTTCTTTCCTTGCTGCTACCACTGGGATTCTGAAAATGGGATTGAAGGATAGGAGTGTCCTTTTACAGATGTGTGCGTGTGCATGTGCGTGTGTGTGTGTGTGTGTGTCTGGCCTCAGCCTCTTCCTCTCAGTGAGGCCTTCTGCTTCTCCTTTCTCTACTGCAGCCCATGTACCATTGAACTTGACTCCAGTGGGATACAGAGCTTCGGGGCATATACTGGATACTTTTGAATCATATTCACAGTGGGTTTCATGTTCTCAGCTGGCTTAGCTCAGATATAAATTCACTCAGCAAAGCCAATGCCCTTGATTTAAAAGTTTAAAAGTTCTCTTTGCACTCTTGCAAGTTCCAAGGCGACTCCCAGCCTCAGTTATTGAATTATTAGTCACCTAGCCAGTCCCTCCCTCCCCACCTCTTGTCCCCACAGGACTCACTTGTGGATTCCAGGTTTGCCCCATCAACTTTGGATCACGCAGACCTTACAACCAGCTCCTGTAACACAAGGCCCACATGCAATTAAAAAAAAAAAAAAAAGGAAATAAACTAAAACCCAGGAGGCATGTGGAGTGGAAGGGAAGATTTCTAGTTTTTTCAATCTTTACTAAACACGCCACCATTACCGCCTACGTGTATTCCAGGATGCCGGGTGTCTTTCTGAAGTGGCCGTGAGTAGGAGAAGGGAAGCTTGAGGAAGCTGAGTGACAGCACGGAATGGCCCCTGCATCCATGCTTTTTTTTTGTGAACCACAAAAAGGCACTTTATATCACCAACCAGTAGTATGTATGTATGTGCAAACGCGTGCTCTCACGGACACACACGCACACGCACAATTTGAAAAAACTGTTTCACAAAACATTGACTACCTTTATTGCCCAGGGTGTACTTTGATATTATCTAGTCTGGTCTAATCTAGTCTATTTCATTGAAAATGTTGGTTTGGAACTAAATTGGTGTGATGGTGAATTTTAGGTCAGCTTGATTGGACTAAAGGACGCCATAGCTGGTAAAACACTATTTCTGGGTGTGCCTGTGGGGATGTTTCTGGCAGAGATTAGCATCTGAATAGGTGGACTGAGTAAAGAAGATCATCCTCACCAATGTGTGTGGGCGTCAACCAAGCCACAGAAGGTCCAAAGAGAACAAAGTGTTGAGGAAGAGTGAATTCGCTCTCCCTGTTGAGCTGGGACCTTCATCTTCTCCCGCCCTTGGACGTCAATGCTCTTGGTTGTGGGGCGTTTTGGACTCTCACTGGGACTTACACGATTGGCTCCCCTGCTTCTGAGGTCTTTGGACTCGGACTAAATTACACCACTGCTTTCCTGGCTCCCCAGCTTGCAGACGGCTGATTGTGGGACTTCTCGGCCTCCATGACCATGCAAGCCAATCCCCATAATAAATGCCCTCTTATATATCTCCCTATATATCCTATTTGTTCTGTTTCTCTGGAGAACCCTGACCACAGCATTTATTAGTATTTGCAACGATGTGGAAAAGAATCAGTGTTTAAATTTTTAGGGACATACTTTGGTCAGAGGGAGCATAGCATGTAAGTTACGACCCCTGTCTTTGGAGTCCAGTGGTAGCCCTGGGTTCGAATCTCAGCTTTGCCCTCTAACCAGCTGCACAGGCTTGGATGGGTCATTTCACGTCTGTGTCCCGTGGGGACAATGATACTTTCCTTACAAGGTGTGGCAAGAGTTTTGAAAGATGAACTACACAAAATGCTTAGCACAGTTTCCCACGAGCAGTAAACTCCAAGTGAAATTGTTATTATTATTAACGGGCAAATACAGTATCTAATGGGTCATTCAGACATTTGTTGCATGTCAGCCCTGGAGGCTCTGAGCTTTTTCTGGAAGCCGGTGAGTCCCATGGCAGGATAGGCAGTGAAGTCTGTTGTAGATGGCTTTCTGGGATGTGTAGGTGCTGTGTTGTTTATTAATAATAATAATAATAAATGGAGCATCATTCATTTCAGTTGCCAAGCATGTTCATCCAAGAGTCTCATGAGCAATGTGGGTCTTAAATCTTGGCTTCTGTTCTGCCATTTTGGGTCATTTTCCAGCAGCACAAGGAGGGTGAATTCTAATCTCTCTTAGATGCTAATTTGTTGTGTGAGCTTTTACAGGCATTTCATTTTTCTGTCGTTTTTTTTTTAAATAATATTGTATCTGCCCACCCTATCTTACAGGCAGGTTGAGAGGCATGAGTACATTTAAAAATATAGAAAGAGGCGTTGAACCAGTCATGGCCAGGCATATTATCAATACAAAGGTTTTGCTATTTATCATTACTGTTTATCTTTCCTGGGTATTTCATTGTGAAGATTTGTGGTTGGCACTTCATCTTTTCTTCTTCCTTTTTTAAAGGATAAAATTCATTTCTAACTACCTTTTGAAAGCCAATTTATGCTTTAGCCATTTGATTAATAGGAATGGGGAAGACCAGCTCTCCAATCAAAGCGCTTTTGAATAATTCAATGCTCGATATTGAAAGAGGAGAGTCCATGCCTGACACGGTTTACTGTCTACATTGTAGAACAAATATGAGCTGCCCTTCCACCCAGACGGATGCCTGGGCCCAACCACTCCGCCTCCATTCTCTCCCTCTCCCTCATTCACAGCCCCACCAGACCCACAGATAGCTGTGCAGTTTGTGCAAAAAACGTAAGAGACCAGCGAGGGCTACCCCCCAACTTGTGCCCTGCCTGAGGCTCAGCTCGCAGACTCCATGGAATGGACGTCTTTTTCTAATTGGTCCACCCAGAAGGGGTGCCGTTTTCAAATTGACACAGGGCCTCTGCTAGTCTATACAGTAATTGTAAATAAGACACTTCTATGATGCTCTTTAACATAGCAGAACTAGTGTTACTGTGTAGACTAGCAGAGGCCCTGCTACTAAGTGAAAAGCTTTGGGACAATACTGGTCCAGGCAGCATCGCGGCATTGACTCCAGGGGTCATGACCACAGGTGGCCTTGCGGATGCCTGGATGGAACTGACAATGAGAACTGCAGGTGCCTCCTGCCCACAGGTGCCTCCTGCCCACAGGTGCCTCCTGCCCACAGGTGCCTCCGAGACCTCAGGGCAAGAGGGCAGAGCTGCTCTCTTCTTTGCTTTTCAGCAGGGCAGTGCCTGCAGTGGTTCAGGTGTGGCCTCAGGTAGAGCCCACCTGACTATGGATCCTACTTCTGCCCCTCAGAGGACTTGGAAGCTTGGTGCTTCAGTGTTCTCATTTCCCGGCCTGTTGTCAAAATTAAATGAGAGATAGCATATGTGAAAATTACTTGCTACAATGACTCAGTGCTCAAGAAGTACTAACTACTGCTCCCTTCCCTTCCTATTCCCTGTCCACCTTTAACCCTTTCCACTCCAGCCCCTCCGCAAGCACTTTTCTGCCTTCCCCGTCTGCTTCCTCCTCTTTTCTCCTTTCCATGCCCAGGCCGCTGAAAGAGAGTCCGTCTGTGTCCTGCATTTGTAATGGTCTCCTCACCTCAGTAGTCTAATTTGCTTCATCTTCCCTTAGTTTTCTAGATTTCTTTCTTTTTTTTTCTTTTTTCTTTTTTTTTAGATTTTATTGGGGAAGAGGAATAGGACTTTATTGGGGAACAGTGTATACTTCCAGGACTTTTTTTTAAGTCAAGTTGTTGTCCTTTCAGTCTTAGTTGTGGAGGGCGCAGCTCAGCTCCAGGTCCAGTTGCCGTTGCTAGTTATAGGGGGCGCAGCCAACCATCCCTTGCGGGAGTCGAACTGGCAACCTTGTGGTTGAGAGGACGTGCTCCAACCAACTGAGCCATCCAGGAGCTCAGCGGCAGCTCAGCTCAAGGTGCTGTGTTCAATCTTAGTTGCAGGGGGCGGAGCCCACCATCCCTTGCGGGACTCGAGGAATTGAACTGGCAACCTTGTGGTTGAGAGTCCACTGACCCATGTGGGAATCGAACCCGGCAGCCTTCGGAGTTAGGAGCATGGAGCTCTAACCGCCTGAGCCACCGGGCCGGCCCTCTAGATTTCTTTCTTGTTTACCAACTTCCTTCAGTTATTTTTTTTTTCTCATAAATTTTATTGGGGAATATTGGGAAACAGTATGTTTCTCCAGGGCCCATGAGCTCCAAATCGTTGTCCTTCAATCTAGTTGTAGAGGGCACAGCTCACTGGCCCATGTGGAAATCGAACCAATAACCCTGTTGTTCAGAGCTCGTGCTCTAACCAAGTGAGCCATTTGGCCTCCCCTTCCTTCAGTTTTAAGGGCATGATAAATGAGAGTACAGGTGATGGATTTTTTTTACCTTTCTTCTACCCTGAGGGCTTCATAGGCAAAGATCCTAGTGTAGTCAGTGTATTCTCCTAACAGGAAACCAGGGGTCCCCAAGGCCATACATACAATGATGTTGGTAATGGTGTCACCGGGTACTCTATGGCCACGGGATCCCCAAATCTGGCCTGGTCATTCTGGAAGCTGGTATAGTTCAGATAGCACTAACCCACCTTGGAAACAGGAGGGATAGTGCTGGATTAGATATGGTCAAAATCTTAGTCTTCAATATAACGTTTTGAGGCTTATCTACAATACACTCTTGTAATTGAGTTCTGCTATGTTAAAGAGCGTCATAGAAGTGACTTATTTACAATTAAAATAATTAATCACACTTTACGGTGACTTCATTCATCAGATTGTAGAGACTGGGACAGACAGTTCAGTCTAACTATCAATGACCTGTTTTATCAGAGTGTTAACTTCCAAGGGAAAAACTATTATCTTTTTCATAGCCGTCTTACCAGTATCTAGCAGAATCCCAGCACATAATAGCCTCTCAACAAATGCTTGTAGGATAAGTGAATGAATGTGTGAATCATATGTGCTTAATATGGTGCCAAACACCATGGTCTACCAAAGTAAGGAGCCTCAGTGTCCTCTCAAGCCAGTAACGGAGGTCACATAAACACACACCTACAATCTGTTGAATAACTGCTGTGATTGTGCATGTGTAAAGTCTTATGGGAACGGGAACGAGGAACAATACATTGAGTGATGTGTGGAGGAAGGAGAGAGAGGGAGGCCTAAATATGCCATCTTTTCAAGTCACACATAAAATTTTTAACTGAGAGAAGAACATTTTAATTTGAGGGATAAATTATTTATAATACAGTTCTCAAAATACAGTTAAAAGCTGGGGAACCAACCATCTGCCAAACCTTGGTGATGGGTAGGGGGAAAGGCTGTTTCTTGTGGCCATAGACCTGGCTATCAGTTGTCAGGCCCTCTGGGCCAGCTTCCCCGAGCCTCGTGATGGGCTTATGCTCTCCTGGACTGGCCGTTCCACAATGGAAATACGTTCTACCCCACCTCTTTTCCTTCCTCCCTCCTCAAAGAAAATGGTGAAAAGACTTCAATAATCAGCGCTGTTAAACAAATGGGTATGGTTAGACTTTCTTTCATTTTTAGTCTAGCCTGTGGTAACCCAAAGCATCAGAATCACCTCAGGATCCTTAATAAGGATGAAAATTACTGAGCTTCACCCTAGACCTATTGAATTAGAATCTCTGGATACGGAGCCCAGGGATCTTTAGTTTATTAACTCAAGTGCCTTAGATGAGTTTTTTTTTCTTTTTTTTTTTTAATTAATCAACTTTATGTTTTAGATTTTACAGAAAAACTGAACAGATGGTACGGAGTTCCCATATAACCCCCTGCACAGACATTTCCTTATTAACATCTTACATTACCATGGTACATTTGTTATAATTAATGAACCAATATTAATACATTATTATTAACTGAAGTCCACAGTATTCAGACTTCCTTAGTTTCTACCTAATGTCCTTTTTCTGTTTCAGGATCCCGGAACATTACATTCCCTAGATGATTTTTGCTTGTTTTTATTAATTTTTAATTAGAAAGAAATCCCTGAATATGTTCTCTTGTTAAAAGTTGAATATTACTGAAGAATCCTTTTAGCAATGCTCCAGTTCTTAACTCTTTCCCCAGAGGCAAACAATTTCAAAAGTTTAGAGCAGGCTCTTCTAGTCGTTATTGTGTATATTCATATTCACAGACAAATTTATAAAAGGATCTAGTGTTCTTTTGTATTTCTTAAACATAACTTAAAGGGTTCTATTAAAATAGTCTATGTATGTCATTCAGTTCCTTCCTTTGTTATTCAGTAATAGTGATTGCTGAATGTTTTCTGTCAGTACAATGAAACTTACCACAATCTTTTAAACTGAGTTTCAATATCCATAATATGAATATGCTGTATTTTATTTATCTACTGATGACTGTTTAAATTGTTTATAATTGTTTTTCCTGTTTTGCTATTAAGAATTCAAAGAATACATCCCTGGGTGTATTTGTGTTTGTTTCTCTCGGGCATTGTATTCATGTGCTAGGGCTGTCATAATAAAGAACCATAAACTGAGTGGCTTAAACCAGAGAACTTTATTGTCTCACGGTTCTGGAGGCTAGAAGTCCAAGGTCAAGGTGTTGGCAGAGCCATGTTCCCTTTGAAGGTGCTAGGGAAGGTTCTTCTCCAGGTCTGAATCCTAGTCTCTGGTAGTTCCTTGGTGAGTGGTAGCACAAAGTCAGTATTCATGCGGTGTTCTCCCTAGGGGTGTGTCTCTTGTGTAGATTTCCTTGTTATAAGGACACCAGCCGTATTGAATTAGGAGCCCACCCTATCCCAGGAGCACCTCATCTTAACTACTCACATCTGCAATGACCCTATTTCCAAATAAAGTTAGAGTCTGAAGGGATTAGAATGTCAACATATAAATTTTAGGGAGACAAAATTTACCTCATTTATTTCTAAACTTCTCCCATCATACAATAGTATCAGTAAAACACATTTTTGAGCATGTGCCAAAATATGTGTGCATTTAAATATTTTTAAATTATATGTATGTGTTTTTGTACTAATGTGTGCATTATGAAACTTCCTTAGGTCAGTTCCCCAGGAAAGAGACACTGAGGCTCTGAGATTTGCATATAGGAACTTTACTGAAGAGAACAGGATGGGGTGTAGGCAAGGTGAATTGCAATGCAGTTGCCAAAGAGGGCTCAACTGGTGCCTCAGGAGTCCCATAGCTGGGAAGGCCCATTAGAACTTTCTAGAACTGAGGTTAACGGGTAGACTGTTTATGCCCACACTGACTAGTCACTGATGGTCAGTGGCTGCCCAAGATGGATGAGGCAGCTCCCCTGGGCCGAGGGCAATTCTCTAGTAGCTTTAGCCACTAGGCCTTTGGCAGCCCTTCCTGCCAGCGGGGGAACCAGTGCTTCTGCCCCAAAAGGGCATCCAGGTAGCACTCTGCAGCACCCTCCACAAAAACAGACATTTAAAAGGATGGCATAGAGTTAAACATAAATAGAAGCTATTGTATTTTCCCTGATATTCAGTAAGCCTGACATATCCCCTGAAAATACAGAATCTACCTTCTAGATTGAGAATATACATTTTAAATTTTATAGAAACTGTAGTCCTAAGTAGTTTTACCACATTACACTGACATCAAGAGTGTATGATGGTACCTGTTTCATGTCCTCATATTCTCTCCAAACCTTGATATTGACAAACTTCTTAAAATGTTGGGTGTAAAAATATCTTATCAATTTAATCTGTGTTTTCCTGATTCTTAGAAAGGTTGGGAATCTTTCCCTTCTCCGAATTGCGTGTTCGTAACTGTGTCCCTCATTCTTTTAAGTCTATATCTTTTTCTAACTGATTTATAGAGATTATTTTTATATCTTTGAACATTGAAATTTAACTCATTCTTAAGCACAGTAAAATCTCATAACCATGCCCTGTTCTTTCCCTGTCTAGCTCTCTTCCCATCTTCCTGTGATGAGTTTCTCCACGACACTAACCAGACAGCTCTGGTATTGTCTCCTTGGAACTGAAAGACTTGGGGTCTCAGCCCCAGTGTTGTCACATACTAGTTGTGTGCACTTACGTGGTTAATTTGATCTCTTTAGTCCTCAGTTTTCTCATAAGAAAAGTGGAACAATTCTACTTCCCAGGATTGTTTTGAGGATTTAGTGACATTGTGTACTTGTATGTGAAAGTCTTTATCGTTATGGCTTATTTTTTGGTCTTCATTATAAAAATATAAAAGTCTATATACATTCTCTCCCCTCTGCCTGGGAGGTATTAATTAATTAATTCATTACTCATTGATTTATTACTCACTAAATAGAAATTGATTATTGCTAACCACTGCTGTATTAAGCATTGTTGGATAACATGATTCCAGTCTTGATAGAGAGAAAGGGGGAAAATAGATACAAAAAAAATAAAGTCCACTTGTTAAGGATTATGGAGAAATCCCGTATTCCTTCTCATTTTCATCTCATTTGACTCAAAGGAAGATATTTTTACTTTTTCCAGACTCGGGCTGGAGGAAGAGAACTCTGTTTATAATTGCCCTCGTCATCACAGTGAATCAGGACTTGACATTCCCCGAGCCGTGCCTTTGCCCTGTGCAGGGTTATTGCCTATAAAAAGGCAGTAGAGAACTCCTGACTCCTCTTGCACATTCAGACTTTCTGTAGCAACCAGCTTAGGTAGCCCAGCCGTCTTCCTAGCTCTCTCGCCCTCTTTCTGCCAGTCAGTAGGTGAAGAGGGACACTGGCTGTGCCCGGGCAACTGTTGTTTAAGGGGATTTGGCATCTATTCTGCAGGTCTGTTCATATCCTCTCTCTCTGCAAGGGCCCCTGAGTAAGGAAATCATAAATCAGATATTTGTGATGAAAGGGGGGACAGATTCAACCCTGAAAGGAAACCATGTTTTCCAATCATGCTTTCTCAGAGAGCCTTGCCTTTTTGGTAAGCAGGGTTTTGTCCATCTCTTAATAAAGGACTACTCTTCCATTTCTCTATTGGCCTTGGCTTCGTGCTCCACGGGCTGTAAAGGCATGGGCTATTCAAGAAATGGTGAGAAATTCCATGCAAATGAAGAAGGTTCAATAATCTCCACGGGGTGAAAGTACTGGAAAGGTAAGTTTCAACTCAATTGTGGATGCACTTGTATGCGAAACACTGTAGTAGTGGAAATCAAAGTGTTTACAATAGGAGACTGGCATGCTTAGATTTATTTTGTCCGAAGATGGAGATAGCATTAGGGTAATGGAATGACAAGCAGTGAGTGCGAAGCTTCTATTGTCAGCACGTTCCTCTCCCTTCCTCTGGACCCCCTCTTCTAGCTGATCACCACCCTCTATTCAGCCTAGCAATCCCAGGGATGTCTGAAATACAGTGCAAATAAGCCTGCCAACACTTGCCAGCATTCTGACCACAAGGTTAAGAGATAGAAATGTACTTAACATATATAGAAAACCACATATAACAAACTGTAAGGCAAGAAAAGAAGTACAAAAGCTTAATTTGGCTATGCAGCCTAAGTTCTATTTTTCAAATGTCTTTCCCTTCACTCACAGGGGCTGAAATTGGGGATTCGGTTTTCCAGGCACCTCTAGCATGGCCTTGGTCCCACTCTCTCCAGCTGCACCATTAAACTATTTCCTCTGAGATGGTACTTTCTTAGGTTTTCTTTTCCCTGTGGCCTTTTACAATCTTCCACTTACATATAAATCAATGTTTTCAAAGGTAGCTTTTATTTTTATTCAGGTATGGTGAAGCCAACAGATCAGGAGACTGCCATTGAAAATATAGCTTGCTATTCACAGTTCCTAAGAGAAGGGGGACATGGCTTGCCAAAGGGAGGGGACGGGGCACAGGGAAGCACCAGGGTCTGTCAGGAGGCAGAGAGAACAGGGGGAAATGGGGGTCAGAGCCTTTATTGTGGTTTCTGTGGGAGGGAGTGGGTGAGGCAAGGCCAGCAGGCTTAGGATTGGCTAGTTTGAATGACTTTAGTGGACTCTGAGGCAGAGGGGCTGTCCCTAGCTGTCTAGTACCTGATTGTCTTAATCTGAGCTGCTATAGCAGAATACAATAAACTGGGTGGCCTTCATTCATTACCACCATGTTGGCCAAGAAATATCACAAAACGTGACCAATGACAGTAAACCTCCTTTGGAGGGTGAAGTTCTCTCCCCCTACTCCCAATCCAAGGAGAGCAAGGAAAAGAAAATGAAGAGCCTTGAGTTCTGTTTTTCTAGAAGCCAAGGATCCAGTTCTCCTTCTAGTTCACCCCACCAAACCCCACCATATTGCTTCAGATTAGGAGTTTTAAGTTCCCTTCTGCCATAACTTTACCCTGCACTCAAGTTCTTCCATTGATCTATACAGGTGATAGTGGTCAAGTTTCCATCACCACAAAGAATGGAAGCGTGTGGGGAAAAGCTGATTGTAAAATTAACCATAATGCATACACTATTGTATTGAGATTCTTAAGCAACTGCTCATTCTGTTATGCAGAAAATATCATTAGATCTTGAAAATTAAAATCTACTCTAGCCTCCGTATGTGGATCCACACTTTATGTAAAATCACATCTGTCCTTAATTCCCAAAGGCATTACTAAGGAAAGATATATTTTCCTTAGTTTAGGGCACCTACTGTTTTCTCTTTTTTTTCCTACAAATTAGGAAATTAACTTTCAGTCATTTCCTTTAGTTGTAAGGCCTCCTACCCTCTCTCCAATGTTTACTCTACTAGACATCCCCAGAAAACCTTTTCTTTTTTTAAAGTGTGTTTTTCCAGGACCCATCAGCTCCAAGTCAAGACGTTGTTTCAATCTAGTTGTGGAGGGCGCAGCTCACAGTGGCCCATGCGGGGATCGAACTGGCGACCTTGTTGTTAAGAGCATCGTGCTCTAACCAACTGAGCTAGCTAGCCGCCCCCCCACCCGAAAACCTTTTATGTTAACTTCATCAAACTCAATTCATAGAGCTATGCCCATCTTCTTTTCTCCTTTTCTGAATCTGGTCTTCATACTAATGTATGTATTAGGTTGATGCAAAAGTAATTGCAGTTTTTGCTTTTATTTTCAGCCTTCTAAACCTCCATGACTTTTGTTCCAACTGAATACTTTCATCCAACTGGAGAAAGTTGAGTAGCTAATTCCAGATTTCACTCCTTTGTAGTTGTGCTCGACACAATCTGGGTCTCTTCTTGCTTTCTTCTTAGAGTAGATGCTTCTCGAAATAGGGGCTTTGGTTGGAATCACCTAGCCAAGAGCAGTTCTCTGCAAAGAATGAGTATTCAATAACCATTAACTGACTCATGGTCACAAAGTAAATGAAGATGCACGTATAGTTGGTAGAAAATGAACATTAAGTTCTCTGCTTTTTCTAGATATTAAATCCATAGTTACTTAGGTTATTTTTTTCCAAGTTATAATAGTTATTTGCTAGGAATCTTCCCTTAAGCAATATATTTTATAGTTTAAATACTTTCTTCAGATGTTGGAAGTTATTGGACATGTAAAAATGTATATGACCCTAAGCTGGCTAAACAGCCTATTATAATAAGAAGCCAATTATTCTGCCCAATACAAACACATATTAATTTTGTATTATGTGCAAATATTTAGGTATGGGTCCATGTACACATGCATCCATTAAGTAGTCCAATACTTAAATCAAAAATGGCAAGCTGAAAAAAATTCTGAGTGCAAAGGTGTGATTGCTTTGAAAATAGCCAATTTAGAAAAGAGATCGGCCTTTAATTGGCTAAGTTAAACAAGGCACAATTACTACTAACTTGGTCCCCAAAGATTGGCTCTAATCGTGTCATGTTTAACTTGGCTGGTTAAATTGCAAATAGTGTTCTCCTTTTTTGATTTGGTTCATTTGGCTAATTTAATGCCTTTCTATGACTGACTTTTTCTTTCCTGACTTAGCCCTTTCTGTGAATGGAAACTCCATGGATTAGAAAATACTGTACCCCTTTTTTATCCCAGAAAAACAGCAAAATGTATATGTGGTTGTTGTTCTTTTTTTTTAAAATTTCTGATACAACTTTATGAGTGTATAGATGTACAAGCTCAAATGTTCATCATAAAATTCAAACGTGTTTATCAAAGCTTTTTGTAAACCTGGTATCTCAAAATACTCTTGCAAATTTTTGTTTTGCTTTATATTAATGGTGAAGAAGAAGGTTCTTTTTGTACCAACTTTAACCTCCTCTGTTACTGAGAGATGAGTAGTTTAACATATACATTGAATGTTCAATTAGCCAGCTCAGCTCCCACACAGGTCCATAAAGGCATAGGGAAGGATGGTTAAATATTTATCTCAATTTCTGTCTAAGAGTATTAGAATTCAGAGAAGGCCGATTTCTTTGTTCAGGATGGTTAATTCCATGCATAAAAATAGCATCTGATTTCATGTGAAATACCGTGAAATGCATCAACCTAAAGAAAACAGGGAATCTTTTTCTCTGGTAGAGAAACATACATATGTGTGTGTGCATTAAGCATTTATTTATTTACTCAAAAATAATAAATATATGTGGAGTGATTCAATGTGCTATGTTCTATATTAGGTACCAGATATGCAGAAATTAGCAAGACACAAACTTTGTCCTTAAGAAGCCTTATATATACTATATGTTTTTATTGGGTTATTCACAAGTGAACAAGTCAGAAACAAAATGGCTTCAGATTCTAATTTTTAGCTTTTTATGCCTCTTTTTAATTTATAACACAGGTCATTTTGTCTTTAGCATCTCTCTTTTGCATATCATCACCCAGCTCTGTTGGCCTCCCTCCTCAGTAACACTTTCTCTCCCACTTCAGGTCCCACTGCTTTCATGGTCTCTCCAACCTGATAATGAACTCTTAGGAAAGAGTTAGTTAGTCTATCTTGTTATAGCAAATCATCTAATAAGAACTCTCTGTATTATCTCTCCCATGGTTGTTTGCCCTCAGGCAGAGCCAGCAAAACTATGCTTATGAAACAGAGGTAATTTTCAGAAAACTTCAGGTATATTATTTACTTAAGAATAAGCTACAGACACCATGTCATTTTTCATCTGAATCCGCAGTTTAAATTCTCTCACCACATTTTCTATTCCACCAACTCAGGACCTACTTTCAGGCCAAAATATATGTTGGGAGGTGGAAGAGTGGGAGGCGAAGGTCCACAATATCCCACCCCGGTCTACAGATTGGGTGCAGCGATGGTCTAATCTGTTCATTTATTATCAAAAGTAATATCCTGATGTGGCTGTATCTGATGTGTTATTTCTGAAAGATCCAGGGTTGTGGCTGAAAATGATAAATTCTCTGCATCAACATATTGCTCTCTTGTAAACTTTTGACTTTCAGGAATGCATGAACAATAAAACGAATCTGTGTGCATAATGTCTGTTAGCAATGTTGATCATTAAACATAGCAGCAAGTGGGCCAACAAATAAAAGCCATCCGCCTACATAATGAATGGAGCATGGGGACTAGAAAGCCCAGATCGACACAAGTGTCAGTAATGTAGACTCTATACCATAAAGAATAATTTACAATTAAAATAGAGTGTTTTCTTCTGGGATTCAGGAAACAGTACCTAGATGTGGGATGTGCTGATATGTGTGACAGGATACGTCTGACACCACAGGCATTTTTTGTTGTTTTTCAAACAAAATCTTACCAGAAGCCCAGTATGTAAGTAGGTAAAGAAGGAAATAATCTTGTTGAAGTTGGAAGAGAAGATGCCCTGTGCCCCCTCACACACAAGCACGGGTGCACACAAGGCACACACACACACACACACACACGCACGCACACACACTCACGTGAGAACATATCTGAGCTGTGGCCCCTGAGGAGGCTTCAGAGAACATACTCAGAAAATTTCTGCTTGTATTTACTCCGATCAAGCCTGGAGCAATAATAGTTGGGCTCGGCTTGGTGTTTAAACTGTAAATTTGTAATTAGTTCCAGAAGAAAATGATACTCAAATCAAAAATGAGCTTGGGAGAGAGAAATCTGTTTTGGAATGTCTGCATATGCTTATGAAATCATATGTGAAATACTGGGACTCTTGAGTCCTGGGTTTTAGTTAGGCTATTAACGAATCTGTACAGCTTGAACAAGTTACTTGAGCTGTCCATCCTTCGGGTTTCTCATATTTGTAATGAAGAATTGTAGTAAAAGATTTCTGTCTAAAATCCTTTATGCAGATGCTGTGTGCTACCATATGTAGGAAAACACATTCCAAATACAAACACTGGGGCGTCTAAAACTTCTTTCCCATGAACATTTAGTTTATTGGGCAATAAATAAAAGAAGAAAACAAGATTATTCTGCAAAATACAGCCTATCATTTTGAATGACTCTGACTCATTTTTCATCAAACACTCCCTTCTGGTGGAGAACTAGTTCTTGGATTTAGAAGAAACTCACAACATGATGCTTCAACTTCATAAAATGTCTTACGCCTCGCTCCAGGTAAAAAAGGGATCCAGATGTCGAACCAAGCACTGTCTGACGGTACAGGATCTGGCCAGCCCCTGTATGCATGGGACTGGATGCCATCCCTTTTCTGAATTTCTGAGTGAGTCAGTCATGCAGTATGAGCTAAAGCATCGTTGGACAAGAGGAAGAAGCCGTTGGGGTGGACCGAAGCCAAGTGGTGCTTAGAGCTCCAAGTACACGCTCAAGCATTCATTACACAATGATGTGAAACAACTTGGAAGCACAGAACTCCTTGGAAAGGCCACAAAACATACTCAGTTACCTTCTGCCCAAAGTTATCTGGTCCAACTCCTGTTGAAATACTTCACCTTCTGCTCTTCTATTTGTTTGGCTGCTGCCCTTTCACTCAGGCCTTCATTTCCCCCCAGTAGAAATAAAAAGTTTGAAAATTATAATTTTGTCTTCACAGAAAATACTATGTATTCTGAATGAAAATGAAATCCAAATAAAAGACACACATTTGACAGGCACGTTGAAACAATGCTTCAAGATGGTTCCAAATATGTGTATATACAATTTGACTCATTCTCAACTAAACCATCCCTTTCGGGGAAAAATCTTTTGAGACATCCTATTATAACAATTCTGGTACTATTAATTTTAGGAATTATTTGAGAATCAGCCTTCCTTAATTAGCTTGGCTAATTGAAATTTTTATATATAAGAGTAAGAATATTTCACCTTGGCATTGGTTTTTATAGGTAGTAGTGAGGTTCAAGTGAATACTTAGGGCATTTCATGTAATTTAAAATCATGCTCTCCTGAAGAAAGAAGGAAAACATAGGATTTTGTTTCTTTAAACCAACATTGAAAGCAACCATTCATTTATTTAACATTTCTCTAGCCACTGCGGTCCAGGCACTGTGCTAGGCATTGAGGAGACAGAAAGCAGTAAAACAATTTACCCTTGTGTATCTTCTTTATATGGAGAGTATTTTCGTAATGTGCTGCAGAGAAGGATAGATTGGAGAAGCTGTATTTAGTAACGCCTTCTCCAAGTTTTAGTGCCCTTGCAATTGTATGTAATGAAAACGAGGACTCTATTTTATCAGAAATTACCAGTATAACAAAAAATGGGCCAAAAAAAAGAAAAAATAGAACAGGAGGAGGAAATTGTCTCTCTTTAATAAATTCCTATAATATTAGTTATTTTTACACGGCAAATTCTTCCCCGAACTTACATTTTTGTGACAAAGAAAGGTTATCTAATAAAATAACTAAATTGAAACGGTATGCCCTAAGAAATAGAATGACATAATAGAAACGGCAATAGCTCTTTCCTCTAGTTCTGGGCACAAAGAATTATACTGGAACCACTGAGCCTCAGTTTTCTCCTTGGTAAAACTGAAGAAAGATTGCTGTTCCATCTTGGAATTAAGTAGCATTTATAATTATTGTCTTTTTCCAAGACAGGCTAAATTTGTGAGGGCAGAGACCATATATCTATCTGCCTGTTCCTCCATGTAATCCCAAGTTATAAAGTCTATGAGACACTCAGAGATATTTGTTGAAAGACAGCACACAGTCGTTAAAAGATTTTTGTAAGGGTGAGATGAGAAAACATATGACAAGTTATTTGTGCATAGTGAAACACTATTTTTTAAAGAATTCACTTTGAGATGTGGGGATTTTGCAGTTTGGACAAATGCTTGACGTCTATTTAGGAATAACTAAGTCTCCTAGTAGGAAGATCTCTGGACCCAAACTTTGAGAACAAAATCTGGCTTAGTAGCTAGCTGCACCAGCAATTTTCCAGGGTTGCCCTGAGATAATTTCTTAGTCACTTTACACAAGGTTTCAAAGTGAAATTTTATCTACGTCTCTGAAGCATCTTCTTCCATTGGCGTGAACATTGGATTTGTATGATGTCCAGTGACTAAGGTATGTACATACCTGAGGAGTTTTACCAAGTCTGGCTTTGAAACAAACTGTCTTTATGTAATGAATAGCCAGGATGGAAATCCACAAAAACCCCAATAAGGAAAAGATTTGGACAAACTCCTGAAAACACAATTGCAGTAAGTCCTGTAGTTTGAGTCATCCATCCCGCTCTATTGTTCTTCAGGAGGAACCAACTTCTTTCCCGACTACGAGCATAGCATTTCTTCCCCTGAGTCCACTGCAGTTGGTTTCCCCATGTGCGGTGCCCATGACATTCCCCTCCATCCTCTGGGCAGAGGACCCTGTTAATTATTCACTCACAGCTCTTAGAGAGCTACACATTTCAGGGAAAAGCATTTTCTTGGACGAACCCTTCAAAACAACTGCCCTCACAAATTACCTGTGACATCTCTGGCCCCTAGTGTCTTCCTCCTTCTCCACACCCCAGATGACACGTCATGTCTGTAACTCCCACATCTCTGTTCTAGAAGACTAAGTCACCATGAGCCAGCAGGCTTTTGCTTCATGACTTAGACTGTTCCAGACAGGACCACTTCTCTACCACCCTTTAGCGCCTGCCAATTTCATCTCAAGCCAAATCTCATGCAGTGACTTGTGGAGGGAGGGTCCTCTGCGTTCTCATCACTGAGTGTCTGAGGGCCGGCTCCTGACAGTTCTGCATCACTGCCCAAATTAAACCGTGGAGAACAGCAGCGTGATGACCACACAGTCTAGCATCATGACCGAAGTGTTTCATTTATTTGCCCTCAGGGACATCAATATATATTTTTTCCTACTCTCAATGAATGCCCCATTGAAAACCCTGAGGAGAGACAACTAACTGTGAAGGACATTTACCACCAGCATATACGTTCCAAGGTTTTATTATGTGTCTGACAGAATCAGACACAGAGATCTTATATTGGGCACTTATAACTTCCTGGAAAACCGGCATTGCCCTACTCACACCTGGAGCTTTGCTAAGTGTTCCTGACTGACAATTGTACCCAGATGTCACACTCAACCATTAATGTTCAGCTTCCTTCTTTCTTTCTGGAGGTGGAGGATTTGCTGAGAGTGTACTCAGGGAAGCCACAATAAAGCTGAAGAATCTGGGTGCTGAGTAATGTAGGACTGAGGCAGGCCCCCCGGAAGACTTGTGTGGGGGGATGTTCTCAGTAAGTTAACATGCTCACACGTACGCATGTGTGTGCACACGCAGGTGTGTGTGGGAGGCAAGGAATGTTCTGAATTCTAGTAGGAAGGATTCATTCTTCTGAAGTCCTAGGGAACACAGGAAAGGACATATCTGACAGTAATGGTGAGGGAAAAATACTTTTACAAAATATTGCTGAAGGTTGACAGATTGTACCTGGAAAGGATGGGAAAAACTGAGATGTTTCCCTCGCTTCCATGTTACCTGCTTCCCTTAGTGTTAAACTCAGGTCCTAACTGGAAGGTAGCAGAGTTCCTCTTCTTATCCTGCAGTCCAGGACAGCCCCTTGTCACCACGGTGCTAGGAAGATGTGAGCCTGTACTGCAGCCACTCCCCGTCCCATGCAAATCACAACTGTCCATGTAGACATGGAAAGCCTCTGGGTGTGTTCACAGCCTTGGACAAGGCCAAAGCTGACAAACGCCAAGCAGCTGGGAGCGTAACAGTGGGACCTGGGAAATGAGCAGTAACCTCCACGATGGAGTTGACGCTGACACTTTGCTGGAACCAAACAACATTGTATCGACTATTGGAAATATGAGCCACTACTGCTTGGGCCTAACGGATTTGTATGGTATTTATTTTCATTTTTGAATGATTCCAGACTTAGAGAAGAGTTGTAATAGAGCAAAAAATTCCCATAACTTCCCCCCGATTACCAAAATATTAGTATTTTGCCTTTACCATATTTGTTTTGTCATTCTCTTTGGTGCTAAGATGAATAGATGATAGGGAGATATAGTTATATACACATATACGTGTGTGTACACATATCTAAAATTTTAATATTATACCTAATAAGATACATAATTTTCTTTTCTGAACTGTTTAAGTTGCAAGAATTATGTCTTTTTGCCCCCAAATCATTTAACTAATATTATCTAATTGATAAAACTTGTCCAAGTTTCTTCAATTGTCCCAATAATGTCTTTTATAGCTAAATTAAGTATTTTTTTTTTTCTGGTTCAGGGTTCAATCAAAGAGCAGGTGCTGCATTTAGCTGTCTTGTCTTTTTGTCACCTTTAAACCGGAATAGTCCTATAGTCTTTCTTTGTCTTTCATGACCTTGATATTGTTGTAGAATGTCCCTCAGTTTGGATTTGTCTCGTGTTTCCCCGTGATTAGACTCAGATTATGCACTTGGGCGGGAATGTCACAGAAGGGATGTGCTTTCCTACGCTATAGAGGAGGCACATGATATCCATTTGTCCAATCAGAGGTGAGGCTAGTTTTCATCACTTGGTTAAAGTTCAGTCTGCTGGCTTTCTCCACTATAAAGTTACTATTTTCCTCTTTGTAATTAATAATAATTTTGTGGGGGGATACTTTACAATTAAGCAAAAATCTTGTTTGTCCTCAAGATTTCACCCACCAGTTTTAGCATCCTTTGAGTTCCTTGCTTGAATCAATTGTAATTGAGGTTTGCCAAATGATAATTTTCTAATTTTATCATTTCCTCTACATTTATTAGATGGCATTCTTCTTTCCTTTGTATCCGGTTTTAAAAATTTTTATCAGTGTGGACTCAAGGATTCTTACTTTACTTAATGGATAATAACATGAAATTTATTTTAAAACAGTGACGGTAATACATTGGATCTGAGAAGCCATACAGAAGTGTTGCCTGATTTTTTCAATGGTCCCTGAAATACATTTTCTGACAGAGTACTGGGAAATGGAATTTGTTAAGAGATATTGGTTTGGATTGTTGACTTGGGGTCACACACAACTGCCACCTGCAGTTATTCATTTTAGGTGGTGCTAAGAAACAATATCTCTCCCAGAGATCCAATATTTGGGGCCCTCAGATGGTCACTGTGACCGGTGGCAGGAACTTAGACACACGGGTTGGATGGTATGCTGACCACCTTGATGAGCATGAAGACCAAATCAGGAAAAACTCAACCAATTTTGGAAATCATTTGACCTTCATAAAAGGTAAGTTGATTGTTCATGGAACTATGAATTGAAGATTACCAAAGGTCACGGATTAGAGAACTTCTGAAGTAACTTCTGTTGGCATTCTAGATTCTAGAACTCTGTCATCATATGGCCCTCTTTGTCTAACCTCGCCCTGGCTTTCTCTTTCTTCTCTAGCCCTGGCCTTCTGCTCATCTCTTCTTTCTCGTCAACCTGTTACTTTTATTATTTTTCCTTTACTCATTGGCTTGCATCTGAAGCACCCAAGGACATAGCTGTATTTACAAGGTTGGATCTCAGATCTGAATATTTTCCTTACTGAATTTTTCTTAGAACTGGGTATATCTGTTTATGGTCACATGTGATTTATGATTTGGAGGAACGGTGAAGGATCCCGTATTGGTCAAAACTCTTCACTTGCAAGCAACAGAAATCAACTCAAGCTAGTTTAAACACAAAAAGATATTTATTATAAATATGAAGAAGCATCAGAATAAACCCAAGAGCAGAAAAAACAACAGACCTTTAAACTTTGGAGAGGGTTTAAATCAGACTAAAGGGCAGTCCAGAGCCTCTGCGTTTGTTGTCTCTGCCCCGGTTTTGACATCATCTTCATTATTTTCTCTCCTCTCTGCAGACTGACTTTCCTGCCTCTCTGACCCATGTGGAGGAACATTGCTGCCCCTTTGGGTCGAGAGTTTACAGGTGATGGTACCAGTGAAAGTCCAGAAAAAGAGGATTCTTTTCCTGTGTATTAGGCAACTCTTCAATAGATATCTCCTAGGCTTATTACCCCCAATTTTCCTTCATTTATGTCTTAAATTACACTAATAATAAGTCATTATTTTGTATTAGAAATCCTTCCTCGGGCATACTTAATAAAATGTTAAACAATTTAAAAGTAAATTGTTGGGAAAAAAACAAACAAAAAAAAACCCATGCATAATCTGTCATCTAGCGATAGTATTGTAAATATTTTGGCCTACATTCTTCTATCCTTAACTCCATGTGTATGTGTCTGTATGTGTTTATTAACAACAGGGGTACCATATCATACATGCATTGTTTTATAACTTGTTTTTCCTACTTAATCCTCAGTATGTTATCTTGTTGCATTTGTTGTAAAACATAATTGTTATTAGTTCTATGGTCTTCCTTCATATGGTTGTACCATAATGTGAGCAATTCTGTATGTATTAGGCACTGTTCGAGGTGTTCCTTCAGTCCATAAGCCAACCCAGAGAATGAATTGCCTTTGCTCCAAAGCTATGCTATAGCTGTGACTCTATTCCTCTGGTCAAAATTTACCTGGAGTGAACCCATGATCCGTGTTCTGCCAAGTTCTTTCCCAGGAATTTGGAATTGGGC
The DNA here is from genome assembly GCF_004115265.2 of Rhinolophus ferrumequinum. Lineage (NCBI taxonomy): Eukaryota > Metazoa > Chordata > Mammalia > Chiroptera > Rhinolophidae > Rhinolophus > Rhinolophus ferrumequinum. Next base: position 80,152,865 of record NC_046292.1, read on the forward strand.
CATATAGACTCCAGTTTTTTGTGGAGTTATGCACAACTTTTGTAGCAGTGAGGCAGCTGTATCTTCCCATAGGAAGTTGAAGAAGAAAACAACAGTTGACTAGATACAGATGAATGAAGCAGGGACAAGCGATGGAAGGAAATACAAGTGTTGGATTCTCTTTCATTTCTATTTTCAGGTTTTAGCCTTGTAGTGGGTTGAATAGTGTTCCCTGCACCCCAAATTCATATCTACTTGAACCTCAGAATACAGCCTTACAACAGGGTCCTTGAAGATGTAATTAGTTAAGGATCTCAAGAAATTATTCTGGATTCAAGGTGGGGCTAAGTCCAGTGGCTTATATTGGTATTAAAGAGGAAGAACACAGAGACAGAGGAAAAGGCCATGTGGAGCCAGAAGCAAGGATTGGATTTATGCTGCCACAAGCCAAGGGTCAGCTTGAGGCCACCTGAAGCTCGAAAGGCAAGCAAGCCTTCATCTTTGGAGCTTCCAGATGGAGTATGGCGCTACTGACACCTTGATTTCAGACTTCTGGCTTCCAGAACTGTGAGACGTTAAATCTCTATTGTTTTAAGCCATGTCGTTCATGGTAATTTGTTCTGGCAGCCACAGGAAACTAATACAAGTCCCTTCCCAAGGTCTAGCTACATTATTGATCTTCTGCTCATGCAAGAGGGGGCCCTTGTCTTGAGCTGCTTATTTTGGAGCCCCTGTATTGGGATTCCTGTACACCCCACTTCCAGACAAGCCCTGGATGGGGGTGGGGGGTGAAAACATGTGCCTATTTGAAACCCATACTCTTCCCCTTCTGAACCACATTCCAGATGACCAAGATCCCTAAATTCCCAGTCCAAATGGCCCCATCCCACGTGGGGGTCTGTGTGGACCCCTTCCCTGCGTCTGTCCTCTCAAAGGCATTTCACTTTGCTGGTATATACCCCTAGATCCAAAGAGTAGGCGAGGGTGATTTTTTGCAGGGGATGAGGATGGACTTGAATGGATGGGCTGGTGCGTTCACACATGTGTGATGTGTAAGCAAGGTCCCTCAAGATCTTTGGCACACCCGGAAGTGACAAGAGAAAAAGGGCGGGTCAGGGCCTCATGGCCAAGGGACCTGGGATGGGAGTGGCTTCTGTGTGCTGCATTTTCTGGCACCAAACCACATGGAGTCTCTCACCCCAGATTGTTGTCAAGGTGTACTTGTCAAGATGGGACATCAGAACATTATATTTAACTGTTTGTTAGCTTGGTGTGTAGCTCTTAAATATGTAGACATCTGAAATGTGGACCTACATGTGTCCCTTTGCCACAAGCTACAAATGTCAGCGGCAGGCTGTGCAGTTGTGCTTTCTACCCTCAGCCCCATGAGGCATGCTATCTTTGTATCACTAAGCCTCCTCTTTGCCTAGGCTGGGCCTGTCCTGGCTTCTTTTTCTTGCCTCTGTAGATTCTTAGTGCACTCTTAAACAAAAACAAAACAAAACAAAAATAGATTATTTTCAGGTTGTGGCCATTATAAATTACACTAGAGGGAAGCTTAAGAGCATGCATTTTTGTGCATATTCCCAATTATTTCATTAAGAAAAGTCTTAGAAAGGGAATTACTAAATCAAGGGGTGTACAGATTAAATTTTAATACACCAAATTCTCCCCCCAGGCAGCAACAAAAGAATGACTCTTCTCCCCATCCCTGTCAACGATTAAAAATATTTTTCAAGGGCTTTTTCTTTGAACTTCAAATGCATTAGATTCTTAGTGTAAATGAATTAACTCTGATCACTGTTCTATTTTAGGAAAATATTGGGCCTGGGTTTGGGGCTATGCAAGACTCGCTGCAAGGGTTTCAAAGGAGTACACAGATGTTCACAGGTGGTAATACTGAAAATGAAGACAAATCTCCCTCCTCTCCCAGCTTTGCGCAGGGCCAGCACTACCCTTCCATTTGGAGACTGTCAGGTCCCCGCTCTTCTTCCATATGTTACTGATGGTACCATTCAAGCAGCATGTTAAAGGAACAATGCCAAGGTATCCTATATGTGATCTTACATCTTATCTATGGAAGGGATATTGGTGGTAAAAATGATGCAGAGGCACCAATATCTTTCTGCTACTGCATGTTGGAGAGGTCTGTCTTCTCACTCCACCGCGAGGAAAAGACATGAACACGTGAGGATGAAGGAGCAGAAATACACTGGTGATGGGTGATGTCACCAGTGTGAAGAAGTGGGGGACTCTTTTGAAATGGGTTGACAAAGGCTATAAAAGCATACAGGTTAGCAGGGGCAAGAAAACATTATTTCAAGACCAAAGGCAGTTGAAAACCAGATATAATCATTAAATCTTTTCTGGGTAGTTAAATACAACTCACCCTATATTCTTCCCAAATGTCTGACACACACAGGCACACATGCACTCACACACACACAAATGGACTGCATGTAATTCTTCAGCCTCTGCCTGTGGAAACAAAATCAATATTGTGTTGCACATAAAGCACCTATTTAATTTAAAATTGCATTTTATAGTCCATTTACCCCACCAGAGTAGCCCAAAGTCAGTCACTTCTCTCTGTTCATTTCTAACTGGCAGCTCACTTTTCATTGTTTCTCTCCATCAGTGTTAAAACTTGTGAAGGGGGCTTTGAAATAGACAAGAAAAGCTCCAAGCGGGAAACTGCAGCTCTGAGACCCTGGGTGAAAAAGGAACGTGTATATGCCCCCCCCACACACACACACACACTCGCAACCCTAAGTTGGCATACATTCTTTAGCTTTTTTGTTCTTCCAGTTTCACTGTATCATGAAGAATGAAGGAAGAAAAAGAAATAAAAGCCCCAGAAGTGGGGTGTGTGTGTGTGTGTGGTGTGTTTTGTGTGTGTCCGTGTGGCTCTGTGTTGGGCAAATGGGTTATGATGTCAAAACAGCAGACATACAATCACAGTATTGTCATAAAGTATATTCTCTCCCTTAGGGGTCTGTGTTTAACTTGACTAATCTTCTGTCCCTCGGTCAGTTGATTCAGTCCTCGCATGGTGTATCACAGTATAATTCCTTCCTCATGTAAGGAAAAGATCACTTCAACAAAACAGTAATTATGCTCAGCTAAAACAGACATTCTAAAACACCTGTCCTTCGAAGCATCCAAGTATGTAGTTCAGGGGTGTCTGAAAGACCTCATTCGTAGTTGCTACATGTAGCAACAAAATCAACCCATAAAGGCATGTAGATAAGAAATTTAATTTTCTTTCATTTCCTTTAAGTCCATTTCTATTCTGAACCTTATCTGACTAGGTACTTGGGACATATTCATCGGTCAGTTCAGGGTCTCCATTTCTCTTGAGCTGCATGTAAATTCCGGGTGACCATGTTCTCCTACCAAGATGCCAGGAAGGGTATGGGTACCCATGGTTCTATACTCACGTTGGCACCCACTGGAGATGCCCACTGACTGCTCAGTCCCCAGATATCCATCTACACAGATGGCTGCACCCTCTCCTATTACTCTGTTGTTCTCCCATTCACAGGGTTGTTCTACTGCTCCTGCAACACTGAGAACTCTGGAAAACTCCAGCTGCCTCCCTACCTCTCCCAGGTCTGTAGGGTCCTCTGGCTGCTTCCGCTCTGAGTGGCTGCAGACCACCCCATCTAGGCACCCTCCCATAGCCCTCTCGGCTCTGGCATCCACCTCCCATGCCAGGCTCCCAAGAGGGAGGCACAGGTTCCCTTTCCGGTCCCTCAGGACACCTGAGGCTCAGGGCTCTCTTAACAGATGCAGGCCCTCTTCTGAGTGACCCCATCTCCCCTCTGACTCATGCTTACTTGCAGCTTGGGGAACACTTTCAGATCTATAGAAGCTGTAGTGGAAACCAGATACCCTGGGTGCCCCAGCCAGATCACAGGAACCCTTCTGCTGTCCCTTTGGGCCCATCCCCTGGCTCTGTGTGCATTTGCATTTAATGGCCTGCACCTGCCACTTCCTTCGGGGCCCTGCCCTCGCTCACGCACAGGCAGAGCCTGAAGTATTTGGGAGTTTACACCCAAACCTCTCACTCCCGAGGTGGTCTTTAGCCAAAGACTGATGGGTGAAGCAGTATAAATCCAACTCTCTTATTTTGAATTGGCACAAACTCTGAGACCTAATTTGTGCCCAGAGCTCCCTTGTGGGACCAGGACAACCCTAGCAATCATACTCCTTCTGGTGTCTTCATTTATGTAGAGGACACTGTGATGTGCCACCCAGACCCTCTTCAGGGCTGAAAGATTTACCCCCCCCCCCGCCCCACCCCGCTACTGGGAGTGCTGCGAGCAGACGGTCTCAGCTGGGAACACTCATGGGAACTGCCTCAGCTGAAGAGTTGCCTTAACCCAAAGCCATGGTCCTTCTCAGGGCAGCCCTCATGCGATGACTCAATGCAGAAATATAAAGATATAAACGCCATTGCCAAATGTTGGAACAATGCTGAAGGGCCACTCCACCTTCAGCACTCGCCCTGTGGTCAGCTGCGGCCTTCAGTGAGACTGTCTCACAGCCCAGCTCCCTCTCCTACCCAATCCTGCTGAAGCCGCATCCTTTTCACAGGTGGTGATATTGAGTGAACCTCCTGCACCGGAACGCGCAGATTGGTGCAGTGGTTAGGAATGTAAGCACTGCAGACACCCTATGGGATTAGTGAGTCAGCTCTGCTACTTGCCGGATGTCTCAGTCCGTTCGAGCTGCTAAAACAAAATAGACTGGGTGGCTTACAAACAACAAACACTTCTCTCCCATAGTTCTGGAGGCGGGGAAATCCAAGATCATGGTGCCTGCAGATTTCAGTGTCTGGTGAGGGCCGGTTTCCTAGATGTTCGTCTTTTTTCTGTAACCTCACATGGCAGAAGGAATGAGAGATCTTTCCTGGATGTCTTTTTTGTTGTTGTTGTGCTAGAGATTTTATTGGGGAAGGGGAACAAGCACTTTATTGGGGAACAGTGTGTACTTCTGGGACTTTTCCAAGTCAAGTTGTTGTCCTTTCAATCTTAGTTGTGGAGGGTGCAGTTCAGCGCCAGGTCCCGTTGCCGTTACTAATTGCAGGGGGCACAACCCACCATCCCTTGGATGGGGAGTCGAACCAGCAACCTTGTGGTTGAGAGCGCACATGCCAACCAACTGAGCCATCTGGCCACCCGGGAGCTGAGCGACAGCTCATTGTCTTCAATCTAGTTGTGGAGGGTGCAGCTCACTGGCCCATGTGGGAATCAAACCAGCAGCCTCGTTGCTCAGAGCTCGCGCTCTAACCAACTGAGCCATGTGTCTGCCCCCTGCATGTCTTTTATAAGGACACTAACCCCATTCACGAAGGCTCTACTCTCATGACCTAATCGCTTCCAAAGTCCCCACCTCCTAATACCATCACCTTGGGGATTAGGATTTCAACATATGGATTTGGGAGTTGGGGGTGGTAACACAGACATTCAGCCTATAGCACCAGAAGTGCCATTTTGGGCAAACTTCTCCATTTCTCTGTACCTCGGTGTTTTCATCTGTAAAGTTGGGGTGATAATAGTACCGATCTTTCTAAGTTGTAATGAAAATGTAAAGACATAAAAACATGCTTTCAATAGTACCTGGCACATAGAAAGTTTCCAGTAAATGCTAGCTATGTTATAATGCATAAAGTCTTTGCTTTTTTTTCCGAGGGCAAGACTTCTGCATTTCAGATACCTGGAAAATACTTCAAGCTTTACCTAAGTCATTACTTCTTGAGATGAGTGTGGAACAGTCTAACTTGAAAAACAGAAGCAGGTAAAAGGGAGAAGAGGCAGGAGGAAAAGGGAGAATTGGTTAACATTTGAAAGTATTATCCTTCCATGTATATACTTACGACCGCTTATCTTAGAAAAAGATTATTATGCAAGTGCTATGGAAAATGTCCTCTAGTTATCCCGAGCTAAGATTTTTTTTTTTTTTAAATCAGAAAATCATGTTTGATGACCATTTTCAGATTCTCAACATGGTTTCTCTTGTGCTGTTTAGTCAAACTTAGAGCTCAAAGTTTCCACTTAAATCAGCCTAATTCTGAACAGGATCACAGGAAAAAGACACTGTCAGATTAGTCAAACGGCTTTACTTGGTAGAAGGGGAGGAGAGAACAGGGGTTCTGACAATAAATCCTCCCCAAATTGAGGTGGTTTCAGGGTGGAGGGCTATCATGGACCATACAGATGTCAGCAATGAGGCTTTTTTCTCCCATGGCACATGTGCACACAATGCTTAGCCTTGGACTCACAAGAAAGCTTTCCTCTCTGGTATGAAACAACAGTTATAGGAATTCTCTGCTGATTGAAAAATAGCTCTAAGACACCCACCCCTTCTAAACTTTTTAGCTATGAGAAGCACCTAACTCTAAAGCCAACAACTTCAGGGAGGGACATCTTATTGACAATAGTGCTAGGAGAAGTGTGGCTTCGATCTGGAATAAAATATTTATAATCCGTCTCTGGGGGCAGTGAGCTTAGCACAATGAATCCGGGGCTCTGGCTCTCCTGAGGTATTTTTCTCATTCTCCCTGGCATGGATAAAATCTAAACTGTACTTAAGAAACGGTGTTAAATGTGTTAGTTGACTGAATCTGGCATTTATAATGCAATTTAGCAAAGTTTTATATTGACAGCATGACATTTTTAAAGGGCCCTTTCTGATTAACAAGGTTCAGAATCACTCCCTTGATTATGCTTGCAGAGTGAGTATAAAACGCTACAGGCTCTGGAAGCAATGAATTGGGGCTCTGTTAGCATTAGACACATTTGCTTTCTCAGTGACCATTTTGAGGGAGGATCAGGCTGGCGCTACATATTTTAGGACAGAAGAAAATCTGTTTTCTCGCTTTGGGGGGGATTTTCTGTGCCTCAATGGGCAGAGGAATGGCTGTCGATTTCAAGCCAAGACCGAACAAGTGGTCCTTCGGATGTTCAGACGTTACCTTCTATTTGCTTGTCTGGATAAAGCCAAGATATCCAGCTTGGGGCAGATGAGAGGGGGACAGAAAATTCTCTTTCCGAAGAGCAAGTTGAGAAAGCTCTGAATTTATCGTAGCTCCATTACCATTACTATTACTAGTACAGTAAACATTTTCTGAATATCCCCTAAATATCCAATGAGCTTCTTTGGGTCTTGCAGAGGAAAGAAGGCACACATGTCAGTGATCTGTTACACATGGAGCAAATGCAACACAGAGTGGGATATAAATGGTCCCAGCTGGGTTACAGTGGAGCTGGACATAAGCGTCCACTCTCTTGAAGACGATGAAAGTAGCAGCCATCTGCCCATGTGCCAGACACTAAGCTAGTGTGCTATCTACCTTTTTAAAAATTGTGGTAGACTATACATAACATAAAATATACCACTTTTAAAGTGTACAGTTTGGTGGCATTAAGTACATTCACACTGTTGTGCTATCATCACCATCATCCATCTCCAGAACTCTTTTCATCTTCCCAAATTAAATTCTGTACCATTAAACACTAACTCCCCATTCCCCCTTCCTTCTGCCCCTGGCAATCACATTTCTACTTTCTGTCTCTGTCAATTTGACTCCTCTAGGGACCTCATGTAAGTGGAATCATACAGTATTTGTCCCTTTGTATCTGACTTATTTTGCTCAGCATAAAGCCCTCAGCGTTCATCCATGTTGTAGAATGTGTCAGAATGGCCTTCTATTTTAAGACTGAACAAGATTCCATTGTATAGCTAGATATGCCACCTTTTGTTCATCCACTCATCCATCAGTGGACATTGGGTTGCGTCCACCTTTTGACTATTGCAAATAATGCTGTTGTGAACAGGGATGAACAAGTGTTTTCTACCCAACTTACCCAATTTCTAGCGTGATCCTGGAGCAGAGACATTATCTCCATTTTACAGGTAATCATACTGACACTGAGAGACGTGACCTGCCCAAGACCAGAGTCCTAGTAAGTGGCGATGCTGGGATGTGATGCCATGTCTATCTGCCACCCTCCTCACCTCCATCCCCTAGTTCCGTTCAACCCATGTGCCATGTCCACCTGGCATCAATACTTCTATTAGACAGCAAGCGTCTTCTGGGACAATCTCTCTTCTTTATCATCAGTTGTGACATGTTTTCCTGTTTATAGATCAGAACCTGGCAAGAATTCAATTGCAGATCCTCAGAGAGTTCAGAGATGTCAGGCGCCTCCTCCTCTGCATGCAGGGAGGAGTTGGAGAACTTAGGAGAAAGTTCCCACGTGAGCTGGGCCACTGAGATCCATCTTGACAGAGGAACAAAAGAGGCTCCATTCTCAAAGCCATGAGATCCAGGCCCCGCAGTTGGCACAGGTATGTGACTCTCATCCACTGCCCTGCAGGCCACCAAAGCCTTGGGAAAAGGGATATTGAGACCAATGCAAAAATAAAAAACAATTTGTTTTGATGTCCCTGATCCCTAAGATTATTAGATTCCTTACAGATATTTGAAGGAATACTATTTTTTAACCTAAAAGAGAATCTAATGTGTCTAATGACTGGCGGGCAAGTACAAAGTGATCCGATTTGCAGAATCTGACTTGCATGGGCTTTGATTTGAACTAAGGAGGAGGAAGGAGGTTAGCTGGTACCTCAGGGATTGAGACAAGAGTCTGGTGTGCTCGCAGGTGTTGCCTGGCCCGCCTCACACGGCTATGGCAGTTAAGTAGTTACGTCAGGAGCTATGTCAGTTAGCTCCCAGCCATGACTGAAGCACACGGAGCTGGCCTTGTGAAGAGACACAGGGCACATGCCCTGTGATCCGTGTTACCAGGTGACAGGAGAGGGAGGAGAGGAGACTCCACTCTGGCATCCCACGCTACAGACCCACGGAGCGTCAGGCAGTGTGGAGATTTTCCAGAGAGTACGGGGCAGTGACAGTGGGGGGCAATCCTCAGGCAACTCTGGGGGCAGAGCCTGTTACCAAGTAGGGGGGGTAACTGCAAGAAAATGGCCGGTGCTAGATGAGGAGCAGCTGGCACATGGGGGCCCGGGGCGAGACTTTGTGGGTGACCTTCTCACGTGAATGAGGGGTACAAGAGTCAGAGAAGTCAAGGCTGCTGTATTCTTCCTTTGGACCCCTAATCCCCACGGCCTACGGTCAGACTTTTAGAAATTAGATGACCTTTGAGATTCCTCCACCCTCTAAGATCCTCTAACTCTCGGCAGCAATATTAACAGTGTGCTACAGAGTCAAACAAAGACGAAGAACCCACCTGGGAAGGCAGGAAATCAGTGGGAGCACACGCCACAAACACCACGACGATGTCAGTGTCTTGAAAACAAGTTTTACAACATGTTGTTTCTGACGAGCCCAGGACACGCGGCTTCGTGCTGCTGATTGTAGCACTAATGTGCGACCCCTGGGCCCCGGCACAGCATCTGAGCCCTGCGACCCCTCCCATCCCATCATCCTGATGCGTGGCATCCAATCCCCCAGGCACCTTATCTCTCCGTGTCAAAGCCGTGCCTGGCAGCATGTCACAATTAAAGGACCCATCAGCATTTCCATTCTAAATACCCCCCTTTGGAAGGATTTATTATTTGCTCATTAAAGTAAACTGAAGCCTTGCTGGAACGCAGGACCTTAGCATGGAAACAATGTGTTGAAGGGTGGAAGGGGTTTGGTGTGTGTGTGCGTGTGTCTGTGTATGTGTGAGCGCGCGTAATGTAAAGCTAGGTTCAAAGCTGATTTATTTGTAAGCTAACGAAAAACACCATCAAAGGAAGACTTAACAATCAATATACATTATTTTCCCCTTGAAATAATGGCAAATGACAGTCAAGGAGTGCAAATCTAACCTGGAAAGGAATTGCTGGACACCTTTCCTCTTCCCCAAACACCAAAGCCAAACTCTCTTTGTGGCTCAGTTCTAATGAATTGACCAATTGATTATCTAAATGACAAAGCTGCAGCAGATGGCGCCTATCCCAGACACTTTCTCAGGAGGTTTCCTGGAGTGGGCTAACGTCCCCCAGTTCTGGTGAAAGGGCAGCACCCTAACAGCAAGGCCACCATTCGTGCAAGCTTCTCCATCAGAAAGTCCTGCCAGCCATAACCCCTTCCTCCTCTGTGGTTATTATTGGGGAGGAGGGCTCAGATCCAAACCACAACTCACCTCCAACACCAGAGAACATGCTTTTAATGTCTGTGTTTCCGAGTGATTTCAGTGGGGAGGTTTGGACTGGCTGTTTTCTGTTTTCGTTTTGAAAGTGAAAAATGTGACTTTATACAACTGCAGTGTTGGAAAGGAGACTTTTGCTAGGAATTTCCAAAGATTGTTGTCAGTACAATTTCTTAGCCTCAGTTGGCAGCACTGAGAGTGGAGATGAGAAAAAAAATCCCAGCAGAAATGAAGCCAGCGGCTTACCCAGAGATGGTTTGGTGAGGTGATAACAGCTAATGTGTAGCCTTTTCTACTGGTAGGTGCCAGTCCCTATTCTAGGAGTGTGACATGTGTTAACACACTTAATCCTACCTGTGAGCCAGGGACCACTACTCCCCCACTTTCACTGAGAAGGACCCCGAGGCCCTGAGAGGCTGAGTGGCTCTTCCAATGACACACAGATAGTACGGGTGGAGCAGGGCTTCTGGCCCAGTCACCTGAACGCCACACCCCTCTGGCCAGCAAGCCCTGGCCTACTTCCCCTTCACTGCTGTGGAGGTGCCCCACAAAAAGGTCAACCTGAGCAGATTTAAGGAAAGGATGGTCTGACCCTTTATTTTGCACCTTAAAAATAAGTTTGTCCACTTACTTGGGCACAAAAGGAAGTGTGTGCTGTGTGTGTGTGAGTGTGCCGTGTGAGGCACAGGGCATGTGTCATTTAATACGATAGCTCTTAGGTGGAAGAGAACGGACCTTGGGGAGAGCTCATCTGGTCCAGAAGCACAAGACAGCCTGTTCACAGACCACCTCACACAGCCTGTTGGTGGCAGAGTAAGGCCTGGAACCCAGCTCTCCCGTCTCAGTCCAGGACACTGTTGATTACAGAGCACAGGTGTGCCTTTGACAAAGAGAAAGGTGGAGGTAGAGTCTGAGAGTTAGGGAGGACCAGGTGAGACCAGTCCAGGAGGGAATTAACGTTAGCTGATAGTCTCTACAGTGGGGGCTTTCTACAGTCTTCCAGCAAATTCTAACCCTCATGTAGAAAACACACTAGTTACTTTTGGCAAATGGGAGGAACCTAAGGGGGTGTCATGCTTCACTTGACTTCAGCCCACCATCATTACCTATGAGGGTCCACCCACCCTCCTGGATAGGTCCTCATTTCTCACTGACAAACACTCTTGTTTTTAAAAGAGGTCTAATCGGGAGAAAATGACGTCAACAGATATTGTCCAGGCAGTGTTCCGGTAGTGCCTGGAAGTCCCACTCCTTCCCAGCTCCTTACAGCCCAAGAATGAATACGCTCTCCCCTCCCTCCCTCCTGTCACCCCAAGAATGAATACGCTCTCCCCTCCCTCCCTCCTGTCACCCCAGGGATCACCTAGAGTCCCTGGAGAGGGAGCAGAGAACGTGCTCAGCCTCAGCACCCAGCATCTCTGAGATTGAATCTCTCCCTCAGATGCAGCTGGTTTGGATAAACCTCATACATTAGGAGTTGACATCTTCCCCCAGTTCTTTTTCTTAGTCATTCGTGAACACCTGCAACTGTTCTTTTTAACTCCTTCTGTCTTGGTGGGAGGACATTTCCATATCACTTTAGAAAACACTAGCACCCACACACAGTGTTTTAAAAGCAGAAAAGGGGACCCTCCTTCCTGCAAGTTTTGCCTCTCCATTTACTGTTTGCTTCCCATTGAAAGTCTAGTCGCCTGTGTCCCTTTCAGGGGAACTGCCTCCTCCCACAGGATTTCCCGCCTTCATCCCAAGAGAGCATGTGCTGGAGGAGGGTTAAGGCAGACAAGCAGCTGCTCACCCTTCTTCCTCTGAGTGTCCCCTGCTCGGGTGAGGAAGGTCAGAGGGCCGCCCGGCTATGGTGACAGGCCAGGGTCTGACTCCCTTCTCAGCAACTAGAATCTATGTGGACGTGTCAACTAGCTGCTCCTCAGTTTCCTCATTTGTAAGATCAGTGTCTACTACATTAGGGCCTCTGTGAGGATTAAATGAGATGACATATATGACTACTTGCCTGTTATAATAGGTACTAGTAGGTCCTCAGGAGAGGTTGACTCTACTAGTAACCGAAAGCAGAGAGAGAGAGAGGGCAAGACTGAATTCAGGGTTTAGGATGCCAGTCATCCGTGTATCTCTCTCTCTCTCTCTCTCTCTCTCTCTCTCTCTCTCTCTCCTCTCTCCTCCTCCCTCTCTCTCCTCTCTCTCTCGCTCGTCCTCTCTCTCTCCTCTCACTTCTCTCCCGTCGCTCTCTACCTCCCCCTACCGCGCGGGTCGTCTCTCTCTGTCGTCCAATCACAAAGGCACATTTAAAACAACTTTTCCTCATCCCAAGAAGGAGACCTGAAGGTCCAGTTGCCACCACCATTTCCCTACTTCCCTCAATTTTGCAAAGCCACCAACCACCTTCTTTTTTGTATTCAAAATGCTTAAGTAACTAGCAGCTCCATTTTACAGTGCAAGGAAAGATGTGAGGACCACTGTGGACGCCTCTGGAGAGTGTTTGAGCCAAGCAGGACCCACGAACAAGGGCTCGTGAAGCAAGCATTGTGATGTGCAATCCTGGGATTCCTCACTAGATCACACACTTTCCAAGACAGGCCTGAAATACAGGCTTCCACGGAACAGAGGTCTTCACCTGTTCAGGTCACTGATGTACATAAAGTTCCCAGAAAAGTGCCTGGCAGATGGTAGGTCCTCGGAATTTTATGTTGAATGACTAAATAGTTGCTGACTGAATGAATACTTCAGGGGCAGAATGGCTTCAAAGGTAGCTGGCCTCAGATTCGATTCCCCCCTTTTCCAGTTACAAGCAGTGAGGCTTCTTAAAATTCACTTATCCTACTCCACCCTCTTCCCTTACCCCTAAAATAGAGAAAGTCCCATCCACATGTAGCGTAGTCTTATAGATTAGGGACAGTATAATTAAAACATGTAGCATGTGGAGAAGAATCCAGAGTGGCTTGGCATAGATAGTGTTCCCAAGAGCCTGGAGTGAGGAGGATCCGGCCCGCTCAGGGGAGAGAAAAGTCATCCTGATTCCGGTGACCCTTCAACCTCGCCCCCTACCCTGAGGCAGAGAAGGAAGCCTATGTGTCTATGATTCTTGGTCCCAACCAGAGATTCTCAAGGAAGGTCATGTTCTTATAATGAAACAACTCATCCTCTACCTGGTGACCCTTGTGAATGACCCACCCTAGCAAGACTCTGTCCTCACCATTGCTGGCCTGGATGTACGCCTAGGCGGTTACCTAGACAGCACCACCCATCTCAGCTCCTCCTCTCTCTTTCCAGCTTGGGTGGTTCAAGGCCAGAGCTACCAAGAAGGATAAAAACGTACCCTCAGTGGGGGGTTGCTTGGGTAAGTGATGGACGCTGAATCTGCAAAGCAATATAACCAATAGGATATCTAACTCACTTCTAGAAAAATATGCCTTGCAAGATCAAATTAGTCCCACCGTATCAACATGCACCGTCTGCTTGCACTAATATGGCTTTGATAGAACTTGTATCAGTATAAATATTACTTTAGCTTTTAACTGCTAATTATATCAACATAAACTTAATTTATAGTGATAATCACAGTCATAATGTGCTGCTGGCAAACACCCCACTGATGCTTTGAGGCATCGTGTAAACTCAGCTATTAGCAATCATGTAAATGCCCCCATTACTTATTATGATACTGGCTAAAGGACTTCTCTAATTGACTCCTTCCCAAAGTCCATAGCAGGCAAGAATGACAGAAGACTAGGCGATGTTGATCGATTTATTGCAGCTAACTTGTTCCTTACAATAGCCCATGCTGGGAAATAGAAAATTGCAAAGAAAGACCTCAACCTGGCAGGAACATATTCTCAGTTTAAACTTAGTTTTGGTCACATTATCTCAATTGAGTCATAACACTCTCACTCAGATAAACGCCAAATAACACTTAGTTCATACGACATGCTACTTCTATCGCTTCATGTCAGGATTTTAAAAAAGAAAATTTTGCTGTATCTTGTACATTCACATAGTTTTTTAATTCAAAAGTTTCAAAGTGTTTTACTTATCTCAACTGTTGTTCCTTTTGTGTGGCAATTTAGTGGATATTTGTTGTTTATGCCACCTAGTATCCACTTTCTCATCTTAAGGCAATAGTATCCCAATTTGTTTGGGGAACCCCCCCCAATATTCTCTCTTTATTGTTCTCATAAAGAAGATGCCATCTCAGGCTCCAGGAGGAAAGCATGTGATCTAGGATCAGCCAATCAGCATATTCCACCTGTACTCTGTCCATGGTGATTGGTTCAGGGGTGAGCACATGACCCAAATCTAGACAGTCAAGGTCAGAGAGACTCAAGTCCAGGAAGCACCATTTTTCTCCTGTCCGTTAGATACAAGGCTCAGAGGAAGGACCCGTGGGGTACAGCCCAATCCACTGACCTTCAGGGAGATCCTGACTAAGAGAGAAGCAGCCCTGAGGAGAGCACAGCTAAACTGAGGGCAGGAGAGAAACAAGTGCCCGTGACATTTAAGCTTCTGAATCACAGTGTCTGAAACCAGCCCTTTCCTTGGACTTTTCGATTTCACAAGTCAAGAATGCCTTTTTTGTATAACCCAGTTGGGCTGTTTACTATCACTTGCAGCCAAAAAATCCAAATGATACAGGCAGCAGGTGAACGTAGGTTCTGATTATATCCATTTCTAAGATAAAGAAATGTGAACATAAAGAAATGATGTCCAGTCAGTAATAGTCAATGTAAATTAAACATAGAAAGGTGAGCAGATCCTAAATACCCCAAAACCAATGTGCCCTGCAAATACAAGAATTTTAACACAATTTAAAAATCAGAAGCTAGAGTGGCAGGTACAAAAACCGGTGTCTTTTCCTTTTCAAATATTTTGGTTCAGTGCTAAAGAAAGCAAAATCTCTGGAGAGACTACCAGAAGCTTCCGGAGAGATGTAGAAAGCACAGGGGGGCTGCAGGATGGGGGAGTCTGTGTGGAGTCAGTGAAATGATCAATTCCAAATTCAGAAAAGCTGGTGAGGGACTAAAGTAAAATGTGAGAAGCTGGATATGTAAGATCCTCTTGTAGTTGGAAATCTAGTTTAGCGTGCACAGCCGAGCAAGTGTGAGGAAATCAAATCCTTGGGGCTTTTGAAGATGCAGTTATTCATCTCTGAATCATATTCCCAGCTCCCCACCTACTGCTCTCTGCAGTGCTGGGACATGTTATCTGTCACTGGTGCCCCCCAATTAGCACTTGGAATGCAATCACAACAATAAGGACCCTGCCCTCATCTGCCAGGGGCGGGCTGGCTTCTGCAATTAAGCTAAAGTTCAGGTTTTGGCTAATAACAGGAGAGGAATGTGACAGGGAAGGGAATGCTTACTCATTAACTCATGCTAATGGCGCTATAACCAACCAGCCACCAGCCCGCCGGTGTGAGAGCCAGGCATGCCGTGTCACTCTGATCTCACAGTGTTTGCAGGTTTATTTCACAACATTACTGAGGTCTGGCAGTTATCTAATAGGGAGCGGTTTTAAGGGGGAAAAAAAGGATAATCTTGTTTTAAGTGCCAGTCTTAGGTCTCAATATTTTATGAAATAGTCATTAATTTTCCGTGCAAGGCTGATGGTGATATTATGAGGCCGTCATGTTTATGCATAAAACATTCCCTGGGTATCCCTAAGAGTTTGGTGAATGTAAGGAAAACAATTATCTCTTATTTATGTAAGGCAAATGGTAATTATCACACCAGTCCAAGTTGTCTGAGAAGATAGGTCACTGCAGAGACGAGGACCCTCTGACTATGACACTGGGTGATAAAGTGTGGAGAAGCTGTTTTGCTTGTTGCAGAAGCTATAGAATCCATCCATTCAATCATTCCTTCAACATCAATGTTTCAAGTACCTACTAGGTAAGTACCACTGCCATGTTCAAGAGTCAACAAGGCAGGAACAGCTGTGCCCTCTGGGAGTTCGCATGCTCTGGGCCGTAGGGAATTAGGTCTCAGGAGACCCAATTAGGTCTTGAATACAGGAAAGGTGTGTAATGGAGCAATTTCAGCCACCCAACAAGTCTTTTACTACTTCTCTCACTTATGTCACCCAATTTTAGGCATCGGTGACCTAGAAAAGTGTTGACGGTTCATGTAAACATTATGTTTGAGCATTTGGGGTCTTAGGGATTAACCTACAAGCACTGATGCAGACTTTGTTTTTTGCGGGTCAGTCGGATCAAGCCGGCACGTGGTCCTGATCCTCTTCCCCCCAGTTAAACCGTCCTCCATCACGTCTTCACAGACAGCGCTTCACGCCAGCTCCACTCAGCTGTCTTGCAGGTCCGCAGTGGGAAACACACAAAGGAGGTGCATGGATCAGACCTTTTGTAAATCATGACTATAGGATAAACATCTTCAAACACATACTCGAAACATAATGAGTCATTTGTCAAAAATGATGTCTGTGAAAACCCACCGACCAGTTTTAAGGACTTCGCAAATTTACAGTGTGATCAGGGTCATCTGTCGTGGGGGGCATTTCGGTGGGACTCTCTATGACGACAGCTGCAGATGTGCTCCTAAATTGATGCTTTCATTTTAACTACCGTGTTTCCCCGAAAATAAGACCTAACTGGAAAATAAGCACTAGCATGATTTTTCAGGATGACATCCCCTGAACGTAAGCCCAAATGCATCTTTTGGAGCAAAAATTAATATAAGCCCCGGTCTTATTTTCGGCGAAACACGATATTAATAGCATAAAGGCAAGTTCCAACTTCCCTCTAGAGCACCATCTATTCAAAATTAATTTATTAAAAATGCATTCTCGTCAGGAGTGCTAAGCAGATTTATGAAAAGCAGATCATCTAGGATACATAAACGTGCAAGCCCTGAAGTTTATGTGTGTGCCACATTTTCTATCATTTATGTGGAATCCTGGCAATGTGTGTCAATATTTGTAGCCTACCACTTTGGAGGTTATTTATTTCTGTGGGTCTATTTCTCATGGTGACACGGTTTTCCAGCCTCGTCTGACAGGTGGTAGTTGACACCAATCTATATTAACTTCAGTTTACACTGAAAATTTTTCACTAAGTGAAGCAATGTTCAGAATACAGTCTGGCTGCATCTTGAATGCTAGGGAGAGTCTCAAAATTTCTCCTCATTTTAAAATGACGAGTATTTTGGCTTTTAATTTTTTGACTGGCATTTTTCTTATTTTCTTATTTTTTTAGATTGTCAACTGACTTAGTGATAGCTGGTAACATCAGTTACAATATATATTTTTTCAAGAAAGATCTTTTCTTTAAGTTACAGTTTATTGGGATCAAGAAAGATCTTTAATAAGAACTCAGGTAAAGTCTTGATTAGAGTTTCTCTATTAACCATTTCATCAGTGAGGGAATGGATTGTGCTAGTGGGAAAGCAGGGGGAAAATAAAAAAACCAAGACCTTTTTTGTTTTCAAATAGTAATCATAAAAAAAATTGATTTAGGGCCCAGCCCTTTAGGCTGGAATCGTGTTTTTCTTGAAATTGTATAATTCCTTGGCTTAAGTATTAAGAAACATGCAAGCCAGTTTCAAATTTTCAAAAGAAAATTATGTTTGCCTAGTCAAAACTGAATTTTACAGCGAAGGAAGTTACAGTGCGTGGCTCATGGGAGCCTGAAGCTCTAGTGGTGCAGCTCATACTCAAACTGAGATCTTCCTACAACACCATGGCCCCCTAACTCTCTGTGTATCATTCTTTGTGAGTCTAAACTTTTCATTACCTTAGCTCAATGCTTATCAATGGGGAAGAGAGAAACACAGAATTTTAGAGTTGGAAAGGATTCATTTACTGGTATACATTGCATAAAGATTGATTTAGCTAGTCCCTACGATGTGCCAGGCATTACATTAGGTATTTTGGAAGCTAACAGGAGTAAGTCACTTCCCGGCCACTTTTCATAACTCTGTGTGTGTGTGTGTGTGTGTGTGTGTGTGTGTTGGTGTTGGTGCAGGGGTGGGTGTGAGGGTCGGGAGGGACAGTTGCCAAGGAAGAAAAGTATGTGCCCTAAGTGTTGTGAGGGATATGATATCAAGTCTGTCCAGAGATAGGGGGTACCCAGGGGAGAGTGGGCTCCCCACTGTGGTCTGCAATTCAGGCTTCAGAACCATCCAGGGAGTCTTAGTTTTAAAAAGTCCAGCTCCCAGAGCACATCCCAGAGTCACTGACTCGAAATTTCCAGAGTTGAGACCCAAAGTTGCATTTTTAAAATACTTTCTATGTTGTTCTGCTAACTAGCTAAGTTTGCCAACCATTGCTCTGTTCTACCCTGGTCAGGATTGATTTATAAGAGTTGTGTCTCTTGCATAAAAACTTGATGTCGGAAGGACTTTCCAGCAGTCAGGGAGGATCCAGCTTTGTCCAGAGTACCTCAGCCAGCCATTGCCTCCACCGGGACATCTGTGACGTTCCCAGCAGAACAAAAGCCAGTGGGTCACTGTCCAACAGTTAAGCATTCAAGCTGCATGTTCCTTTGAACAGGGACCTGAGCCATTAGCAGCAGAGTTCCTGCGGCAAAGGTGCAGGGTGGGCAACATCTTTCAAAAATATTGATTTCACTGGGATTGGAAATAGGTCTCCCTTTAACCCAAAGCAATTCTAAAATGATCGTTTGCATTCCATGCTATTATAACATTTTACCGTAAAACGAGAAAATAGAGAACAATGTGGTGAGTTTTTCCTTAAGCTAAACTTACTCCATTTTTTAAAACTCTGAGTAGGAGGATCTCTACTGTTTCAAGTATGCAAATAATAGTTAATGACATTTTACAAATGTTCTTATTTGTAAAAACAAAAATTTTCAAACTTATGTCAGTCCCTGAAATTTACAAAAGGTTTTGCTGGTATCTGAAACCCAGAAGTCTGGGGATAGCCACTACAGCCTTCTAACAGAATTCTTTTTTACTTCCACTCCTTTTTCCCCACTCCACTCTTTGTTCTTGCATCCACTAAAATCACACTGCAGATAACCCTGAAGCTTTATAATTTGCTTCTTTTTGGGTACTAGCTTAACAAATTTTTATCTGTTTGACTTATTTTATTCACTTTTACGGTACTTCCTCAAATCAATCTGAAATGCAGGCATATTTGAAATGACTTACTCAAACTTTCATTAGGAATATGACCATTTATTTGAACACCTAAAAACACTGAACAGAATTTTAGAGATATTAAAATTTTTTTTCACCAGTGGAAGTCAAAGTTGTTTCTTCTCCCCAAACCAGTTTCCTCTGGAGAGTTTCTTTTTTTCCGTCGTAATATTTGATGTCATTCACCGCTCCAGAATTTTAGACCAGGGAGTAGAAGTACTTGTCTCCCTCATGGCTAAAGCCTGAATTTATGTGGATATGAGTAAGATTTATGATGTGTAATAAACATTACTAAAACGTGACAAAAGAGTGAAGATTTAAAGACACTTACTAATTTAAGATGACATTTTAAACATTCGCAGTCCTTAGAGCAATACATATTTCAGGTCTTTATACAGCTTTCCAGGCAGAATGCCTATTAGGAAATGAAAATCATCTGTGTACTTTTCTCTCTCTTTGCAAAGCCTCCCACCCCCCATTTACTGCTCCCCAGTAGCTACCCTCTCCATCAGTGTTTAGTGGTGCCTTTATGCTCAGCACCTAGATGTTAAACAAATTAGAATCTTAATATATGAGGTGTGACTATGAGGTCTAAAAGGAAATAGGGAAGGAAAAAAGCATATATATCTATATGGCTGGCCATGACTTCAGTCAGTTACGGGTGCCCTGGTAGAACTCTAAGTTTTAAAGGACTGAAATTGACACAGTGCCAGTCTTTTGGAAAATGCTGCCAATGCTATTTTTCCTCTTACATGGGAAATTATACAAGTAAGTCTACTGAGAAAACATGTCATGGATGTGGAAAGTTGGTGCTTGGCCAATTTTCACACATCTGGTTCGCCGGGCAGTCTGCACTCATCAGCTAATAAGGACTTACGTGAACCCAGCTTTGGCCGGGGCCAGCCCCTTGATCGGCATTTGATCACACCTGGATGCCAGCCCTCAGCAATGGCCTGGCCCTCTCCATTCAGGGCCTCTTTTATTTCCAACACAAAATGGTCTCATGTTGTTAAATGGTCTCTAATTTTTCTAATAGCAGACAGTAGAGTTTCTTGCTGGTTTTCAGTAAGCGTGCTGTATTTTGCCTCCCTAATTTGCTCCCAGTCGAATCTGATTGCATTTACTTGGGCAAAAGGGAGGGGCCGTGGCTACCCGGAAAGTCATGGACTTGAAGTCGTCCTAATGATCTCATGGGGTGTTGTGTGTAACGCAAACCCCAGGTCCCCTCCACTCTGTGTAGATGCCTGTCTCACTGACTGACAACGTACTTAAGCACTCAGGGCTGTTTTTCAGGGTGTGATTTACTCTCTCCCTTTAATTACGCTGGAGATGGCAAGCGGAGAATATTTGAGGCTTGGTTTTCAGGGTAAAGAGTTATTCCCCGGAACAGGTCACAAGTTGTACCTTGCCCCTTTGGGACCTGAGCTAATCCAGGGAGGAACTCCACGACAGGTTCCAAGCTGAGCCTATCTCTGCATTTCTAGTAATTTCGAAAATATCTATCTAGTAGAGGAGTTGCAGCAGTGAATTATGGTCGGTCACCAAAGAGAATTTAACTCATTCTGAGGTAGCCCATAATGTTCAACAACCCATATTATAGGAGCTATTTTTCTCTCTTCTCACATTAGTGGCAGTCACTACCCCACACGTGGAGGGGCTTAGGGTGGCTCACTTTCTTACATCAATAGCATTTGCTCTAAGGGCCATCCAGGTACCATCACAGCTCTGTCAGTAAATGAAAGTCACATCTGTATGCCACCATACAGAACTGGAAGCACAAGAAGTGAGTCAAGGCTACAGAGCATACAAAGGCAATTTCTTACAGTTGGGGGCTTTGGCACATCCATATCCGTGAACTCTTTATACCAAGTGGGTTTATTTTCTTTCACTATAAGTGCGGCACCTTACCTACCAGCAGATAAATACATGCCTGGAATTATTTTTCCACCAGTGGGGAAGGAGTCGTAGCTTGCTTGGCCTACCTTTTTCCCTGGGCAGAGAGAGTCTCGGGCCTTCCAGCTTCACCATGGCCCCGCTCTCACATCTCGACTAACCAGGCCACTGGAAGGGCCTTTTCCTTGAAAACGGTCATTTCCTTACCTTGCAGGCAGTTCTATGCTATGATCTAGTATATATATGGTACCAATATAGGATGCATTGATTACAAACACAGCACATGTTTTCCTTGAAGAAAACGTCAGCAGTTAAAGGAGCTTACGGCTAAGCTCTAGTTCTAGAAAGGTTCACTCTTTATCCCTTGAGATTGTCATCAGTACTTGGAGGTAGTGTGGCAGAGTGGATAAATGCTCAGGCTTTCACATCAGAAAAGCAAGTTGTGTGACCTGGAGAAAATTACTTAATATCTCTGGATCTTAATATCCTCTTCTGATGAGGATGTTGGATCAAACAGTCTCTAAAGTCATTTCTGGTACTAAACATCAGTGATTCAAAGCTAGCAATGGTTGACAGGCCCCTCTACACATGCTGTACAGTGAACAGTATCTGCTTGTCTGGATGTTTGGGTAAGTTCCCTCTGTTTTTCACACTGTGCTCATCTTTGCTCAATGACTTAGTTATGCATGTCTGTTTTTTTCTTCCATTCATTCATAATGAGGACTGGCTCCTTCTGCTTTTCTCTCAGAGCAAATGAAGCTATTCAGGCTTGTTCTTGAGTGGAGGTGTACAAACTAGATCCTCAGAGCAAACATAATAAAAACGATGAGAAGGAATTGTGAAAATCAACACCCAGACTAATAGATGTAATATAACTAAGCAAGTCGGGCCACTGGGAATATTCTCCAGAAACCAGGGACCCTAAATCTCAGGGAAGCTAATGCATGCCAGCTCAGGTCCCCGTCCTGGTGTCTCACTGCTGCTTGAAATGTTAACTCCTGCAAGTATATAGGCGTGAAATGATATCATCTTAAACAAACAGAAACACTAAAGTGGAGGGGGAAGGGAAATGAAAGAGGTACAATATTGATAGCGACTGAAACTGAGTGATGAGCACATGCAGTCATTATTCTCTTTACTTATGTGTATATTTAAAATTTCTAACATCGAAAGTTTTTTAAAGTCCAGCCCTGCATCAGGTGCTACTCAAGAGCAAAGTTGAGGCTACAGAAGGAAGGATGGAAGGTTCTGGAATCGATCTGACTGAAGGCCCCGAAGGCACCAAAGAGAGAGCACACTGAGCGTCCCCCTCCTTCATTAACAGCTTTGGAAATCCCAGAACAGTCTCAGAATGACTTTACTAACATCAGAGTTGCTCCTCAGAGAAGTGCAATCATTGCTGCATCATATCTAACGGTGGACCATGAACCTTGATGAAATTAGTTAGACAAGGCCCAGAAAATTCTTTTTTTCTGTGTCATATAAATTTACTTGACCTTACCTTCCCCTGCTGGGCAATAGTTTATGTGTATGCCGTGGATTTTCCCATGGATATTTCTAATATGAGCTCTGAAGTTCTGAGCAAAGCTAAATTGGGTGAAGAATGAAGACTTATTGCTAACTATTTGTTTGACTGCCTGCTTCCTCGAACGGACTGTGAGCTACTCATCTTCGTATTCCCTGACCTAACACAGGGCCTGCTTCCTGGCAGTGGCAGAAGGAATGCTGGTTGAATGGGTTTATAATGACACTAAGGAAAGAGGTTTACCAGATTTCCCTAAAGGAAACTAAATTCTCAATCCAGCAGTTCAATTAAAGAGCACACACTTCAGAGTCAGACAGGCTCAAGTTCAAGTCCACCACTAGGGAGCCTGGTGGTACTTGGTCTGTGACTGGTCTCTGCATCGAAGTGATGGAGTTGGTGTCTCTGCTGCGCTACATGACGGAGGGCTGTGGTGCAACTGTGAATCAGAATACGAATGTGCTTTGCGAATAAAGGTAAATTTCAATGCAGTATGTAGTTGCAAACATTTACATGATGCAGATGTTTTAAATAATGTACGCAGTTTGCTTCAAAGCTGCAGATGTCTTAAAGTAGTTTTTAACCAAAAGTCTTATAACTGCTTAAGTCCAAAAACTTCAAAATTGCTTCAAAGTAAAGATTCATTGATCATGCTTCCCCCCTCAGTTTGAAATAGAAAAGTTAGAGGCTACGTAGAAAACGTGCCTTGGAGAACTAACATTAGGATTGCACGGAGAGTGTGATGACAGAAGGGTAAGCAATTCTGAGGTCCATGGCCAGCGGGAACTGCAGAAGTAAGACTATGTTTCTTCTCTTTTTTGTCTGACTACATATATATTTTTCACCTACCTCTTTGATGTTGAGGGAAAGCTCTAGTTGTCAATCCTTCTTGCTGAACAAGGAAAATAAAGCAGGGTTGATCTTCTATCCCATTGCCATACCAAGATTTCCTGGAGTCAACATAACCCCTGTCCATGGAGGAAGGTCCTCCAGCCCTTCACATGGCGTGAGCTTTACTGTCATTGCCCTGGAGCCTCCACTCCAAGGCTCCAAGGCTCCTGGGTGTCAGTCAGCCCTGGGTGAGGTCGGGGTGGTAAACAGCATTTGGCTGGAGTCATCACGTGCACTGCATGGCCTCAGAGAGACTGAATCTGCTGCTTCCTGTTACCACCTTTGACAGGAAGGAGGCAGATCCAGGGCACGGTTGGCCATGAAACAAGGTTGGTACATGTGACCTCTTCGCTGCAGAAATGAGGAGATTAAGAGAAGTAGAGGGCTGAGCTCATCGCTGTAAGATGTGGATTGACCTTGGACACAGCTCGATGACTATAGCTCAAAGCTGCTGCATGCTCCGGGGCTGTCTGCTTGGGAGGTGGGCTCTCCCCTTTACAGCCCCACACTCTTGATTTGGAAGAAGGCAGAAGAATCCTGACTCACACTGGCAGCTCCAAGCTGACAGCTCTCTGGAGAGAGGAATACAGGGTTGTGAATGAGCTTTTCCCGCCTTTACAACCTCCCAGTCAAACATGTGAGCCCCAGGAGCCC
The DNA here is from genome assembly GCF_004115265.2 of Rhinolophus ferrumequinum. Lineage (NCBI taxonomy): Eukaryota > Metazoa > Chordata > Mammalia > Chiroptera > Rhinolophidae > Rhinolophus > Rhinolophus ferrumequinum. The sequence goes on from NC_046292.1 coordinate 80,177,092, forward strand.
CAGGCAGGGCTGCAGACACAGAAGGAAGCCCTAGGCCAGCCTCAGCCTTTTCTAGGCAGTCAGGAGGCCCTCCACTGAAACAGGCAGTAGACCCCTGTCTCAAGTTCTTCCTCTGGAATACCTGTTGGTCATCATACCTGTCCACAGGTGTGCATTTATCTGTGAATAGAAGATCCATCCATTTACTCAATCACTGATGTATCAAATGTCTATTAGGCACTTTAATGAGACAGTTACCTGGCCAGGCTCTAGGAGAACAACAATGCATGAGATGCTGCTTTATCTTCAGGATCTTTCCAGGCCAAGAATGTCTTCCTGTCTTTTTATTTGGTTTTGATTTTGCTTTGGTTTGGTTTCAATTCTTTGTTTCAGTGCCCATGAGATGCCTTTTTGCCTTTGTGGCCTTTTTGGCCAGGAATTTTGTTTATTGGTTTGGTTATTTCCGTTCTTTGTTTCAATGCCCAGGATAGTAGTTGACCCTTAGCGGCTGTGCAGTGTGTCCCTGTTACTACTAATAAAAGTGGCCAGGGCCACCCACCTGGAGCAACGGACCCAAGACAAGTCACGCCTTATGAGAGTGCTTCTCTGTCACCTTCAGTTCTCCCAGAATGTAACATCTAATTAAAGTGAACAGCAAGAAAGGCTTGGGAAAGTAACAGAAGAAATTTCTCAAAAGGACAGCTTGCAGCCGGAGGTGCAGGTGGAGAGAGCATGGGCTGGGGATGGGACAGGATGTAATTGGTAGGCTGGCGGGAACTTTCTCAGCATGGGAACTTTTAAAACCCTCTAACATGTTTTCAGTTAGGACCTCCCGTTCCCTTTCCCCATTCCTCTTATCCCAAAGTAGTTCAAGCTACCTGATTAAAAACATCACGGGGCACCCCACATCACCAGGCCAGGACTGAGTGCACCCTTTCTCCACTTATTGTATTCTATACAACCTGCAACAAGGACCTGTAAGCCAAAAGAAGCCAGGAAGGATGGCCCTTCCTCTCTCTGCCATCAGAAGCAGTAAATCTTTACTCCCTTGTTCCCGAAGTGAGGGCTTTTGGCAGAAAGCCAGACCTGAGGAGTAAAACCATGTCACTGATTCCCACAGCTCCCATTGGGAAAAACCAGAGCTAAGTGACAGAAGAAGGTGCAGAGAGAAAATCCACGAGGCTAGGATACCTGAGTAGCTGAGCCCTTGAGTTTTCTCCTAACTTGTCTCGCTTGTATCATAATTCCCCACCCCGACCCCGCAAGGAGTTCATGAGGATAAAGGAAATAGGAGCTATGAAAAAGCATATCAACAGGTCCTGCCGTCATCTTTCAGTGGGTATTGTAAAATAGCACCTACCTCAGAGGGTTATTGCAAAGGTTAAAGTTAATATTCATAAAGTTTAGGATAGTAGCAAAGATAGAGGAAGCATTTATATAAATGTTTGCTATTTTAACAGTCAGGTCTGGGCAGGACACAGATGGTACAAAAAGTTTAACTGAAGAGTTATGGAATGTTGGTGCTATTTACAGAGGTCATGGCAGGTTTCAGGAGTTCGTGAAAGAGGCAGGAACGACCAAGGATAACAACAGTTAGAAGCTGGAGCTGTGGAAGAGGTGACGCAGAGATCGAGGAAACAAACACATCGACCTTTCTCCCCTCCCCACTCTGACCTCCTGCCTATGTCTCCATCACCCAAACGAACTGGAAGCAGAGGGCATGTTTAGGGGATGCCATCCGTGGAGTCAGCCTCTGGGGGCACAGAGCATCTGATGGGGGAGCCTAACCAAGAATAACTAGCACAGCTGTTCTTAGTAGTGACTTGGTATTAGTATTAATGGTTGTATTATCCAGTGCAAACTGATACTATTGTTATTCACAGCAGGTAGATCTAATAACAAGACCTATTTCCTTTGATATAGATTTTTGTGTTGTTCTGAAATGTCTTCATGTTTTGTTTTGTTTTGTTTTGTAATGGGGCGTGACTTTCTGTTTGAAGGATGTGTGGACGTCACTGTTGTCACTTGGGCAGTTGTCCTCCATGAATTAAGAGCAACCAGAGCCCAATGCGACTGGAGTCTGTTCCTGAATTTGTAATCTCAAGTACTGCCCTGCTTGGAGCCCATCTAGTATCCGTACGAGCCTCAATTTCCCCTAACATAAAAAGGAGAAAAGAGGTCTGACTCTTACAGCAGAGTTGTGAAGAAGAATGCCAGAACTGTACAAATACAAGGAATTGCAAATAAAACAATTCCAAAATTTTTCTTAATAATATGCAAGAGTTCTGACTTAACAAGCATGACATATTGTGGCTACCCTGTTGTTTTTTTAAAAAAAATCCGCTGATCATTTTTCACAACTTATTTATTCTTGGTGCCTATTTCCTTTCCAAGGAAGGAAAGAAGATAAAATAACTTTAATATCTCTTTTCTTTACAGGATACTTTTTGTGTTATTCCCGAAAATCATTTCCACATGAAGAATATATTTAAGGGTCTGCCTTCTAATTAAAACAAAATTGTTTCCTATAGTCTTTTTAAGCATTTTGTTCACCTAAATGTGTATATTTCTGCTCTAATTGAAATTCCTAAATAGTCACTTTCTGAACTGTCAAAATTGTAAAGCTGTTGATGGGTGCAGCATTGGGGTTTCCATGGCAACTACTTCCATTGCCTAGGCGACGCTGGTCTGGTGATATTCACCACTGAACTGGCTCAACTCTTTAAAACTTGGCAGCTCCCAAAAATGTGCAAGCATGCCCGAAAAGTTTAAGGGACTTTTATTTTTAATGGCTGGCACCAAGCTTGGATCCACCAGGACTTGGGAAGCGGCAGCTCTGTTCCCAGGTTCTTCGTTGTGTAGGGGATGAGAGATTTGACAAGCATGCTAATCCTAACAGATCCTATTTGGATGGTGACTTTTTATGTGAACAGCTCCCAAATCACATTAGCATCAGTCATTGCAGCCTAAATGGAAGTGGAGTTAAGTGATAGACTTAGTTCACTCATGAGATAACAAGATGCTTCTAAATATAAGTCAAATTTGGAGTATAGACTGTCTCATGACTATTTTTTTCTTCCTTCCTCTTTCTTTCTTTCTCTCCTTCTTTCCTTTTTTCTCATCTAAGAAATAATGGATTGCAGAAGCTGGAAATATCATTGTTTGTTCACTTTGGATGTCTGTTTGAATATGGTGTGTCATTCCTAAACTACGTCCTATTAAACTATTTGTGGAAAAGTTACATTAAAAATAAATCATTTCTTGATAAGCTGTTTTATTGGTGCGTGCTCAACAATTACCCAGGGAGAGAGAGATCATTTAGCTCGCCTCTTTTTTCAAATTTCTTCTAATTCCATCCTTAGGATCATTTAAACAGGGTGGTCCATTTTAAAGCAGCCACATTTAAATCTACTTTGCATTAAATGAGCTTGCTGTTGGATGAGTTTGGCTGGCTCAAGAATGCATCACAAAATGCAAATCTGATGATAAATAAAGCTTTGGCTACATCATGGAAATGGGGAGCATTTCAAAAAAATGATGTTAGCACTGATTCTAAGCGCAACGGCACCCCTTGAACACTCCTCATATTTTAAACATTTAAATGTGTTACCGAATCAAGTATGTCCATTTGATATGTGGCAATTCGTAAGTAACACAAAATAAGAAGACTGAAGCGCCAGCTTTCCCTCACGAGTTAACACTGGTGAAAAGACAAGAGTGGGAAAGAGCTGTTAGAAGTCAGGAAAATGAAGAAATGCCTCTGCATACTTATTTGAGGAGTCATTTTGAAGTAACTAGCAGGCAGAATGCGAACTGCTGTGTGCCAATTATTCCACATCTCTTTGGGACCTGAAGCTGTTGAGTTGCTGCCACTCTTGGCTTGAATCTCAGAAGAAGATATAGAGGCAATGAAAAGGGAAGAATATTAGGTATGATTACTCATAATTTAATGAGCTTTTAAAACAAATATTTCAGACTTGGTACATGCAAAAGAGAATTAGTCCCTTGAAAATATTAGCTTTGTTGCTAGCCAATCTAATTACAACGATGCTGCTGCTGTTTCATTCTTTTAATGCCAACTTTTTTCCTTGAGGTTGTCTTTAAAGACTGCAAGACCTGTGTGGCACACATTTCTAATTATTTACCAAAATTCATTCATTATTTTCCTGTAGAAGCTGAGTATGTGGCTTCCATAGTAAAAAAAATGGCCCCTGGGTACATGGCTATCCAGCTGGTGACTGCTAGGTGTGGTCACATGACAACATTCTCAGTGGAAAATGGAAGTGCTGTGGGTCATTTTTAGCCCTCAGTTTAAAATATTGCACATGAGCTCCTCCATGACTTTCCCCATCCTCCAGGAACCATAGGAACCCAGCATTGACCCACACCTTAGGAGATGGCACAGCAGCATAATGCAAGGAACCTGGGCCCCTGAATGACTATATGGAGTAAATCTGCCCTGCAAACTGAGTTCTCTCCTCTTGAACTTGTTAAGAGAAATTTAAGATACATATATTTGTTTTTTAAATACCACTGCTTTGGTGGATTTTTGGTTATAGATTCTACAAAATGTACACACTGAAAACAATGATTATAATGTGTAACAACACCTAGTCGGATAGGTAAATCCTTAATGATGTTTAGGAAGAAGTTTCATTGGTTTACCATTAGTTCTGGTATTAGGCTCACCAAGTGAATGAACTCTAAGGACGCAGAAAAGTGCATGGAAGGCAATGACAAGAAGCTGGATCAAAGAGACACTACAGAAAGCATGATCAAAATTAATCAGCCTCAATATTATGTTTTTAATATAGGACACGATCCTCCCAATCTTTCTAACGTTGAGGCTCTCTATAAAACAGAATTCTGCATAACTGAAATTCTTCTGTGAAGGACACTTTGTGAGGTTCTGTTGCCAAAATACTAAACTATCAGAAGGATCTCAATGGCTCCATGATTCAGTTATCAGCTATTGTGTAACAAACTGCCCTAACGTTAATGGCATATAACTACAAACGTATGATTTCTCGCAATGCTCTAAGTTGACTTGGATCATCTGAGAGGTTCTTCCTGTCCACCTGGTATAGCTGGGGTACCTGATACGGCTGTATTCAGCCAGGAGTAGGAACATCCAAGATGGCAGCTCATCCTCCAGGGTCTCTCTCAGTATAGTCTCTGGTCACACAAACCTCTAACCTGAGCTTTCTAAAAGCATGGCCACTGACTTCCAAAGTGAATGTTCCGAGAGAGCAAAAGTAGAAGTTAATAGTTCTTTTAAGGCCTGGGATGAAGTTGTTGAATGTCACATTCTTTGCATTCTACTCGTCGCAGCATGTCTGTCATATGGTCAGCTCACATCCAAGGAGGGAAAGTAGATCCATCTCTTGAGGTTGGGGGCAGTTTTCGCTTACAAGGGTGGGGGAAGTGTAGGGTAGCCTTAGTTGAAACCTACTTGCTCTAGACCACTGTGATATAATAGAAAATACAACTGATGTTTGTCCCCAGCTTTTGGCGTAGAACTTCAAAAACCCTTCAAATATCCTGAGTGATAGAAGCCTCTTTTGTTATTCACAATGAGTAGCTTTCTACCATACCCGCGTTTATGCTAATGAGGTGGTTTATTGCAGTACCCCTAGATATCTTCAGGAATGAGGTTAGTCACCAGAAAAACTAACCACAAGATTAGAGGGTTAGAATTTCAGGCCCACCCTCTGACCTTTGGGAAGGGGAGAGGGACTGGAGATTGAGTTCAGTCACATAGCCCACGATTTAATCAATCAGAGCTACATAATGAAACCTTGAGTTTTGTTTGTTTTTCTTAAACTGAAACAAGGAGGCTCAGGGAGCTTCCTGGTTGATGAACTCATCGATGTACGGAAGGAGATATGCCTGGATTCCATGAAGAGAGGGTATGGAATCACCCCCATTCCCTAATACCCTGCCCTATGTGTCTCTTCCTCTGGACATTCATTCGTGTCTTTTGCAGTACATTGGTAACTGTAAGTAAAGCACTTTCCTGAATTCTGTGAGTCATTCTAGTGAATTCTGGAACCAGAGGGGTTTGTGGGAACCTCGAAATTTGTAGTTAAGTTAGACAGAAGTGTGGATAGCCTGGGACCCCACAGTCGCTAGTGTTTGAAGTAAGGGCAGTCTAGTTGAGAACCTTGCCCCTTAAACTTGTGGGATCTGATGCAAACTCTGATGGTTAGTGTCAGAACTGAATTGAACTGTGGACACCCAGATGGTGTTGGAGAATTGGTGCAGGATTGCAACAAGGCACCTGCAGCTGCAAGAAAGTTCCCAAGATACAGAGGGCTTGGGTTAAATTGACCTCCCCAAAGGTCAACATGCCATCATACTGGTACTATTCATGTGACCTCTTATAAAGATTTAGTTTTCTCATTATTTAACGTTAGCAAAAGAATAATATGAGGTCAGACAATTAAGTTTGCGAACTCATCCTAGAGAAAGTGCTACATACCTCATTGCTGAATATTACTATGGTCACCTTTGAAGCACTCCCCTTGGGAAGTGATGCACCAACACCAGTGCTTAGTCTACCCTTCAAAGCAATTTTGGAACTCTTTTTCTAGAATGGCCATCAGAGCTGTCGTCATATTACCCTTGATGTCCTAAATGTCATCAAAATGTCTTCCTTTCAATATTTCCTTTATCTTCGGGTAAAGAAAGAAGCCCTTGGGGGCCAGATCAGGTGAGTAGGGAGGGTGTTCCAATACAGTTATTTGTTTACTGGCTAAAAACTCCCTCACAGACAGTGCCGTGTGAGCTGGTTCATTGTTGTGATGCAAGAACCATGAATTGTTGGCGAAAAGTTCAGATCATCTAACTTTTTCACGCAGCCTTTTCAGCACTTCCAAATAGTGAACTTGCAGTTGGTACAAATTCATAACGAATAATCCCTCTGATATCAAAAAAGCTTAGCAATATCGTTGCAACAAGTTCACGAACTTAATTGTTAGACCTCATACCTACTTTCAGAGCTAATATATATGGGGAAAGCATTTTGTGAACTGAAGAGCACAAAGCAAATATTAGCTACTATTATGGCCCAGATCCTAACGCATAATCAAAAATCTTATTTATAACCCAACAAGAGCTTTGTGGACAGATTTTTACCCTTTTTCAAGACAAGCAAGAGAAATAATGAATGTAGATTCCCAAAGCTAAAGTTATAAATTTGGTTCTATGTGTCTTTTGTGTGCATGACTGGGATATTTTCAACCAAGTTTTTTCCATTCAGTTCCAGGCAGAAACTCGACAATTTCTTCTCATGAATCATCTTTCTATGGCACTATTCCACACCCAGCAGAAAAATTATGTGAGGCCACGGTCTTTGCTGGCCTGCACTCAAAAGAAAACATGAAAAACTGAACTCCATGTGGTCTTTGAGTCATTCCTCAGATTCTGAATTCTCTCATCCCTAGAATCAGCGTTGGGAGAGTGGCAATGCCAGCTGGATGCGGTGGCGACGAGTGCTCTCAAAACTCAGCAGAAAGAGATGTGATGGAGAAATGTGAGTAAATAAGGGGTTTCTGCTTGCAGCATTTTCTGCACCCATTCATGAAAGTAGAGTCTATCTCCAAAACAAAGGTAAAATAAGACTGTGTGATTTGTAACAATGCAAAGCTCTGATTAGAAGAATGCTACTTTCCCAGGCCAACTATGCCCAGTCCAAAGATGGTCAAGGACAGGTAAGATTTTTTACAAGACAGCAAGAATATACCCGGGTTGCCCAAAAAAATGTACACAAATGGACACTTTGGTCAATGTTGCTCAAGCAGTAGTTTGCCATAATCAGAAGTGTCTGGACATTGATGGTAACCACTTTGAGCACCTCTTGTAATTGCGGAAGTCAAATGTGATTTGTATCCATCTTTTGTTATTGGTATATAGTGAGTATTACAATTTTAATACAGTTTTTCTTTCTTAAAATGTGTGTATATTTTTGGCACCCTCTGTATGTGGAAAGACAGTGTACCCAGGACCATAGGGATTAGGAAAGATGAGGAAAACATCCAAAAACTGAATTCAAACTTATATTGAGCACTTCCTTTTCACCAGCTGTGGGAACGCATAAAATACTACAGTCTCAGGCTTCAAATTTTCTGTGTATGCACACACACCTATTTTAGAAGAGATAATATACAACAAGTATATCAGTACTTTATACTGATCGGTACTTATCATCAAGGTCTTTTAAAGGACACCCAAGAATCATTCTTCAACATTCCCTGCACTGGCTTCTTTCTCTTTGTGGATCCTGAGACCTCAGATGCTGGACTTAATTTGCCAAAAACTCACCAAGATGAATTGATATGCAGTGAAAACCATTTCCCTCCTGTTAAATGACATGCCCTCATCATGAAACTGTAAGAACAAAGCTTCCAGATTATTTGTCTCCATCACAAAACTTATAAAAATGAGATAAAAAAAAAGTTATTTTGGTCCATAAGTTTCAGATGGGGTTGTGTATTTCCCTAACGGGTCAAAAATAGAACATGTATTAAATGGCAAGTTATTCAAAAACCAGCACAGGCCCCAGTTGTCTTTCGAAAACCCTGATTTACTATATATCTCTCCCTTGAGAAAGGCCTTTTTTAAAATGTTCATTTCCATTTTAAGAGACTCAGGGCTTTGATCTGTTGGGAGCATTCTTTTTCTTTCCCTGACTGGGGTGTGTCAAGCACCCCAGGCAGAGATGGGGCCTTACTCTCAGGGCCTGTACTTTTCCATGACCTTCCCTGGCACCCCCACAGCATTGCCTGTGTCTGCAGTCCCTCTCGTTAATTTGCAGGTCAGAGCTGGTGAGTCTCTACACCAGGGGATGTGGGTGGGGCCACATTTGTTCATCACACCTCAATACAGGGCTGCTTCCAGGATGTAAGATCAAGCCAAGGTGAGATGGGCTTTAGCATCGTATGGACCAATGGAAGCTGCCAGGCCTTCCTTTAAATTATTCAGAATTTCATAATACAGTGAATCTTGTACACCAATGAAGCCAATTCCCAGCCATTGTAATATTACAGTGTAGTTTGCTTTTGAAAAATTCTTGTCCTTTAGTTAGTTAGTATTTATTTATTTATTTATTTGTTTGTTTGTTTGTTTGTTTGTTTGTTTATTTTACTCTGTGTAGGTGATACCAGTTTTGCCTGGAGTCTGCTGGCCATGAGTTTTTCTGTTCTAGCCAGGTTAGAAGACAAAGGCTGACGTGGGTCACTTTCAGTATTAAACCTGTTGCCTTGCTTTGTTTTCAAATGATACTACTTTTCTCCCTGCCAGACCACCTCTGGCGCTCACTGCACCTTAGTGCAAATTGGAGAAAGCTTCACCTTATCGGGTAGATTCAGGTCCTGGCCAAGGGGCCCATCTTGGTGACTCATCCAACACTGGATTTGGGCTCCCACTTACCTTACAACTGTAGGCACCATGGTGCCTGCCCTCCCATTTCAATTCTCCTGCCCACATCTGCCCCAAACACACACTCACACACACACACACAGAGACATCACTAGAGTAGCACCAGATGTTCCTTCCAAGGCTAAACTATTCATTCCTCTTCCACCTCTTCGCTTTCTGCTCTCCTTCCTCCTCTCATTCTTTCTCCCATTCTCTCTCTTCTGCAGGAATACAGTGAAAGTTCATGTAAACTTTAAATCCAGCCAACCTGAAGATTCACTTCCAATAGTTCAGGGCTGGGCCACACTTCGAGGTAATTGTCACTCAGCGTCTTATCACCGGGCTCCTCTATTCCGAGTCTATTCCATATGCTAAGTGATTGTTAGTAGAAACAGGATTCCAGGAGTGCGGAGACAGAATGAGCAACTGATAGAGTTGGGCCTGCCCGCCGAGGGCTCCCGCTGCCATCCTTCACAGGTAAATGACATATACATGCTGAAAAAAACCACTCTCCCATTTTCTTGTAGCACATTTTTGTGTGTTTGTTTGTCAGATTACATGTTCAATCAATTGTGACAAGCCGCTGCACTAAGCACCTCATAGCCTAATCCAGTGCAAACCCTGGGCTCTCCAGGCAGAAAGGAAACCAATGCAAACTGTACTCACTGCGGAGCTGGAAAAGACAGTAACATGGGGGCGGGGGGGGGGGGGGTTCTCTCCAACTGACTTTCTATGGCAGGGAGGGAAAGAAGTTGTGTTCCCCAGGAGAAAGTGGTTTATTTTATTTTATTCCTGTAGCTGCAGGCAGTCTGTGGATAAGTGGGTATTACGATCCTGGTACATCTCTAATTAATAAGATCAATTGCCACTGTATTTTCTTTTACAAACTCATTTAGATATGTCAGGGCTGCAATTATTTTGAGAATGATCTGGCTTTACGCTTATTCATCTTTCTTCTTCCTCAAGGAGAAAATAAAACTGTCAGCTTAAATGCCCTTTGAAGTCTGTTTTAGAGCCTTGATTGAAAATTAAAAACAAAGTCTCTCGCCTAGTGCCATTTACAGGGTCAAAGTTCTTGTCCTGACATTGGGTTGTGTGTGTGTGTGTCTGTGTGTGTCTGTGTGTGTATGTGTCTGTGTCTGTGTGTGTGCACACGCGTGCCTGTGGGTGTGCCCGTGTATATGCCTGTGTGTATGTATGTTTACACGCCCATGTGTGAGCTAATTTCTGTTTTTAAAGGGTCACGTGTTGACTTTCTAATAACCTGTTGCATCCCTTTGCTTTAATCACCTTAGATCTGTAAGAATTCTGAAGTCTTTTATTTTAAAATTGGGCAGTCATTTTGCTTATGTGTTGTTTTTTTTCCCAATTCTGAGAAGGAACTCTCTCCAGTTGGACATTATGACTTGTTACAAAACTGGAGGATAGTTTAGGAAGCTTCGCTCACCACTTTCATGCCGCCTGCAATAATCACCACCAATTGAATACGCAGAAATCCATCCTCACTCCTAAGGACCAGTCATCTCACCAAGTCTGTGTGCCCAGCTCCAACAGCTTCTGCGCAGAAAGGCCGAGAACCTGTCTGGTGTTTGTCCCGCTGAGAAACTCCCACAGAGGCAGACAAACTCAGTCATCCCCGTAGCACCAGAGGAATGCTTCTAGACTCTCCATTTGGGGAGAGTGAACTGAAACTGCTGCGAAGGAGATTTAAACCGTTTCTTGGAGAAGACCGAGAGTGGCACGAGGCAAACAAATCAGAAAAACTGTATTGAACCAAAGTGGCTGCCTCTTCCAGGCCAGACCCTGCCTGCTTCTCCCACCCCTGCCTTCTGTCTGAGTTGCCTTTAAGGTTTTAGCATTATCCCTCTGTTGACAAATGAATGCTTTTCTGGAAAATGAGGTATTTCCAGAAGCTGGCAGACACTGACTGGAGTGCAGTAAGTGCTCCACCGTGCTCTGGCTCCCTCAATTCATTATTTGAACTGGAGAGGCCTGGAGATTTTGCACTAGCATTACATTCAAGGTGCTGATAAATGTAGTCTGGCCGGGGTGGTAATAAGGCAGTTTCTAGCCAGGTCCTGTCTAGACCTCGGTTTGTTATGGAGTGAAGGCTACAAAAGGGGGGCTGTGGTACCCTTCTCCTCAGAGAAATTGTCCTCAGGGAGCTCCAGGCACATTTCAAGTCCGAACCTTCGTCCGGCCCCTCACTGGGGCTGCTGTAAATAACATTAGCCTGTCTTTCAGCAAGCGCTGGGAAGCTTATAAACCGAACATGATTTTTGTTGTCTGTAGTTGTGCACAAGCTCAGTACTGTCAAGTCTAATTATTCTCATTAAGGCCTGAAAGTTTTAGAGATTAATTAAGCAGAGAGCAAAAGCTTATGCAGAACAGCAATATTTTCCCCCTCAAGGATTAGCCCGTCATTCTGGTGGGGTTTTCCTCGAGCATTGCCCATTACTTTATAAGATAGTAAAGTGCGGAGCTCATATAATATGAATTAAAAATAGCCTACATTTCACATGTGCTATTCAGCCATGAAAATAAGGCCTGGCCCTTGTGCCCATAACCCAGAAGGCTCACTAATGAGAACCAGGCAGTGAGGCTAATGAGAATTTCAATACGTGCTGTCTCTCCTTTCCATTTCCTTTCAATTTACTTTCCATAGGAACCGATGTGTGTAGGACTGTGAGTCGATGTTAGTATTCTTCTCTTTATTTGGTGGGAATCTTAGAGATTACCTAATTCTATCCCCTCCTGCTATGGTATGTGGAAACTGGGATTCAGTAACTTGCTTAAATGGCCATAGTTATCGACAAAGCTCCTTTAAGAGAAGGTGACAGGAAACTTCTGGAAGCTTTGACAATCATCAGGTATATTAGAATGGTGAGTGTCCTTAGCACTTAGAGTTCGATGTGACCTAAAACTCAGCAGTAATGAGATGTCTCCACAATAAAGAGAGGATAATGGTGAGGACCTAATTTCTACACAAGCCTCAGGGGAACTCTGGGACACCAGGAAGTACCAGCAGGAGTCCTGTTTGCTGAGGGATTTCAAGGCTTCCTGAAGAAATGGGGGAAGGTAGATAGTTAGTTAGGCCCTGGTAACACCAGATATGAAAAAGAGAGACAGACGTGGTTAATCACCCTTGCCTTATTCCATTAGCACTCACTAGTCTGTAGTGAGATAAATTTTCAGGGGGCTATTTCTGCCGTTCATCTCTCTCCCTTCACATAAAGGCGCCATTCCCATTTGATGATTTAAAACGGAGCATTCCTGCCTCCCACACTCCCAAATCCATTCATTCGTTTATCTCTTTAGACTGGCGCCATGATGCATGCCTAGATCTGGACTGGACCAGGGCCAGAGCCCTAGGGCTTATCTTTGCTGAGCTGTGGCCCCCACCCGGTGGAGGTGGGAGTATCACTTCTACCCCAGATCGCCACAGCCTGCTGGCTGTCCCTTCCCCCTAGCATTTCTCCACCAGGCACACCCCAAGGACTGCCAGTGTCCTGAGAGTGGCCGGAGAGAGCACCCTCCATAGATACCAGTTAGAATACTGCTTGGAGAAAGGAACTTGGCTGCCATACTGGGTCAGATACCTCAATGTACCCTTCTTTCTTGTCTCTGGGGATCTTGTTTTGGCTCCTCAAATCAGGCAACAGGGAAAGCGTAGATTGCAGAAGCCGAATTCACCGGGCAGAACCTTACCCCAAGAGGACTCATCAGTGAGGCCGGTTATGACAGCAAAAATGGGAACAGCAACTATCCAACCGTGTTGGCAAAGTGGGGGGGTCAAGGGAGCAACAGCCACCACTGGGTTCCACTTCCTGAATGACATATCCCTCTAGTCCCTTTGCTCAAGAGCTGTCATTCCCTCCACAATTCTCCCGGGCACTTTAATTGTAGTTCTCTTCGTTTTCTAAGTGCTGCATTTGCTTATCTGCCCATCTCTGCGTGAACTGTGAGTTCCAGAGGGTCTCATTGCCTCGTTTATCTTTGCTTCCCAGGGCCTATGCTATGAATGTTTCTATCCCCATAAAATTCATATGTTGAAGCCTTCACCCCCAGTGTGGTGGCATTTAGAAGTGGGGCCTTTGAGACGTAATTCGGGTTAGATGAGGTCTTGAGGGTGGAGCTGTCATGATGGGGTCAATGCCTTTATAAAAAGAGGATATGAGGCGGCTGGGTGGCTCAGTTGGTCAAGCTCACAACAAGGTTGCTGGTTCAATCCCCACATGGGATGGTGGGCTGCGCCCCCTGTATTTAAAGATTGAAAACAGCAATTGGACTTGGAGCTGAGCTGCGCCCTCCACAACTAGATTGAAGGACGACTTGGAGCTGATGAGCCCTTGAGAAACACACTGTTCCCCAGTATTCCCCGATTAAAAAAAAGGGGGATGTGACAGGAGATCCGTCTCGTTTTCTCACCAAGGAAAGGCCATGTCAGGTCATAATTACTAGAAAGAGGGTTCTCACCAGGACCTGAATCAGCTGGCACCCAGATCTCAGACTTCCCAGTCTTCTTTAGACTGTGAGAAATAAACGTTTGTTGTTTAAGCCACCCAGTCTGAGGTAATTTATTAGAGCAGCCCAAACTAACTATGACCGCCTGGCATGGTGATTGTTACATAAGAGGTGCTGAGCAAACTTGCTGAATGATTGGCTGAGGCCTCTCTCACCTGTAAATAAAGAGCGGTCCAACAATTAAGTCATAAATACATTTTCAGCATGTATGTAGGAAACATAATATTCTGAGCAGTGTGAAATCATAACTTCTTTGCAGAACCAAACCAAAGGTCCAAGTAATTTAACACATTATTAGCTTTTGGTTCAAATATATATGTGTCATTATGCACGCAAGTCTAATAATTATTTTTCCAGTGTTATACTGAATAACCTGAGAGAAGAAATCAATTAATGGAAATTCATGTTACTCGTAATTTGAGATATTTGTACCTCAAAGTTTAGGTTCTAAATCAGAACTGTTTAGCTTGAGGGATGGGGTGGAGGGATGGGTTTTTTCAGTTTTGGAAAAACTTAAGGATCACGTACATAGTAACTTGTATGTGTGAATAGGTTATTTCTGTATCTTTTTAATGACGGAGCATAACAGGGGAAAGAGAAATACTGATAGATAATAGAACTAATTGATAGGTCTTCTGTTATTTCCAAATCTACTAACAGAGACTGTTGACTTAGCACTTCCGCCCCAGGTCTTCCAACGGTGAAGCCACGTGCACTGAAGCACGCATGAGGGAAAGACATACTGTAAAAGGATATAATGAATACAGGCTGAGGAATAAGTAATATCATTTTCCTTGTTGCTTGTGAATCACAGTAACTCCTTAGATGCTGGAAGCTTATGTCGTCCTGTCTTTTTTATTTTTCTTTAATTCGTCCTGGTGGGTGAGCACGCTGGTTGACACGTGTAACACATGCTCAGGTGTGCTTAGCCAATGGCACAGTGGGATGGCCCAATCTAGCAAAAGTGGTGCTTTACGGCCACTTTACACTTCTAACGTGTGCGTAGAAAATCATGTGCACTTTACCAATAGATACATTTTCTTTCTCTTTTAAGCTGCGTTTTCTCCCATCCATTCTTGACCACCTGCCTGTAAGGTTGCCATTGCTAGGGTGCTGGGAGGTGACAAAGGGCTCTGCAGCTTGAAGATCAGAGACATCAGGAAGCTGGGAGCAGCAGCCAGTGGGAGTCTGGGCAGTTCAGTGCCAGAGACCTTTCCTTTCCCCTCCTCCGGAAAGCAACATCTGGGACATGCATTAGTCCCTGCCCGCCCTTCCTCCCCGTGCCCTCCCTCTCCTCCTGCCTCCCCAAACTCAACCCTGGACCAGCAGAGCAGGAGAGGGTGTCCCATCAAAGTGCTCCATGGGTGGCTACCGCTTAGCTCCTCTCCTCATTGTCATGGGGAGGGGACGTGTCTGATCTTCCCATGTTCGTCGGGTGATGCCAGTTATCTGGATTTTATGTGAAGTCACCAATTTCCTAAGAACTGGAAACAAATACAAGTTTTTGAAATACATTGTGCAAGTGAAAGAAAATGTCTCTGTGGGCCTCGAGGCCGCACCTCTGGTTTCAGGGAAACCCAGCAGGTGTTCTTTTCCTGACCACCACCCTGAGGCCTTCCACAGACTCCTCAACTCTTATTTTTGGACATCAGCTATGTGCCAGGCACTGTTCTGTGTGAGCATACGGCAGGCAGAGCTCAGATTAACGCCTGCCCTCAGTTGGCTACATTCACTGAGGAGTGAATGAATAAGTACATAAAATGAATAAGAAAACTCTGTAGTACATGAGAAGTGTTATAGAGGAAAGGGAAACAGGATAAAGACCACAGGGCTTATGGTTGGGGTCTACTTTTGAAAAGGGAAATTGAGGAAAGCTTCAGTGAGAAGGCAACATGTCAGCAAGGACCTGAGGAGGTGAGAAAATGAGCCATGAACTAACCGGGGAAGAACATTGAGAGAGAGAGGAAACAGTGAATGCATAGACCTGAGGTATCTAGCAAAGGGACCAGGCCAGCAAGAGAGGTGTGAGTCAGTGTGGGGAAAGCGGAGGGAGAGCTGGCAGAGAGATGGGGTGAGGGCGGCTTACCCAGCAGCCTCTGGGAGACACGAAGCCATGGGAGGGCTTTGAGCAGAGGAGGGACTTGATCTTGCATGTTCTCCCAGGTCGCCCCGGTCACTATGCTGAGAGAGGACTGAAGGGAGAGAAGGCGAGCCGGGAGGCTGTGACAGTGGCCCAGGTGGGGGAATGATAGTGGTGTAGAGTAGAAGGACGGCGCAGAGGTGGAGAGAAACGGTTGGATCAGTCGCAGGAGAATATTTGATTGGCCTTGGCCGTGAGATTGCAAATGTGGAATGCCCCACCTCCTGGATTTTTTCAGGCACCTAATAAAAATAAAATGTGGCATCATTGTTTAATGATTTTAAGTTGGAAAAGAGCCCAACTGTCCACTTAATGGCCTTAACAACCCTTAACTGCCTTTATAGTCTGGCTCCCTCTTTATTCATGGAGAGCTCTGTTTAGGAGGGTGGGTTAAGCATATGGGTTACAAGATGCAAACAGGGGAACGAACAGATCTGAAAATAAGCACTGGCTCGTGCACGCAGAACCAAAGACAAACCAAAATAAACTGCGTCCCACCCCTCACCCCCCCGCAATTAGTATATTTTTAAATATATTTATGTTTTGTTGTTGTCGTTGGGGTTTTATGCTTTTTGTTTAGCAAATTACAATTTTAGAGATGGCAACCAGTCTGAAGAAGGAGGATGAGGAGGAAGAGAAAGGAGAGAGGAAGAGGATGGGGGTGAGGAGGAAGAGGTGGGAGCCCCGGTGACGGGGAGCCCAGAGCCTCAGGAGCACTCCTGGCTCTTGCCTCTGACTCCAGCAGTGGCTGTGCGTATGGAGAACGGGCCATTCTTGCAGATTTGGGACATTGAGAACCTCAACATGTCTCTAATCAGCTACGGACTTAACATTGGACAGTCACACTATGTGCCACAGCATTTCCTGTTCATTAAAATTTATCTCATAACGGTAAGAAGACATATTCCATATTCCAGGTGTTCCTGGGAGGGCTTACAAAGAGTGAGGAAATGTATTAGTCGGCTGGGGCTGCCATAACAAAACACCCCTGACTGCGGGGCTTGATCGACAGATACCTATTTCTCATAGTACCAGAGGCTCAGAGAGCATGATCTGGTGCTGGCAAATTTAGCTTCGCGTGACGGCTGTCTCCTTGGCTTCTCGGAAGCTGCCTTCTCACTGTGTCCTCCCATGGCCATTTTTCTGTGTGGAGAGAGAGAGAGAGAGAGATCCGGTGTCTCCTCCTCCTCTTAGGAGGACACCAGTCCTGTTGGATTAGGGCCCCGCCTCCACCTGAATCACCACCTCACAGGCCCTGTCTTCACACCATCACACTGGAGCTGAGGGCTTCCACATACGAATTTTAGAAGACACAGTTCAGTCCACAGCAGGGAAGAAAAGCAATAGTCCCGCTTCTCCCCTTCAGACCAGAGTGACAGGGCACATTATCTGGTCAGGTGACACCTCCTCCCCACCCCCAGCAGAGGCTCAGGTGTCCCATTAAAAAGGTGAGTAACTGTCTTCTCTCAACTCAGGGGATTCCTCCAGGCTCCTGCTCTGGCCTGGGCTTGGTCAGTGGCACCCTGTTTGGGTTGTCCTACTTTTATGAGAGGTCCTTGGCACTCTGCCAGTGTCCCCTCGGTATTTCCCTCTACATCCAGAAGCTACTTACTGCAAATCCTATGGTTCTGCTTTTTTCTGGCTCTAGAAACACTCCAGGCCATGTGCAGAGAAAGCCAGAGGGCCCGAAGGTCAATACCCATCAATCATTGATGAGCAGGGAGTTGTTAGATGTGCCCGGCTTCCTCACCCTCAGCTGCAGTCAGTCTGAGGCACGGTCTGAAGAGGTTCCTGGGGAGTTTGACCTGCAGTTTCACACAGAGGCAAACGGTTTAATAAACCCCTTCCCTCTGGCTCCCTCCCTACTCCTCTAGCCATGCTTCCTGGCATCACCTCCTAAATAATTTGTACCTGAATTCTTGCCTCAGCCTCTGCTTCCAGGCAGACCTGCACTAAGAGGGCTCTCTGACTGATGACGAGGCACTGTGACTGGCCCAGCCTCTGCTTTGTGCTTTCCCAAATGAAACTTCTCCCTGCCAGGTCCCCTGTCCCACACTGATCCCCATGGCGGGCCATTCCAGTCTAGGCCTGGATCCTGAGGCAGATCCCCAACCCAGCCACACAGCCATATCCCTCTTCTGGGGTCATCTGGGGGGCAGACATTATCCCCTCATCACCGTCCCCTCCCTCCCCGGGGCTCACGCTCTGTTCTGTCTCTGCAGTCTTATTACCAGCTGCCACATGCAACCCGAAGTAGACACTTCTGGGCCTCACCCCAAACTTCCCCACCTTGCCATGCTTGTTGCTACTGAGATGAGCAGGGAGCCCAAGTCTGGAGACTTTTAGAGTTTCTAGAAGAGTTTCTATTGTTTCCAAGAGCATCTTTGTGCTGCCGAGCTCCATATGGAGCTGAAAGAACTGGGAGCAAGGGATGTAAGGTGGCAAAAAAAGTCTCTCAGAAGTGATACGGTGCCCACTGGGGGTGGGGTCTTGAAGTCGGTCATCATTTGGATGTCTAATGCTAATGCAGCCTTCTTAGAAGAGGATGCGCTGGTAAAAAGCTGTTCTGATTGGTCCTCCTGTGGTTGCCATAGCAGCACCTTTGACCCAAGCCTGACACAGGTGGGTTTAGAACTCTGAGGTAAAATTCAGGCCACTCCATCTGGCAAGCTATCTTGCGTGGGAGCCAAGGCATCCAGAGACTTCTGGAAACACCCTTGGGTTTTTTTAAGTGTCCCATTCCTCGATCTTCCTCTCTGGTAGTCCCTAAAAACAACGTTAACAAGCAAGGAGGGACCTGTGTTTCAGAATCAGGAGCCTTTCTTCACCTCCGTCCCCGACACCACGTTGGGCCGGTCACTTCAGAGCTTCTGGTTCAGACTCCTTGGTGGTAGTCAGCCTTTTCAAGGGGGACTCTGACCCTAGATCCTCTACCAAGTGCTTGATTCTTTTAGAAGCTGGTCCACAGCAAAATAAGTTCCAGGAGAGCCAGGGTGGGTTTTGTGTTCTGCACTGTATCTCCAATGCCTAGAATACTATCTGCACATAATAGGTGCTTAATAAAATTTGCTGTTGGTATGAATCATAAAGTGATTCCTCAAGGAGGCTCAAAGCAGTGGCCAGGCCAGCCTCTGAGGTCTGTTCCTGGTATGGGCTCCACCTATGTCACATCCCCTTGTCTGGATGGCTAAACACGTCTCATTTTCTCCTGTGTAAAGTGGGACCCAATGGTGCTTGTGCAATGGGAGTGATGTGATTAAATTTGAGGGGAAAAAGCCAAAGCTAGCAGATTCAAGGAGGTTGCACTGAGCCAAGGAAAGAATAGAACAGAGAAATGAACTCGTTCATCCCAGGGAGGGAAGCTGTGATGAGAATTGAGAAGTGCGACCTCGCTATCAGGAAAGAAGACAGTACCAGGTGACCAACTGGATATACAGGTAAGATAGAGGACAGCATTATGGATTGTTCCAGATTTCCTGGGCTCAAGATTGGAGGACAACACCATTACCTGAAATCAGGAACATATTAAGACTAGATAAAAGTTCCCTTAGTCCTGAAGTACAAGACTCAGCAATGGTATAGCCTGACTCCCTCAATAGCAAATCAGAAATGTCTCCTTCACTGCTCTGAGAAATTTGATTGAGACCTACAGATACATCTGGACATTATGGCTAAATCAGTCCATAAAATGTATACCCTATTGATACAGTTCATAAAATATATACCTTGTGTTCCCCTTCCTTCTAGAAACATGCATGACCTTTTTAAGCATACAGACTGCACAGGGAACAGAACTAGAAGTCACAGCTGGGTAGGGTTTGTTGTCTTCTTCTGGCTGTCATGGGGCCACATGGGCCAGAAAAGCCTTCTCAGGTCTGAAGGTAATCCGTGGCATATTCAGAGCACGTGCTGACAGCACTTGCTTTTCAAAGGCACTGTAAATTCCAGCTCATTGTTCTATCCCATTTTCCATTCAGAGGCACAGCAAGATGTATTTGGCAGGGCTTAAATAAAGCTGCATGTGTTCTAATCCCTTTTAGGGTGAGCCTCAGTCTTGCTCTCACATTCTCCTTCACTCCTCCCACCCTTTGAGTCTTTAAACTTTCTTTCCTTTTTTATTTCGGTTTCTGATTTTTTTATGCATCGTGTAGCTTTATATACAGGTAAATTGATCTTTGAAAATGGCTATTTCCACAACACATGGAGATGGAACATAGACTAGACTGGTCCAAACAAGTCCCAATCCTGATCCTATAGCTATGGTGTGAAGGAAGCATGGAGGATGGAGGAAGGATGACAAGTCTAGAAGGACCCATTGGACAAACCCAGTGGAGAAGCTCCTGTCACCCTGGGTGTAAGATTGCAGCCAGAGCAAAAGAATCCCTGTCCTCAAGGAGGTTCGAGTTCAGTGGGCCATGCTAGGCCTGACGTTACCTCACTGCTGTGTGCATGAAATGCAAGCTCAAGAGTGGAACAGTGACGACATTCCCAGCATGCTAAACTTCTTAGCGGCCTAATTCTCAGGTCTCCCCACCTTGCCCTCTTTGTCACGACTGTCTGCTGGCTGAACGGAGGATGATTCTGTCAAAGATTCTGAATGATCCTTATTACCTATTCAGCAGAAAACTCTTTTTTTTAAGAACCAGAAATCCAGCGTAATGCCATTTTCTAGCTTCCTTTAAGTTCAAGATTGAGGTTGCATGGAATAACTTGAAAATTTGACCTATTATTTAATGCCCCTTGTGATAAAACTGGCTGAGACAGTGTGCTTTTACAGGTCCTATTAAGCCAACGGAAAGGCAATGAAGCTGTTAAACCAGTTTAATAAATGGAAGCTCCAACATTTGAGGAAGCCCATAGATAGCATGTAGAGTTTTGGTTTCTCACCCCTCTTCTTATCCAGTATCTGCCTTCCTCTAATTACTGTGTCCCTTTTGTCACACTGTGGCCTAAAGTCATACTTCAATCTCAGGAATGGATAGTTGGCAGTATCCCCAATAGGCTGTTCCAAAAGCACTAGTTCCAAATTTGCCAGGTAAGGAGGGCAGCGGGAGGGCCCAGACTGCAGAGGGGATCACCCTTTTTTCCCCTTTCTTCTGCATCATGAGGAGGTTGGCACCTGTGACATTCAAATGCATTTCCTTAAAACTTAACAAATTCTAGTCCAGCTTCTTCTGGGCAGGAAAGATGTGGAGGACAGGAGTACTTCGGCTCTCCAGGCAGCCATTGCGAGCTAAGTCGAGTGTGGGCAGCTTGCACTGAGAAATCACACTCCCAAGTCCCCACCACTCTGTGCTGCTGGCGTGGGGATGTCAGCACATACCACCCGGTGTGGGCAAGTCCCAGATGAGTGGCTGCTTTGATCAAAGGCAATATGCCACGTGCTGGAGGAGCAAGAAGCAAAGCCACATGTAGGGACAGGCTCCAACGTGGAGTCACCATACATCAGAGAGGAATCTTCCCAAGCGTGTTGTCTGGGAGAAAAACCAGGTGCTCGTCGGCTCAGCCATGAGGATCCTGGGAAGGGGAAGAACACACAGGAAGGCAAGGAAGCTTCCTGCTCTGTGGGGGAGAGAACCAGTGTCAGGTTTGGAGCTGACATGCAGGACATGAATAGGCCTGAGTGAAGCCGACCCAGGTTTGAATGTAGGCCCATGACTTTGACTGCATGGCCCTGGGCAAATCACGAATCTCTCTGAGCCTCAGTTTCCTCATGAGTAACAATAACTACTTCAGAGACTCACTGTGGGGATGACATGAGATGATATGTACACACACACACACACACACACACACACACACACACACACACACCTTTAGCACAGCGGCCTGGCACATAGTAAGCCCCCAGTTAATGTTGGTTTTCTTGTTACACCTTGCATTCTTGTGGAGAGCAGGATGTAAGCTGATAAGGTCCTTGCAGCCTACAAGGTCATTCAAGGGAGGCCTCGCCTCAACATCTTCCCCCAGAAAGCACAAGATAACACAGTTACAGCCAAAGACATACAAACTTACATATTCACAGAACAGTATGTTCTTCTAATACTTGCTTGTTCTGCTATACTAGCTTGTATAGACAATTGTTCTAAGACTGTATAAAAACCGTGTGAGGAATAAAAACTGCGCCACTGCTCTGCCATCCGTGGACAGTGGACCTCCTGATCCCAGCTTTCCTGTCTTTGTGTTTTTCTTAATCTCCCACCCTTAGCCCTCCTGGCCACACGGGTCGCGTCAATCCTAGTCACACATTTTGTGACAGTCATTTGAGGCAGGGATTCCTGTCAGAGAGACCTCCTTTTATAGGTGAAATGTACTAAGTACACGTCTGAATCCTACCCGACCATTTGGAAACAAGAATAGACACAGTTAGTTCCCCAGACTTCCCAGATGTGTGTGCCCCTCCTTACAGAGACATCACTCTGCTCTTCCAGGTTTCGACCAGCACGCACCCACGTGAGGCCGACCAGAGCCTCAGAGCCTTGGAGCTCTCTGCTAACCAGCCCAGGCTTCCACTCTGCCCTCTCCTCCCTGTGGGAGACTCCGTCTAAGACTCCCACTTAGCCCTGTTACTGCACGGGGTTTACTCTCACTCCCCATTCGAGTCTGGCCTTCCAGGGTCTGGTCTTTGCTTAGACATCCTCCTCACCCACGTGGAAACCTTGTTCTCCCAGTCGGCCATTGTTCCTACCTCTGGGTGGAAGCCCACTGCCTCTCCCAAGGGATTTTTCCATAATGGTTCTGTCCGTCAGTGAACGCTTGAAATTATATCTCATTATGCTCACAGGTACAGGCAGAGCCTATGACTGTCTCGCTTCTTTTCTTACCTTTTAATCTTCCTGCAGACATATACAGTTGACCCCTGAATAACACAGGGGTTAGGGGCCCCATCCCTGCACAGCAAAAAATCCACATATCACTTTTGACTCCCAAAAAACTTAACTACTAACAGCCTATATTGACCAGAACCCTTACTGATAAACAGTCGATTAACACATATTTTGTATGCTCTATGTATTATATACTGTATTCTTAGAATAAAGTAAGCTAGAGAAAACGCAATGTTATTTTTAAAATCATAAGGAAAACACATTCACAGTACTGTATGTATTTATTGGAAAAAAAAAAAACCCGCGTATAAATGGACCCTCCCAGTTCAAACGTGTGTTCTTCAAGGGTCAACCATATATCCGTGTAAGGGTCGACCATTAAGCATCTAGCAAACCCTGTTAGCCATACTCTGTGATTCTTTTTCATTTGGACACTGCTTACCTAGAAGTGGGTCCTTAGAAAAGATCCTTAGAAAAGCTAGATGTGAGTTAAGGGGAAGAACGTGTCAAATTCTCTTCACAGGAAACAACAAAGGAAAAAGCTGACACTCCTCCCCACCCCTTTTCCAGCCTTGGAGCTCTCCAAGTTCTGAGCTCTAAAGCGAGTTCTGCCTCAGTGCTTGCCTCCCTGAAATAAAGGATGGAAGGGCGTGGGAGAGTGGGGAGGAAAACATCTCAGGAAGCTGCAGAAGGCAGCTGGCAGGCCCAACTTTCTCCTCCCTAGGCACCCGACTTTAGGCATACAGTTAGACCTCAGCTCTCAAGGAAAGGAAGCTCTGTTTAAAAAGAAGTATTTCCTCCACTGGCATCTCTGCTCTCCGTAATTGAAGAGGAGCAGCTCAAAGAGCCACAAACTCTGCTCCAGTTCAGGCAAACTCCAGCTCCCACCTGAGGTGCTATGTCAGCTTGCATAGAACCATCACTCCACAGCTAACCAGAAAATCAAATGTCTCTGTGAGGGTGCCATGGTCCTGGGGTGCGAGCACACACCCAAGAGGAAGCCCGTTACCTAATGTTAGGTCATGTCATGTGATCTAGACCCAAAATGGAAATAGTTGCATAACTCAGAAATAGCCAATTTAGCACCAGCTTTGGGCCTTGGTTCTGCCACCATTGGTACGATACACAGTGGTGACACAGCACTGAACCTCAGCCACAGTGGGTCAAGGTTTTCTTCTCCACTGCTGTCAACCAAAAGCACAGAGGGCTATAGCGGGTTGAATGGTTGTCTCCAGTAAGATGTGTCCATATCCTAACTTCCAGAAGCTGTGAATGTGACCTTACTTGGAAAAAAGTGCTTTTGCAGATGGAATTAAAGTAATGATCTTGCCAGTGAGCCCCAAATCAAATGACAAGTGATTTCTTATGAGACACACACAGAGAGAAGAGGAGAAGGCCAAGAAAGCAGAGGCAGAGATTGCGATTATGCAGCTACCAGCCAAGGACGTTGGAACCCTTAGAAGCTAGAAGAGGTGAGAAAGGATTCTCCCCTAGAGCCTTCAGGCAAGCACGGTCCTGGGAATGGCCACCTCAGGAAACTAATCTGAGGGGCTAGGGACAGATTTGCCATCTGAGGGCTCGGCCTTCGTCAGTCCTCTTTTCATCTCTATAGCACCGCTTTCTTCTATCTCCTCTGCTCTGTACAGCTACACAGATCCCCAAGTCCCCACTAGAGTTAGGGAAATCAGGGCACTCTTGGAGGTAGGTTGAGTCACTCCGTTCCTTCTCTGGGCATGGAGTTAAAGCAGGAAGCAGTCCTTTTCAGGAGGGACACGTTATGTGCACAGCACAAGGTGTGCCCCGGGATCAGGGCACAGAAATGAACACATGAGCAAGTACCCTGTCTCCTTCTCTCAGCTGCCTCTCCCCTCAGGTGACAAGGCCTTCCTCAGTCTGGATGCCCTCCTGAAAGAAGAGTGACAGTATTAACAGGGCTGCTATGAAAGTTGTGGGAGTGGGAGGGGTGCTGTACAAGGTGCCTGGCCGAAGGGTAAGTGGGGCTGAGTTCCAGCCACACTCTGTTCACCACAAAATATACGCAGGCCTGGGTTTTCACAGCCCAGAGGAAGGCGCATCTTTTCTCACTATTTCTTCTCACAGAGGGCATCTTTGAAAGTCATAAAAAGATACTATTGGGCAATGAAGTTTTGGAAATAGGTTATGTTACAGTCGTACAACATTGTGAATATAATGGATGCCATTGAATCATATACTTAAAAGTGGTTACGGTGGCAAATTTTATGTTAGATATATTTTACCAGCATTTAAAAAGATTAATAAGGTAACATACCAAATGCCATTGAATTGTAAACTTTAAATGGATGAATTGTATGCTATGTGAATTATAGGTCAATGGAGCCATTTTTCAAAATGCAAACAAAAAGACACATTTTGCAAAAACAAACTAACAAAATAAACAAACTTAAAGCTCCAATTAAACTGGGTCTGTGAAAAAATTTTTTAAAAGAGGCTACATCCTTGCACTGTCCTTCACTGGACCCCTTCTCATAAATACTTTCTTTGCCCTCCACCTTCCAGACTCAGCTCAGGCTTGGTGACTTTGATGCAGGAAAAGGTGTAAGGCTGCAGGCAAAAACCTTGGTTTTTGGAGCTCATTCAATGGCCACCTGACTCATCCGTCAGGCTACCCATCTCTTGGACTCTGACCTTAAAAGTCTAATTTTCTCTCTTCTCTGTGCCCTAAAACCTGTGTGCAAGTTCTTTCTTTGCCTTTCCTCTCTTAATGAGCACATCTTGCATTTTCTAAACCATCTCTTCTATCTTGGTTTTCCCTTAAGCCTTTAGCTTTTCACTATATCACATCTTTAACATACTGAGAGCTGCAAGCAGGGTCATAGAATGTTTTGACTGAAGAAATCGTTAAACAGCAACCATTTTCAATACTCTGTATATTTGTGCACCAGAAATACAAGTAGACACAAAAAGAGAAACAACTGGTCAATTTAACTCTTTGCACTAAATTGGGAAGGATAATCTCGAATTCCTAACATACAAGATTTGTTGCAAAGGCATTGTGAAAGAGGATTGGAAACACCCAGCAATGCTAGAAGAACTGGGTTGTCAAAACACCTTAGATATAAATAAGTATTTTTATGTGGCGGTGCCGTGTCCAGATCAGGGCCTATATTGCGATTAGATTTGATGCTCGGGCAAACGTTCTGCAATCTGCCATTTTCTCAGTGCAACTTGTGCTTCGCCCACGTAAGACAGTCAGCAAAGAGTGGTAGAGAAGAGAAGCACAGAAATGTGGGGGAAAGCATTTAGGGCAGAGAAAAGAAGGAAAAAATAAAAACAGTCTTGAAAAGATAATGTTCTCCCACACATAAGAGATACTGTTTTGGAAGATGCTAAGAGATTTTTGAAAACGGATCAGACACTGTCAGAGTGGCTGTAAGCATGTTTTATCTTATTCGAATTTTTAGGAAGTCAGCAATTTGCATACTGCACCTGTATTGATCAGATACGTGATTGAGCAGGAGGCGTCTCGTTCCTTTCCTCCATCAAACTGTCTAAAATGACACTGGGGGAATTGACTCTGATGTTCAAACAAGTAGCAGGGAGGAGAGTCTAAAGTCACCACTCAATGAAATAATTTGGCACTTTTAATAGGAAATCATTGTATTTACCAAAGGAAAACCTCATTTTGACTGCAAACACAGAAAAATCAAGCAAGTAATTGCAGAGGCTGCCTGGGAAAGATTAGTCGAGTGCATATCTGTCCCCAAAGAAAGACAAGCTGAACAGGTAAATCCAACTCTTGATTATTCAGGGTTGTGGGTAGATTAAATGACATCATTGCTTCTGTTTGTTCTTCCGGCACTGCTGGTTGGCTCTGCAAAACCTATTCTGAACTACCAAACACTCACTTTCCAGTGTCCTTTGTATCTTGTAGTGCCAGTGCAACTTGGTTTTAGCCAAGGAGACACAAGAAAGTTTGCTGAGGATGAGGGTTGGTGTATGCAAGGCTTTCGCTCGTGATAAAAGAGACAGGGAAGGAAAACATGTGAACTACATTACCTCTGCCCTGCGCGTGGTTTTGATGCTTGGAGCCGCAGTAGCCATTGTGCAACCTCCAAATGGCAAGTACAAGGACAAAGTGCCAACAACAAGGGATGTCAGAGTAATGAGACAAAACACCTGGCTCCCTGAAGACTCAACTGAGTACTTGAACCAACACCAGCCTCTGCCTACCTCTGGATGTCTTGAACGGAAAAGCAAATGCCTACGGATTTAAGGTATTGTTGGTTGGAACTTCTGTTACCTGCACCCCAAAGCAAGCCTAACTGACACACCGTGTAGCAAAAGTCCCCGTGTCCAATGAACCAGTGTCACAGTAGCCTGCAGGCATTGGTTCGCACTTTGAAAAGGTCGATGACAGGTACCTAGGGACAAAGACAGAAAGGACAGTATGCAGTCTGTGGCCTTGGTCTATGCAGAGAGGGCTAACAGGCAGGAGTGTTTGAAAAGCCATGGGGTTTTGAGGCTCACAAGCAGAAGGGCTTTGGGGCCTCAGTTACAAAGTACAGCACACATCTGGGGACAGCAACCTGCTCCCCAGGTCTGTGAGGAACTCGGCTTGGCTCAGGCCCAATTAGGATGATGGGAAATGCAGCACTATTTGGTCACCAGGAGGGCTTGCAGCTTTACAAGTCCCAGGAGATCGCCACAATGAGGCACTGCTCTCCTGGGCCTTTGAAAGCACTGCACATCCGTTTACAAGGGAGCAGAACTGGAAGACAGCAAGGGAGAGGGGGCTGGGCTGCACAGCAAACGCTAGGAGTGGAATTGCAGAGCCACGTGGTATGTGTAGGTGCAGCTCTTAGTAGATACTGTCGTAGCTTTAAGGTGTTGCACCAATTTACACTGTACGACACTACATATATAGGATATAAGAATTTCTATTATATCCTGCTTACCATACTGATTATTCGTCTACCCTTGTCAGTCTTTTTAATTTTAGCCATTATGGTGGATGTGCCCCAGTGTCACATTATGGTTTAAATTTGCATTTCCCTAAAGACTAATGGGATTTAAGACCTTTACATATGTATATTAGCCATATGGATATGTTCTTTTTGAAGTGCCTGTTCATGACTTTTGCCCACTTATCTATTGGGTTGTCTATCTTTTTCTTATCAATTAATAGGCTTTCTTTATCTACTCTGGATAGGAGATTTTTGTCAGATTGATATATTGCCAATAGCTTTTCCCATTCTGTAGCTTGATTTTCAGTCTCTTAATGTTTTCTTTTTATGAATAGAAGTTCTTTTTTTTTTTTAATGTAGTGAAATTTATCAATCATTTATTTTACGGTTATTATTTTTTATGTCCTGTTTGAGAAATAATTGCTCACCTTAAGGTCATGAGGATAGGCCCCTATTTTTCATCTAAAGTTGAATTATTTTAGCTTTCACATTTAGATCTATAATTTTCCTGGAAGTAATTTTTTAAAAATATGGTATAAGATAGGAATCAACATTTTTTTTCCCCATATGGATATTTAATTGACTCAGACCAATGTGGAAAAAAACATATTTAATCAAAGCACTGCTGTATTAACTTTGTCATAAATCAAGTAACTTTATATGAATACATCTGTTTTTAATATGCTTTTTGCTATGTTGCTTAATCTTTCTATTTTATATCATTATTATGCTCTCTTAATTGCTGCAGGTTTATAATATCTTAATATAATAAACCGTCTAATATTATTTTGTTTTTATTCAAGGAGTATTTGGCTATCATCCTTTTCATTTTCATATAAATTTAAAATCAGCCTGTCACTTTACCCAAAAAGAAAAAAAGCAAAATAAACAAAACATCCTAAATATCCTAAATCCTGAAAATGTAGGTCAGTTGGCTTCTTTATAATATTGAATCTTCTAATTCATGAATACAGTTTATTCCTCCTTTATTTAAACCTTTAGTTTCTTTCATAATGTTTTCTTGCCATTTTTCATTAGATTAATTCTAGATATTTGATGTCTTGAGATGCTATTGTAAATGGTATGGATTTTCTTTCCTTTGTAATTGTTGTATATACACATATATACAATTGACTGTTGTATACTAACAATATTCAGTGGCATTGCTGAATTAATTATACTATTAGTTTTTCTATAAATTCTTTTGTCTTTTTCTAAATGCACAATCATGTCATCTACAAATACCAATAGTATTACATCTTCCTTTCGAAATCATTGCTTTTATTTCTTTTCTCTTGCTTGAAATTCTGGTACAACACTGAAGGCAAGTGGTTCAGGTATCTTTTCTCATTCTTAATCTCATAGGATGGTTTTCAGTATCTTATCTTAAAGCATGACGTTTGCAGAATTTTTGCAGATGCCCTTTATCAGGTTAAGGAAACGCCTTTTAATTTTATTTTGATAAGCAAGGATTTTATCAGGAATGCATATTGAATTTTTGTTTGTTTGTTTCTTTTTTTAAAAATAAAATTTAGTTTATTATGCACCCAAGTAGTGCTTCTCAGAGGGCAGCAGAATTTCTTGGCTGAGGGAGTGGAAACATATCATACCTTAGGGGTTTTTCAAAATGCAACACTATCCACCCCTGGAAAAACATTCTAATACCCGTTTTTTGTTTTTTGGTTTTTTTTTTTTTTTTGAAGCACCCTACAGACTTTAAATTCTGATAAAGTAAACATCAGTCTTTAATATCCCAATAAACAAAAAGCTCTTTGGGAGTCCCCTCTTTTTTTCAGTGTAAAAGGGTCCTGAAACCAAAAACTGAGAAAACCACTGTAGTTTACCCTTAGCCATATTTGGTCAGTTTCTGGCTCTGATCTCATAAAGCACCAGTGTGAGGGAATTACCAAACACTGCTATATAAGGCTCTGGCTGGGCTGAGCTTTTTGTCCATTACAGCCCAGGAAGCTGATTGGTGGTGACCTGTTGGACTTGGACCTTTCAGCTTGTTTTCTCCTCCCTCCCTTCCACCCCGTTTCATTTTTTTCCCTTCACGCTTGTTTTCTTTGTCTCATTTTTTCTTTTTTATTATTTTTCTTTGTTATTTTTTTTGCTCTCTTTTCCCATTTTTCTTTTTTTGTTTTTCCATATTCTTCTATTTTCATTTTCTCAATTTTTTGTTTTCTCATTTGTTTTTTATTATTTTCCTTTTTCTTATTTTTCTTTGCTCTCTTTTCCTATTTTTCTTTTGTTCCTTTTTCTTCATTATTTTATTTTAATTTTTTGTTTTCTCATTTTTTTCATCATTCTTTCTCATTTTTTTCTTTAAATTTTTTAGTTAGTATTTTTTGTTAGTATTGTTAGTACAGTTAGTTATTTAGTCAGCATAGTTAGCATAGTTATTGTTTATTCTTCTATTGTTTATTCTTTTACAATTTTCTTGATTTTTTTGTTTTCTCATTTTTTTCTTTAAATTTTTTAGTTTATATATATTTTTTAACATTCTTTTTTCCTCCCTTTTTCCACCTCGCCCCCCACCCCCTCCGGTTCAAGCCGTTGTTTTTCAGTCTAGTTGTGTAGGACACGGCTCCCCCAGGCAGAGGCAGTCAGTCGGTCGTCAGTCATCGGTCGGCCACTCACAGCAGCTCCCTGCAGCTCTCGCTGGCTTCCGGCTGCTCATGGCAGCACACGGTAGCCCACGGCAGCACACAGTAGCCCACGGCAGCACACAGTAACCCACCACAGCTCTCACCAACCTCCAGCTGCTCACGGCAGCCCAGCTCCAAGGAGAGCTGTTGTTCACAATCTTAGCTGTGAGGGCGCAGCTCACTGGCCCATGTGGGAATTGAACCGGCCACCTCAGTATTAGGAGCATGGCGCTCCAACCACCTGAGCCACCGAGCCAGCCTAGTTAGTATTTTTAGTTAGTATTGCTAGCACAGTTAGTATATTTAGTCAGCTTAGTTAGCATAGTTATTGTTTATTAGCACTGGTAGTAATATTGTTGTTAGAGTTATTAATAGTATATTTAGTCAGCGTAGTTAGCATACGTATTGTTAGTTAGCACTGTTGGTGAGCATAGTTAATATTGTCAGTGAGCGTAGTTAGCGGGTCACCATGTCACACGAATTTTCAGACATCCCTGTTGACCAGGAGCCCAAGAGTGGCCATTACGAGCTCCTGCAAACTATTGGCAAGGGCATCTTTTCCAAGGTGGTGTTGGGCCGGCACATATTAACGGGGACACAGATAGCTGTTAAAATCATAGATCAACTGGTCGCCTTCCAAGTTCACAGACCTCTCCTGTGAAAAGTCCACTGCACGGCAGACTTACACCACCCTAACACTGTCCAACTATTCCACGTGATCAGCACTACGGAATCACTCTTCCTAGTCATGGAACTCGTGCCTGGAGGGGACTTGACAGACTACCTTTATGCCCACGGCCACATACCGGAGGCGACGGCCCCCAGCCTCTTCCGGCAGCTGGTGTCAGCAGTGCACTACTGCCACGAGAAGGGCATTGATCACAGGGACCTGAACCCACACAGCGTGCTGTTGCATACTCAAATGAATGCTAAACTTTCAGACTTTGGACTTGGCACATTCTTCATTGGCTGTCAATTGAGCACGTTTTGTGGCAGCCCATGTATGCAGCCCCAGAACTCTTCTGGGGCCAAAAATATGATAGCCCTGCCGTGGGTACATGGAGCTTGGGAGTGCTGCTGTACAGGATGCTCACGAACACTGTCCCTTTCAAGGGAATGAACTGGGGACAGCTGCAGAAGAAGGTCCTCAGTGGGGAGTACGTGGTGCCATCCTATTTATGCTTGGATGTGTAAAACTTCCTAAAAAATCTATTACCCCTTAACCCCCAGAAGAGAGAAAATCTGAAAGACATCATGCCGGATCCTTGACTAAACAAGGGCCAGGAGGAAGAACTGAAACCTTACATTGAGCCACCCAGTGATGTCATAGACCTCTGGGTAACAAAAGAGATGCTGAATCTGGGCTTTCATGGGGAAGACATCAAGGACACATTGTCAAAGAAAACATATAATAATGTCATGGCCACGTACCGTATCTTAAACACAAAAAAACCAAAAGTCCAGTGTTACACCGTCAAGGTAAAGCCCTTCCATCCTCCTGAGCTCCAGAACTGTAGTCCCTCCCCAGTCTAGGAGGTTCAGCCAGAGTGCTCCTGTTTCCAGAAGGCAGAGCTGCAGCCTATCGACCATGAGAAAGAGTAGAAGGCCCAAGAGTCTGCCAGTCCTTCAGCCATCCCAAAGTCCAGTACTACCACTTTGAAGTCAACCGCTGAGTCCAGCACCACCAATCCCGAGCCTAGACAAGAGTCCAGCATCACTATTTCCAAGTCAACCGCTGAGTCCAGGACCACCACCCGCCCACCCAGCCCGGACTCTAAGACCGCCACTCCCGAGCACAGACCTGGGTCCAGAACCACCACTCCCAAGCTCAGTCCGGGTTCCAGCATCACCATCCTTAGCCCAGCCCCCCAATGTCACC
Organism: Rhinolophus ferrumequinum; assembly: GCF_004115265.2. NCBI lineage: Eukaryota > Metazoa > Chordata > Mammalia > Chiroptera > Rhinolophidae > Rhinolophus > Rhinolophus ferrumequinum. The sequence continues at coordinate 80,209,452 of NC_046292.1, forward strand.
CTGGAGACTCTCTCTCCTGCCACAGCACCACCAGCAGCAATGGAAACCCAGAGGAAATCAATCAGGGCCGGCGGGGGTGTGACTAGGAGGTGCTTGAACTTTTTAAGAAAGCTCTGCTGTCTGCCACCCAAGAAGGGGCACTGCAAATGCAATAAGGTAAAGCCCCTTTAGATTTCGGATGCCTCGGCAACTAGACTCCGGGGGTGGTCAAGCCAGGCTCCTTGCATTTTAAACGCTGAACTGGTGGAAGCTGAGGTCCAGGAAGCCCCACCAAGTGGTGGGGGAGATCGGACAGAGGCTGGACACAAACTGCAGGTGGCAGCAGTCCAAGAAGTACACACTGTGTGTGCAAGGAGCCCTGAGTGAGAGGACTTGGTCCAGCGGACAATGGAGGTGTGCAAAGTGCCATGGATTCACATCCAGGGTATCTCGTATCACTGTGGCCTTCAGAAGCATCGTACTCAAAATCCTTGGTGAGCTTGAAGGACAGCTCGGAGCCCCCTTTGCATGTTGTGCCCTCTTGGTCTTCTGTTCCCTCGGTTTTGAACCCTCAACCCCCTTGTCTATTTCTCCTTTATGGCACGATGGTGTTGCTTGCTCACATAGCACACATGCTGCCTTCTTCCTGTGGATGAGTTTTGTAGTTTAAGACCTTTCTGAGACTGGCTGAGAGATCTCCTCTGGAGCAAAACGCCACGCACTCGGCGGAACCTCTGCCGGCCCTGGAAACTGTAACAAAGGCAGCGCGCTAGTCCGACCCTAGAGCACTGAGTGGTGGCCGCGGGGCGTGCAAGCCAAGGCCAGGAGGGTCAACGCCGGTAGTGCCTGCTCAGAGTCAGGAGGCAGCAGCGCAGGAAGACGCGGGTCTCTGGCCAAGTGCGCTGCGCAGATGCCACTGGCATCATGAGCTGCTGTACCAGGCGCTGCTTGCTCATCTGCATGTTGAGTTTTATCAAATGCTTTTTCTATATCTATTGAGATGGTCCCATCTCCTTTATCCTATATTTATTATTTTATATACTCTACATTATTCTATATTCAATTTCTATTTCTCCTTTGTTCTATTAATGTGATAAATTGAAATTGTTATCTTTCAATTATGAAACCATTCCCGAATCTCTGGAATTAACCTGTATCGGTTGTGATTTGTTCTTTTTATACATCACTGGATTTGACTTGCAAATATTTTGATAAAGAATTTTATATTTACATTCATGAAAGAGATTCACCTGTAATTTTTATGTCTGTGATGTCCTCACATTATTTTAAATTATATCTGGCTTTACAAAACAAGTTTTGAAATGTCTTTTGTTTTCTTATTCTCTGGAGAGTTGTATAGAATCGGTGTGATTTATTAAAGTTTGGAAAAATTCATTGGTGAAACTATCTGGGCCTGGAGTTGTCTTGAGGGAAAGATTTTTAATAATGAATCCAATTTTAATAGATATTGGACTATTCAGAATTCCTATTTCTCTCTGTATTCATTTTGATAAGGAAAGTTTTTATAAATTATCAAATGTATTGGCATAAAGTTGTTCATAATATCTTTCTTTTAACGTAAGGAGAATCTTTAATCATATCCATTTTTTTCTAGTCTTCTGTCTTCCTAGGGATTTATTAATTTTATGCGTCTTAAAAACCAACTTTTGGTTTTTGTTCATTTTCTCTATTACATATTTGTCATCTATTTCATTAAATCCTTATCGCTATTATGTTAGAGTCCAGTTGTGTTTTATTTTTCTAACTTCAAATGAATATTTAGATCATTACTCTTCAGCCTTTTTTTTTTCTTTTCTGATACACTTGTATGCATTTGAGGTTATACACTTCCCGTAAACACACATGTTAATAGGCCGTATTTTATTATCATTACATTCAGTTTTGTTACTGATTTCTAGCTTAATTCCACTGTAGCCAAAGACTATGATTTCAATCCTTTAAAATTTGTTGAAACTTGCTTTATGACCTAGCATATAATCAATTTTGGAAAATGTTTCATATGCGCTAGAAAAGAATGCATGTACTGCACTTGTTGGGTGCGCCTTTTCTATGTGTTAAGAGATCAAATTTGTTGGACCTGCTGTGCAGACATTCTGTAGACTTACTGACTTTTGATTACTTGTTTATCAGTTACTTACATTGTTAAAATTTCCCACTATCATTACAGAATATTAAAGACATCATTTTTATTCTCTTCTGACTTCCATCATTTCTTTGGAGATCGTGTTAGTCTTAGTTTGCTCCCTTCAAAGTAATGTGTCTTTTTTTTTTTTAATTGGTTACGTTTAAGATTTTCTCTCTCTTTGTTCTCAGCAGTGATATATCAGGGCATGATATTCCTAGATTCTCTTGTCTTGTATTTATCCTATGGGCTTTTACTAAGCTTCTAGAATCTGTGGCTGGATATCTTTTTTCAGGAATTTTTGGCTATTATTGCTTCCAATTTTGCTTCTGTTTCATTCTCTTGCTCTTCTCCTTCTGGAATTAATTATAATTTCGGACTTCAATTCCATAATCATGAGGCTTTTTGTCCCGTGCCCCACTGCTTACACCTGGAAAAGATCCACGGGCTCCAGCGAGATCGGCACACTTAAAAGCCCATGTACCATATACATGCCTTGGAAAAGTTCTTTCATAAAGTTCCTCTCTGCTTCTCCCAACCCCCATCTTCTGTCTTTCTCCTTACACACATTCCAAGATGTTTCCTTGTGCCAAAGACAGTGACCATTCTGCTCTCTCTTTCATTGACCTTACAACCCGCTTTTTCAGTTGTTTCCAAGATGGTTCCCTGAATAGCCAGAGAGGGCCCTAGGTCGGGGCTTTGCTTTTGCCAGCTTTTGGCTATCTAATAGCATGCCAGGAAAAAGTAATATAATTAGTAGGGAGGTTAGAATATTGCAACTCTAGAGTTAAATAACTGACTTTTTTACTCCATGGGAGGACAAGACAGCCATGATCCTTTCTGATCTTCAGGAAAGTTTCATCATGTTCTTTAAATGATGCCAAAAATGATTTGATTTAAAGAAAAAATAAAACAAAACAAAACCCAACTTTGTCTTAACCCGCCCCCGCTACACACACACACACACATCCCAAACAAAAGAAAAAGAAAGAAAAAAGTAAGTCCAGGTACTTTGTATATAGTCCCATGAATTTGCCTCATAGCAGTCCAGTGAGATAGATTTATTATCTCCATTTATTATCTCCATTTTGAAGTGAACAGGCTCAGATAACAGGGGCAGTAAATGAAACAGGCAGGATTTGAACTGTTGGTGGATGTGTCACAGTGTCACATTATGGTTTAAATTTTCATTTCCCTAAGGACTAATGTCTGTCTCTTTTCACATCTGGCACTTGCAGTGGTACGAAAATTCCACCTCACTGTTGTTCTCCCTGACCTGCCTACTCTATGTTTTGTTCCAAAAACACATCCAGTAGATCTAATGAAAATCAGGTGACACAGGTCCATTGTCCCATCAGGAGCAAGATCCCTCACACAGCTCCCACTTGTGTGAGCAGCACACAGTGAACTGACTGTAGCTCGGCTCTCCCATCCATGGCGTTTCGACGCTTTGCTTGGGTTTGCCATGCTGTGGTGCTGGGCTTCCCCAAGCCTCTCACCCTTTCCCTTCTCAGTGATTCAGTAAGATTTCTGCATCCGTGATGTTCCCGGGCTTTTCGTTTTCTCATGCACCAATGAAACTTCAGTGAGGGCAAGGGTCCAGACACTTGTTTGATGAAAACGAAGATATTTTAAAAAATAAAACAAATAAACAAACAAAAAAACAAGACAAGGCAAGTGGGGAAAAGGTCACAGAAGTCCTTAAGAAAGCGAGTTGATTTTATATGTGTGCTCAGAAGCTGCTGGAAATGTGTGGATGTGCATTTGTGTGCATTTTGTTGGCTTTGAGCATGGACAGAACTGCAGCAGGGGTTGAGTGGGTTTGACGGGTCCGTGGGAAGAGGAGATGGGGTCCTCTGGTGGGGCCCTCAGGTGGGGAGGGGAGGTGGGGGCTGCCTCGTTGGCAGCGCTCAGAGCTGTTCTGGAGCACGCTGACTGACAATGTGATTCTGGGCAGGCCGTCACCAGTGTGCTCATCATCCTGCTGCTCAGGCTTCAGAGATGCTGCTCTGTGCCTATTCGTCTGGAAGTCCCGGCTCAGGCTGGCCTCTGCCTCATTGGGCAGGCCGTCACAGCCATCAGCCGTCATCATTCCAGAGGCCTGTCACACGGGCCAATTCCCAGGAAGTTGAGAGACACCAAGTTCCTTCTCAGCACGCCCGGGATTCACACAGGAGCCCAGCAGCTCTTTGCTCCATCCTGATGCTCTCTCTGCTCCCTCCAGCTGCCCATGCTTTCTGCCCCTGAGAGTACAGACAGCCCCAGATACCCAGCAGCCAGGAGATTCTGCTTTTCACTGCTGTTGCCTCCGAGTCAGGTGTGAGGGTTGGGGGCTGAGGGGTGAGGGTGTTAATCAGTTAGGAAACCCTGATTACATCTTAATAACAAATGCAAAGCATCCAAGAGCAGCAATTTGCAGTAATGGGAAAAATCAGCAGGTCCCTGGGGTTTGACAGGAAGTAAACACTCTCCAGGATCAAACTGGGGGGAGGAAAAATGATTTGTGAGAGTGCCCTGGCAATGCTTAATGCTGCCAGTGCTTTCAGCCATAAGAGGGGAGAAAACGGAATAGAAGAGACCAAGGCTGGACTGAAAGAAGGAAAGGCTGAGTCTGGAGTGACCTCTCCATCCAGGCAAGGCACCTCCACCCTTCCTGCCTCCCTGCTGGAGGATTCCTATGTGACAATGACACACTCCCTCCGTCCTTTCTGCCAAATGCCCACCAAAATCAAACAGAAAAGATCATCACTAACAAAATCTGGCCAAACAAGTGTATTCAATTCAGAGCATCCCTGGTTGCGGGGTGACCAGGAAAAGGCTCATTTTGCCCACATCCTGGGCTGGGACCTCCTCCCACCCCACCCCACCCCATCGCACTGGGGTATTCCCTTCTCTTACAATTTCCTTGGAATGGAAAGGGGCACTTATCCCCACTAGAAGGTGAAATGTTTTTCACAGTGCCAATTTTTCTTCCTCTCTGAAAATGCTCTCCGCACTGAACACACATATTTTTCTTACATATAATTTGATTTGGATGGTTACTTGACCTGCATCCAAATCGAGCTGTGGGTAATTATTACTGTCACTATTGTTATTAATACTGATATTTATCATAATCTCACAAATGCCAGGGACAGCCTTTAATCTTGCTGTTTTATTTGATTGAAAGGAAAATGTGACGCAGTGGCCTCCCTCCCCGTTTCTCCTCTTGTATTCACGTTTACCCAACTCCTACTATAATTAGCCCAGTTATTACCAGTGATCTCCCATCAGGTATAACTGAATTGCATTCAGAGGATAGAGCCAAGGCCAGCAGGTGGAAAACACAAGAAGTCAGATTTATCTCATCATAATGAGAAACTATCTAATTGTTAAGACTTCTAATCAGATGCCTCATGAAGTAGTGAGCTCCCTGTCACCAGAAATATTCAAGCAGAGCCCACAAAGATTATCCTTCAGGGAAGCTATTTAAGGAAGTAATGAACGACAACTTTGGTTCTCAAAATTTAGGACTATAAGAAGGCTTGTTCACAGATCACTGGGTCCCATCCCCGGAGCTGCTAATTTAGTAAGTCTGAGACCGGGCCCAAGAACTTGCATTTCTAACAAGTTTCTAGGTGTTGCTGCTTTTCCAAGGACACACTTTGAAATCCACTGAACTAAGGAGAAGGCCAGCCTGGATCCTTTAAAGCTTTTTTTCAGAGTCTAAGTATGATACTACAAAATAAGAATTATTTAAAAAGTGACCAAGAGTGACTGGCTCAGGGTAAAGGGATAAGATGTGGCAGTTCTTTACGGACTTATTATAACATGAATGTTTAACAGGAGGATAACTAAAGTCTTCACCTTTTAGCACTGCCGTGTCTCCACAGATAATGTGATTTAGTCCACAAATGCTTAAACGTCGGCTCAGCATATTGCTGGAAATTTTCCACTGCCTCACTTAGTTCAGGTAGAAATCCACACATATTAAAAAAACGATAAACCCCTGGCTTTTACTCTCCCTGCAATAACCATACACCTTCCGGCTTCAGTGCCTTCACAACAAAAAGAAAATAACAACAACAAAAAGTCTTTTTCCCTGACATGTGCTGAGCCCAACATGGTAACACAACCTTATCTTGTGATTTCTGTCACTCTGTTTCTTTCAGGCACTGTGAAATCCCCTGGAACAATGCTTTGTGGAAGCCATACATGACAGGGAAAAGGAAAGAAGGGCATCTCAGTACTACCTCCCAAAGCATGACCTCCTGTGTGCACTTCTTGGCTGCCGAGCATTGTCCACGTCCATTATCACATTTGATCCCCACAAAACCATGCAGGATAAACAAGGCACGTATCATTAACTGAATTTTACTGCTAAGGAAACTGACATTTTGAGAGTTTCTAAATTGTCCATATGTCACCCAGTGAACAACAAATATTGTAGAAGATTTCAGGTTTTCTAACCACTTGAGTGATCTTTCCAACTACCTCACCAAGCTGCTCTTGAAACAAAGCAGTAGGCAAAGAAGTGGGGCGGGTAAGATGACCAGGGAAACGGTAAATGTGCAGCAGTTAGATAAGCTTAGAGCCCCTAGATGGTCACCAGCTCTCCTTCCTCCTCCTCCCTAGTCTGTCTGGCAAGTTTCCTTACCTCCCACTCACCCACCCATCCATTTCATTTTAAAGATGGGGAAAAAAAAGCCAGAGAGGTGAAGTGTCTTGCCCAAGATCACACCACTAATTAGTAGGAGAGTCAGAACTAGAACTAAAAATAGAACACACCTTCTGACTCTCAATACAGACTACATACTTTGCTGTTTTTCATGAGAATAGCAATATAATATTTGGGTAGATTTACTGATATGCTTCTCCCCTATTTTCTTTTACTCCTATGTTTCTTCCCTTTATCCTATAATTAGCTTGAAATTTTATGCTGTTGCCTGAGTGAAAGAAAGACATACAAAAACAAAGTCACCCCTAGGGTATGTGAGGTGCCAGACAAATATTTTTGCAGGGGTGGGGAACTATCCTTATACACAGTTTGAGCCACCCAAAATCAGAATGTCAGGAGCACCAGCATGGTAGTCCAATCCCATGCCAGCCTGGGAAACAAATACTGCTTCATCCAGCACAAGTGATCGTCTCTTCAAGCCACCATGCTAGAGCCAGAGCCCAGCATCGGGGTCCTTGGATGATCCTGCAGGTGCGAGATCTGGGCTCCCACATACAACAGTGAGACAGGGCTCCAAAGGAGTGAAATGGGAATGGGACCCACATACCTTGCAGGGGCCAGAGGATGATTTAGAAGAGTTCAAGGAAGATACTTCAAAGCACAGGGTCTCCTGAGGCACGAGGCCTGGCGCAGGTCCCATTTATCCGGGTCTAAGGCTAGTACTTCACCAGGCCACAGAGGAGGGGGAACATTTCAACACCATCTTGCAAACTCAGGGCATTAAAAATATAGGATGATGTAAAAGCAAGGTTTCCCCACCTGGGACTAGGTAAAGATTCTGTGGAGTGATTCTAGAGGAGTGAGGGAGAGGAAAGCTGGAATGGAGGGAAGGAGAGCTGAGAGGCCGCTGGGTCTTGAGTTTTGCCCAGCCAAGTAGAAGAGTAAGGAGCAGGAGTGACAGAAATCCCTGAACTGCAGAAAGGATAGTGCCCCTGGTTCTAGGGCAAGCCGGGACGATAGTAATTCCCATCTCTCCCTCCACATGATTCCGCCTTGCCTGGGAAGGTGAGGAGCAGAAGAAATCTGTGAAGGTGGGCGGTCTTGAGGCAGCTCTCAGAAGCCCCCTCCTTCAGTGTGGACTGGGACCAGTGATGTTTTCTGTGCTCCCAAGAGTGGTGCAGGCGTGGATGGTGGGGGGGGGGGGGGGAGAGCGAGAGAGAGAGAGAGAGAGAGAGAGAGAGAGAGAGAGAGAGAGAGAGAGAGAGAGAGGAGTTTCTGCAGAGACCCGGATAATGAAAAAGGGCAGAAGGGAGGCTCCCAGAGGCCAGACATGAGAATACCCAGGCTAAGGTGATCCTTCCTTCTGCTCCCCCACTCTCTACATTTCAGTACTGTACGCCTCCTGGAGAATAGATACAGCCTTGAAGAAAGAGAAGGATACTGATTTAGCTAAGAATAAGTTTTACCCCTTGGCTGAATGGGGCTCAAACTTGAAAGAAAATTGTTAACAAACACACAAAAAGAATTTTTAAAAAAACTACATTTTTTTTCACATCTCAATTTTTGGTTTAACTTTATACCTAACACAAAAGGCTCCAATGAAAAGTGACAACTGAAATCCTGGAGAATGTGAATAGACAATAGTCCTAGGGAGCCATTTTGTCACTGAGACACGGTGATGGTTGGGCAGAAGAAAATGGATTCTGGGAATTCTTCAGTGTTAGTTTGTATCTTGGGATTCTGAGACCTGGTCTCTTGCATCTCCTGTGATGTGGAGAGGCGACAAAGAAGAAAAAAACTCTTGCTGTTGAAATGAGGCTCTCAGGTCCCCTCTCCGTCATGCCAGCCTCGTACAAAAGGATGTGGAACGCATGTAAAAATGGTTCCAAGCATCTCTCCTGGGGAGATACGCAATACTAGGTGGTCTCGAATGCTCAGGGTCATTGGCTTTGTTCTAGTGTTGACAGGTGTGAAGCAGGTAGCCAATGCTCGGGCCCACCTTGACCTTTGCTAAAAGGACCCTTGCCCCTGATCCCTGGGCAGATTCACGGGAAGCTCTGGACAGAGCCTGCCAGCGTCTAAGGACTGCAAGGTTAGAGGACTCTCTTCAGCCACCTGCTGAAGTCACTTCGTAACCTGACATGAATTATGTCACTTTCTGCTATTTTCAGCCGTGAGGACATTCTTGTTTTCTCATGAAACAGCCTGGGTCACCTGAGGACACTTCTTGCAGCGATCCAGCTGGCCTTTATCTTTGTGTCACCCAATCCTCTCTGTTCCCTCCAGGGGCGGTGGCCACCTTTTCTGCTGTAACAAATACACTGTAAGTGAACTAGTTAGGAGGATTTTTTTTTTTTTGAAAAAAAATCTTTGTAATCTGCTAAATAATGCCTTGATCCCTGTCTTCTTTCAGAAAGGACCAGAGGAATTAATATCCCAAAGGGTTTAACCTGGGCTTACCAAAAAGAAACACATTGTTAAAGAAAATAAAAGTGTGATGTGAACCATCCACAGATATAAATATTTCACTTACATGTAGAGAATGCGTCTCCAATGTAAAGTTTTGGGGAAGAGACTTGCAATATAAGAATAATTAAGTAAGACCACCTGTTCATTATGTAAATTATATATGGAGAGGCAAGTCATATCAAGTCACATCATGCCAAGAAACCTATCAAGTCCCCTATAATCACGTATTAAGCTGTTATTGATATTGCCCCCAAGCCCCAGCACTACCCCAGCTACCGCGGGGTACATAAAAAGAAAGTACAAACTGTACATTCACCCTCACAGAAATGACAAGCTAGTTTGGGACTCAACTTTTTATCTAGAGGCAACAATGGGAGAACAATACAAAAACTATAATTAGTGCGTACAATAAGAATAATGATTGACCTATGTTAAGTCCCAGGCTCTTTGGTAAGCATTTTGCATAGGTTGTCTCATTAAATCCTAAGGAAAATAGACAAGTGCTGTTATTAGGCCAACTTTATAGAAACTGAGATTGAGAAATTTGAACTGGCCCAAGTCAGTAAGTCAGTCCGGTCAGTAAGGCAGGACTTTAACTTAAGTCTGCTTGACTTCAGAGCACTTAAGCATGCCCCAGGTCCCCACGTGTGTCAATGAGAAGAATGGAGAGTGCCCGCTATGGTCATTCAGAGAAGACAGAACACTGAGCTCCAGACAGACAAAGCACGCCATAGGCTAAAAGGTGCAGTGTTGTGTACCAGCCCCTACCTGGCCTAAACTGGAACCAAGGTAAAGAAATATCTCTGGCAGCCGGGCTTTGCTCTTGGCAATGTGAGAGAGTTGTGAGTCCTGGGCAACTTGAGCTCCATTCTCAGATCTGTTTGACTAAGACCTGAAAAGGTAAGCCACGTTTGCAATATCACACAGATCTCTTAGCTGTGAAAGGTAGTAATTTTAAAAGATGGGGACCAAGGTCAGAGGAGGACACTGTATAGCTCGGGATACAACTCGGGCCATTCTGGAAGCTAATCTTTGTAGGAACCTATTTGATCGGCTGCATTTGTGCACCTTGAGTATCATCAGATTGGCACAGACTCCGACACTCAAAACCACGTGAGATGGGCACATTTCACCTGCTCTGTGAATGGATGCTTAGGTCCTGTGCTTTTCCATTTAAGGCCTTAGCTATCTTGAAGTAACCCAGATCTCAGTGATATGTAAAATACAGTGTTGCATCTCAATTGTGTGAAATCAGAATCTGAGAACCTCTCCCCTCTTAGGGAGGTAAAGTTAGAGGTGAGACTGAAAGATAAAGATGGGAGTAGGAGGTGAAAATAATCTTGTGGAAAGGTGAGAGATGTGAACCCAGGGGACCAAATTCTTTTTCTTTATCACAAACTAACTTATTCATTTAGTGGGAAAAAACATCTAAGGAAATGTTTCTGGGAACTTTCAGACCAATGTCTAAGTAAAATTCCAAAATCCTCTAGAGTATTATATATCTATTCTAAGAGCAATCCTTGTTTTATTCTTCATGTTGTTAACACACAATGTGCTAACAATCTGTCAGCATTGTCTTATGTGATCTCCTAACAACTCTGTGAGGTCGGCATTATACGCCTCTTGTCTACTGCTGAGGGACTCAGGGAACAAGAAGTTCAGTAATTTACCCAAAGTCAAATGCCTGGGGAATGCTAGAGCCAGGGTCCAAACCCAAATCCACCTGAACCCAAAGCCTTAGCTCTTGACTGTCTCTGTCCTTTGCTTTGATGGCAGTGTAATTATCAAGACACTTTGCTCCCTCTATGCATATAAGATGTGTCCATAATGAAACAAGACTAGCTTGTCCAAGTGACTCCTCTGTGCATAATAGGATGCACAATTTGACATACGACTTATTGTTTGTACTTAAGAGTTTCGTTTTCAAGCCAAAAGACCACCACCAGCAACAACAACAAAAATATAATATGAAGTTTTTAAGCAAGAGATAAAAAGTAGATGTTTCAAGTCAACAGCTATTTTTATATTATATATATATATAGTGAAAAGTGCAGGTCATTAGTGTACAATTCTGTGAGTTTTGGCAAAATTATACACCTGTGTAACCACGGCCCAATCAAAATACAGCATATTTCCATCACCCCAGAAATGTCCATTTTCCTATCCCACAGGTATCACGATTCTGCTTTCTATCACCATTGATTAGTTTGCCTATTAGAGAACTTCATATAATTTAAATCACGTAGTATGTATCCTTTTGTCTCTTGCTTCATAGGCTCAGCATGTTTTTGAGATTCATCTCTGTTTTTGCAGGTATCTGCCCTTCATTATTTTTATTGCTGAGTAGCATTTCCTTGTATGAATATACACGCTGTGTTTATACCTTCTCCTGTTGATGGGCATTTGGGTTGTATCCAACTTTGGGCTATTATGAATAAAGCTGACATATCACTCTTGCACAAACTCTTTTTATGGGTATATGCGTTCTTGAGTTATTTTTCTTGAGTTATTATCTAGCAGTGGAATGCTGACTTATTGAGAAGGCATGTACTTAACTTAAATGACACTGCCAACGAGTTTTCCAAAGTGATTTTACAAGAATTTCAGTTGCTCAGTATTTTTGCCTACATCTGATGTTGTCAGATTTTAATTTCAGCCATTTTAGTGAAATGGTATCTCATTGTGGTTTTACTTTGCATTTCCTTAATGACTAATAATGTTGAACATTTTTTTCATGTGTTTGTTTGCCATCTCTGTATCTTCTTTGATGACATATCTGTTCAAGCCCTTTGTTCATTTGTTGTTGGATTGTTTGTTTTCTTGTTATTGTGTTTTGAGAGTTCTTTATACGTTCTGGACAAAAGTCTTTCATCAGATGTGTGATTTGTAAATGTTTCCTCTATATGGCTTGTCTTTTCATTCTCTCAACAGTGCCTTTCTAAGAGCAGAAGTTCTTAATTTTGATGAAGTCCAATTTGTCAATTTCTCCTTTTATTAGTTGTCCTTTGGTTGCTGTAACTAAAATATGTTTTCCAAAATCAAAGTTGTAAAGATTTCATCCTATGTTTTGATCTAAAAGTTTAATAATTCTAGATTTTCATTTAGGCATATGATCCATTTTGAGTAAATTTTTGTCTATGGTGTGAGATATGGATCAAAGCTAATTTTTATTTTGCAGATGAATATTCAGTTATTCCAGTACATTTTGTTGAAAAAAACCTCTCGTTTCTCCACTGAATTTGCTTGGCACTTTTGTAAAAAATCAGCTGACCATATCATATATATGTGAGTCTATATCTGGACTCTCTAGTGTATTCCACTCATCTATTTATCTATAATTCTAATATCTTAATTACTATAGCTTTACAATAAATCTTGAATTTAGATGGGCTAAATCTTCCAACTTTGTTCTTCTTTTCAAAATTGTTTTAGCTATTCAAGTTAATTTAATGTATATATGAATTTTAGAACCAGTTTGTTAATTTCTACAAAAAAAAAGTTTTCTGGGATTTTGATTGGAAATGCACTGAGTCTATTTGTAGATAACTGACATCTTACAATATTGAGTCTTGGGTCAAGAAAGAAAGTTCCTGAATATGAAGACTTCATTTAAGTCTTCTTAAATAATAGCATTATTTTGTAATTTTGTTATATTTATTCCTAAGTATTTCATGCGTTGGTGCTATTGTAAATAAATTTTTAATTTAACTTTTAAAATTGTTTTGCTATTATTATATAAAAATAAAATTGATTTATATATATTGATCTATATTTTGCAAATTTGATAAGAATCATTTGTTATTTCTAGCTGTTATTTTGAAGATTCCTTAGGATTTTCTGTGTATACAATCATGTCATTTTTATCTAAGGACAGTTTTATTTCTTCCTTTCCAATCTTTATACCTTTGTTTCTCTTTCTTGCCTTATTACAGTGGCCAGGAACTCCAGCACAATGTTGAATAAAAGTGATGAAAGCTGATGTTCTTGCCCTGTTTCTTCCCTTAGACAGAAGCTTTTCAGTAGTTCTTCATTAAGTATAATGCTAGCTATAGGTTTTTTATTTTTGTCTTTGCCCCTTTTCAGATTTTGCTAAGAATTTTATCAAAAGCTTTTTCCTCATTTCATTAGCTTTATAAATTTGTATGTAAACCGAGGTTCCAAGTATTTCTGCCAACTATTTAACGTGCCCTAATATGTGTGGTCCTCTAGGCAATTTTGTGACTCCAACACAACATGAAGATGAATTCATATGACATGACTGAAATCTGGTATTTCCTGACAGCTGTACTTTTTGTGTGGTAGCTTCTGTTTTCACTCAAATACTGTTCATTATGGGAATGTTATTGATTTTGAGCCAAATCATTCTAGAACTACATATTTAACTAGTATTAGAAATAGTTACTGCAGAGTACCAGAACTACCACATTTCTTGAAACAAAGGTAGCCAAAAGCCTCAAAATCTGGCTTGATTATCAAAATCAATTCACAATTTGAACAAGAAATGTGGAAGTATTACAGCTCCCCCACCCCCGCCCCATATCAAAAGCCATGTAGCCAAGAAAGATTGGAAAGGAAATGAAACACTGTGATAGGCCACGGGGCAGCCAAGTCCGTGTTATCTGTGGGTCAACCTGACCAAACCACATGCATTGTTGGGCAGTTTGGAAAGAAAGTTACATCATTGCAGACTAGATTTGGCTGGGGAAAATTACCTCATCCCCAAGGATAGCTAGAAGCTTCTTATACAATTTCCTTAACAATTGTACTAAATTTCAAAAGGAGTTATCCATCATATCATTACTCATGACACTTGAAATGCTTGAAGCCAAGCCTAATGCAGATTAAGAGGTAGTTTCTTTCTCTCTATGGCTTCAGACCCATTTTTAATTCCCCTTGTTTTCTTTGCTTCCAAACTTTTCTGTGAGTTAAACATACCAAGTGTCTAGAAAGCAACTTTTGTTAATGATTAAAACAGAACATATGCTCCAACTAGGCTTGTCTTTTGTGATCAACTTGGGAACATTCTTATTACATGGTACTTTCAAATCTCAAAATATTCTGAAACAAGCATTCCTTTGAAATTATCTTCAGGGCAAGTCACCCATGAAAACCAGCCTTAGTACTTTAGGGATGAATTCTGTGTCCAGTGAGAAAACCCTGCCAAACCAAAGGGAGCTGGGGTCAAATAAGTTTAGGAAGTGTGGCATATTATTACATCCCCCTGGAAATTCACAAGACATATTTGCATATCAAAAGCTCTCACATACTCCCTAACCTAGCTTTGCCCTCAATTTTTTTGACCTTGGAAACTATTGTTTTAATGAATTTAAAGTTAAATAGTTGTATGGCTAATGGCTATTGTATTGGAGAGCTATTGATCTTGATGCTAGACCCAGGAGGGGAGAAGAAAATAATCTTTATCATAGAGCTTTGGGATGGCTACACGATATTTTGAGTCATGTAGAATCTGATAACCTTATTAATATTTTCCTCCATTTTAGACTAACTTGTGCATGCGATAGTAAGTCTGAAGATGCATAGGTTTTTGTAGTGTCCATGTTTTTGTATATACAAGGACTGTTTCTCCTAATTATTTGACTTTTAAAATATCTAGGAGGCTGTGTGTGTAGTAAATGTAAAAGCTTTGGAGTCAGACCGACTTGAGTCAGATTCCTCATTCTACCACTTACAATCTCTAAAGACCCCCTGTTTGCGGAGTCAACACCCATTACCCCCTTTCTATCTACAGGATTGCAATAGGAAGTGCCTGTTGCCTATTCTTATAATGTGGACTTTCTCCCCATTCTCCCAACCATAGTTGATTCATTTAGGAAGAGGCCAGGTATCCCAAACTGCGCCAATTTGTCCGGCCCTGGTAAATTGGAAGAGAGAGAGAGAGAGAGAGAGAGAGAGAGAGAGAGAGAGAGAGCACCCAGAGGCTTTAAGTGGCTGAATCTATAACATTAACATTAAGCGACATTAGTGTCCTGTTTTCAACATATGGGCCACAAAATTCAAGGGAGCCAGTATGCAAGAGAGAGAAGAATTTTATAGACAGGCAGAATGGGACACAAACAAGAGGTGGAACAAGGACAGTGAGAGTTGCTTAACTTCTCTTTGGCAGACATTATAGTGTTCACCAATATCTGGTTCTCTTCTCCTTCCCTGGTGTATGGAAAGATTCCATTTCCCAGCCCCCAGCATTTAAGCAGGGCCATCTGACCAGAAGTAATGTCTGTCACTTCCTGGCCGGAGGCAGAGGAAGTCTCCTGTGAGAGTCTCTGTCTCTTATTTCCCCTGCTGGGGCACATTTGGAAGTCTATTGTTGAGATGACAAATGCAAGAGTAGCAAAGCAGCTTGGGTCTATGGGTTACGAAGTAGAGAACAACTGCCCTGGAGAACCACCCGACCAGCAGACTGGGGGAAACAACATTTGTTGTCTTTAGCCACTGAGGATTTGAGATTGTTACGACAGCGTAACCTGGCTTCCTCTGGCTATCATTCTCTCTGAGCCTAGCTTCATCATCTGTCAAATGGGGATAAAATCGCTCTGTTAAGGCGGTTGTCATGGATGCATGGAGTCATGTCTGTGAAATGCCTCCACAGCACCATCACAGGGATAGGCTTCTAAAGAAGCATCATTTCTTCACTCTTAAGCAGCTGTGATCTATAGGTCTGTGTTCTAGTACAGTCTAAGTCTGCCAGACTCTGCAGTCACAGGGATACAATCAATGCAAGTCCGATGTCTTCTGAAATACATTTGCATCAGCCTGTGGAGTTCAAACTAGTCTCAAGAGGGACCCCTCGCAGAAGATGAGCTGTCCCTTGTCAGGGGAGGTACAAGGGGGTGAGTGTGGTGCAGGCCTGGGACTGCTTTTTTTGCTGTGGGCAGCTGCAAACTCCACGCCATCCTCATGGCAAATCGCAGTAGTTGTCCAGGCCTTGTGATGCGCTACCCCTTCTTTTTGCTGC
The DNA here is from genome assembly GCF_004115265.2 of Rhinolophus ferrumequinum. NCBI lineage: Eukaryota > Metazoa > Chordata > Mammalia > Chiroptera > Rhinolophidae > Rhinolophus > Rhinolophus ferrumequinum. Next base: position 80,225,673 of record NC_046292.1, read on the forward strand.
TGGCAGATGGGCAGCGACTCCCAGAGCCAGCACTTGAGAGAAAGGAATTGGCTCTGCCAGCTGAGACTTAAGACAAAAAGAAAGGATAAGTTCCCTGTAAATCTGGCGCCACTAAGGCAGGCAGGCATTAGACATCCTTCCCAAATCACCACACATCCCTCCTAGGGGGACCTGCGCCTCCATTTCTGCCTAACTTTACATCTGTGGAAACTCGGAGCTTTCCTGTCAGTGTGTGTGTGTGTGTGTGTGTGTGTGTGTGTGTGTGTGTAAGGAAATGTATTTTGGTGATGCATCAAGGGGAACCCACTGACATTCTTCCGCAGAGTTTTGCTTGGCACTTACTGCATTTGGTGTTCACTCTCGGAAAGAAGATCTGCTGTCATGGTGACAGCCTTAGTCTCCCAAGTCCACATTCAACCAGTCAGAAGGACATGTTTCTGAGGTGCGAGTTAGAAAATGAAGCTGAGATCAGTTTGGGTTTGCAACCTGTGGAAACAATCTTACTATTCTATAGTCATCAGTAGTGGACCCAACAGAGAACAGTTCGTGGGAGTGAAGAGGCTTGTCTTTCTTTCTGAAGGGGCTATAGGTCACTGGTTTAGCCAGGAGATTTAGGATCTGTGTAGGTTAGGAGGCTACATGTTCTTGCACAGGCCATGAGTGACGTTCAGCCTTCAGTGAGGGGGAAGGCACTAGTGGCCAGAGAGGAGGTGCTCTGTCCTGGAGGGGCTCTCCAGTCCAAACCCAAGCCAGAGGTGCTGGATTCAAGTTGGCATGACTCATGTGCCCTGGCCACTCCCTCAGGACAGGCAGAAATAGATGGAGAAGATAAAAAGTGATTAATGCTCACCTTTGATCACTCCTAGTCATCCCCAAGATCTAATCTATTGAATGGCCATTTTCATTCTTAAATTCCTGCCATTGGTTCTTTCACTGGGAAGGAGGGGGCTAGGTTTTCTGGAATTCTTTTTGTCAAGCCCTGATCCCCAAAACTCAGAGTCTGGAATGTGTGTGTGCATCAGGCTTCTTAAAAGGAAGCCTGGGCCCTTGAAGCTTGTGTTTGGAAGACCGAACTGAAAAGAGAATTTGTGTATCTGTTTGTGGTTTAGAAGGTCAAAGACTCCATTTCCTTCCTCTGGTATTTGAAAAGGGCTTCCTGCTCTTCTCTCAAGGAGCATTTCATTTGTGGGGCAAAGGCATTTGTTTATGCTAAGGACAGCGTATAAAATCAAGTGAGTGGCTGGTTATTTCATTTCTAGTACTTCCAAGTTCTTCTTCTACACTGCAGTTATACACAAAGTTTATTGTGTTACTTGTTTTCTTTTTCATCTCAAGGGGGTTTTAACGAGGTTAGCTCTCAGTTATTCAGGTTATCGAGTTTGTTTGCTGGCAGCTGAGTTGGGCCTGGACTAGAGAGTAGATGGAAGCAGGCAGAAACAGGAGGTGTTGTGACAGAGGGAAGGGCTTGTCTGCACCAGTGATTCAGGAAAAGAGGAGGAGGATAAAGGGCCAAGAAACCAGGTATCAAGGTTACTTGACAGATTTGATATGAAACCCAAGAGCATGAAAATAAAGGATAACTCCATGGTTGCAAAGCCTAGAGCAGCCTTCATACAACTGAAATGTAACACAATCTACATAGGTAATTAGAAATTGTCTAGTAGCCACATTTAAAAAGTGAAAATAACTAGACGGAAAATATTACTATTTTAATAATATTTTTATTTAACCCAACATGTCCAAAATATCATCATTTAAAGTTAATATTTACCTACTTTTTTTCCCCACACTAAGTCTTCCAAATCTGGTGTATATTTGCCATTTATAGCACACTCAGTACAGACTAGCCACATTTCCAGTATGTAGCACCACACATGGCCGGTGACCACCGTAACGGTCAGCAAAGGCCGGGAGGATTGGAAGGATGTAATGAGAGATAAGTGGGTTCTTGATATGGGGAGGAATTTGATGAACTTTTGTTATGTTTTGGATCATTGTGGGATGCCCACGAAATGGCCTATAAGAAATTAAAGATGTAGATCTTAATTTCTTGGCGGAGGAGGCCAAGAAATCTTAATTTCTTGGGGGAGGCGGAGAAGATTGATTGGTCAGGTAAGTGTGAGGTAATAAAAGTGCCATTACTATTTTTCTGAAATACTCGTGTGAATGCACAGGCATTGTTTGCATTAAGATTTAGCCCCTTGACAGAGGCACCCACAAGAATAAAGGCCTGACCATCGCGGGCAGGCTCTCCCGGAAGCTTTTGAAACTCAAAGTATTTGGGGATATTATTGCTTATCTGCTGACCATGGAGTCATTCCCCAGCACACTTCGAGGAGTCAGGCACTAGTGCTTTGTGTATACACCCTCTGACACTTTAGCTGTGAAGTTCCCGACCTCCTCGTTGCCAACAATTGTCACCTCAACTCCTCTCCAGCCAATACTTTAGTGTCTTCTGGAGGGAATCTTTACTGCGTTACTTTTCTGTGTCATCAACAGTAGGGACATTTTAAAGATCTCAATGAGCATTGTTAAACCCCTCTGTGAGGCTTATACTTACTTATGCTCCTTGCAACTACTTCTTGAGAGTTCCATTCCCAAACCCCTTGCCAATACCAGTTCAGTTCCTGGTTATTTTCATTCTTTTCAATCTTGTCAATCTGATAGGCAAAGAACATCTCATTGCATTTTGCATTTTCACTGCTTTGATTGCTAGTGAAGTAGAGCAGTTTTTAAACATGAGTTGAACATTTGTATTTCTTCTGTGAATTACCTGTTCCTTTTTTACTTTTTGCCCATTTCTATATTCTTTATCTTAACTAACTTACTGATACTAACATTTTGTCATAAATTTACCCTCAGTTATTCCCCCAATTGATTGCTTTTGACTTTGTTTGTGATGTCTTTGCTTAATATTTCCATTACTGGTAAAATCAGGTTAAAACAATTATGCGAAAAAGCTGTATTCGGGAATTGGAGAAAGGTGTGACAATGGGAAAAAATAACTCAGTGCTTTCCCTTAGTGACAAAAATATTGCCTAAAAGCGATGGACATCTCTTAATTACCTATACATCTGGTGTAATCATTTTGTTAAAAACAAAGTACAACTTTGTACAGTATTTTATTTTAGTAAATAATTGAACATCTAAACTCTAATATCTAAGATAGAAAAATAAAGAAAATATTTTATCTTCTGGAATTAATTCTGATTTTTCGTCAGAGAAATGCCAATTGGGATAGAGAAAAGGAAATGATCTTGAAACACTAATTTTCCTAACTTTAGAAGTACAACAATAATCATTTGGAAATGCTTTTCAGTTTCAACAAGTCTCCAATGTTATCTTTTTTACCACACATGGGGATACTGGGCTAGGTTAAGGATACCATTTATTCCAGAAATATTTTTCAGCACCTACTCTATGCTAAGTGCTTCTGAAAAAGGAAGAATTTCTTGCCAGTTGGCACTGGGCAAGAACATGAAAAAAAATGGTGCTACTCTAAATGTGCTGGACCCTATAAATATAGAAAAACCAATTAGCACATCTGTGCGCTGAGGGCCTTAGAGATTCACAGGGAAGGATGACAACCGGCGTGCAGTACTCTGCCGGCACACGAGGGGCGCTACAGCATGGCAAGGCTGATTCTACCCGAAGGATCCAAAGAGGCAATCCGCAAGCCAAGTGTGGAGAGAAAGGATGTAGTTTAACTATTCAGAATCTAAGAAAGCAGATTTCAAATAATACGGAGGAAAAATAGATGTGATTCTAAAAACTGGAATTCTAAAAGCATTTACCATACTCAAGGTGCTCTCTCAGCTAGGGGTCATTTGAGATACATAAAATATAAATAATGAGGACTCTGATTGCACAGACCATCAGATGAAGAGGGCTGTGGGAACAGGCAGGTTGGTGTCCGCAAGTCCAATATGGACCGATTTTGATGGGACTCCTCTTAAAGATGACGCGCATTTTCAAGCTATAATAATAATAATAGCTATCACTTATATGACCCTTTTTACTTTCGAGGACCTGTTCCAAGCACATTACATATAATAATAGCTCACTTAATCCTCATAAGAACCCTATTTCTCCTTTTTGCCGGTATGGAAACTGAGTCACAGAGATTAAGGCAGTTATCCAAGGCTATTTGGCCTATAGGTGGTGGTGTCAAAATTTGAACCTGAGCTGGGATGTGAACCCAGCCATTCAGTCCTCATCATCTGTGCTCGTGAGGCTGTTCTCCAAGCAGATACATTTTTTGAGCATTTACTATGTTGCCAGTCTGTGCTAAGCACACATATGCATGATCTCAATTGCTATTCCCTTGTGAGGCTATGAAGTTGATATTATAATTAGCTCCCTTTAATAGATGAGGAAACTGAGCATTAAAGAGTTTAGCTGCTTGCTCGGGGGTCACAACGTAGAAAGTGGCAGAGCCAGGATTTGAGCCCAGGGAGAATGACCCTGGAGAGAGTCGGAGCTCACAGGACTGCCATGGAAGTACACAGTGCAGAAGGAAGGAGGTGATGGCCCCACAACATTTGATGCTTGTTGTGTCACGTCTGCTGTCATAGTTCTCTTTGGATCCCCCACAAACAAGTCAACATTCAACGAATGGTCTGCAAACATTTGAGGAAGTGTGCAGGAAACTGGAGATGACAGGCTTAGCTAAAAGGGAACTGGGGGCAGGAATATATGAATGTCCTAATTATCTGGAGAGCTGCAAACCAGAGAGATGGGACTTATTCTCTATGACGTCAGAGGTGAGAATTAACAGGGATTTTCCAATAGTTAACTCATAAATGGAATGCAGTTGTGAGCCCCTTGATACCAGACATATTTGAGGAAAGGCAGGAAAAAAAATTGTTAGAAGTTTAGAAAGGGGAACTCTGGGTTGGATGCAGAGTTTACGTTGCCTTTAAGGTCACTCTCTTCTATTAGCTTATTTAATCTTAATCGTCTTCGAGCATGCTCAGTGCCTTTTAAGAACATTAATACATGACAGAATCAAGACAGGGAAAACTCATTAAAAAGCTGTGCTTATCCAGCACTCTGTTAACTAGCATTTGCCTGTTTTACCAATTCCTTGGACCATGGGATTCAAAACAATGCTCCTAAGGAAATACAACTGCCTTCAGTATTTTACAAGACACACTGGACTATGGTCCTTGTAATTTATTGTTCAAAGTATTTTGTAGCATTCTAAGTCTTTTGAAAAGCTGTGCTCTATGAATGAGATCTAATAGCTCACCTTTAACCAGAACATGTGATTAACTGGGATAACCCACCCTCTAACCATGACGAATAGCAAATATTCTGGAACAGTCTCTGAATGAGAAGATTGAGCCAGGCAGTGTATGAAGCAGTTTCCCCGTGGGAACCCAGATGCAGCAACCCCTGCTCATTTCCTCCATTGGCCAAGCCCCGGCCCCAGAGATTATTATTGAAATGTCAGCCATTTGGTTTACTCAACTGTTTCAGGGACAGGAGCTCTGCTGCTTGTAAGTCTGACTGCCTGAAGCATCCATAAAGCACCTAGTGCTCACACAGGTGCATTCTTCTCCAAAGCGCAAAAAGCTGATTCTTACTTAGGACTGTCTGTCGGCCTGGACACGATGCTAAGAGAGGTGATTACACCAGCTTCAGAGGTAATCCTCACCAATCACAGCAAGATGCCCAAATAGAATTCGTCCATGGTAGATCACTCAGTTAATTTAGGGAGCCTCTAACACCACTGATAGCATTGTGAGACGGTGTGCCCACAGCCAGCATGGCATAATGCAAATTCCTATTTCATCATCAGTCTCTCCCATCTGACTGACCTCATCACCAACTATAAACATGGAGGATTCACCTTAGGGCTGGCCGCTCCCACAGGCTCTGTGTCACCCAGCTCCTGGGACTGGCCTGGCAAAATCCCCCCTCCTGTGTCCCAGGAGGAAAGTGAGCTACCCCAGTAAGAGGAGCCCTGCTGCCTGGGCTGGGACCAGAGTAGGCTTGTTGCCAGGTCCTATGCCACCCCTGGCCTTTCCTCCACTTCTCCCCTGTCACTGACTTGTCATTGGCCCTGTTCTCTCTCTCTTAGGGGTCTCCTGCCCCCCAACGCTATTTGGGAGCCTGGTGTGTGCACAAATGTGCAAGCGCTCTGCACATACAGCTGTGCTCCCGGGAAAGTGCAGTGGCCCAGAGACCGGAGGCTTGTGTTCTGGTCCCGGGCCTGTGCTTTCTGTGTGGTCCTGAGGCTACAAGCCTTGTTTTCTCAGCTGCAGCCTGGGAATAACAACCACTCTCTGACTGCAATATGGAGAAAATGGGGGCGAAAGGGGAAAAATGGGTATGAAAGGCCTCTGGAACTGAGAAACATGCTACAAAGTAAAACAGAAGACATGTAACCTTAAAAAGGAAGGGAATTCTGACACATGTGACAACGTGGATGAAGATTGACATTAAGCTAATGAAATAAGCCAGTCACAAAAGTAGCAATTCCCTATGGTTACCAATTCAGGAGGTGAATAAGGAAATAAGTGCCTGGAGGAGTAGAAAAGCATTCCAGAATAATGTTCCAGTATCCCAGAATTCTCTCATGGAAGCCTCTTGTAGGCTTCAGAGGTCCCAGGTAATACAGTACGGAAAAGAAGTAAGGCGTGCCATACATTAAAAATACAATTTAAACACTTTGCAGTCGGAAAGTGATAGACTGGCTGACCGCGGGGGCTGCTCAGGCGGTGAGCAGTGGCATGGCAGGTGCGGGGCTGCAGGCAGCCACTGGGTGCTGGGTGCTGTGCTGAGGCCACTGTAGGCAGCGAGCCCCCTGGCTCTCACCCTCCAGCTCAGGCTGCGGACCCCAGGTCCTGGTGCCCACTGATCCAGCAAGTGGGCGCTGAGCTCAGCTCACATCTGTGCCCTCCTCACTGGGACCTGCAGAGATTGGTACACACCCTCATGTCCCTGGAGGTCTGCAGTCTCCTGAGTTTGGAGGCCACCTACACCAACGATGAGGTGAGCCAAGTGACACTGAGGTCTACACTGGCACAGTAGTACACAGATGCACTGCACCCAGTGACCTTCCATGCCATGTGTGACATCCTGATGGAGCATCACCAGTATCCAGAAGGGATTCAAAAGTATGAAAACGACACGAGCTTTGTCATCGTGGCCTCCACTACAACCTTCAGAAAGAGCCTTCTGATGAAGACTGACATCTTCCCTCATGCACAGCTAGGGCTGGCCTCCAGGGGCCTTCAGCTGTGCCAGACAAGGAGCTGATGGACCTACATGGGGACGCGTAGCACATCCCACTGTACCAGATGAGCGGCTTCTAAGCGAGGTCTTTCCTCAAGCAGGTCATGAACATCTTCTCGCCGCTGGAGGTGGCCCTGCTCTCTTGCATGCTGGGCCACTGATTGGGCCACGGCCTGGAGTTTGACCAAGGGCAGCACTACAAGGGTGTGACGGATGAGATTCAAGACGTGCATATGTGAAGGGCCTCATGCACCAGTGGATTGAGCGAGACGTGGAGAAGTACATCCTGAGAGAGGTGGAGAAGTACATCGCTGGGCTGAGCCTTCTGGTGGGCCATGGGAGACAGCTGTCGGCACAGTCCTTTCAGCTCCAGGGACAAGTGGATGTGCAGGAGGTGGAGTCCGACGGACACCAACTCTTCGCGGTGGCCATCGTCCAGGCGGACAAGCCCAGCTTCTTGCGGACCTGCGCAAGCCTGTCAGAAAACTCGATGAGAAGGGCTCAGGGCAGTGGGTCCAAATCACCTCCTGGAAAAGGGAAGACCTACTGGTAGGGAAGCTGTTCGCCATCCTGCACCTGACAGAATAGCACAGCCCCTGCGTATTCTACTTTGGGACCACCCTACAGGGACCTGGAGGATCGCAGGCTTCCGCGGTGCCGTCAGCCTCAGCCTATGCTCCGGATGTGGGAGCAGGTGGTCCTGGGGCTGCCAGGGTGCATGCAAACCGGCCAGGACACGGATTGGCAAGTGCTGGCTGCCTGGGTGAAGGAGCAGCAGGAGCTAGGGCGGGTGATTCACCAAGGCTCTGTTCAACACTCAGTTGGGAAACATCTTCCGCACTCCCCACAAGCCCCGCTACTGCTTAGGGCACCTTGGGGGCTTTTCAGACCTCTCCATGGCTGCCCTCAGCTGCCTGCTCAACTTACTCTGCACTTCACCTGCTACCCACGCCACACGCCTTACAGCAGGAGACTCCGCTCTGAATGGACCAGCTCAGCCCGGCTGCCGGAAGATGCCCGACCTATGTGACAAGGCCCACATCCACTGTGGGCACTGGCGTTGTCCGAACCGGCCCCTAGCCACTCCTGCCCCGCCCACTCTGCTGTCTGTCCAGACAGGCAATAAAAATAGTCTCCCTCCTTAAAAAAAAAACCAAAAAACAAAAAACTCTATTCCTTATTATTCATTAATCACTGAGATTTAAACTTTCACTAAGATAATCAAGTTTTTTAAGTGCAAAAAAATCCTATGACACTCCACTTCTGGGGGTATATCCCAAAGAATTGAAAGAAAGGTCTCAAAGAGATATTTGCACACTCATGTTCATAGCAGCCTTAGTCACAATAGACAAGAGATGAAAGCAACTCAAGTATCTGTTGATGGATGAATGGATAAGAAAAACGTAGTGCATTCATACAATGGAATATGCTTCAGCTTTAAAAAGGACAAATGTTACAACATGGATGAACCTTGAGGACATCATGTTAAGTGAAATAAGCCAGTCACAAAAGAGCAAATACCATGTGATTCCACTTACAGGAGGTACCTTGTTAAAGTCAGAGACAGAAAATAGCATGGCGGTTGCCAGGAGCTGAGGGGAGGGGGAAATGGGGACTTAGTGTTTAATAAGCACACAGTTTCTGTTTTGCAAAATGAAAAGAGTTCTGAGATTAGTAACACAGCAACGTGAGCAAACTTAACATGTCCCCTTAAAAATGGTTCAGATGGCAAATTTTATGTTATGTGCATTTTACCACAACTTTAAAAAAATAGGAGACGTGGGCCCTGGCACTCCCAAAGACGATTTTCTTTTAAGTTTCTGAGACTTACCTATACTAAACACTCAATCAATGTTTATGGAATTAAAACTCTATTTTCTATTTCCATTTTGTTTTGGGGCGACTTCAGTAAAGAAAAGGCTCTGGATTGAGAGAAGGCTTTGATTGAACTTTAAAGCTTTTGGCCTCATCCTCATTCATATACTTGGAAGAACCTTCCTCTGAAGAAGAAAAACCTGAGCCCTCGAAGTTCAATCAAACGACGGAGTAACACTGGGCGCATGAGTGCAGGTGTGGGGACCACCGTGAAGATGTCAGCTTCTGTAGCTATTAAACACTAAGTCCCCATTTCCCCCTCCCCTCAGCCCCTGGCAACCGTCATTCTATTTTCTGTCTCTGAATTTAACAAGGTACCTCCTGTAAGTGGAACCTTACACTGTTTTCCCTTTTATGACTGGCTTCTTTCACTTAATATGATGTCCTGAAGTTTCATCCATGTTGTAGTATGTGTCCGAATTTCCTTTTCTATCGTGGCTTCTGTTACCTCAGCCCTCCTCACCCAGAAAATGAACCCCTGGATATAAAGAGCTCGTTGCTCATGCCAAAGACCAGGAAAGAAAAGACGAGCATACACTTTGTCTTCCTCTCGTCCCCTCCTTCTCAGCTGTCCTCAGCTCCTACTTCACAGAGAACTACAAACCATGACATGTCAAACCCCTCAGTTACCAACTCAATTGCACATGACCCTTTCCTTTGGTCTCCAGGGACTCTGTTGAAATGGCTGTTGCCAAGATCAGCCATGTCTTTGCTCTTGGATCCGATGGCACTTCTCTACGTTCAGATCTGCAGTCACTGCTTGTACTTTTCCTACTTCCTCAACCTCTCTTCCCTAAGTTTCTGTAACATCTCAGCCTCCTGGTTTTCTTCCTAGCTCTCAAACAGTGATTTCTCAGCCTCCCGTCTGTCAGCCTGGCACTCCCAAGCATCTCTTCCCCAGGGGGGCTGCCTCATCTCCCTTCTCTTCTTACTCTATGTATTCTTCCTGGGTGATTCGAATTCATTTACAGCATTTACCATCTCTATGCTAATGAATCGCCAGCCCAGATTAGGCTTCTGAACCATAGATTTTTTTTTATCTAAGTGCCTATTGAGTATCTCCATTCAAAAGCCTTTCAGTTTTTCTTTCCACCGGAAGTTTACCGGCCCCTACCCTCCTGGCATTTTGCCATTACCATTACCATCACCATTCTCCCAGGTACAGAAGTCAGAATCAAGAAGTCATCCATAGCTTTTCCTCCCTCACCACACTACATCTAAGTCCTATGGCTTTTATCACCTAAGTATCTTTGGAATCCACTGACTTTCTTCTGCCACTTCCCCACTACCACTGTGGCCTGATGGCTGCAACAGTCTCCCACTGTTCTAGGGCCGGGGCCCAGCAGATGGCACACTGCCATGGGGTACTTGGCAGGGTTAGGTTAAGGTAAATTAACGAAGGATGGAGAGGCACCCTGGGACTAGAGACACTGGGAGCCTTAGATGCCCGGATCTGCAGGGGGCAGTTATTATATATAAACTAGAGAGAAAGCCACAGCTGGGAAAAACAACTACCAGGCAGGACCTGTGGGTGCAGTGGGGGAACTCAGCCACCATCAGTCTGGGGTCAAAGCAGGGAGGGAGTTGAGGAACAGATACCCTGATTTCTCTGTCCTTCCATGCTCCCATGTCCTGCTCCTGCCTCCTGCGGGCTGAACCCATCCGGAAACCAAAAGACAAAAGGCAGCAAACAAATGAGCACAGCAGCACAAGCTTGTTGATGCACTGCAAAGTATGTCAGCCTACTGAGGCACAGAGCAGGATGGCGAAATGCAGCAAATGGGTCTGGAGGGGCAAATGAGAAATATCCAGAGTATCCTCCCTAGTTTTTCCACACTGTGGCTTAAGCAACTTTCCTATAGCACAAATCTGATTTTGTCGTCCCGTCCCTTCTCTTAAAAGTATTCAACAGCTCTACATTGCCCCAGGGTGATGTTTGAACCCTCTACCACCATCCCAGCATGGTGTGATTGCCTACATCTCCAGGCATGGATCCATGCCCCCGCCACCAGCATACCCCTTACCCTTACTACTTTTCCTCTCTCCCTCCATTCCAGCCATTCTGAATCAATGGCAATGCCCTCTCCAGTCTCTGCACCCCTTTCCCTGCCAACTTCTTCTATGAATCAGTTCTCACTGTCACTGTGGCCTCCCCCAGGCAGCCTGCCCTAACCACCCAGGATGGGATTGAGTGCAACTCCTGCGTGTGACTCCTCCCTCTCTCTCTTCTCACCCCTATTGTAGCACACTCTACTCACTCATTGAACATGATTGTTTTTGCCTATGTCCTGTCCTTTTCTCCCCCAAACTGAAAATAGAGTGAAAGCAAGGACGGATGGCCCCACCACCTCACACAGTGCCTGGCATGCAAGCACTCAATACGTATTTGCTGAGTCAATGAATGAACACTCATAAAAATCCTGTGACACTGATGTTCATATTTCATTTTTTAACAACTGAGAACACGGAGGTCTGGAGATGTTGAAGTGATGTCCAAAGTCACAAAGTTGGCTCAAGAGAAAGCCCACATTCCAAGAACCTGTGCTTTCTGATTTTTTGATGGGTGCCTGCTCTTCCTCCCTGGGCCGCCTGCCAGGGATGCTCCTGAGCTGCCAGGAGAAGGTACAGCTGCTTTGCCCTGATATGCCCAGAAATGCCCAGAAGCCTCGCTTCCACTGTATACAAAAATTGGTTTCTCCTCCCCATGAAGCATATGAATTGCACTGTTGGTATGCAAGTTTCTTCCTTTCTGCTGGTTTCTCTGGCAACAAGGCAAGAAGCAAGAATTGATATGAAGAAATGGCGGCAGAGAGTTAGAGAAGCAAAGACCTACAGACAAATGTTTTTGCTGAAAGAGGAGACGGAAAGAGAGAGAGAGAATGAGATTGAGCAATCCCGTGTCCCCACCCTGCCAATGAGTCCAGCAGCAAGTCTGACTCAGCACTGGAGGGCTTCTCACATCAACCTGTCCTGCAGAAAACTCCAAATCCCCTTGCAGATGATATCCATGCTCTTGATTTATTTTCTCGAAGCAGGGCTGAAGTCCAGGCTTGTGAGACAGTAGGGGGAACACCGAGAAGCGAAAAACTACCACCTATTTTTTGTAAGCAGATATTGGATTTCTGCTTTGTGCCCCATTTTCTTCCTTCTTCCTGTTGAATAGGGAGTATTTAATAGAGAGATTGCAGGCTTTCATCCACGGGAACAAATAGCTAGCAAGACTGGCTCTTGAAATACTGGTAGGATGTCAACATGGGAGCCTCAGAGAAATTCTTCTTGAAGAGTACTTAAGTCAATAATACTGGGGAAAATGTCGAGAGGGCAGAGTGAGCTGAAGTGAATGTGCCTTTCTGTGAATAATGAGAATCACAGCATGCCCTGAACTCTCTGCTTCCCAAATGGGGGGCTCCAAGTACTATAGAAATGCACAAAAGCCTCCTGGCACTCCCGTTCAAAGGAAAAGGGGTCATTATGCCCATTTTACAAATGGGGGTGCAGAGAAAGGCAAGAGTGCTTTGCCCCAGTTCAGAGCACAAGGAGGCAGGGCAGTAAGGCAGAGTCCTGCCCCCCAAAGTCACCTGTCTGAGGAGGGTCTTTTTGGCCCAGAGAGGGAGCACCTGTTACAGGGCTTGGTCCCCTGAGCCCCACTTTCGTGAGAAAACTCACAGGTGTAGGAGCCTCCAAAAAGGGACAACAGAAAGATGTATGTCCTCTTTAGTGTGAGGCAAAGTGGAAAGTATATTCCAAAGTATACGAATGAACACAGCAGCAAAAGCTTGGGGCGCAGTCAGCTGAGTGGAAGCAGGAGGCCCTCGGAGGAGGAAGCTGTAGACTTAGGTTGCACTCTTGCTTGGGGGATCTCCAAGGACTTCACATATGGAGGTGTTTCAAAAAATGAAATTCTCAAATAAATTGTGCTTAGGGCTTAAAGAAAGGAGTGTCCTTAATGGAACAAGCTCCATAGTAGCACGATGCTGCCATAAGTCCCTCAGGAAGAGAGTCAGGGCGTATGTATTGGTGTCCCAGTGCCCAGTGGGTTTGAGATGGAGTTGGTGTGGGAGGGAGGGCCCGGACGGGTAGGGACAGTGACTTCACATCTCTAAAACGAGGATGATAATTCTCCCTGACAGTGTTGTTCCAAGGTGAAGTGAGATGATGTTTGTTGGGCCATTGGTGTGGTCCTGGCGTTAGATTTCGCATTTTACATGTGTGACTTCCCTTCCCCTGCCTTTTATCACAGCACCTGGCCCCTGGGGTTCCTAAAAGAGATGAGGGCAACGATGAACTTCACAGGGTCCAGCCTCCCAGAGCCGCCTGGTCTGGCAGCGTGGGTGGCCTATGAAGAAGATGCTTTTATCAGCCCACAGCTGGAGAAGCATGAGCTGCATGGGTGTGATGCAGCCTGGGCTTGGTAACCATTTCCGGGCCCTACCAGCCAAGGATAAATCCTGCAGGCACCACGTGCTCTCCCTCGGCAAGGAAGGCCGCAGAGGCCTGCTGGGCCCCGAGGGGTTTCCTCAAGAATTCATTCATCCTGCTGGGCGAGTCCTCCTTTTTGGGGTGGTACTTTCCTAACCATAATCAACTATCTCCACTCTCAATCACTGATCACCACTGTAAAGGGCTCATTAAATCTCCAAAGAAAATCCAACTCATTCTTTCCATTTTACCATTTTTTCGATGAATGTGTGGTAAGGACTCACCATGTGTCCTCACAGGAGTCGAAATGAACAGAAAACAAATGCACAACGTGGCCCGTACCCTGTGGGAACTCAGTTATAGCAGGAAGCTGGACACCGTACCTCACTTCCTGCTGCCACTCACCAGCTCTCCATGTGGACGAAGCTGCAGATGGAACAAATCATATGGGTAGTGGCAGTTTACCAGGGGGAACGGCAAACTGTAACATTGTCTTCCTAGAAACAGAAGAGTAGGGGGACATGGGACGTGAGTTTTCAAGGTTATAGAAAATCTGTCCTGATCTGGCACACGTTGGTTTGGACCAGATTCGAGTGTGGGCTGAATTGTAACCAGGCTGCTCTTAGCTTGGTGGTTGGTTTATTTCCTTCATATAGTTGTTCTAGTAGTTGTCTTATCAACCTGTTTAGTCCCTGTTTTGCTTTTGAGCAGCTTAACTATAGTTGTTTTCCCATCACCCCATATGCGCTATTCCTTTTACTCTCCTAATTGTCATTATAACTACAATCTACTGTGTTCAATTTACAAAGGACAGTTAATTGTTCACGTTGAAATGTATTGGACCACCCTTTCTTGTTTCATCCAACTCATTATTCAGGATTCTGTGATCTCCTGTCATGCATCTGGGTACTGTAAACACCAGGACCGTGCAGAGGAAAATTAACAAAAAAGCAAAGAAAATTATAGGGTTGCATTTTCTGTTGTGTTTTAAACCATTAAATGTGTAGGTTTTTAATCATATTTTTAATGTAGTAAACCTTCTAGGCAGGAAAATACATTTGTATTAGTTTCTGTGCCATTGGCCCATTAAATATTTACACAAATCTGATGAAATTAGGAATAGTAGCAATAGTTCCTTTAATTCACCCAACAAATTTTATTATGTACCTACTATATGCCGTCACTGTTCTTAGCACCAGGGACAAAACAGTGAATAAAATCAAGTCCCTGCTCTCTTGGCAATGACAATCTAGCGAAAGGAGATAGAGAATGAGCAGGTATATGATGTCAATGCCACATGCTAAGAAAAAAACAAATAAAGCAGGGTAAGGGAGCAGAGAAGGTGTAGGTGTTGTTTTAGATAAGGTGGTCAAGGAAGGCCTCTTTGATAAAGCAAAGGAATTAGCAATGTGGGTTTCTGGAATCAGACTGTCCCACGAAGCAGGAACAGACAGTGCAAAGGCCCTGAGACAGCAGAGGTTTGGCAGGTTGGAGGAAGAGAAAGAGCCAGGAGGCCAGTGTGGCTGCAGTGAAGTGAGCGGGAGGTGAGTGGTGGGGGAGGAGGTCGCAAAGACGGTCGGAGGACACCACAGAAAGAACGCTGGGTCTCCTCAGACGCTTCTGTGCAGACTCTAAGAAGGCTCCCTCTGTGTGCTGTGGAGCATAAACCTCAGGGGGGAGGCAGGGCAGACGCAAAGAGGTCAACTGGGGCCACTACGATAACTCATGGATCCGTAACTAGATGTAAAGTATAGTTGATGTTTGACATATATTTTCTTTGACTCACATAAACTGCTTTTTTCCCTCCTTGGTGGAAATAAAGTTTCATATTCCATAGCTAACCACATAATACAGACTTTCTTAAATGGAACAGAATGCTGACTAAAGTTGTTACCAGTATATTCTTTTCATCCCATTTACCCTAACTTGAAGGAAATACAAGATTCTTTTTTTTTCTGCATAAAAGTCCTCCTAGCAGTCACCCTCAAATTTCTGAGAGCTTGGTACAAGACTAGATTAGGAATTGAGAACTCTGCTTTATTCAACGTTTTCTTTTAGTAAAAGTGTGCTCAGTCATTTCTAAACTGTTCATATCAGACTTTCAGAAGTTAGCCTTAAAAGGAATATTTGTGATTCTAATTTTCAGGGATTGAATCATATTCTGAATTATAGTATCTGGGAGTTTTCAGCTCTATTATTGTAAGATTGCTATTGAGTTTCTACCTTAAAGTTGGTAAAAAAAAAAAAAAAAGAGAGAGAGAGAGAAGAAAAGAAAGAAGAAAGAAAATGAAGAAAGCAAAATATGACATTGTATTTTTTGCTTCTGCCCGGCCTCACCACCGCCCCAAAGTTTATGCTCCACAGCAGAGAAAATGAGCCTTCTAAAACTTAAAGTATACCATGTTCTTCTCAGAACCTGCACAGAGCCCTCTAAGGAGACCCCAGTTTCTTTCTTTCCCACGACTCACCTCCCGCCTTACTCCACTGCAGCCACGCTGGCCTCCTGGCTTTAATACATTCTATTATTTGTTTATAATATTCAGTGCCCCTCCCTACAGACCAGTTCCTGCAGAACAACTATACTTCCCTATCTGCTAACATGGGTCTTGACCATTTGACTTGCTTTCGCCAATGACATGTGAATGAGAATGGCCAGTGCCACTCCTGCCAGAAACATTCAAAGCTAATGCAGTCTCTCCCTTGCTCGTTCCCTCTGCCATGTGGCTGGCACGTCCCAAATGGGGCTGCTCCTTCAGTTTAGGTTCTGGAATTAAAAATAACACTGAGCAGTGCCCAGGTGGCCTGCAAATAGTGACGTGAAGGAAACAAGGACTTGGTTCCTGTTAAGACACTGAGAGTTGGGGATTGTTTGTTATTGTAGCGTCACCAAACCTAAGCTAACTGATAAAGGTATATACCTATAATTCACCCATTTTTGTATTAAATAGGTGCAGCCGTAGAGTAGAGTCTGTTGCTTTCTTACAAATCAGTATAGCTGTATTTGGACTAGAGTAAAAGGACCTGGAGAAAACTTTCATGGCACTTTGAAACTTCTTAAAGTCTCAAGTGGTCTCTCTGTTCTCTCCCGCTTAGTTACACTTTAGGGATTTTCTAATCCAGAAAATCCCCAGGGTGAAATTTCATCTGTGACCTTTCCCTTCAACGTGGAGCCAGGGATACAGAATATTTCCCTGTCCTCCTGAAAATAGTAAGCTCAATTTTGAATAAAGACCTGTTGGCACGCGAGGTGGTGAAGAGAGACTTCGGAAATGCTGTGCCCTCGGCAGACTGGGTGATGCTGGGAGGTGAGCTGGTGCCTATCGTTCCAACTTGCTTCCCAGCTCCTGCGGTGAATATTGATGAGGACTATTGATAACTTACCATTTCAGGAAATGTCCTGAAGTTATATAGAGATCTTCCTAAATGTGAGCATATAACAGATCATTTGTAATTCCCCAGCTCAAAGGTCCTCCGTGCTTTACCAACGCACTTACAATAAACATCAGAACTCCTTCCCAGGCATGGAAGGATTGGCAGGACCCAGCCCCTGCCTGCCTCTCTCCCCCTTTGCTCTGTCTTCTCCATTCACACTGCTCTCCATTCAGTTACCCAAACACATCAAAAGATTTCCTGTGTGAGAGACTGCAATTACTGTTGCTTCCTCCTAGAACAGTCCTGATTCTTCACCTATTTCATTTTCCAAAGCATAAAAGACCCTGCACGAGCAGTTGGGGCTCCTGAAAACAGGTGCTCTGAGTATGCTGCTCTCCGCAGTCTATGCGTGTACTAGCCCAGGATAGACAGGAAAGCAGAGAAGACTGTCGGGGGAATCCGTCCTCCCTGGCTCAGGTTTTCCCAAACCCTTGCCTGCAGATTACTGCCGTACACAGGCTTTGAAGAAGCCTGACTAACGCCATCGAAAACCACCTCATGATTCAGAGTGCTAACTCCAATCAATATTAATAGTATACCTCTTTGTTTTCCAATTTTTCTGTCCCTTCCCAATGAACTGGAAGATTCGGAGTACATAAATTTTCCTGCACATTGCTGGCTATATAGCCAAAGTGAGTGAGCTGCAATCAGAAGGCAAATCTTTTTATGACGGTGAGTGGAGATGGCAACTTCCTTTAAGTGGCTGGGACTGCCACCAGTGTAATTTCTTTTGCACTTCAGGTCTAGCCTGAAGTGTAGCTATTTTAAGCCACACGTGTGATCATTGTCACTGTGTGTTCCCTAAAACCTACGCAGATCCTACTGCAAGTATGTTGGTTCCCTTTATTTCTGCAGGTCCTCACCCCAAGGTGGAAAAGGATGAATTATTTCATTTCTCTCATTGAATTTTCCAGATGCTTGGGGACCATGCTTAGAGCAATCCAAACAGAAGGAAAAAAGAGTGTTGTTCAAAGACCATCAGCCCCAAAGCCTTCACTTGGCTTTAGAGTGAAGAAAAAGGTCCTTCTGTGGGCCGTGGTCCATTAGAAAGGACTAGAGAGAAGTCTTTTCTTTCCATGACACTCTCATTCATAGCCCATAAAGCTTCTCTCGACATTTTGCAGTGGTGTACTGCATGGAGCAATGCACGTGTGTTCACACATACACTGCACCTGTGCCAGCCAAGGAAGGTGGAAGGGCTTCTTCTGGGAGCTGGCGATAAATCTCATTAGAGCTAAATACAGTGATAATCCCTATCAAGGGCTAAGAGAATACTTCATTCCCAGTTATTATCCCAAACTTGGGCTGTTTTATACTTTTTAAAAGTTTTGCCATTATCAGTATTGTCTCTATTTTATGTACTCCCAATCTTCCAATTCATTACAAACAATACAAAAACATTACTACTACTATGACTAATAATAAAATACAGCATTCTGACTGCTTATTATGTGCCACGTGCTAAACAATTCACATGCTTTCATTTTTTAAATAACCCTCTGAGATGAATATGATTGTTGCTGCTGTTGTTACTGTTATTATTATTATTATTTCCCACATCAGAAAACTAAGGCTTACAGATGTTAAACAACGTGTGCCTGGGTCTCACGACTAGGCAGGAGTGGATTTCACATCCAGGACCCAACTCCAGGACCCAAGCTCTTATAGAAATTGGGTTGTCTTACTATGGAAGAAAGCAGGATAGCAGAAAATTCACCATTTAAATAGAGCTAAAAGCAGTCACCATTTTACCTAATAACCCCAATTCTTCCTAGCAGGCTTTCCCTCTCGTTGCAGTATAGATTGGGACAACTTCCCTAAAATCTTTTCTCATTTCTTGGTCACACGGCAGCCACGTTACCTCACTTGCGCCCCCACCCATAGGAACAATCTGTAAGTGGCTCAGTCTTATAAAGAAATCCTTTGGGTAATCCCCTCAAACTCATTGGCAGGAGTCCAAGAGGGAAACTTCTTGTACTAAATCCCACTCTAAATTAAATAATATTTTAGTAAGAACCCAGTATATTCATAGTATGTGTGAATACCCCCCTTCCCACTTAACAAAAGTGAGAAAAATTCTGGGTGAGATATTGCCACCAAGACAGATGATCTTCTCCATATCAGTACTGGGGAACCAAAGAAATGTCATAATCTGTTGCAGACAAACAAAATGCAAACCAGCCCCTCTGAAAAGACCTCATGAAATACTCACTTAGAAAAAGGAGCTCATGACTTAGTCTCTACACACGCAAAGACCGGGTTTGAAATAATGCATTTTTAATAGTCACATCGCAGGGAGCATAGAATGCAGCTCTAAATATTAGAAAAACAGAAAAATGACTTTTGTGGGAGTGCAAGGTGACAGCCAGGCACAAGATCAACCCTGACGGGATCAGACACCTGTGTGACCAGCTGCAGACGTCACAGCAGGCGTGGGGCTCCGGGCAGCCTCCTGGAAAATGTGACCAATAGTCGAGAACCCACCTTGGGACATACCTGTGTACTCCAAGATACGATTCTGCCTAGTAGTAGATTAATGATTCCCGAGGCCTGGCAATGACTCTCAGGATTTCTGCAGTAGAATTTCCAGGGTAGTGCTCTGAGCTCTGTAGGAAGAGGTGTGGGGGGAGTGGGGATTTCCCACATGTGGCCCTAGGGCCCCCTCCAGCAAACACCTTCCATTTCCTTAGCCACACTTAAATAATGTCCAAGACTGGGTAGACAATGGGAAATGAAATAATTCAGTCACTTCCTTGAATCAGTCCCCAAATGCGTACTTGTCACTACCGAATTCCCAGCACACCAGAATTTCATTGCTCTTGCCTCTTGCAATTTTCTTTCATCTTTCCCAGAGGAAGTCTCTGCCCCAAAAGTGCACCTCTCTGTTGCTTTTTCTATACTACATGTCCCTTCCTACCTCCTGGCTTCAGGGGAGGCTTGCTTCCATCCCAGAAGGCTCTGCAACCCTTCCCACAAACTCACACCCCAGCCCTTCATTAGAGTCCATCAGACTCTGAGGTTGGCTTGGAACAGATGAGTGCTTGGTTGTCTGTCCTCTCTGTCCCAATCACCCCTTTTCACCCTGGTGAGTAAAAGCTAGGCTGTGGGAGGTAACTGTGAGTAGGAAGAGAAAGCTTCCTTATCTTGTGGATGCTCATTTCTGAAGACTGGTGAGCCTGAGTTGAACGCAAGGGCGGTCCATGAGGGAACAGTGAGTGTAACAATCTCTGTGTAGAGTTTTGAGCATGGGTCTCCACCTCTGGACCATTCTGGGTGCTGGCAGGATGGCATGGACTCTAAGGCCAGTGTGAGAGCATAAAACAGAAAAGTGGGAGAGTAGGGAAAATGGGAACTGATCTGAGGCTGCTCTAAATCAATTAAAGGGTGACCAGTGGGAAAAGGAGAGGATTGTTTTACACCTTCTGAAATGTTGTGTGTCTAGGGACTGCCTGTCAACAAGATTATTTTCTTGCTTCCTACGTGGCCTTTCAGACATGGTGAAAAGAAAACAGCAGAGTTCAAAGATGCTCAGCTGCTCCAGCCGTTCTTGATCCGAGCTGGGTCCGTAGTTTTCTAGTGCTGGTTATCAGTACTGCACACATTTGCCCTTAAATAAAGACATTTTGCTCACTCTATGGGTGTATATCTTTACTTCCCAACAAGTTTCTAAGTTTCTTGAAGGCAGGGCTTGTATCTCACAGCCTGGGACTTAAGCAGATGCTCAATTTATAAATTATATAATTTCTAATAACATGTTGTCTCTTCATCTGTTAGTGTTGTCATGTTGCAGAGTTATTTTTGATGTGGGTTTTTTTTGTTTGTCTTTGTTTATTTGTTGAACACAAATGTATTATCCTACAGTTCCAGAGGTCAGAGATCTGAAATGGTTCTTATGGGCTAAAATCAAGGTGTCGGCAGGGCTGCATTACTTCTGGAGGGCTTAGGGGAGAATCTGCTTCCTTGTCCTTTCCAGCTGAAAAAGGCTGCCCACTTTCCTTTACTATGGCCCCTTCCTCCATCTTCAAAGCCAGTAGCATAGCGTCCTCAAATCTCTATCCAGCTCTGACTCTCACTTATATGGATCCTTGTATATAGGGCACATCTGGATAATTCAGGATAATCTCTCCATTTCAAGACCCTTAATTGAATCACATATGCAAAGTCCATTTTGCCACATTCACAGGTTCCAGGGGTGAGAATGGACATGTCAGAGGGGCTATTATTTTGCCTGCCACAAGTGGGGAGCTGTTACTATCCCCAGGCCTGAACTATCAAGAAAGAGAATGGATTCCAGAACCCAGAATGAGGGATGGCAGTGGAGACGTCTCAACCAGGGCGCAGGGGCGATCATGGTGATCAAGACCAGCCTTCAATCCCATCCTACTTTGCAGAGTGTTTTTGAAATATTCTGACTTAAAGTAGAAGCTACACAATATATGAGTTGTGAACAAACAATAGAGTGAATGTTTAAATTTTTAAAAAATGTATCACAGTAAAAGACACATTGCCATTAATCCCCCTCAAAATACTTCAAACACACTTATCCCATCTTTGTTGCCACTTTCTGAAGCAGTCTGGAAGTCCTCTTTCGTGAGTGTCTTTAGTTGTGTTATCATGGCTGCCTCCTTGTCCTGAATCTATTCAAAATGTTTACCTTTCGTGGTCCTTTTGACTTTGGGGAAGAGCCATAATTTGCACGGTGCCAGATCCAGTGAATAAGGTAGATGAGGACACACTGTAATGTTTTTATTTGACAGAAATTGCTGTACCAGAAGCGATGTGTGACACGGAGCATTGTCATAATGGAGGATGAAACCATTTGCCCATTTCATGTTAATGTGTTGTTTGTGATCCATGATTTAAAAACACTTAAAAACATATCTTCTCTGAACCGTAGCTCACACCCGATTGACTGCATCGAACAAGGTGAAACTTGTCACACACTGTTACTAAGGTTTGACGCGCAGCTTCCCATATTGAAGATCCACTCCCTCTCCCCCCACCTTTCTGCTGGATGGCACTCAGCAGCAGCATTTACCTTTTTTTTTTTTTTTTATCACACCTCATACACATAAACGTAGCTTTAGGGGTCTTGGATGGAAAGAGTCAGTCCACCTCAAGAGAGAGGCAGTCTAACACAGTAGAGAAAGCAGACTTCCTGGGTTGAAATTCCGGTATTACCATGTACTACCTAGGTGACCGTCAGCAAATTACTTCATCCCTCAGAGTCCCCATCTGTGAAACAGGAATGATGATAAGAATATCTGGGTCATAGGGTGGTTGTGAGAATTTGTATCCATGGAACACTTAGCATGGCTAATACTGAGCATTACTGCCATTCTTCTTCAGAGGTTGCAAATGGATTTCAGGGAGAGACCTCTCCACGTTGCAGACAGAGGAAACAAAAAACGGTTTCAAAAATAGAAGGTACAAGGTTCAAGCCACAGGTCCTGATTTTCAGACTTCTTTCTCATATTGGGCAACTCTATGTGGACTCCTTACAGAGTACAGAGCAAGCAGGATTTACACATTTCACGTGCGCATCTAGAAAGTCCAGCTAGTGCTCAACACATACTTGTCTAATTGAAGCAACAGCTCTGTGGATAGATTTAAAATACATCCACAACGTTTTTGATGTGCCTCCCTTCAAGAAGTGAAGACTAATTCCCCTCCCTTCAAGTATTGGCTGGACTTAGGGACTCACTTCTAATGAACAAAATAAAGCAGAGTGAGGCTGGGCAACTTTGGAGACTAAATCACAAAAGGCACTCCTTGCTCCTTCCCTTGGATCACTCTCTCGGAGGGAAATGCACGGCCACATCATGAAGACACACAAACAGCCTATGGAGAGGCCCATGTCCCGAGGAGTTGAGGCCTCCTGCCAATAACCATGTGAGTGCAGCAGCTCAAAAGCACATCTTCCAGCCCCAGTCAAGCCTTCAAATGGATGCAGCCCCTATTGACATTCCAACTGCAGCCATGAGAAACTCTGAAGCAGACCACCTAGAGAAGCCATGCCCAGATTCCTGAAATTCAGAAACTGAAATAATAAATATTTGTTATATTAAATCACTAAGTTGGGGAGTGATTTGGTATGCAGCAATAGAAAACCAATGGGAGCTTTTTTGTTGGTAAGTTATCAAACAATCCATCTCCTTCCTTTACTAGTATCATCTTGAAACTTGTTTCAACGTCATGCCTATGTGACTGCTTGTACACGTCGGGACAGCTAGAGGGTTCCCTTTGCACAGACCTTTTTCAGATACACACGACATGCCTTGGGTGTGTCCTGTTACTACAGGTCGCCAGAAGACCCCTTGCTATCTTTGAGAGGTCTACCAAGGACTTAAGAGAATTTTCCTAATTCATTTTGAAATGAATCCCTAATCAAACAGAAACTAACTGTCATTCTCTGACAATGTGTGTGAGCACACATATACACACAAACTTACAAAGGACTGAAGTTTATTCATTCATTAATTACTAATAAATAGCTAATTAATCGTGGATGCATCAGGCACCAATCTTTACGAAGATGAAAAAGCATCGCCTGTGCTCTCAGGAACCTACAAGATACTCACTATAATGTAGTTATGTCTGAACTGTAGTGGAGCACTACAAGACTCCTGGAGGACGGTGGGGAGACTGTGTGGGCTTCAAAGAAGAGTGTTTGCACTGAGTGTTTGCACTGAGACGCCATTCTAATTTTTAAAAAGGATTTTGTAGCAGTTTCAGGACCCCTACCCTTGCCCTGAGTGGAAAATCAGAAGAAAAAGAGCATGATGTTTCTGATCTGCAGTATTGTACAATGCCTAGTGGAGTATTCAAGTTCAACAAAAGCACCAAATAATAACAACCATAATCCAGGACGTCAGCATTAGGCCTGAACACCCCCTTGGTTCCTATGAAAGGTTGGAGTCAAGTGCTCAGTGCCGGGCAGGGTCGCGGCACACATTTCTTTTTCTTGGCAGCCTTTGTTCCAGGTCAGTCTGAAAGGTACACAATACTGCCTGAGCTCAGAGGCCGGCAGAACTCACATAACAGGTGGAATTATATATCAGTAAGAGACTTACAGAGTGTTTATTCACTTGCCAGATTTATTTATCAGGTATGGGATTGAAAGGATTTCCCCACAGGATATGTAGAGATTAGTGTGCAGTGAAAATGCTTTTTCAACAAACGCTTCCACTAATCAGGTCTTGGTTTTCGTATTCAGGCAGAATGTGCTTGTTGCCCTTCGTTGGCATTTCTGGCAGGAACGAACATACACGCTGACAAACAAAGCAAGCTGAAATGTGGACATCTATCTGTCACTCTGAAGAGCAGCTGTCTGTCACTTTTTACGAGCCCACAAGCGTATTTTAATATTATGTTAGAGTAGTATATTTATGACGAAACAATTCTAGGTCTACCTGAGCATCTGAATGAGGAGGGAAAATTTCTTTCACCCACGGCTTTGTCTACCTGCAACCAATCATTAAATGATTTCCAGAAGCTTCTCGTACTCATGCTGGGTATAAGCCAAGTGTTCATTAAGAATCTGCCGCCTCTAAGCTTAAAAATGCAGCCGAACCTTCATGGGTCTCTTGAAGGGCAAGTAAGTCCAGAGCAAGAATAAGGCCAGTCCAGCAAGCTTATATAACTCTCTCTTTCCCTGCGTCTACAGTGAGGCCAAAGCAACCAGATGAAGAGTGAAAATGTCACCCCCTCATCTGGCCTAGTTGATGTTAAACATCTGGATGTTACATAATAAGCCATTAGGGTCGTTTTTCTTGCTTTCCTTTGTTCTCTTTTTAAAAAGTCCTACTAGTTAAATCTGGTTTTTAAACTCTAAATTTCCTATATTTTCCATAAGCTTTTTGAGCGGACTGGTCTTGATTATTCTTTTCTATTAAAAACTGTATAGTAAAGCTCCGAGAGCTTTAAAATCAAGCTGATAACCACTAAGGTAATTTCTGATCCCTCCTCAGAGTCCTCAGATTTCCATCCATCACAGGCAAATGGCCTGACCACAAGAAGGAAAAGACCAGCGTGCTGATGGTCAGAGGCGCCAACAACCTATACTTCGAAGAACACTTGCTTCTGCTCAGTGGCTCAGTTTTACACAAAGGGGAATGATAACAACTCAAGGGATTTCCTTTCGTTTAGTTCCTTACAATTATTCAAGGTACCTTGAGACAGCGCAATGGACTAGAAAGCGCTCTCAGGCCACAGCGGACCATAAGATCACCACGTTTTTGTTCAAACACAAGGTGTAGCCATGAGGGGCGAGCACCCTGGTTCTCGCTCTATACCACGAACTCGCCTGCTTGACCTTGCTCCAGGCCTCCCTTAATTTTTCAGGAACTGGTGTCTTTCTCTGCTCACTTGCGTCTGTGTTAACTTTCCTGGCTACTCTCTTTTCTGACTCTTGGTTACTCCTATAGCTCACTTACTGCCATCTATTTGCCCCTAACGAAACAAGCACATAAGCAAAACAGTGAACCACCGTATCTTGGGCACTGGGGCAGGAACATTCTGTTGGAGGAAGGTATTATCTCCAGACTACTACTTAGGCTCAAGGAGATTAAGTAACTTACCTTCTAAGTGGCCAAGCTGGAATTTGAACTCAGGTCTCTTGATAGAAATAGTAGTGTACAATCGTGGTTAAGACCTTGGCTTTTGAAGTCAGCAGACCTGAAGTCAGCTGCAAATTTGAACTCCGCCACTTAACTGTGTAATTTTGAGAAAATCATTAAATTTCTCTAAACCACACTTTCCTTATCTATAAAGTGGAGGTAACAAAAAAAGTGTCTCCACAGGGTTTTGTGATAATGAGAAAGTGAATGTAAAGTACTTGGTATTGTGACTGGCATACTTAAGCTTTTAATAATTATTAGCTATCATTATTAGTATCCATTGGATTTGTTATATTCCACTCCATTGCACAACTTCCACAAGAACATTCTGCCTGTTGCTGTTAGGCTGTAAACAAACTACCTTAAATTATTCTACATATAGTGGCAAATAACAACACCCCAATGAACACTGGCTGAAACCATAGGGATTTTTATTGTTTCCTCAGCAAGAAGTCTGAACATAGATGGTCCTGAGGTAGGTTTGGTGGCTTAATGATACCATCCAGGAATCAGGCTCATCTATTATTTCTCATGATTATAATATGTCTACCACCGCTCCAGAAATCCTATTCTCATGTGCTAAAAGGGAAGGGCGGAGGACAAAAAGAACTTTCTCCTCATGTTCCTCAATTTTATCAGAAAAAGAGTCTTTTTGAGATGCTTCCAGCAAACTTTACCTACATTTCCTTGGTCAAAAGTGATTATATGTCTACCCCTAATCCTGGCAAAGGAGAATGGGATTGCCATGGTTACCTGCAAACTTTTTCTGTAAAGGGCCAGATAGCAAATAATTTAGTCTTTACGAGCCTTCAGGTCTCTGCCACAACTACTTAACTCCGCTGTTGTAGCATGAAAGCAGCCATAAACAAGAGGTAAATAAATGAGTGTCTGTGTTCCAATAAAATTTTATTTACCAAAAGAGTCAGCAGCTGAATTTGGCCAATCCCTGTCTTAGACTAATGATTATTCATCAGTGTCACTGAGTGCATGGCTGCCCAGATTCAAGTTGGGTTCCATTAGCAAGGAAGAAAGGGGAATGATCATTGGGCAGGGTATGCCCCCAGCACAGTGGTCCCAAAGCACTCTGGGGAAAGAGGGGAGGTTTGAAGTTGTGAGGAGCATATCTGGAACTGTCAGGAAGCTGGAGACTATACTTATATAGAGATACAAAAGGAACACACTGAGGGCTCCCCAGTGTCCAGTATACTAGTGGCTCGTATTGCTTTGAAAGACTCTAAGGTTTCCCGAGGGGTACCTTGGGTGTGTGTATGAGGGACCCCATTGAAGGAGCCAGTTCCAGGCCCCCTCCCCCATGACTTTAGCCAGAGACCTTTTACATTAATCTGTTCTACATATTGTGTTTCTGTTTAGGGGACCTTTTTAGGGGGGAAGCAGAGAAAAATCTCTCACGATTAAAAAAATTAGAAACCAGTGACCTAGAAGATAAAGATCTAATCTTCCCATAAAACACCCCCTTCTAATTATATCTTCAGTGGTAACACTAGATAAACTCTGCCCCCATGAGACGCTCTTTTCAAGTAGGCCAAGTGTTTCTCATGTTATTCTACCCTTGTGCCTTTTCTTCAGCTTTGCGCCCCAGCTCATCTGCATGGCCACGACTCCCCCTCTTAATTCTACACAAATAGAAAGTTTCCCCAACATACAAGGCTCTTTGTCGGTTTAACATACCTATTTTACACTTACTGTGAGCAAGTCACCAAGTTACGTACTTGGTATAAAAGGGAGTATAAAGAAGTACAAGATACAGTCTCTTTCCTCACATTTCATAATCTAGTTGTACAGAAAGAATATAATGAAAATTCAATATAAAGTGATGAGCTTGGTTAGAATACATATATATGTGTGTGTGTGTGTGTGTGTATGTGTGTATATATATATATATATATATATATATATATATATTTCCCCCCAAAAAAATTAGGTTAGCATATATATATACACATACATACATATATATATATATATATATTTTTTTTTCCCCCCCAAAAAAAGAATGTATAATTCCAAATGACTTTTACCTTGCCTAGATTCCTTGGAATACTTGCTTTCTAGTAAGGCTGCCATGATTCACCTTTTGGAGGAATTTTCTCCTTTGGAATTATATGTAGATCCAGTTTTTTAAACCACCGAAGAAAACCAGTGTCATTCAGTTACAGTGTACCGTATTTCCATTAACCCAAAATGGTTTCTCTTACCTTGATCTCTGGCTTTTTCACTGGACTCCAGATGACTACTGGATAGTTACAAAAATCATGTCCACCTTCAAAAGATCAGTTGGGAACACTGAAGGTATTTACCAGATGTGCCACAGGTTCTGAAGCTGATTCCTCAGAAGACACCTTTACTGTCTAGGGCAATGGCCAGTCTGCAGCCAGGACCACACCCCTGAAAATGGAGCAGGGGAGGCTCCTGCAGCTGTCACAGTCAAGGAAGGTTCTAAACAGCAACAGTTAGAGTTGGACCTTGAAGTTGGGTAAAGAGTGGTGAAGAATAGGAATAAAGATTCACAGATGGGGAAGCACCTTAGTTCCACCCCTAGACTGAAGTCTGGATTGCAATCCTGGTTCTTCCATTTACTAGCTGTGGACCTTGAGCTATTTCCTTAACCTCAGTAGGCCTCATCTTTCTCATCTATGAAATGGGAATAAGACTATTTATCTCTCAAGGCTGTTGTGCAGACTAAATGAATTAATACATGTAAAATACTAAGTATGATATGAATGTTTGCTGCTGTCAGTATTATTAATTCCCATCTCTGAATGAAATCGGCTTTCCTGTCCAACCTCAGGGATTCATGCATTGCCTTATTTTTCAGATATTAAAAAGCTTATTCCAATCAAAATTAAAAACTTGACCATTTCATTCATCAGTGCTTCTCTCCTCCCACTGACAACTAGAGGCTGGCTTAGGTTTGGAGTCTTGTGGTTGGGAGAGGGACATAATCATTGTTTCCTTCTTAGATCCTGCCATCTTCTCCGGTCACTGGCTGGTGGTTCAGGTCTCTCAGAGCCCAATGAACAAAGCTCTTCAAGGAGGGCTCAGTTGTAATTAGGGGTTGGTGGCAAACGTACAAATGCTGGCTCTTTCTTTTGTGGGGTACTTCTGTAGGTTTCTTCCAAACCCCCTCCCCCACTGTTGGAGGCCCCGTTCCACTGGCAGCCTATGCCACCTGGCTACTCGTCCTTCCCCTACAGGTCCTTATTTGTGCTGCTCACCTTGCCTGGCCCCTGTCATGGGAAATAGGTCTACTTTGCCAACACGAAGACTAGTTAGTACTTGTTTACCCTGCCAACTCTTGGAAGTAGAGGTAGTTCCATATACTTCCTTCTCCCACCACTGCAAATAGGTCTCTCTGCTCTCAGGTGACACCCATCTCAGTGCCCTCCAAATTCCAGGAGACACAAATTCCAGGAGTTCTCTGGAGCCCTCCGCACTTATCTTGAAGTGGAAAAGCACATGTGGACATCTTTCTTTAAAAAAAAAAAAGTTCACTGCTGGCCTCTTCTGGGTTCTTAGCTTCCTATCATACAGCCTGGAGGTGAGAGAGTATGCTGTACCTCCAGTAATCCCCCAGAGATGGTCTACACCTCACTTGAGAATGTGGAGGGGAGTTATCTGGCACATGCTGTTCCCTGAGTCTCAGCAGAAACTCCCACACGTGTGAACACAGAGTCCCCTGTAGCAGTGGATGAAGGCTAGTTTGGAGTAGACTAGGAGCATTGTGGGAAATTCCCTGGAGGACAGCTTAGGGGGCCCAACAGAAAGGGTCTGACCACCAGGGAATGGAATTTTGGCTTCATGGTGTGGATTAATGGGAAGCAAGGAGTGTTTCCCTTTCCTTTTCCACATGTAGGTAAGCACAGCCCCAATTGTGATCTGGCCCTCACCTTCCCTGACCTCTCTCTTTCCCAGGGTCAGGTGGGCCCAGAGAACCCTCAGAAAGTTTTGTTTAAAGTAGAAAAGGAGAGTATGCAAACATGTGCGCGCGTGTGTGTAGGGGGGTTAAACAGCAGTGGGGGACCTAGGACTAGCCCCAAGCCAAGCAGAAAAGTAAAGGAAGAAAAAAAAATTCCAGTGAGGCGAGAGAAAAGTCGACCCTGCCATGCCGCACACACTAAATAGGGACGCCTGGCGCCTGCAGGGAGGTCAAGTGAGGTCAGAGGAGCTTATCTCTCCGTGTGCCTGGAATTAAGGGCATCCTGGGACAGCTGCAGAGCGGGAGGCTCCCCGTGTTCTCCTCTCCGTGAGCCAGTCAGGATCCCAGGACTGCTGCGCAGGGAACATAGTGGTTTAGATCTTTCACTACGAAAAGGGAGGCTGTGAATTGCTTCTCTGGTGAGGGAGGCTGTCAAGAAAAGACACAAAGAATAATTGTCGGATTGTTCGTATGTCTCTTTAAGAATCAATTCTCCGTGTAAGGTCCCTGAAGCAAAACAAACAAACAAAATGACTCCTGAAAACCTCAACAGACCTGCTTCAATTACAGGCCCCAAATCCTGATTCTGAGTTGGGGACAGAGACGCCATCGGGGCTATGAAGTGCCAATCGCCCAGAGGAACCCCGAAGTCGGAGGGCTGCGTAGCGGCGGCCTGGGAGAGCCGGAGTCCCCGGTGTGTTTGCATTCATTAAAACTTTTGCAGGAGGGCTACGCTAGCACCGACCGCCCAGAGCGGCTGGAGCGAACCCCAGCCAGGGCACAAACAGCGCGACACTGCCACCTTGTGGGCGTCTGTGGCGGCGCCGCCGCTCGGAAAGCTCAGTCAGCGGGGCGGGCGGCGGAGGACCCGGTGCCCTGCAGGAACTCGTTGCAGAGCGGCAGCCCGCGGGGGCGGGGCCCGGGGGCGGGGCGCGCCAGCGCCGATCACGTGGGTTAGCAACAGGCAACAGCCAATGGGAGTGCGAGTCAGGTGGTGCGTGTGCGCCGCCCGGCCGAGAGCCGGGCCGAAGTGGAGGCATCTGTGCGCTGGGGCTGAGGAGAGCGGAAAGGGGTGCCAGAGATAGGAGTTCCTCGGGCCTGGAGCCCGTTGTTGCGGAGGGGGCGAGCAAGAGATTGAAAATAGGACTTTGCCACTCGCTCGCTCCAAAGCAGTGACCCCGGGGGCAAGGGGCGGCGGCCGGGTTGGAAGCGGACGGAGAGCAGGCAGGGAGCCCCGCCCGGAGGCGGGGGCCGGCTTTCCCCCCGCTTCACTCACTTGTTGCTGGGCCGGAGACTTGGGACTGAAAGTGTCACTTGGATCCTATAAGGGGGTCAAAACGAAAAGAATAATGAAGTTTGTGGCATTCGTCGGTTTGTGTGGGCAACCTCACCCTGCCTGTAGCAAGCAGTTAGCGAACCGGGCACCATCCTCAGCGCCTCTCAGAACCAAGACTTGGCTCCGAGAAGCCAAAGCAGAGGGAAGTCGGGAATTGGGTCAAAAGAAAAAGGCAGCTTAGTCGTTGTATTACTTATTGTAAGTGGAAAAGCCACATCCCAAAGTACATCTAATGACTTCTGCGGTAATCCCACCACGTTGACATAAGCCAGCCCAGCCCTGGACGTAGAGAAGGCCACAACGCAAAATGCCAGACGTCTGTCCCAGGACGTGGGCAAAACCAGGAGCAACAGAGACAAGCATGGTTTCTATCAGATCCTCACTCTTCTGGTTTCGTGGTCAGGCACACATTCCATCCTGTTCATAGGGGGTCACTCTCCCTCCCTCCCTCTTTCCCTGTCTTCCTCCCGCTCTTTCTCATTACCTTATGATCTCCTGGAAGCTGTTTTACTTTTGTTGTTTGGGAGCTACCTTGTGTGTGCTTCCTCTGAAATGAATCCAGGGAGCAGATGGCCTTAGAAGGGCATCTATCTAATGCATTGCCTTGCCTCCAGGCACTTGGAAAGACTGTAAACTGTGATGTGATACTGTTGTAAGGTGAGACGAGAATATCTCAACCTGCGGGATCCAGCCGTCCGATTTTTTAAAGTTCCTAGGGAAAGATGTTGTACAGTATCCTTTGATAACCCTACAAATGCTAACCACCCTGCGTAAGATACAATAAAAACTTTCTGATCCCAGGTTTTATTTGTTTCTATTTAAGCTCATTCAGGGTCAGGCTATCCCAGAGGGCAATTGAACATCTGCCCAGCAGCTTATGGGCATGACATGCATTTCTCTGTCAGGAACAGAGGTCAGTGGTGCCAGCTGCCATTGGGAGCTTTGCCGGGTGCCCAGGCACCGTAGGGATTTGCCAGGGTGACTTTGAGTAGGTGATCCACTCTGCGTCATATTTTCTTCCTGTTATTCCAATACTGAGTTTGATTCATTCAGTGAACAGGCCTTGTGTACTTACTATGTGTGGAGATGAATCTACTATACTTGATAGTTATGTTTATGCAAATTTGACGTAGCATTGGATTTTTAAACATATACGGGTTCTTGACCAGCAAAGGGTTTTGAAGATGTCCTGAGGATTCAACAAATATTTTTTGAGCTCTAACTAGGTGCCAGACCTTTGTTTGAATAATGGAGATAAAGCTTTGCAGCACGGAATTTGAATTTGCGTAATGAAATGGACTCCTGAGGAAAGGAAGTGTGAATGGATCACCCTATTTCCATATTCCAGGAGTAAGTCACCTACCCCACACTAGTTGATTGTTGCTCTCTCTTATTCTCCCTCAAACTTCTCCCTTTTGGTTCTTCCTTCTTTTTGGGACTTACTTGATCATGGAGCAATAAAGTCACCCACATGTTTAGTATTAAATAGTGTAATGCGATGGGAAAAGTCACAGGCTAGGAATAAACATATACCTGGTTCCAGCCCTGGCTCTGCTACTTGATGCAATCCATAACTTTCTCTCATATAAGATTTGAATCTTGGTTCCCTCATCCCTAGAATGGGGTAGTCCTTGTTTTGCTACCATACAGGGTCAGATTCAAGGGCATTGTTTTCTCATCTGTAAATTGAGGGATTTGAACTAGATTTAAGGTTTGCAAACTTTCTTCAGAAGTGGATTCATCTTTCAAAATGAAATCTAATATAAAACCCCAGCATATAAAACGGATGAAGACGAGCTTGTTCTCGTAGCCCTAAAGGAGAGGCAATGAGTCCTATATATGTACTCTCTTCCCCTGTCTGTAAAAGGCCCTTGAGGCACCTATGGAACCCTAGTGGCACACAGGGTAAAACTGACTGTGCTAGATGATTATTTTATAAAGTACCTTCCAGTTCTAAAATTCTGTAAATCGAAATTTTCTAACATTGTATATTTTTATGATAAGATTTAACCCATGTTTTCTTCCTTCACGTATTAATAAGTTTTGGAGATAGGCACGAGGTTTACTGAAATCAAAACACATTTCATTACTCTCTCCCTATTTGCGAAGCCAATCTTTCTGCCACAAAACAAAATTAGGTTTTGATGGAGTATAGTATTGTGTAATGAGAAAAACACCAGACTGGGAGTGAGAAGACATGAGTTCTAACCCTGGCCCTGCTTTTAACTATCTCCACAACTTTGAGCACGTCCAGGAACTTTCCTAACCTATCCAAATCTATAAAATGAGGAGGTTGGGTGGCTTAGCAATCAGAGGCATGGGATCATTTCTGGACCCCACACCAGAATGAGTTTCTTTAAATTAAATAACTCTCTCAAATTTCACCCTGCCTACAGGCCAAGTCACTCCATCACACTCTCTTTAATATATATACTCGCCCTATTTAGAGAGGAAGGGGAGGGGAAGAAGACAAATTAGGTTGTAAATGACACCACCAGGACATCAAGCTAGAAATATCAACTGAATCATTGTTTTGTTTGCACAGGTGGTTTGAGCCCACAGTATGCCTTGACCCCAACTCACCAAGCAGAAGCCACATCTCCATTAATAAAGATTCTGCTAGGCATTAAACACAGGGTGGCGTTTGTGAGGGCAAACCAGAAAAATCCCAGCGTTTGGAGAATATTTAAAGATTACAGTTTGGGTTAAGGACCTGGGACCTGGGGTTGGACCCAAAGGCGTGACCCCACAAGGGACAGACAGCATGATTCATTGCCTCCAAGTGTGGATGTCCTGGGAAAAGGCAACAGGCCTTGCCTGGGAAGCCAGGGCACTTCACGGGTGGACACAAGAACAACAGCTCTGGTCATGGCTGTGACTTGGTTATAAGTTAACTTTATGGGTCACTGAGTGTCTGGAAACAGACTATAAAAAGAAGAAAGGGTGGCCCAAGCAGCTTTGTGTTGGAAATGGCTGTGACCAGTTGCTTCTGGGAGGGAGATGTATTGACTGCAATAAAACTTGATGGGCTCAGTACTTGTCTGTTAAGGCTGGAATCGGAAGTAAACTTTGGACCTAAGTAATTGGTCTGAAGCTGTGCTCAAGAGTGGGAGCAGAGGGGATTTTATCCCACATGGTAAACAATATGGTATCAACTGATGCACACGACCCGCCTTCTTGGTGACCTCTCGTCCTACAATCTTATCGGCGGGCAGACCATCTAGGTTAATCTCACAGTTCAAACAAGTTGGTACAGTTTGACTTTCACTACACTGACTTTAAAAAACGAACGCGTTGTTCTTGGAACAGAGAAACATTTATGGTAAAAGTAAACATCAACCTTTGAGAGTTGCTATCCTTAACTGTGGCTGTTTGGGGGTAAACAATACATTGTCTTTAATGTTAACTTTTATCCAACCATCAACTCTAACTTTAGCAGTCTTCAGTAAGTCAGCAGTTATTTATTAAACACATACTTGCACATAATCTGGTGTTAGAGAACATACCATCCAAAGTTGTAGACAACAAATAAAACAAGATTATGCCAGAAATATTTTTAAAAATACACACCATTTTTTTCACTTGCTTTTTTTCCAAGGTTTGGGGGAGGCACAATGACTCCACGTGCAATGCAGAAAGGCATTGAACCGAGTTTCAGGAAGCCAAAGAACTAATCTTGACTCTCATTCTCTATAGCTGTGTGGCAATCAGAACGTACCATTCACATCTCTGAGCCTCAAGTTTGTTCATCTGAAAAATGAGGGAGATAAACTGGATCATATTCTACACCACAAACTTAACTATAATAATAGCTAATGTTTACTGAGTCAAGCACTTTGCATTCTTTATCGGTTATTCCTCGTGACAGCCCCATGATGTATGTATTATTTTTTCCCCACTTTTCAGATAAGGAAGCTGGGCTTCGAGAGGTTTTGGAACTTGTCCAAGGTTACAAAGTAAGTAGCAGATCTGACATTTGACCCTAATTTTCCCCCAGCTCCCAAGTTGCACTCACCCATTTCACATTAACGAACTGCCTTAGAGTTCATACAGAAAGGAAAGCAACCTGATTTTTCCCTTGTATCAGATTGTCACTTCGACTTCCTCAGAGCTGCTAGTAGTGATGACTCCTCCATTGGTTACTACTTGACAATCTTTAGGGAGTCACCCAGAGGTGCTCGCCGAAGCAGATGAGGGCAGAAACATCTACCCGGACAGAGGGAAGAACTTCACAGGACAGTATGCCCAGTCCTGTGAAGACAGAGTAGATTAGACTTTTGGCTAGTGACCACGTCCTCGCACTCAGAATCCAGGAGGCAGCAGTTGTCCGGAAAAGACCTAGGTAGGAGTGACAGGGGGAACCCAATGATGCCTAAGACCTTCCTGTCACTTCTCCTCTCTCACCCCTTAGGCCAAGCTTGGCTTCTGACTTACCCAGTAGGTGTCCAGTTATCACAATGCCATGCAGTGTAGTTGGGAATAGCTAAGAAATAACAATCGAACCCTCTTTCTCAGGAACCTGCGGTGTCCAGAATGGAGGATGGGGAAGCCGAATTTGGTTTCTGGTTCCCCCACAGCTGGGGTCACTTTTCCTTCATGGACACCTGCAAAGTGTCCACATGCTCCATCAGGTGAAACACTACTTAAGACCCACACGCTGAGTGCCCAGTGATTTGGTGTCCCTGGAATGAAATGATCCCACTAATGCAAATAGAATCTCCACACACCTTGGGGAATGTTTGGTTTCCACAATGTTTAAAACAGGAAATAGCAATATATGCAGGGAGGGACAATTATGATCCAAAGATGGATTACACACAGTCCCTGCTCTTGGAAAACTCACTGTCTCATGGGGCCCACCAGGGCTTCTTTCCCCTTAGGATCTCTTGCGTGAGTCCAGTTATCTCTAGACCAGAAAGATAAGAGAGAGAAGTATAATTTTTTTAAGTACACAAATGATTAACGTGGATTGAATGAATTTAATAGAAAATAATCAGTTGGGGAATGTCAACCTCAAGGAACTGCACATTTTGTCTTGAAAATACTGAAGCTGTCAGAAACAATAAAAAATAATCTTATCCATTTTCAAGAAAGAGGAAGCAATTATGCATATTCTCAAGACTAAAGTGGAAGAGTTAATTCTCCATTACTTGTTTATATTAGATTAATCTTGAATCTGTATGGTGGATATAAATTACACTTCCTCCCATAAATTCAATTTTGCAGATAAAGATGTACTTCTCCTCCGATCTATTTTTAGTTGCTTAAAAATTGCCCCACATTTTGCTGACCACAGATATATTATATAAACCCCCATAAGCTCCCTGAGGTGATAATTACTATTTGTGAATTTCTCTGGAGAACTGAGTGAATATTCCAGTGGAAAGAACTCTGACTTAAATGCTAGGAGACTGAGAATTGATTCCAGCTCTGCCCCTAACTAGACGTGAACTTACAGACAAATTACTTCACCTCTCTAGTTCTGTGGGAAGTAAAGGAGCAAAATTCAATGATATCTTTCTAAAATTCCTTCCAGCTCTAAAATTCGGTCTTTGTGCAACTCCCATGAACAAAAGCAGGGATTCCCTCCAGTATAAGAACACTGGCTATATTGGGAGGAACAGTAAAGGAGCCTCAGAACTGGAGGCTAAGCCATGTACCCTGGAAGCAAGCACATAAAAAACAGGCAGGGGCAAAGGCTCCTGCCTAATCCCAGGAAATTCCCTGGATGGAGTCCAGGTAGAGGGAGCTGTTCCTGGTTCCATCCTGAAGCATACATGGAAGATTGATGCAGCAGGATTCTTTGGGGTATGACATTAAGTAGACCCATTTATTATTCTCTGATTCGGCCAGGAATACTTTCATCAAGAGAAGGGACAGTTTTGGTTTGGTTTGGTTGTTTGTTTGTTTTTTTTTAATGCAGCAAGAATGAGAAGTTCAATAAGAATGAGACTTCTGGTGAGAAGAGACCCATATTCTATCCCAGTGGCAATACAGGCTGCTGGCAGGGCTCTCGTGCCCCCGTTTGTGGTGATAGGAGCAGTGTCGTGCGGGGTGGCCTGTGGGGTCTCTGGTCCCGCTCCCCACATAAGAACGCAGGATGTGGCTAGGCCAAAAAG
The DNA here is from genome assembly GCF_004115265.2 of Rhinolophus ferrumequinum. NCBI lineage: Eukaryota > Metazoa > Chordata > Mammalia > Chiroptera > Rhinolophidae > Rhinolophus > Rhinolophus ferrumequinum. The sequence continues at coordinate 80,262,651 of NC_046292.1, forward strand.
GAACACCCACGGAGCCATAGGTAGGGGAGTCATACCACTGGATTTACACGACGTGCGACCTGCTGTCCGCTTTTCTGCCCACCAACCGACTCTCTCTCTCTCTGCCAACCAACCTTACTTTCTAGCTGCAATCCGCCGTGCTAACTGCAGTCTGCACTTGCCAGCCACCATCTTCTTGCTAGCCCCCATTTGCTGCTAGCGTAGCCACAGCAGTTATATTAGGGGCCAGTGGCTCACTGGTTACAGCTGACGGCCAACTAGCCACAGCTGATGACCATCCAATCACAGTTGATGGCCATTTACTACCCGAGCCAGCACCTTTCCACGTGAGGCCGAGAGCCTGGAAACTGCTCTCCTGGTTCTGTCCCCACAAGCAGTAAGTCAACATATACACCAGCCTGGCCTCTTGGAAAAGCTGACCCTTGGAAATGCGTCTCTATTGAGATGCAAGATAGCAGCAAAAGTGGAAGCAGCCGCATCCAAAAAGACTGACCCAAGAAAATGTTGCAGTTTCCAAGGGAATATAGGAGCTCCCCAGATCCCAGGTAGAGGGAAAGAGAAACCTTAGGAGGAAGGAAGGGGTGTTCCAGTGAGTCTGCACATGGATGATTCACATGCAATGCTTGTTCTCATTTCCCCTATAGTTAATGTTCAAGGGAAGGGATTTACATTAAAGCCAGAGTCCCCTCAGTCACCCACCAGCAGGGCCTTGGCATCCCCTCTATGTTGCTTCTCCATAGCTTCTCACAGTGTGACAGCTAGCTTCCCCAAGAGTGAGTGGAGAGAAAGAGAGAGCCAAAGTCCAAGACAAAAGCCACAGTCTTTTATAGCCTGACCTTGGAAATTACATATCATTGCTCCACCATATTCTACATACTCACACAAACCAACTCTGATACAGTGTGAGACATAGTTACAGTGTGTGAATACCAGGAAGTGGGGATTATAGGGGACCATATATTGTAACTGTTACAATAAGGCCTTCCAGGCCCTCACTTTCCGAGGTCCAGCCATCTTAGTGGGGTTTCCCTCTTTCTCCTCTTGATGCATCTCTTCCCCTCAAAACAGTGAACTCTTTCCCCTAATCCTTGTCTTCTGTCCGTTTCCATAGGGTCTCACCTACCCCAAGCAGACATTTCCAGAGGCAGTTCTCTGTCTAAGAGGAATTGTTAGTAAATCTTTTAAGAAATGCCAAGTTTTGTACCCTGTTTTATAGTGTATGTATGTATTTATTTATCTATTTGTCCATGACCACAAAAGGAAAAACTTTAAATGACCATAAAGCACTGACTGTTTCTTAAATTCTTTTCTCAACTTTCCCCATTCCCTACCCATGATCACAGTGCCCTTTTTCTGTGAGAACCATTTACCCCTTGGGAAGCTAGTGAGTTTACTTGTTCCTGTGTACATTTCCCCCTCCTGGTTCCCAGGCCTCATTCTAGCCACGCTATGTAGAAAGACAGCTCTTCAATTGGCCAAGTTTGGGGCGAGAAACCAAAGAGTAACTGCCATCTATGTGGGATGGAGACATTGTGAGCTTCGTTCGTCTAACATAAATGGAGGCGGCAGGGCAAGGCCAAGACGTTTTTCTGAGACACTACCTCATGAAGACGTTGTGAGAATTAAGTGAAATAACACAGATAAAGTGCCTGGAATGGCACCTGGTACCAAGTAAGTGCTCGATAGCTGTGAACTATTGTTCTTAGATAAATGACACAGATGTACACAAGCTTTGGTTTGAACAATTATTATATCAGTGACACCCACAAAGTTAGATCATTATAAAGTTTCATTTTCCTCTCACTATCTAAAATTACCAATATCTTGGTGTAGATTTCCCAATGAATACCTTTATTTTCTTAAAGCAAAAAAATCCCTTATGTTGAGAGAAAAGAAAATATACAGTGAAGATCATTGATCCAGAATGTCCAAGACTTAATTTTCATGTATGCATAAACTTAGCTAATATTATTGAGCATCTACTAAGTTCCAGGCACTATTCCAGGTACAAAGACATCCAAAATTCCTGCTGTCATGGAGCTTGTTTTAGTAGGTACAGACTGGCAATAACACGTAAATATATACAAGGCTAAGAAGAAAAATAAGCAGTGAAGCAGAGTGACGAGATGGTATACTATATTAGATCAATCAGTCGCAGAAGGTCTTTCTGATAACCCATCCCTATATTAACTTTATTTTCAGAATTTAGACCTATTGGCTCCAAAGAGTACAATAATTGAAAAAAAGGTGTTTTACCAGGTAAAGAATGGCATGTAATATAAGAAATAAGAAATGGTAAGAAATAAAGGAGTTAAAAAGGGTATGCCTTAGAAAATGCTTTATACAATATACACACGTCATTTGACTCCTCCACAGAATGTGTTAAAAATCTGTCATCAGTCTGCATCCATTGAATACATCTGGGTTTACCTTAAAACAAAAATAATACGTTAAAAAAGAAAACCCAAAATATTTAGTGATGGAAACAAAATGAATATATGTCCTTTTTCAATTCTTCCCTGGAAAATGGAGATAGATATTCAATGTACACTCACTTCCTTAAAAAATGGACTAAACAAACAAAAAAATAAAAACATTTTATAATGAAAAATATATGAAATTTCTCTTCCCTGGGAAATCCTTACTGATTGCATGTGGAGGAATGGCAAATTCACTTATCCTCAGAAAGTGTTGTTGTGACATTCATAGACAGAAGGGGAAGAGGGGACAACAGCTCTTTTGCAAAGAACTATCTGTATCACTGGTAGACCCTTCCTATGCTTTCCTTTCCAAATTTCTCTCTCATCCTCATTAACTGACGAGTCTGCTGCCTAGCAGTCAATGTGCAGCATTGTTCTCTGAGATTTGTGAGCTTTTAACAAGATTAAAAGGCCTCTACTAGAGTCGTTTTTGATCTGCTCGTTACCATCCACACTACCTGCCCGTACTGAATCACCGTGAGGTTTCTCTCCTTTCGGGACCATCGCCACACACCATGTGCCTTACTTAGCAAACTGTTCTTGGTATTGGTATTTAGAAAACCAAATAAGTGAGAGCTTTAAATTTCCATCATTTGGCATTTTTCTGTGTTTAGACATCTACATAAGCAATCACCTATAGTAATAGTTCTGTCATGTTAATGATTTTATGATTAACAAAGCCCTCTCCTATGCTTTAACTCATTCAATCTTGTGAAAAGATGGAGGTTGGAATTGCTAGCTGATCAATCACCAAAACCATTTCCTTTTGTCCCTGGACACATTGCTAGACTAAATTTCCCAGCATCCTTTACATTTAGTTGTAGCCATGGACTGAGCCACTTCCTGGTTCATAAAAACTTCCCACAGGAGTTCCTCCACGCTCTTTCCCGTCCCACAGCAAACCTGTGGAGGTGGAGGAGCCACAGGTTGGAGTTTGGGCTCTCAATCTCCACAGAGAGCGGAGTTACCTGAGTGTTAGAAAGACCCATTTTGGGGCGGCGGGGGGAAAGGTCTGTGGCATTACACTACAGATATGTAGGGATGTTCTGTGATAGTAGCTAGTGTTACCTTCATAATGCATATTTCTCCAGTGTTTTATTACTAACACAGCAGCTTGATATATTTTATCTCATGTGAGATATCTGGGAGCAAGTACTATTTTTTATTATCCTCCTTTTCAAATTGGACAAACTAAGGCTCAGCGAGGCTAAATAATGTACCCAAGGTCACAGAGCTGTTAAGAGTTGGAATTAGGTATGTGATTTAGATCTAGTCAGACCCAAACCCTGTGGTCTTCCCACTAAATCATGATAATTTCCCAAGATGTTAGCGATTACATTGATCTTAACCTTCTAGGTCATTCTGTAGGTGCTGCTGTGTTGAGGGAGATTCTTTATCAGCATGCATTTGCTGCTAATATTTTACTGGGTCTGAACTGAAGAACTAAACCTAGTGTGTAGTCACTTGCTCACCGCCCATAGGCCTGCATGAATAGTGTTATCCCATTGGTCTTCTGTGGGATGCCATCTATCTTCTGGCTAGACGGTTTCCCGGACTTTTTTTGTTCTGAAATCCAATAGAAACAAGTCAGCCCTTTCATTCTGCCCTACTTTAAAAGAAAACGCTTACATCTTTTAAATAATCATTGAATAAAGATTCAGTGCCCACTAGGTGCAAAGCACTGTGTATGGTGTTGTGAGGGATTTAAAAATAAAAAAGAACACACAGCATAGTGGCTAAGAGGGTAGACTGTAACCCGTGCCTGAATTTAAATTCTGGTTCCACAACTTGCTAGCTGTGTGACTTTGGACAAGTTACTTAACTTCTCTGTTCCCATGTTTCCTGACCTGTGGAATGGGGAAAATATGAATACCTACTCATGAAGATATTATGAGGAATAAATGAAACAATGCATATAAAGTACTTAGAATAGCACCTGGCACCAAGTAAGTACTTGATAGCTGTGAAGTGTTATTCTCAGATAAATGAAATAGATGGACCTACGCCTTGGCAATGAGCAATTATCATATCAGTACCATCCACAAACTTAGGTAGTTTTGAAAGTCCATTTCCTCTTACTATGTATCTATAATTATCCATATCTTGGTGCAGTGTACTAGTGATTTTCCACTCTCAGATCTTTTCTGTAATCAGGCACTAAGGGAAGAAAAACAAACATACACACACACTTTTTTTCTGTGCCAGGCACTACACTAAGCACCTCTGGGTTTCTGGTTTTGTTACGTTGTATTTAATCCTCACAACAACTCAATTTCCCATTTGCAGATGAAGCCCCCTAGACTTCAGAGAAGACAGCATGTACGCATCAGACCTGGGATTCAAAGCTGATCTGTCTCGCTCCAAAGCCTGAGCTTCCAAGCCTTAAACTAATCCCCTGGCTGACCAGCTCTGTGATTCTACGCTAGTCTGATAAAAGCCCCAGAATTTCACAGCCTTCTAAGAATACAGTCAAGAAGGAAATCATTTTTTTCACATGCTCCAGAGTCTAGGAAATGAGGGGCCTCGGTATAAACAACATCGCTTCTCTGCAAAGTGCAGAGGACCCTTGAAAAGGGTATTTTAATCATGGGTGTCATATTTTATGATTGTGTCTGTTTGTATTTAGTACACTTGTTATCCTTGATGTTTTCGCCCCGAGGACATCCAACTGAACAAAATTGCATACATCTTTGTGGATTACCCTTTCTGCATCCATAAGTTATCTGCCCTTTTTAAAATGATTTGCGCTAAAACACCAAGTGCTTTTTCTAATGGCAATAGACAGCCAGTGGTTTTTGATGCAAATGACTTTTCCCCACTTTCTCCCCAGCCCAGAGCTAAATCTGCAGCAGCGGCAGAGGGCTCTGTGCTTCCAGAAGCAATTTAAGCACAGCAGTTGGGAGCTGCACAGTGACTTAAAGCCCCCTGCTTGATGTTAGGAAAGGCTAAATGAGAGTCAGAAAAAGATGCGGTGTGCTGAGCAGGGATGTTTTAAGGGCACTTACAATATTCACCTCTCTTGTTTTGAAGAAACTAGCTTCCACTCAGGCAGTTTTGTGTTTGTGTGTAAAGATTAAACTGTTAAGTACGTAAAACCATAAGCATAATCCATCGGATCACAGGGTTTCATTTTCTCCTGGAGGTAATATGTTGGGCTTTTTTTTTCCTTTCCACTTTGATAGTATTTCTGAACTCTATCCATGGCGACTCTATACTTTATGCCGGCACTTAAGTTTATGATGTTATGAGTTTCTAAGTGTGTATCTTTATTTAGCTACTTTTCCCTGAATAAAGAAGCCAAATCTCAGTTCAATATAATAATAGATTTGAATATTGAAGTAGGAAAAGGAAATAAGCACTGCACCCAGAAAGAAAACTACCTCTTGGCTAAAAATAAATATATTTCTCATTAGCGTCCTTTTTTACATATAACTGACTTCAGAAGAAAAGTACATAGGAAAAGAACCATTATAAGACTAATGAGATGTTTGAGAAATGGGCTCTGCAGGCAAAAGGCAGCCCATGGAAAGAATGATGCATGACCTTAATTGTTGTTAGGATTATAATTAATAATTACAGTTAGTTCTTAAGCAGTAATTGCCTCAGTGTCACTTCCAGCAAGGTTCTGGCCAGAGCACCCAGGACAGCGGGCTCCCTGCCTGTTAGCAGTTGGACAGTACAGTTCTTTTGTGGTGGGAATGGAGACGAGTCACCCTGGGGGGATGTTAAATCATTTGCAAACCATTAAACAATCTGCACGCTGGTGGAGCCAGGAGTCCCAGAGCAGCTTTCTCATGCATTCCACACTCCAGCCTCTCATGCATTCCACACTGTCCTCGGGTCCGCGCTGGGACCCTTCAGGTCCTCCTGAGCACGACAACCTGGCCTCGCAAGATACAGACCTGCCACATCGGCAGCTGCTGCTCTTGCAACATCTGCCCTTAGTCATTCTGGGCGCCTAAGCAAATCCAATTCTAATCTAGTGGTTCTCAGGATCACAAGGGGGAATGTTGAAAACGCGAATTCCCAAACCGTGGGCAGACATTGCATCGCACCCTCAGTCGGCCCCTTGAAAATGCACTTAACAGTCACCTTCCTGCCTCCCCGGATTCTAACGCATGCAAACCACTCTGCTAATTACATGAGTCGTTTACCTTTCTACCTCAGACTTCCCTCACTCCTGCTTTTTCTTCTCCAGCATCTCTTTTCCCATAGCTCACAAGAATTCCCAGAAAAAACAAGATGAAGACTCTCACAATCTCTCGTCCTCCCTAAAAGTCTCCCTTCCGCTCAGCGTCACTCCCTACACTCTTTCCCATGAGCAGATAGATTCAAGGGCATCTGAAATTCCACCCTTCCCCTCTCCCACTCTAAAAACAAATGCTTGCATCTTTTAAATAATCATTCTTCTGTCTCACTGTCCTCTCTTCTCGACCTTTTGGCATGATGACAATCAGAGTACAAACCCAGGCTTCCCCCCTGCTTTCAGGAGGCAGGGTTTCTGGGATCAGCCAACACAGCTTCCTGCCAGGATGCAATACCTGCTACCTACCCCTTCCCACTCCACACCACCACCACACTATGCTTCAGGTAGTGGTCTCAGCTCTCTCTGAGCCATTCCAGGCTCCATCCCCAAAGGGGGAGTAGGCTTACGTTGGGAGCAGCATATGAGAACTCCAAATGTGTGACTGCCAATCTGATATCAACTCCCACGTGTGGTCCTGTCTGCAGTTACACATGCACTACAGACAACGTAAGAAAGTTCTACTGCTGGCAGTGAGAGTCCTGTTCTTCTGGACTCTCAGAGACAATCGTGTGGGATGGACAGATGCCTTCTCAGTCCTGAGTCCCCAGAGGGGCTTCAGCTATAGGCCCTGAAGAGGGAAGAGCGAGCTGGCTGGCTGGATCTTCTCAAACCCCTCCAAGCCCTTTGGGTGATGAGGGCAATAGCAGTTCAAAGGATGGCCCTTATCTTATTTTAAAACGACCTTTCAGCCTGCACATGAGTCATGAATTTTAAGAGCTATGAATGTTAGGATCAGGGTTGTTCCCACTTTTCTCTTTATTCCCAGGGCTAAGACTCCACTGGCTGTATGAAACGGAGTCTGAGGAAAGAGCCATCTGCGATTTGGCACGTAAGGCAGCCCTTAGTACATTCCATTTCATTTCTGGAATTGCGATACCCACCACCCCAGAGAGAGATCTTTTTCCTTTATGGAATAGAATCCTTACTATTTTTCATACCAGTCCCATGAGATAAAAAAAGAAGAAGACTGACAAAAAGGTTGAGGGTCTGAAATTTGACCTCACATTCTATTTGGGACGAGATGAGTTATGTAGGAGAGATTTTACAGTGTGTTGTTTCTGACCCAAATAGAAAATGAATATTATCCTTTCTTGCTCCCATTGCTGAAGCAAGAAACAGCTGTGTGCAGCATCTGGAAGAGTGGTTCCGACCTTGTTGTATCCTATTTGATTCCCACTGGCTTTTATGTTTTCCATAAGTGATTGAGGAGAAGTTCTCAGTTGGAAAAGCAATAAAGTCTTCCATAAATTCTTGGTTAGCACCAGCTCTAGGCGGCTCACTGGATTCACATTCTGCATAGTCTCGAGGTCTGTGAAGGCGGGCTGCCCGAAAAGAGAGCCTGGCTCTTGTCAAAGAGAAAGCCACGCGGTCAGCTTCTTCTCTTGGCCCTCTCTGGGAAACACAGCATACGCAGTTTCTCTTTTCAGCCACTGTCCCTCTTATGGTCCCTCCACATTCCTTTTGGTCTCTAAACCTCCATTTCTCCATTTATTAAAGGATGAGAGTTACAGTATCTGCCTCTAAACCCCCAGGACAGTGCTTAATACAGATTCATTTTTATGTGTCACTGAAGCAATTACTGGTTAAGAACTCCTATTAATCATTCACTTACAGTATAATAATGAAAATAATGAACACTTATTGAGAGACAACGATAGGCATTTCACCTGTTTGTGGTGTTTAGTCTTCCAAACAGCCCCATGAGGTAGGTATTATAATTCCATTTTATGGAAGAAGCAAAATTACAGTTTTGCCAATTTCAGTAACGGGCCGAGGGACTCTCCGCTTACCAATGGTGCTGCAGGAGCTGTGCTCACCAGCACCTGTGCTCTTTCCAACATTCAACAAAGTCCAGTATCGAGAGCCTACGGTGCTTTCTGGACCCTGGGGATTCAGGAGAGATAAGATGGAGAAGAGCTCAGTTCTCACAGACTCGCTGTAACTCCCAAATCCTTCAATAGTTGGTAATAAGGTCGTAGGAAGGGTGTAACGGGAGCCACGCTCCGCTGCCCATCGCGTCCCCGGAAGACAGTTTCCCGGTCCTCTGCTTGTGTGCAGCCGGCCTGCCTGCATCCTCTCCCTGCGCTGGCTGGTACTGTAACGCTCTCAGCTTCATTTCTATCCCTTGGTAAAGCAAGGGCTCCACCCAGACCAACTGCCTATCAGCTCGGCCTGGAAAATTCATGTCCGCCTGGACATGAACAGCCCGACTGAGGATTACTGCTCCTGAGAGCCCGATGTCTGGACACTGGAGAGAAAGGAAGCCAACACTCGCCAGGCATTAACAAGAGCTGAGAAAACCAACCCAATGTTGATTCAGACTCCATCCAGCCTCCAGCACACGCTGCTCATAGGCAGCTAAAGCCACCTTCCCTTCGAAGCGTGAGCAAGAGTTTGGGTCTTCTACCGTGTACCTTCGTATGGCATCTCCAGGGGCAGATTCGGTGATAATTTGGCTCCAACGAATAACGACATAAGGGGATTTTGCAAATTTATAATGTTCAAAGGCACATCGGTTGATATCCTATAAATTTCTTAACTCCATTTCTTTCATTAAGGAGCTATTTTGGCTCCCTAGGGAGTCATTAGCGTTGTCCCATTTTGATTAATTTAATTCGTGTTATCAACTGCTATCGAAGGTTGTCTAAACTGATGGGAAACTTGAAGCTCTTGCTTTCAGCCAGTCCCTCACCAGAAGAAATCCAGTCAATTCCAATAGTGTTTAAAGGATTTTAAATGTGTTTCCTATAAACATTTCCAAAACTGTAATAAATGAAGGGTGTTTTTCATGTCGCCTAGGGTAGTCTTAACCTCACCACAAAATGTAGGGCCAAATTTTATCCATTTGAGGCTCTTTTACTAACCCAGTGCCATGGTCCTAACTGAACCAAACCACAGTTTATCTATACCAAATATTTTTCTTCCCCTCTACTATTGCCTGCCATTGCTTACTCTTGGGCCAAATTCTTTGGCAAAAGAGGCCACAGACAAATGGATAGACAACTGCACTCTCAAAGCTATAAACTCAGTAGAACCTTCTGGGAATACTGGAATGAAGTCATTTTAGAACCTTTTCCACTAAGCGCAAAGGTTTCTGAGGGGTGTGTAAAGGGAAGCATAAATGAAAAGGTAAAATCGTTTTCTGTGTGATTGATTAGTAACTGACCGTTAGTAAATTAATGCTATTTTTCAGAAAAGGGAAATGGGGAATGGGATTGAAAAGATGTCTATTGTGAAGTTGTCTTTCTACCAGGATTTCAACATCTTTTCCAAATGTTTCATGACATGTAAAACAGGGCATCCCCTCTCCTGCCATGAAGCTGAGCAACACTGATGGACCCTGAAAGACAAAAAGAAAATGTGCAAGTTCTGCTTTCCTTTCCTGTGCTACTTTTTCTATTGATTTTGACGGAAATGTTAACAAAAAATGGAATTTGCCAATGTCTACGTTAGTATGGTGACCTCTTATTCTTCTCTCCCTGGAATGAGATGGGGCCGAGGGGAAGGGCAGGTAAGAGAACCTGGGAGGGAGAAAGAACAGGGAAATGTCCACAAACGTGAGTGTAATCAACACAGGTTGTGGGAGCCAATGAAAACGTTGTTAGGCCCAGATATAAATATTTTGTCCCTGTCTGCCAGGCAAGTGTTATAAACTTAAGGACATAAGTTGGACCCCTTCCCATTCCAATACGCAGTCACAGGTGTAGTTTTCATGAAATTGTATATTTAAGGAGGGAGTGGTTGGGAGGGAGAAGAGAAAATTGCATGTTCTAAGCAAACTGTATTTGCGTACACATTATACATGTACCCAACACACACTGTGCAAAGATGATTAAATAAGTTCTGTGTTGGCAGCCTCTTACTGTGTTTCCTTAAAGCAGGAATAGCAAATAGGTTTGTCTTTCATTCCGAACCCAATCAATGTGTGGTGACTGAAGCGTTGTGTTGAGAAGGATTCAGAGGTCATATCTGGGTTTATTCAACAATTTTTATTTTGTGCCTACTGTGTCCCATGCACAATGCGGGGCTGCTAGTTTTTATTACTTCACGGGGGAGGGAAGTCTATTCCCATGGAGTTCAGTATAAGGGACGCCTCCTGGAGCGGTACGGCCCAGCAGCCCTGAGTGTGAGGCCTGGAACCTGGAGAGGTTTAGAAAGCATGTAGTAACCTGTTACTATTGTCTGCCAGGGATCCCACAGCATGGGAGAGCAGCAGTGGGGAGGGGGCGGGGTATTGTGCAATATCTGTGTCATATATTTGTCATCACTGGTATAGAGCCATCCAAAATGTGGTCACCTTTCCACATTACCAACTAATATGCTCTGTGCTTCTGAACAACACAGTGTTGTATCCCGGAAGTGTTTACAGTTGGGACAGAGCAATGCAAAGGATGATAATAAAATAAAAGAACTGCCCTCTTTAATATAGCAGACACAGAAAAGGGTCATTTTGGTGCTCGTGACTGTTTTGCCATCACTTTTATCAAAGACCAGGGCATACTGAAATTCCCTGTACTTTGAATTTCGTTTTTTTCCCTTCTATTCCCAAGTACCTGTTCACTTGAATGTCCTTTAAGCTGTTCTGACAGGGTATTCATTGACACCCATTGAATACTAGAGTGGAAGGAACCTCAAGGGCTTTTTGTGGGCCTTTGGAAGAGTCACATCCAGCGCATGAGGATCTGTTTTTCCCTGATTCTGGGTCAAGAGCCCCACAGCCAGCATGCAGGCTCCAGGCCTCTCTCTTCTGCACTGAATTTGAGGGAAGTTCCTCCAGAGGTGGTAGCTGGGCTATGAGAGAGTGAAGACCATGCACATTAGAATATTCCAACCTTTTATAGGTTAGTTTGAGGAGTAAAGCAGGCCAATACTTTCTTTAAGGAAGAGAATGTGTGAACCAAACTTGATAGCAGTTCTCATAACCTGCGTCTGTTAATTGCTAGGCATACTATAATTCCCTCTGCTTTTTCCTAAGCCTACTTAGAAGTTATACATATGAAGAGGCCTAAAAAGTTATTAGAAATTCTCTTCCTTTTTTTTTTTTTTGCATGACTAGGTCATTTAAGTTGATGCTGGTTGGTGGTCATGCAAAAACCATTTATTTCTACAGGCTATTAGGCATTCTTTTTCACTCATTCATTTAACATGCAGTTTTGAGAACTGTGGCCAGACAGACTCAGGCACAGGCCTCAGGAAGCTCGGTGCTCCCTAATAGTTCGAGGCAATCGCAGGATTATGTGGTAAGTGCTCGGCTGGGAGAAGTCCAGGGCACTGGGCAGGCAAGAGTGGGGCACCTCCCCCTGATGTCACTTTCACGAAAGGCTTCTTAGAAGATGCAACATGGACACCGATACTTGAAGAACAATTTCTGACCTGCAGGGCTGGGTTAGGATGAGAGGAGAACATGCTAAATGTCTTTAAAATGTATTTGTCAGATGTGCTTTTCCTTCGAACCAACAGTTCCATGTCTACAATAGTCCCTAAAAAGCTAATCAGATAAGTGCACCGATACGTAAGGACAAGCAAGCTCATCAGTGCTCCGTGTATAATAGGAGAGAGCAGGAGAAAGAGGGAGAAGAAAGAGCAAAACCAGCACAGATAACCAACAACAAGAGATTGGGTAACCAAATCAAGATGCCTTCAGATGACTAGAAACAAATGCAGCCATTAAAAGTCATCCTGTAGAACTGATTTTTGACATATAAAAATGTTTGCAATAGGTTCCTGAAAGAAAACCAAATCGGACTACAAAAAGCTATATCAAGAGGGGCTTGCAATCATTTGATCAAAGGATGGACCCTGGACCAGCAACAGCAACGCCACCTGGGCTCTTGTTAGAAGGTTGAATCTCAGGCCCGGCCCAGACCTAAGGAATCAAAATCTGCATTTTGACAAGAGCCCTCAATGCCCCACGTGCACCCTTACACTTGAGGAGCACTGGTCTGGACTGCAGACTGCTGTTGCTCTACCCTGAACTTTCCATAGGTCCAGGACATTGTGAGGGGAAAACAGGGAAATGTATTGAGTGCTTCACAAAGGTAAATATATTTAATTTGCAGCACAGTTTTTTATTCTAAGATTATAATCTTGCATTTATGGGATTTTATACATAAATCTTCTTTCGTTTATACAATGATGCTGATTTGGGGATGGCGAGTTTTATTTGTTGTTTTGCTCTTGTTTCAGTGGCCCTAGATGGCAAAATAAACAGTTGGTATGGCAATCCTATGTGTTATTTTTGAAATTTTACTAGGAAATCTGTGAATCATGATGAATGCTAAAACACACTGCTTTCAAGTACCACACTATGTGTGGGCGTATGGTTTGGGGGGAGCGTAAATTACACAGTAAACAGTGGTTCCCTTTGGGAGGCGGGACTGTGCATACTTGCAGCATTTTCTTCTTTTCTGCATTGTCCAAGTTTTCTGTATTTAGCATTAAAAATATAGATTGAGGTGGAAACTGGACGAGCCTACAGAAGGCAGACGTTTAGTCCCAGCAGCGTAGGAAGCTGTGTCTGCCTCAGGAGACCCCGATGCATTGATCCTGTACGTGGGCTGTGGACCCAGTCAGCCTGGATTCTAACCCCAGTGCCACCACTTTTAAACTGAGAAACCATGGCCAGGTCACTTACTGTTCTTGTGTCACTTATTGTCCTATAAACTGGGTTATGATAATAATAGTACCTAATTCTAGGGTGGTTCTGAGGCTCAAGAGAATTAGCGTAAGTATTAGGGCTGCTGAAACAAATTACCACAAACTGGGTGGTTTAAAACAACAGAAATGTATACTTCCACATTTCTAGAGGTCACAAATCCAAAATCAAGGTGCTAGCAGGCCCAGCACCCTCTGAAGGCTCTAGAGGAGAATCCTTCCTGACTCTTCCAGCTTCCGGTGGCTCCAGGCATTCCTGGCTTGCGGATCCATCACCCCAAGTTCTGCCTCTGTCTTTGCAAGGCCTTCTCTCCATGTCTTCTCCTCTTCTGTATCTTAGGAATTGGATTTAAGGCATCCCTGGGTAATCCAGGATGATCCCATCTTGACATTCTTAATTACATCTGCAAAGACCCCTTTCCCAAAAAAAGGTCACATTTACAGATACTAAACATCAGGACAGGGAGATATCTTGGGCGAATTCAACTTAAAACCACACATGACACATAACAGGCCTAGTTTTTGTCTCATTTCATTTCCTGAGAAGCTTTTGTTCCAGAATTTTCTTAAAATCTCTTGCTTGGATTTAGAAGCCCCTTGCTTTCCGATTTCTAACCCAAGTGAATTATTACTATTACTAAAGATCTCCATCTCAGAAACTGTTGTTATTAAGGGATATGGCATTTCTGTTCACCATGGTTACCACTAAAAATGGGAAGAGAGTTTGAGGAAAGCAGCATCAGGTACTAACAGGAATCCTCTCTAGATTAAAGATTAAGTAATGGGAACCCAATGACTCATTTTGTCTATAAAATTCCATTTGTTGTTCCTTTCTCCAGGCAGTAATCTTACATTCAGCTAACAAATAACTGTTCCTTCCCCAAAGAGACTGTTGACGTTAGGCATAGGACTGTTTGTCTTACAGGACACCTTTTATAAGGGGGACCCTCCGAAGGACACAAGGAGAGAGCTTTTAAAAAGAGGGGCCCACATCTCCTGAGTGATCGTCCAGACGTGCTGGTGACTTTCTAGCACTGGTTCTCCAAACTCGCCCGAGCAGATTGGATCACCACTACCAAACACCCCAGCTTGGCTTCAAAAAGCTGAAGTAACAATAATTCTGTATAACTGTTTTAAGTTCTCACATGGGGTGAAATAAAGTTGTGTGTCAGAATGTAATCACAGTGTTTAGCCTGTGGTAGGGGCACAGCACATGTTTTGATGAATGAATGAATGAATGTGTTTGTGACTTCAGGAGACTCAAACTTTAGAATCAAGGAGTAATACTTTCACCAGACAAGTTATATACCTTCTTCAAATCTATGATTCCCTCTCCACCGCTCCCCCCACTAAGGGTTTCCCTAAATGGAAACGAGGCTGTGGGAAGGTGAAGCCTTTCCACTATCTGCTCTGTGACGCCTTTAGACTCAGGACTCTCAGGACTAAGGAGAGGATCCTACAATAGTTTCTCGAGTGTACATGTGAGGTGCCCAATCACCCAGCAGCTGCCTCGCCCACCTGCGGGTCCTCCTCCTTCCCGGGAGGCCGGCATCACCTCCACAGGGCACCCCAGCTATTTGAATAATGGTACAGGGGAGTCACAGGCAGAATCCTTTCCTAAGTCTTCCCAGGCAGCTTCCTATCTCAGAATCGTCAACCCAAGCTACACATGCCTATAATGATGCAGACTTTTCGTTGTGTATATTCAGGAATGTATTTGTGGCTCTCACTGGCTGGCTTAGGGACTATGTGAAAAAGCAACTTACTCAGTCCCCCATTTTCAGAGTATCTTCAAACTCAGCTCCCTAACACTTGGCCCATGTGGGCACCTCCACATGCACACACAGGGAGGTAAAGCTGTCATTTGGATATTTCATACTGAAAATAATTATTGCCTCCTGCAAAATTCAGACAACTAAGGCCGAAGCCAAAGTCCTTATTTGGATGGGCAAGAAAATTGCTTCCGTTCTTCCTTCAATCCGTAGTCACCAATGAATGAAGGTTTGAATGACATCCCTGGTGTTAGTCCTCTTTTCAACTGGTGGACTCTGAAGTTAAGCTGGTTCAGCAATGAAGCCATTTTAAAAGCACCTCAAACTTTAGATTTGAGACTTCCAGGTAATTAGAACCAACAATCATTAGAAAAGTTTTACAACTGCCCTGTGGAATGGTACATTGGTTAATGTTTTTACATCCATGATAGTAGTGGTATTTTTATTTCAGGCCACAGGCAGGCTTTGTAAGAATGTGAAAATCAATAAGAAAGGTTTGTCGGGGGTGACATGTTTGTTAATGTTTTATTGATTATGCTATTGGTTGTAAATTTTCTAACTTAATAAAGCTCAAGATTTTTTTTTGCAGTAAAAGACAGAGGTTATTTAATTAACTGGCCACTTAACGCAAACTATGAACATGATACATTGTGACTGCTCCAAAGTGACACCCAATTTATCACTCTCCAAGTGGGCATGATGTCACACACACACAGGAATATTATGCCACTGAAAGAATTAGGCAAAGAAAGACTAATATAAAAAGGAAAAGCATCTATATGTAAATTTAATACTAAAAGAATCTGGCAACATGCACTTAATACCAAAAGAAACTGAACTCAGTACTGAACATGCTTAATTATAGCTGCTTTCTTTATAAAAGGAAAGGAATTTAGGAATAGACTTTCAAAAGGCTAAGCCAAATTAAATGCCCAAAATTCAGGTAGCATTGTAAAAAATTGATAATACAACACTTTCTGCATCCAGAGTGAGAACACTGACTTAACTCAATGATCTTGTGAAATCCCAACAATTTATTTAGTATACAAGGTCCAACAATTAAGTTTGCAAACTTGTTGCAACGATGTTGCTAACCTTTTTTTGATATCAGAGGGATTATTCATTATGAATTTGTACCAACTGGACAAATAGTAAACCAAGTTTATTATTTGGAGTGCTGAAAAGGCTGCATGAAAAAGTTAGACGAAAACAACCTGAAATTTTCGCCAACAATTCCTGGCTCTTGTATCACAACAATGCACCAGCTCACACAGCACTGTCTGTGAGGGAGCTTTTAGCCAGCAAACAAATAACTGTATTGGAACACCCTCCCTATTCACCTGCTCTGGCCCCCAATGACTATCTTTCTTTACCCGAAGATAAAGGAAATATTGAAAGGAAGACATTTTGAAGACATTCAGGACATCAAGTGTAATACGATGACATCTCTGATGGCCGTTCCAGGAAAAGAGTTCCAAAATTGCTTTGAAGGGTGGACGATGTGCTGGCGTCAGTGCATAACTTCCCAAGGGGAGTAATTCAAAGGTGACCATAGTGATATTCAGCAACGAGGTATGTAGCTCTTTTTCTAGGATGAGTTTGCGAACTTAATTGTCCTACCTCGTATTTAAGAAATCAGATAAATCCATTCCCACAATGGTTAATGTTACTCTCTCCCAAAACCATTTGGTCTATTCTACACATGTTGTAGACAGTTGTTCTCAGTATCCATGGGTTATTGGTTCCAGGAACCACCCCGTCGTACCAAAATCTGAGGATGCTCAAGTCCCTTATATAAAATGAGGTAATATTTACATATAACCTTTACATATCCTCCCATATGCAGTACTTTAAATCATCTCTAGATTACTTATAATACCTAATACAATGTAAATGCTATGTAAATAGTTGTTATACTCTATCATTTAGGGAATAAAGGTAAGAAAAAAAATCTGTACATGTTCAGCACAGATGCAACCACCATAGGCCTAAACTATATAGTACATATCAGCAACAACATAACATTTTTTTCCCCCAAATATTTTCCATCCGCGGTTGGGTGAGACCGCAAAAGCTGGAGTCAAGGAAACAGAGGACTCACTGTATTTAACCTGGAAGGGGGCTGGTTCCTCGTTTGCCACTATGGGACTCAGCTCTCAAGTCTGTCGAGATGTGACATTGCCTCTAAAGCCACAGAAAACACCGATTTTAGTCTTGATCACTTTCCACACTTATAGCTAAACTGGCATTAGTTCTTTAATCTTCTTCCAAACATCTTTCCTCAGGAAATGATTTAAATAACAGTTTTATAGTCACAAAAGCCTCTTGAATCACCAACTCTTCCAAGAAACTGTAAAGATTCTCATGGAACCATTTCAATAAAGCATTTATTTCCTTAGAAGAATGGAAAAGGGGGAGAATTACCATCCTGAGCACTTACTTCCCCAATTACCACCAATGGGTTTCCTCTCTACTTGCCAGGTTAATAACCAGCCTGTTTTATCACCCGCCATATAAAAAGCCTCCTTATCTGGTAATTACCTTTTCTCTCTCTCTTTCTTTTCTTCTTCTTTCTTGAATTATTTGTAACATGTCTTTTCAAGCCTTTTCAAACTTTCTAATGAAGCTCTCATGTGAATATTTCAAAATTTTCTTCCATTAAATCTTACATAAGCTCTTCCAAATTCTCAACAGTAAGTCCTGATTAGTAAAAATTTCACTGCGGCATGAGTTCTTTTCCTTTCCATTAATTTAAAAGCCTCCCACAGTGGCTGCCTAAAATATTTGGAAAACAATTTTAAAATGAAAGTAATTCTATAAATACATAGCTATGAAACTGGATTCTCTTTGGGCTTAACCTGGTCTTGGTTGTAAGTTAGTACTTTCTGGAAAAGGCCTTTTTTCCCCCCTTTCTCTTCTGTTCCCTTTCCTTCTCTTTTCTTTTCTATTTATACAGCTTTGTAGCCTTTTATATTAATCTTTTTTTAAAGATTTTATTGGGGAAGGGGAACAGGACTTTATTGGGGAACAGTGTGTACTTCCAGGACTTTTTTCCAAATCAAGTTGTTGTCCTTCCAATCTTAGTTGTAGAGGGCGCAGCTCAGCTCTAGGTCCAGTTGCCGTTGTTAGTTGCAGGGGGCGCAGCCCACCATCCCTTGTGGGAGTCGAACCGGCAACCTTGTGGTTGAGAGCCCACTGGCCCATGTGGGAATCGAACCGGCAGCCTTCAGAGTTAGGAGCACGGAGCTCCAATCGCCTGAGCTACTGGGCCGGCCCGCTTTTATATTAATTTTTAAAAACACTAAAATTTTACAATATGCCTATTAGAAATTCATATAGATGAGATAAAACTATATAAACATTAATAGCACAAAATCAGGGGCACAAGATTATAGATGTCCTTTCCTTGGGTAGAAGAAGAGAGATATGCTGTGCTGGGGATACTGACAGAATAAAAGTAATTGTCAAAGTCCTATTTTCACAGTGGGTGATGAATTCACAGGTGCTTCTTAACAAACATGAGTGAATGAGTGAATGAATGAATGAAGACATACATGGAACCAATATCGAACATGAGCCATAAACCAAGATTACGATTAATCCAAACCTGTGTATTTGAGGCCATAGAGAAACAAAGCCAAAAAAAATAAATGCATAGGCACCATTTTAATTTGTAGATACTAACAAATTATGCTCCAAAACAGCACTACAACTATACAACTTGCATGGCATCCATTCCCCACTTTCCCTTAAAGTCACCACATTATGAAATGTGCGATCTTCTAGTTTTGACCTCAGTGTCCTTGGTTGGGAATGATTGGAACATATTTTCATATGCTTACTGACCATTTTTATTTCCTCTTCTGTGAATTGACATATATTTGACCCTTTTCTATACTCGAAACGGAAATTTCATTAACTTAAGAAGACTTCAACTTCCAATCTTGATAGAATTACACGTGCTTTTGGATATTGGAAATAAGCAGTGAAAACTGTGATCCCGAGAGAAAGGATCAATGAGGTGAGCTCTGCAACAGAAATTGATTTGTAAATATCAACACACACATGCACCCTAGATACCAACCTATTGTCTGTTTCACATATGCAAATATAGTCCTCCAGTCCACAGGTTATATCTTTAGCACAGAAGTTTTAATTTTGAAATTGTTAAATTTGTGTCTGTTGAGTTTTGTAGTTTGGTTTTCTGTATCTCTTTCAGGAGGCCACTCCTACCCACAAAGTTATAAACAAAGTCTCATATTTTTTCATAATTTTTAAAACTATGCCCATAGTACATTTTGAATGTACTTTTATAACTGGTATGAAGTGAGGAGATAACTTTACTTTTCATTAAATGAAAAACCAGTGTTCTTATTATAATTTACGAGCATTTAAACATCAGTGGAAAGATGTAATTCTTGGAGGGCACTTGGAATCACAGAATGTCAGAGCTACAAAAACCTGAAAGATGATCCTGTTCAATTTTACATGTTTCAGGTAAAGGACCTGGGGTCCACAAAGATTCAGTGACACACTCAAGGCCACCCAGCTGGCTAGTGGAAGAATCAGAAATCAAACCCAGGCTGCCTGTCTCCCAGCCCTCTCTCTTTCCTGATCCACAAAGCCTCTTTTAAAGCCTATTATCACATAACGCCTAAAAGTGCTGCGTGAATCCCATGCACACTTCTTAAACTAGTTTAAATTACTATTGTAGCCTGCATCCCTGTACTGAGTGTGTGTGTGTGTGTGTGTGTGTGTGTGTGTGTGTGTGTATACATGTGGTACAAAAACTCTTTGTATTACACTACTTCACTTAAATTTGCATATTGAGATCCCGGCACCCTCATTGAAATGGTAAATTTAATTCAAATAAAATAATTTGCAGTAATTTGTTTCAAATATAATAAGAATGTAATTCATGAAAACACCGTGAATTTTTAAACTAATCAAGGCAATCCACCAAATTAAGAAAAAGCAGAGGGTCTCGGTCATCCTTGGCTGGTGGAATAAACCATAGACCATCCATCTCAGCAGCCAACTTGGAAGATATTGAATAGACAAATGCATGACATGTGCGGGTAAAATCCTCTCTAATTCCAGGGCAATCTACAGAGCCCAAAATATGGAATTTAGGCTTCCTTGACATGGCTGCATGAAAGTAGAATGCTCAGTTTAAATCTTCAACTAAAAAAAAATTCCTTTTTTTTTTTTTGTAGTTTTCCTGATCAGAGATCAAAATATAAGGTTGAAGCTGTCCTCCATGCATGTTTCCCATATTGTTAGTGAGAGATAACATATCTACCTTTAACAGGAAACCCCAAGGGATGAAGAGGTGAGTCATCTGAATGTAAAGCTGTGTTGGGCAAGAGAAAGGGGAAAGAGGAAGAGACAGTGTGGAACTAAGTTCACCCCAGTGGACCCGAGGATACAGGCTTCCTGGAACTAGTCTAGGTATTTAGACCTTGTATCATTCACAGAGTAACAGAGACTCCAACAAATTGTGGTTTAGAACAAAAAAAAAAAAAAAAAAAAAAGGAGGGGAGAGGAGTTTGTAAATCTGGAGACAGGCATTCCAAAGCTGGTGTAGCAAATCAATCATTCTCTTTCTATCTTTCCTCTTTGCCGTTTCCAGCGTGTTGGCCTACAGCCTCACAGACACAACATGACTGCTGATGCTCCAGGCATCACAGCTGGGTTTAAGAAAGAAAGAATGAGAAAGTGGTGGTGCCATTTGCATGGGTTTCTCTGATAAACGCTTTCCTAGAAACCTCCAGTAGACGGAATTTGGTTTGACTAAGTGGCTCAAAGTGCATCACGTGATCATCTTGAGTTAGAGTCACCCCTGTTCTCAATGACCACAAATACATAACCTTGGGAAAATTCATTATCCTCCCTAAGACTTGTACCTTCGTCTGTAAAATGTGAGTAACTGTTTCTATATTGAAAGTTTGTCATAAGATTTCTTTGAAACCCTGCAAAGGATTCATTATCTTGAGAATGAACAGCAAGAGTTTTTTGCTGTCAGACAGGTTTAAATTGAACTTGGAACACCTACTAGCTGGCTGATTTGGGATGAATAATTCAACCTCTAAAGGCCTCACTTTCTTCATATATAAAAGGAAGGTAATGATACTTACACTGCTTTATAGGGCTGTTGTGAGGAAGAAGTAAAAAATCTTGTGAAGTATTTAAAACAGTGCTTGGCTTATGGTATGTGTTCAATAAATATTAGCCATTCTTCTTTTGTAGGTACCTGTACCTGGCACGGTGTGAGATGTAACAGACCATCAACAACGATGATTTCCCTTTCCCATGTCACAAGATTTTCGTGCAGACTAAACAAGGTAAGAATTATGAATCTACTTGGTGAGTCCTAAGGACTTCTTGGAATGAAAGGAGTTGTTCTGACCATGGCAAAGAGTGGGGGGGAATCAGGGAGCAGGCACAGGGAGGGGAGGCAGCCAGCACCCCACTGAGTCAGTTGCACTGGGGTGGGGTCCCATCGCACCTGCCTCACCCCTGCCAAGCACATTAGCCCTGCAGAGATAAAAATTAAAGATTCAAAACTCCCAGGCTTTGGCCAAACTCTATGGCTTTCTAGGAGACAGAAGACATCATCTTTCAGAGAAGTTGTCAAGGAAGCAACGAAGTTTTCTCCAGGCAGCTGAGCCAGCCCGTCTGGGATTTGTGGCTGCTTTCTCTCTGGCAGACCCCATCAGGTGGTGAGGACGCTACTGCCAGGAGGTCCAGGGAACAGACAGCACTCCCAGACGGCCACTGACACGGAACTTCATGTGCACTTCTGGTCCTGTTTTGGTAAAAGATTGGGGATGGGAGGTGGGAAGCTGAGTGTTCCGTCCCATCAGGGGCTGAACTCTGTCCCTAAGCCCAGAGAAGGTCCGTCCTTGACATCCTGGAGCAGCGTTTGCCTTGGGAAGTGAACACTGTGCCTGGGACTCCTGAGGATTGTTGTCATGTCAACAGGGACGAGGGTGGGCGCTTGGAAGGTGCCTGCTGGGCCTCCTCGCTGATGAGAAAGAACCATTTCTCTCCTGTCCTGGATTTTCCATATTTAACCAACCTGAAGCCTGCAGGGCATGCTCTGGCCCTGCAGAGGATGGGAAAATACCTTAGTCCTCTACTGCAAATGGAAGCAGTTCTTGCCAGAGAATTTGCTGGAAGCTGCCAAGCCATGAAAACAGACTGCCTGAATATTTGGTAGTCAGGGCTCCGTTATCACACTCAACTCTTCCACAAAGCAGCTGCTCTTGGGTATGATTTTGAATTCACAACTTCTTCTGATTATCGTGTGTAGCACTCACAGCAAGCATAACCCACGTCAAGACTAATTGTCAATAATAATGAGGATACATTGCATGCTATTCTGTGCGAGGCACTTACTTTGCTTGGCATTTTGTATGCATTCATTGCTTTTTTGCCCATAATCATCCTAGAGGGAGGTACTATTCTCACCTCCTTTTTAAGAATGAGAAGTCTGAAACCTGGAGAAGTGATGTAACTGCCTGGTGTTCAGAGGTATGAAGGGGCGGAAACAATGCAGGCGTAGGCATTCAAGTTCTCTGGGCCGCAGTCTTTTGTGCTTCATCACTAGGTGATATGGCCTCCCTGAGAAGGCGGCATACATCCCATCGGAGCACAAGATATTGAATCTGAGGGTTAGCAGCCTCCACGATTCAGCCGCTGTATTTATTAACACCAGGAAGAGTCCTTTTGCTCAGGACTCAGGAAGCCAACAATAGGGCTCAATTAACAGAGACACAAACGGTAAGAACGACGGAATTTGCTGTATGTATTTCCATGCAATGGCATCTAAGCAATTTAGAGTAGATTCTGAAATTCCTCTTCTGGTTAGAGATGACCAGAGTGGCTATGTGAATAATTCAAAGTGTCACATGCAAACCTTGTCTCGTGTAATGGCGTCTGCTCTGGAATGTCCCCTTAATCAAGTCTCGTCCTCACAAGTCTAAATCTTTACTTAAGCCCTTCGACTAAGCACTTTCAGCATTGACACAACATCGATTGATTTCTCCAGGAATCTGTGCTCGCCTCCCATACACATTGCCATGTGCTGCCTTCAATGTGTGACAGCCCCCTGTCTGGGCAATCTGGGCTCACTGGGTTGTCTTCTGCCTCTGGGGTGTGCTCTTCAGGACATGTGGCAATGTGGGACATGGTGGGTGAGGAGCTTTCTTGTTAGAGCGGGAACTGTAAGGATCCTCTCTTGGGAAGATCTGTAAATGCCGCAGCAATGGCAGTTCCCAGGTGGCACCATTCAATGACCTTTTGACAGCCATAGCTGATGGACACAACTGTTGTCACATGGGCCTCAGAGTTTTCCTTGGGCCTCTGCTCTAGGTGTCTCAAACCAGCAGCCCAACCTTCCCTTCTATTTCCCAGGAATGTTATCGAGCAGCAGGTGGTTGATTAGTAGAGCCTTTGTCTGTCTTACAGACAAAGTGTCTGTCTGACTCAGTGTCTGTCTACTGTTTCGGAAATTCATCGCTTAAAGTCAATGCTTCCTGCTGCAGCCACACCAACTTTGCAGTTGCATTTCCATCGCACTTACTCTGTTCTAATTGGTCCCACACAAATCCAATCAAAGTTTTATCTGAAGATGATGCTACCTCCGTTGGGTCAGCCTCCAGAGGCAAACCCCCCACTGAAGGTCTACTGCTTCTGTGTATAAACTTCAATGGCGTTAGGTGAACGAAAAGATTTCTTCTTCGGCTGAGTGCTGCTGGAAATATTTGCTCTCCTCCACTGGCCCGTTCTCATCCTCCACAGTGGTTTCCTATCTCTCCCATAAATGAAACACCTTTCCTTCGGGATGGATGGACTCTAACTGAGCTGCTACAGCGCTGCTTAACCACCAGAGAGAAGATACAGACGCTGAAGTCCTTCCTGTCTAGGTATATCGGTGTCCTGTGGCTGCTGTGACAAAGTACCACAAACTCAGTGGCTAAAACAACATTCATTTATTATTTTATAGCTCTGTAAGTCAGAAGTCTAAAATGGACTGAACCTGTTTCCTTGCCTTTTCTAGCTTCTAGAAGCCACCTGCATTCTTTGGCTCATCCCCCCTTTCTCCATCTTCAAAGCCAGCATGATAGCATCTTCAAATCTCTCTCTCTCTCTCTCTCTCTCTCTCTCTCTCTCTCGCCCCTTCTTCCCCCCAACACTCTGGCACTCATGCCTTCATTTTATAAGGACCCTCGTAATTACATTGGCCCCCCTCCGGATAATCCATACTAATCTCTCCATGTCAAGATCCTTAACATAATTACATCTGCAAAATCTTTTTGCTATGTAAGTTTCCAGGGGTTGGGATGTGGACATGTTGAGAAGAAGGGGAAGTTATTCTGCCTGCCACACTAGGGAAGAAGACAAGATGCCCAAAATGAAAAAAACAGACACTTACTAGAAAGGGGTAGATTAATTAATAGCAGATTCTTAGGCCATCAAGACATGGAGGCCCATGAAATGGACTTGAAAGATCAACTAACACCCTCCTTTGCAGATGAGGAAACTGAGACCCAGAGAAGAGAAATGCTTGTTACATACACAAAGCTGTTTAGTGACCTGACAGCAGCTGGAATCCATCTCCTGACTCCCAGACCAGTGTTCAAACCCTTCCAGCCAGTTTCTTCCACTCCACATTTTCTCCTCCCTCTTTTTCAAAGAAATGTGTTGCCAGATGTAGCCTCTTAGTTTCCTGGCTGCCTCTAGGACAGCAGGCTTCTCTTGAAGCTAAGAACCCCTTCGTGCAGGCCTCTCTGTCACGTGCTCTATAAACGTGCACAGTGCAGTCATATTCTTTGAAGATTCTCTTCTTTCATCTCTGCTTAAAATAGCACCTGCCATAGTGTTCGCTTCAGAAACTTCAGAGCGTGGACCCAAAGGAATGGGTAAATTTATCACCTGGTGAACTGACCTACATTCTGCTTAATTGTTTTTGGCCTGACCGTTACCCCAGGCATCAGAGTCAAAAGGAAGAACAGACAGAGATGGTTAGATCTCAATGTGTATAGATTTTATGGCTCTGGTTGGTGCTGAAAATGAATAATTGTCAGGAAGAAGTTTAAAGATGAAAGATTCTTAGCACAGAGTTAATTTTACAAAAGACCCACTTCTGATGTTTCAGGAAGAAGAAATTATCAAAATGATGGCTCATGTGTTTCTCAGAGGTAGACCATCTGATCTGGTTCGACTGCTCTTTTATTACGACGTGTTGGGTCAGGTTTTATTTTATTGCAAAAAAAACTAAATTGGATGTCATATCTTTTCTAACATGAGCATTTTTATGAGAGCAAAAGACATCAGTTTCTCTCTAATGTAAAAAATGCATTATATTATCAGTTGTAATTGAAGAAACAAAGGTTTTTGTGAAACCTGAACTGAAGATGTCAAAAGATATTTAAGATATTTCTAAGGTCATCATCAAAGGCACATTATCTCCCTATTTTTTTTAACACTTCAGTTGTAAATCCTTTTGGAGAGCTTCAAAAAGACACTCACGTCCTTCTAATCTGATCATTGAGTACATTTGGCAGCTGTTGAGTTTCATTTTCTAATGTGTTTCTGATGGAGATGTACGTTGCATGGCTTGTTTAATATAATTTGTTGTTTATGCTTCAGCATTCATGGTATTATCTGCCTACACGTGCAAAAAGGGGCTGGGTGTTTTTTTTTTTGTTTTTTTTTAATTTTTAAATCAACATGGGTTTTCTGCATCTTGCAAAATGTAATTAGTACTGATAGAGTTTACACATTTCAGCAAATAATGATACTTCTTCAAATCTCTTCAAACAGTTCCCAGACCTCAGATTGCTATAAGAAAAGTAAGATAGGTAAAATTTCAGCTTATGAATGCCATTTCAAAAGAAGCTTCCGTTTGGTGAAGTAATTGTTTTGTCTCAGTTGCAGAGACCAAAGAAATGAAACTATTCATCTGATCGCAGCATGGTTTACAGACTGTCCATTTGTATTTTCCAAGTCCCACAGACACCTCAGGTGAAACATGTCCAAACCTGAACTCAGCATCATTCACCCAAATTCAATCTTCTCGCACTGCTTCCCACCTCAGCAGTCAACACCACCATCCACCCTGCTGTTTGATTCCCATCCCCACCACCACAGCCAATTACCAACCTTGTCAGTTTTCATCCTCTAAGTATCTCTTGAAATCCTCCTAGTCGCTTTATCTCTGCTCTCCTGGCAGGAGCCACATTATGACTTCAGTGGGCCCTGGGTACTTCTGCCTTCGTGGGCTCCTTCGACCATAAAAAATATTTAAAGTTATGTTTTATGACTGTTGGTATAAACATCATCCAAGCTGGATTCATTATTATATATTCATCATTATTATATTCATATTAAAATTCTGATTTTAAGGTAAACTAAAATGAAGTGTTTTCATAGGCCACTAAATGAGCTGTGGGCCCCTGGCACTGTGCCTGGCTGTGCCAAATGGCTAAGATGGAACTGCTCAAGACCCTGGCCCTGACCTGGGCTACTCAGATTGCCAGTTACCTGGTCTCTTGGAAATTCATTCTCCAGCTGCTGCCAGAGGACCTAAATGTTCAAATTTGCTTACAACGCTGCAAGGCTTTGCATTTCTTTAAAAAAAAATTATTGAGATAAACTTCCCATAACATAAAATCATCATTTTAACCTTTTTAAAATATACAATTTAGTGATTTTAGCATAATTACAATTTTGTTAAAATATCAACAATATCTAACAGCCATCACCCCAAAAAGAAGCTCCATGACCCTGAATTCTTGCCTTTCATCACCCGCTACTGACCACTAATCCATTTCCTGTTTCTATGGATTTGCCTGTTGTGGATATAAATGGAGTCATACAATGTGTCACCTTTTGTTCTGTCTTCTTTCATTTAGCATGTTTCCAAGATTCACCCATGGAGAGTTTTTCAGTACTTCATTCCTTTTCATAGTTGTACAATATTCACTGTATGGATATATCACCCTGCATTTATCCAGTCATCGATTCAAGGACATTTGGGTTGTTTCCACTTTGGAAAAGTATCTGTTCAAGTCCTCTGCCAATCTTTGAATTGCTTGTCTTTTTTCTTTTTGAATTGCAAGAGTTTTTTATATATTCTAGATGTTAGACCCTGATCAAATATATGATTTGCAAATATTTTCTTTTCACTGGTCTTTTCATTCTCTTGAAGTTGTCTTTGACGTACAAAAGTTTTAATTTTTGTAAAGACAAATGTATCCACTTTGTCTTCCATTGCTTCAGTTTCTTATGTCATATTTAAGAAACTACTACCTAATCTGAGGTAACAAGATTTACACTTACATTTCTTTCTACAACCTTTATAGTTTTAGCTCTTATAGTTATGTCTTTGATCCATTCTGAGTTAATTTTTTTAAGATTGTTATTAAAAATATAGCTAACATACAATATTATGTTAGTTTCAGGTATTATTTCAGGTAATAATTATTACAATAATTATTCAACATTTATATACCTGAAGAAGTGATCACCATGATAAGTCCAGCAACCATCAGACACCGTAGCATGCTATCCCAGTATTATTGATTATATTCCCTATGCTGTACATTACATCCCCGTGACTTAAGTGTTTTGTAAGGAAATTCGGACCTCTTATTCCCCTTATTCATCTTTTCCCCACTTTTTAAATTTTACCATTACAGTTGAAATTCAGTATTATTTCATATTAATTTCAGGCATACAACGTAGTGGTTAGACATTTATATAATTTAAGAAGTGACCCCCTAACTAGTCTAGTACCCACCTGGCACAAAAATAATTATCGTATTATTGACTATATTCCCTATGCTTTACTTTACATCCTCATGACTATGTTGTAACTACCAATTTGTACTTCTTAATCCCTTCACCTTTTTCACCCTGCCTTCCAACCTCCTTCCATCTATTACCCCAACAAATCTAGTAGCCATCTGACACCATACATATTTATTACAATATTATGAACTATATTCCTTACGCTATACCCTACATCCCCATGACTACTGTGTAACAACCAATTTGTACTTCTAATCCCTTCCCCTTACTTCCCCTTATAATCCCTACCCCCAACCCCCTTCCCATTTGGCAACCATCAAAATGTTTCCTGTATCTGTGAGTTTGTTTCTATTTTGTTTGTTTTGTTCTTTAGATTCTATATTATATATATGAAAAATCACATTGCATCTGTCTTTCTCTGTCTGACACTCCACTCAGCACAGTACCTTCCAAGTCCATCCATGCTGCTGCAGATGGGAAGAACCCGTTCCCTTCCCTGACTGAGCAGTATTCCATTGTATGTATATACCACCTCCTCTTTGTCCATTCTTCCATCAACGGACACCCCGGCTGCCTCCATATCTTGGCCATTGTAAACAATGCTGCAGTGAACATATGGATGCACACGTCTCCTCGAAGTAGCGTTCTAGGTTTCTTCGGACAAACACTAGGAAGTGGGATTACTGGGTCCTTCTTTTTCTCTTGTTATAACCTTTGTTTCAAAGTGTATTTTGTCTGGCATAAGTATTGGTACTCCAGCTTTTTTGTTTTTATTTTTTTGTTTTCATTTTCGTGAAATAACTTTTTCCATCCCTTTACTTTCCATCTGTGTGTTTCTTTGAATCTGAAGTGAATCTCTTGTAGGCAGCATATATAAGAGTTTTGTTTTCTTATCCATTCAGCCCTCCTATGTCTTTTCAGTGGAGCATTTAATCCATTTACATTGAAAGTAATTGTTGATAGATATGTAGCTATTTCCATTTTATTATTCATAATTTTGATTTTTTTCTTCTCTTTTTTTTTCTATCTTAAAGAATTCCCTCTAACATTCTTTGTAATACTATTTTGGTGGTGATGAACTCCTCTCCTCCTTCTTGTCTGGGAAGCTCTTTATCTGTCCTTTGATTTTAAATGATAACCTTGCTGAGTAGAGTAACCTTGGTTGTAGGTCCTTGCTTTTCATCACGTTGAATATTTTGTGCCAGTCCCTTCTGGCCTGCAAAGTTTCTGTTGACAATCTTATGGGGGCTCCCTTATAAGTTACTAGTTGCCTTTTAGGATTCTTTCTTTGTCTTTAACATTTGCCATTTTAATAATAATGTGTCTTGGTGTGGGCCTGTTTGGGTTCATCCTGTTTGGGACTCTCTCACTTCCTGGACTTGTATGTCTATTTCCTTCATGAGGTTAGGACAGTTTTCGGTCATTATTTCTTCAAATACGTTCTCAATCCCTTGCTTTCTCTGTTCTCCTTCTGGTACCCCTATGGTGCAAATGTTCTTATGCTTGATGTTGTCCCAGAGGTCTCTTAAACTCTCCTCATTTTTTTGGATTCTTTTTTCTTTTTACTATTCCGATTGGTTGTTTTCTGCTACCTTGTCTTCTAAATCACTGATTCGATCCTCTGTTTCATCTAGTCTACTGGTGATTCCTTCTAGTGCAGTATTCATTTCAGTTACTGTATTCTTCACTTCTGACTGGTTCTTTTTTATGGTTTCTATGTCCTTTTTTATGCTTGCTACCTCTCTATTGAAGTTCTCACTAAGTTCTTTGAGCATCCTTATAACCAGTGTTTTGAACTCTGTCTCTGGTAGGTTGCTTACCTCCATTTCATTCAGTTCTTTTTCTGGAGTTTTCTCCTGTTCTTCCATTTGGGATGCAGTTCTTTGTTTCCTCATTTTGGCTGCCTCTCTCTGTTTCTATGTATCAGGTAGATCTGCTGTCTCTCAGTCTTGCCAAATGTCGTCATGTAGTAGGTGCCCTGTGGGGCCCTGGTACAGTCTCCCTGGCCACCTGCTGTGGGTGCTCCAAGAGGGTCCCTTGTGGGGATTGTGTGTGCTCTTCTGTTATAGTTGCCCCTTGATTGCTATTGGCATGTCAATGGGGGGATTTGAGAAGGATTGGTGTCAATTCTTCTTTAAAATAGAATTCTCTAGTGAAGCATCTTCTTTTGTTTTGCTTTTTTTCTTTTTTGGGAAGTTTTTGATTACTGACTCAATCTCTTAACTTGTTAAAAGTCTCCTAAGATTTCCTATTTCTTCTTAAATGAGTTTTGTTAGTTTTTAAATTTCAATCAATTTATCCACTTAAGTTATCTAATTTGTTGGCATAAAATTTTTCATAGCATTTTTTTTATAATCCTTTTTATTTCTGTAACAATGGTAGTGATGTCTCTGCTTTCATTCCTGGTTTTAGTGATTTGAGTGTTTTGTCCTTTTTTCCCTTGGTCAGTTGAGCTTGAGATTTGTCAATTTTGTTAATATTTTCAAAAACCCAACTTTGGTTTTGTTGATTTTTGCTATTATTTTTCTATTCTCTATTTCATTTGTCTTTGCTCTAATGTTTAGTATTTCCTTCTTCCTGCTTACTTTGGATTGAGTTTGTACTTTTTTTCTATTTTCTTAAGATGGCAGGACATAATTTGGAGAGTTTCTTATGAATGGGAGTCCTTTAACAATCTGCCCTTCTCAGTCAGTGCCAAGGGGCTATTTATTCCTGCACACTGTACATGATGGACAAAACTTTCATAATTTTGTTCTTCACTTATATCTAAGCTCTTGGATGGCTAACTCGGAGGCCTATGGGTTTTTTTTTTTTTTTCATACCCGGGGTTTTTTTAGTTTATTTGTTTGTTTCAGTTGTTATTGTTCTAGAACAGCCTGTGATCTTATAACTATTTTTTCAAATACATATGACCAGTTAGGTTCAAAAAGTAATTTGGAATTGTGAATTTGTTTAATATGGAAATCTAAACAAGACCTCAATGAGCTTCTCTATACTTCTCTTTGGTCCCAAGCCACCTTTTATTAGATGGTTAAATGGCTCTTCTGGTTCTGTCATTGATTTCCCTCATTTTGTGTAGAAAATTTTACCATTGGCTTTTGAGTCCATTATAGTGATGAGACTCCTTAAATTATTTTTTTCTAATTAAAACTGATGCGTAACTGACAAGTTTAGTTTTATTTACTTTCCTGATCTCTATTATCAAGCAACATTTTCATTTTTAATGGGTACTTTCTTTCATTCTGCCATATAGCCCTATTGAAGGTTTCTCTGGAGAAAAGTAAGGTTTTTAAAATCATCATCTCCCTTTTTTTTTTTTTTTAATCTGACCTTCTAGTATACCATCTTTGGGCTTTCTACCATGTTTCCCCGAAATAAGACTGGGTCTTATATTAATTTTTGCTCCAAAAGACACATTAGGGTGTATTTTCAGGGGATGTCTTATTTTCTCATGTACAGCATTCTACATTTATTGACACACACTCATGTCATCTTCTTCTGGAACATCGTCATAATGTACTAAATGCGTCTGTCTGTGTGACAGTCTTAGCTGGGGCTTATTTTCGGGGTAGGTCTTATTTTCGGGGAAATATGGTATGTAAGCTCAATGAGAGCAGCACCCTTTTCTGTTTCATTTGTTGTTGTATGTCCAGCATCCAGACTGGTATAGAGCAGGTACTTAAATATTTGCTGATGAGTGAATGAATGAATGAATAAATGAATGAACAAACTTTTTAAAAATGATTTTTTACATTTTTCCCAAGCTCTTTTGTAGCTTTGGTTGTGATTCCCTTTCCCATTTTCAAGTAGCCATTTATTGGATTTGTTGGCTCTTTTGTAGGTTAGTTTGTTTTCCCTTTCCCACCTGAATGCTGTACATCCTCATGCTTTGATCAGAGTGACTCAGGGTTCCAACACAGACAGATGCTTTCAGCCCCTGTTCTTTTAAAAGCAATTTAAATTATTTCCCTCTCTATAGGTCTAAAATTCTCCTGTTCTAAGAAACAGAGGAGAGCACACACATCCTGATCACATTGTCGTGTTTGCAGGATGAGTCTTAGAATAGTGTAACCAATAGACCAGGACTGAATGCTACCCACAGTGTGATCCGCAGATCTTGGGTGGCTCACGAACTGTCACCCATCTTCAATAAATATAGAAAGTGAGAACAAGCACTTAGAAACTTTTTATGTGCACTTTGACATGGCGGCAGTATCCAAGTACCTGATTTTGTGTTTTATAGACATATCAGTTCATGTTATATTGAAATAACAAGTATTAGTGCTTTACCACAAATATTGAGAGGAGCCCCAGTTGAGTTTTCAGGTGGGATCAAATGTAGAGGTGGTTCAGTCTGTCTACAGAACAGGCTGTGAGCTTGAGGATTGCCCACATCATGTGACTTTCTAGAAAAACTGTAAACCAGAGGTCATAACGATTCCTGACGGTTGGGAATAGTAAGCCTTTGTATATATTTCAATAGGAAGAAATTCTGTTTATGAAATAATGGACATTACCTTGAATTTATGCAGTATGGTGCAGTTTCAAAACCAATTTATCTTTTGTCTTTGCCACACGCAAATGTGGCTGCTCTGCAAGTAAAACCATTCACTGGTATAAAAAGACAGCTGTGCTATAGGAAGAAATAATAGGGGGAGCTTGTACTGAGTCAGAATATACCTCGTTGACACTAAAGCTGATTGATGAGCAAGGAGACTTCTGAGTCCAGAGGAGAACAAAATGGAAACAAGATAGATAAATGGTACCAGGATATATGAGAAACCGTAGGTGTGACACAGATGTGTGTTCTCTGTGCAAGAGAAGATTAGGGTCTTTCAAAGCTGACAGTTGTTGTCAGTGCAATTGACATAAATTTTGCTAATGTTAATGGAAATGTACCAGCATGATTTACCAAAGCCATTTACAGCTGTTGCGTTAGAGTGAAATAGAAAGCAATTGTAGGAAGAAGAACCCAAGAGGTTTCATACTTGTGTGTGTGAAGGAATGCATAATTTAAAACTGCTATATACATAGAATATCCTTCCTAGTGTGACAATTTTTATTTTTCTTCAAAACTATTCTTTCAGATCCTAAAAAACTACAGCAAATTCTGTGGTTCCACAAATCCTTCTCAAGCTTTCTGCTTTCTCCATGTCAAGACTGGACTTCTCGTGTTAACAGGCTTTTATTCCTTACAAGTTCACCTTTTTTTTTTTTTAGGAAATTGTGCTTTTTCATCCTTCCTCATGATGCTGGAATTAGGCATTCTCATTTGTGTTGAGTCATAGGAGTCACAAAATATTCCGTAATGCCAAGAATTGCTTTCAGCCATCAAGTGGCAATGCCAAAGGCATGTGAAGCTTCTGAAGATAATGGGTCAACCAAACAGAGCATCAAAACCCAACCTTGAAGGGCATGAGATGAGGCACATGACATCTCTGTGCTGCTGCAATTAGTGTTCACAAAGCCAGCTGAGAGAGTGGGTGGTGGAGGAAAAATGCCTTCAGAAGCTGGAATATTGCCTGGTTTGGAGGAAGCAACTAGGTGACCCTTCATCCAGGACCTTCTCCAAGGAGCTGAGCATCACATGCTGTGCTCGGCAATCGGAAGGATTATGAAAAAGAAAAAAATAGGGAATTTGAGCAAAGAGAGAAGGTAGAAGAGTAGGAGAGTATTGTGGAGAATTCTTCGAAGGATAAAAATAGGTTATATTTTACGTAGAAGATGAAGTGCGAACTCCGCTTGGGCTGGCATCTTACATGAAACGACTTAGGCTGGACCAGGGAAGAAAGCGGTAATAAGACACCCCGGTAACTACAGCTATTCTCTACCTAAGAGGCTAATGGGATCCCCCCTGGGACCCAGGAGCAGAATGGCTCTGATGCCTCAGAATGCAGTGTTTTCATCGGCGTTTTCCTACTCTGGACTGTCCACTCTCTGTGTTTCACTTGCTGCCTTCAGCTGACCCTCTTGCTGTCTATTAGCGTCACTGCCAAAGATGAGCATG
Source organism: Rhinolophus ferrumequinum (assembly GCF_004115265.2). Classification (NCBI taxonomy): domain Eukaryota; kingdom Metazoa; phylum Chordata; class Mammalia; order Chiroptera; family Rhinolophidae; genus Rhinolophus; species Rhinolophus ferrumequinum. The sequence goes on from NC_046292.1 coordinate 80,296,689, forward strand.
GGAACACAGGAAGCTACGAGGAAGGACACGAAGTGACAATTTTTAGTAGAGTCTTGTACAGACAAAGTTGAAGCGTTTGTGCTACCTGAGGTGGGTATAAACCTTGCTTCCCCAGGCCACACTCACATCCCCCACATCAAGTCTGTAGCTTCACCATGACAGTGATTTTTGACTCTGGAGTCCTGTGTAAACCAGCCACTGGGATTCTTTGTTCCCAAGGCCCCTTCTTCTCTTTCTGGGCCCTAACCAGCAAATCCACTCATGGAAAAAAAAAATCTGTGAAGTTTTGTACTGACTTTTGCCGTTACTTCTGAGACACGTCAGATCCTCCCGCAGGAACCTCTCTCTGCTCCAGTCCTTTGCTGTGTAGCCTCCTTGGTCACGTCCTCAATGGTTGTTTTCCCAGCCGGACTCTCAGAACCTCTTCCTTTTTCTTTAGGTCAAGGCATGTCGTTACTTCTTCAGATGCCTCAGTCACCCTTTATGAAAAGTCACTCCTACTGGCTTCTTCTCCATTCAGTCTATAAGCATTTATTAAGCACTTACTGTGTGTTAGGACTTTAGCCAGGGGTCAAGCTTGCTTCCTCTCGTGTCATGTTTTCAGCTTATCAATATGCTGAAGCTCTAATGCCATAGCCTAAGATGAAACTCAAGGCTTCATGGCTGCAATGAAGCAGAACACCATAAAGGTGGGTTCTCAGTTACATCAGTCTGCTTGGGCTGCCATAAGACACCATAGACTGGATGGCTTAAACAACAGACATTTGTTTTTTCATGATTGTGGAGGCTAGAAATCCAATATCAAGGTGGCAGGGTTAGTTTCTCCCAAGGTGTTCACTCTTTAGCTCGTGGGTAGCCACGTTCTCCCCGTGTCCTCACATGGACTTTCCTCTGTGCACACATTCCTGGTGTGTCTTCCTCTTCTTATAAGGACACCAGTCCTATTGGATCAGAGGATCAGCCTATGGTCTTATTTAACCTTAAGCACACCCCCCTTTAAAGGTCCTATCTCCAAACATAGCCACATGGGGGCTTAGGGCTTCAGCACAGGAATTTGCGGAGGGACACAATTCAGTCCATAGCACAAGTAAAGATACTTTCTCCGGTAAGTAGCAGAAACTAAACTCAAACTCAACTCTCCTGTTGGGTTGTCCTGAGGAAGAGTGTCCACTGTTTATTCAGGGGTTCAACAGGGACCCAGATTCAAGAGCAACCATGGAAATTATGTTCAGTTATGTGCCTAGATCCAATGACAATTATTCTCAAGTCCAAAGACTGTTTTAAGACGTTATGGATCTATTCTGCCCAAGTCAGTTAACATTCATGAGAAATACCAGCAACAAACATTAAACCAGGCTATATTATTGCAGGATGTACAGGCTGGTTTCATTCTCATCCTCACTGGAAATGACATTAACCTCACTTTCCTACTTCATTTATTTAGAACGCAGTTAACAAATAGACACTTAGCATTTTCAAGGCCTCAAGTTAGAAGCTTTCAAGGCCACCAAAATGAATAAAAAACTAGAATGCTTCCACCTTGTTTTATGAATCTAGGACACTCACACTCACATCAGAAGAGAATTTTGAAAATTCAGATGCTCAAGAGAATATAAGTGAGCGACAAATAAATAAATAGTGACACTCCTTAGAATCATTTTGTACCTGCCAACTGCACAATTATTTAGAGCCAAGACTCAGACTTCAGGGGACACCAGAAAATGCAGTTTCTGCTTCTTCTTACTGTTTAGTGTTTGTTTATTTTCTTGATTTGTCACAGCTCCCAGCAGTTCTCTCCCTTCTCCTCTCTCTGGTTTTCCATCTTTCTCTTTCTAAGTTTTATGTCCCTCTTCTTCCCTCCCTCACCCCAGTTTCTGCTTCTCATTCTTACCTCCTGCATGCAGTGCTCCCTCCTCCCCTTCCTGTCTCCACCCACCCTTCCCCACTGGGACCTTGATGGACAGATTACTTCCAGAGCCCTGAGTTGATGTTTTAACTTACTTTTGGGAAGTCACTTGTTGCCACATGTAGATACTTCAGGTGAGAACCAAAGAGCACTGTGTATACGAAGGTCGGACAATTAAGTTCACGAACTTGTTGCAACGATGCTGCGAACCTTTTTTTGATATCAGAGGGATTATTCATTATGAATTTGCACCAACTGGACAAACAGTTAACCAAGTTTACTATTTGGAAATGCTGAAAAGGCTGCATGAAAAAGTTAGACGACCTGAACTTTTCACCAACAATTCATGGCTCTTGCATCACGACAATGCACCAGCTTGCACAGCACTTATCTGTGAGGGAGTTTTTAGCCAGTAAACAAATAACTGTATTGGAACAACTTCCCCACTCACATGATCTGGCCCCCAATGACTTCTTTCTTTACCCAAAGCTAAAGGAGATATTGAAAGGAAGACACTTTGATGACATTCAGGACATCAAGGGTAATACAATGACATCTCTGATGGCCATTCCAGAAAAAGAGTTCTGAAATTGCTTTGAAGGGTGGACTAGGCACTGACATCGGTGCATAGCTTCCCAAAGTGGGTACTTTGAAGGTGACCATAGCGCTATTCAGAAAGAGGCATGTAGCACTTTTTCTAGGTTGAGTTCGTGAACTTAATTGTCAGACCTCGTAGTCCAGATCTGGGAATCTTGATCAAAAAGCTGCTCCTGAAAACGGAGCAGAAGCACTGGGTATTCCCTTTGAAAAAGGCAAAATTTCTTTATCTCAGAGCACAGACCAATTTTGTGATCACACTGAAGGTTCAATTGAAGCAAGTCAAACCTGGGCCAGTGCCTTTAATAACTATCTTCTCCCACAAGGGCCCTGTGTTTGGTTTGGGATGAATCAGATTCAAAAAATACATAAAATAAACCAAGATGCACTCTGGTGTCCTCGTTGCTCCATTTCACGTTTCTGCAGCGTGTGATTGCTTGTTGTTGGCACTGGGTCTCTGTGGGCCCGGGTGCTGGAACACGTTCCACTCACAGGAGCAGAATTGCTGGAGTTCCGTTGTAGGACTAGATTAACTCTGCCATCCAGGAAAGTCAACAACCCCACTCACCCTCAAACCCCAACACTTCTGAAGAACATAAGATACGAACATGAAGACTCAGGACTAGGTGGACAAGAGCTAAGTAACTGGATAAATTAAAGCTTCTCCCAACAGGCATTGTTAGGCTATTTTGATAGGAAGATCTTTAACCAATTTTGGAAATTAAAGAAATTTAGAAATCCTACAGTCAGATGCCCTCGAGAATGGACAGACATTGTCCTCATAAAAGAAGCTCAGTGAACTGAAGGGAATAATTGACCAAATGGCCATCAGCAGAATGAGGGATTTTTTTAAAAAAGTAAATAACCAGTTTACATTCCCACCAGCAGTGCATGAGGGTTCCTTTTTCTCTACAACCTTCTCAACCTATTATTTTCTCGTTAATAATAGCCTTTTGAACAGGTGTGAAGTGGTATCTCGTTGTGGTTTTGATTTGCATTTCCCTAATAGCTAGTGAAGTTGAGCATCTTTTCATATATCTGTTCGCCACTTGTATGTTTTCTTGGGAGAAGTGTCTGTTCAGGTCCTCTGCCCATTTTTTAATTGGATTGTTTGTTGTTGGTGGTGTGTTTTTTTAAATTAAAGTTTATTGGGGTGACATTGTTAGTAAAGCTACATAGGTTTCAGGTGTACAATTCTGTAATACATCATCTATATATCTCATTATGGGTTCACCACCCAGAGTCAGTTCTCCTTTCATCATCATATATTTGATCCCCTTTACCCTCATCTATCACCCCCTTCCTCCCTTACCCTCTGGTAACCACTAAACTATTGTCTGTGTCTATGAGTTTTTGTTTCTTCATTTGTTTGGATTGTTTGTTTTGTTGCTGTTGAGTTTCTGAGTTCTTTGTGTATTTTGGATATTAGCCCCTTTGTTGTTCGCAAATATCTTCTCCCATTTGATTGGTTGCCCTTTGTTCTGTCGAGCTTTCACTGTCCAGAAGCCTTTTAGTTTGATATACAAAAAAATAAGAACAGAATTACTATATGACCCAGCAATCCCTCTTCTGCTTATCTACCCCAAAATTTGAAAACATTTAATCCACTATATGTATCAGGAATAGCCTCTTTCCGTAGAAGGTGAAGCTGGAGCTTCAAAATGAGACAGCATAAACATTTCTTAATCCATGGGCAAATAAAGCTTTGTGCTATCTATCTCTGGAAGGAAGAGACTCATCATGGTGGCTGGTATCTCCCTACTTAGGGTCTGCAGGCAGCTGTGGATACACTTGGCATGACCAATTGGGAAGCACAGAAAACATTATGGGCACCTTGTCAGGGTTCCCCAGACTTCTTGAGAGCTACCCAGCTTATTTGATTCAGATGTAAATAGTAACACCTACATGAGAAACAAACTTGAGTTTGGAACAGAGGTAGTGTTTTTAGCTCCTTTTTTTTTTTAAAATTTAAAGTCTATTGGGGTGACAATTGCTAGAAAAGTTACATAGATTTCAGGTGTACAATTCTGTAATATATCATCTATATATCACATTGTGTGTTCACAATTTTTTTAGTTCTTCTTCCATTGAAATTCATGACTTTGAAAGTAAAGGAGCCTTTAAGAAGCAGACAGTGGAAGTTCATTGTCAAGAGTATACTCAGTTTTTCATTTGGGGGTGGGCACTGTTTTCACTTTGGGAGAGACGATATTTTGTTGGCCAATAGTGCAGCCCTGCTTGCTGTCCATCAAATGTCTGTTAACACCCCAAAGTCATAGTGACAACCAAAAAGGTGCCCCAACACAACTCTAACTGTCCTCCTGAGGAGTGTTATTGAGTTAAGTAATACTGGGTTCTTTCAAGACCTTGATTGAGTCCTCTGGACCATAGTATGCTACACTAAAATAATTGACTCTTGGAAAAAGAGTTTATCTTGTAAATATTGGACTCACATACCTCTCAAGACTTGATAATGTGTTTGAGACAACTTTGAATGATATTCAAGTGTGGAATAGAGAAAAAAAAAACCCTCAGACATGCACTTTGTCATGGCCTACCCCCTTCCAGACAAATGTTCACTCCCTTACAGAACACCTGCTGTGTGGTCAGAATTTGCAGACTTAATTTCTAAGATCTAGCCCTTTCACTTGCTTATGTCCTATGTCAGGCTTTGAATGCCTCGTTTTCAACCACGCCTGTTCTTCATTTCGTCCTCTGGCTGGCTCTTCCACTTTCATCCACCAAGCAGCTAACTTCCAGCTCCCAAACATGGCTTCCTTTGCTGGCTACTGTTTTTGTGCTGCTCCTTCATCATGGCAATCCAGATAGATCATTCTGTAATGACCATTTTGCCCAACTTAGCCTTGGAAGCATCCACAATGGGGCAGAGTCCTTTCAGGCGGTCCTTTCCCAATCTTGGTTCAGTTTTCAGTGCCATGGCAAAACCGGATTTGATATAGAATGAACAAACAGTAGCAATGTCTGTACCCAGTCATTCTCAGGAACGAACATGGAGGACAGGGTTTAAAACCATGCTTATAGCTTCACAGTTCATATGCAAGTTTTCATAGTACTATGAGTCATGAAGTTGAATTCTAAGAACAGGAATAAATGTGATCTCATGGGTTCAGCTGAGAATCGATAGCTCATTAACTAAAAACTGGGTAGATCAAGGAGCTCAAACAATGTGAGTCAAATAGAATTAAAATGTTCTTGTCTTGCTTTCTTCTGTGTTCTTTTCTTTCAAAACTTTCCACACTTGAAGGATGATTGAGATAGCTACAGAAAGTACAGTTTACCTTCTATCAGGAAACCTAATGTAAAGAACTCTCAGGTCTCAATTGTTCCAGAAAATGTTCTGGACTTGGACTTTCATTCTTTTAGTTTAATGTGTTACATATCCCTGAATCAATCACAAAGGGCAAGTGTTTGAAATGCTCTCTTCGGCTCCTGTAGAGCCAGAAGTGGAAAGGATGTTCCCCCCAAAGGAAAGCCAGAGCGCTGCTGTCAAAAGAAGAGGCCAGGAAATGAGTAACAAAGAACGACAGATGTCTACAACATTGGTTAGGAGTTCTTGACTATGATTTGGTAACAGAGCAGTACTTTTAGTGTGTGTGTGTGTGTGTGTGTGTGTGTGTGTGTCCATCAATTTTCTAGAAAGCAAATTCCACGTAATGAGTTGGCATGAAACAGGGCAGGTTGGGACCCTCAGGAAAGAGGCGTTGCAATGTCCCTGGCCTCACCTCTCCCTGCCCTAGAGCTTCACAATAGAAAAACCGCCTCCTTGCGGTCTGAGCTTGAAATGTCCCCTGTCCAGTTCCCTGCTTTAAATAATTACCCTGAAATTTGTGCTTGCTTATGATCACAATACCACTTGCTTACTGATCACAATCTCTATGGCCTAGCATTCTTTCCAGGTTACTGTCATCACTGCTTGTGGGTTGATGACCACCTTGGAAAGCCACATTGCCCAAGGGAAGACTCCATGCAGACTCCCGGAACCATCATATGGCCTCTGGAGGAACGTCCAGATTTTCCCTTAAATATCCCAGGCTAGTCTGAGAATGTGAGGCAGTTTTTGGAGGTGTTAACCCACTGCCTTCTCAGACCACTGGTGCTCTGACAATAAACGCTTATTTTGTGACCCAACTCTTGTGTCGGTATATTGGCTAAGCGGCATAGGCAGCACGAGCCCTGGACTCGTTTGGCCCCCGGTTTCAGGCACATTCTGGGTTCCCCCAAAATAGCTGATGAATAAATGAGTGTGGACACTTTTGCATATGAAGGGTGGAAAAATCAGTGGAGAGTGTGTGAGTGGAGACTCTGAGTATATGCTACAGACTGCCCTACCAGATAAAATAGATTACTGATGATTTTCTAAGATCTATCCACTATTAGTGTTGGATTTAAGCTTCCTAGACATGTGTTAGAGACTGAGTAAGCTAAATATATGGGTTTTTTTCCTTATCTTACTAATAATTTTATTTTCAGAAGGTAGTAGAAGTTGTAACCCTTAGAATTGCCTCTGGTCAAAAAATAAGAACCATTTAAGACTGAGTATGAAAGAGATAAGAACCTTGAAAGAAGGTGACCATATCATCAAAGTTTTAAGGGTACTGTAGACATTCACTTCAGATGTGCACTCTGAAACTGCAGACACCATGATTCAAAATTTCATATGGAAAAATAAACAAGATCTATCTGGAAAACTATGAATAAAAAGAGCAATGAATGGGGAATATGTATACAAGACATAAAAACATAGTATAGAACATCAACAACTAAAATGTGTGATACTGCCTCAGAACGGACAAATCAATGGAACAAAATAGGGAGCCAGGAAATAAACCAAAACAACACACCTCTAGGTGACATCTTAAATGAGTGAGGAGAAAGTAGATTATTTGATCAGTGCTGTTGGATGAACACAGAAGCCATTTTGAAAAAATAAAATTGGATCCACACCTTACAGCTTACGCCTTGACAAATTGCAAATGTAGGAAATTAAAAACCCAAAGTAGTAAAAGAACACGTACGGTATTATTTAGTAACTTTAGAGTGAGAAAGACTTATGCAACTGAGGCTTAAGAGTCAAAAGCCATCAAAGAAAAGACTGAATAAATTCTACCGTGGAAAAATAAAATAAAAGTTCTTCATGCAAGAAATATTATAAAGTCACAGACAAACAGAAAATCAGGAAAAAATTTATTTCTTCCATCACAGACAAAGCCTTAATTTCCCTAATATGTACGTATGTTCAAATTAATTTTTTAAAAGACCATCAACCACTGAAAATGAGCAAAAGATATAAACAGTTCATAGGAAAGTAAATATAAAAAGGTTCTTAAAAATATGAAATATGTGCAACATCACTCATTAAACATATATATATATATATAAATTAAAACTGCACCAAGACATTATTTTGTTACCACTCAAATTGGCAAAGATCCAAAAGTCCAATAACATACTGGGTTGGTGAAGCTTGAAGTAAAGGGAACTCATTTATCACTTGAGGGGGAATAAATTGGAGGGCTACGAAGGTCAATATGGCAATATTTATTAAAATTACAAATGTGCTTGCCCTTTGACCCAGCAGTTCCATTTCAAGGCCTTTATCTTGTAGTCATAACTACATATATGGAAAGTGATGTATGTACAAGATTATTTGTTGCAACATTGTAAAAGCAAAAGATTGGAAACTACATAAACGTCCATTAAAAAGGGATCCAGACAAAGCAATATTATTCAACTGTAAAAAAGAATGAAAGATCTCCAAAATGTACTGATAGACTAAAAAAAAAAAACATCAAAGTATGAAACAATGTGTAAAAAGGAGGGGAAAATATACATTTATTTTTTAAGTGGGTAAAACCTCTGGATGGATACCCACAATATTGTGTCACAAAGACCAGTTTATATTCAAGGAGAGAGGAATCAGACACTGTATTTTGATGGGAGGAGTAACAAAGTATTTGCAGACATATTTAAAAGCCATACCAAGTTATTATACTTCTAAAATGTGTCAATACTACCTACTCAAATATTAAATAAATCAATCATTTTTAAGAGAATGAATACCTATGGATTTCCAGATTGCGGCAGTTTGTTTTTACTAATAGGAAAGAAAAATTCAACTTTCTTCAGAATTTTTTGCAAGTTAAGTTAGATTTCAACCTTCTAAGAAGCTCTAGGAGGGATTCTTTCTTTCTCTGGTAGGGACCCTAGCCAAACCAAAGCGAAACAGAAAGAGAAGTATGTTACATCTGTGGTGGTTATGGCCTTCTTTATATTTTTTTCCGCAGTTTTTAATAGTTCCTCAATGAGAAGAAATTATTTTTGTAATCAGAAAAAAATGTCATTTTAAAATTTATAAGTTCTTTAAAATTTACATATTGGTTAAAATTCGGATATTTCAGATTCACCCTGCCTTCCAATGAAGGTCAATCCTTAGAAAAAGGTTGCATCTGCTGATGGAGTGCTAAGATGAAAGATGCTAGTTGGAAAATCTAAATGAGAACCGTAATCACCTCCATTAAAAAAAACAAAAATGGAAACTGTCAAAACAAAAGGGAAGGCAAAGGCTGAAGTAAGCATGCCTAAAGAGGTACATGTCACTGCGGCAGAAAGGAGCCTTGAAGAGCTCGTCAAAAGTGAAACAATGAAGACCTTCAATAGCAAACATTCGATATATTCAATACATTGGATATTTTTAAGTAGAATATTATGGTGTTTGGCCATGTGGTGTATGATGTACAGTTCTCCTCAATTTTTTTGTGAAGTCGTCAGTTATATATATATATATATATATATATATATATATATATATATATATATATATAGCATTTTTCAGGCCCCTTCCCCCAAAGGGAATTTAGCTGAAGAGGAGCCTATGAAAACTGCCCAGCTTGAGAAGAGCATCTGCAGCAGAGGGCGGGACAGGAAATACAATGGTCTGGGCCGGAAGTGTAAGAAGGTCAGTTGGCGGGAGAATGAAGTGAGGGGCAGGAGTTGGGGCTAGAAAGACAAGGAGCAGGCCACAGCGTGGAGGCCCCTGTAGGGCATGTGGACTTCATCTCATAGATGATGCAAGGCCATCGAAGAGTTTTATGTTGAAGTGTCTTAGATTGGTGTCCTAGATCGACCATATGGCTGCAGCTAGAGGACAGATCAGAATGGTCAAGACTGGAGACAGGAAGACAAATTCGTTTTATTTTATAAGAAACCTCATCCAGGGGATGGATGAGGATGGCAGAGTAAGGATTGTGGTGGTTGGGCAATAGAAACATACAGGTATGAGAACGCTTCGGAGGATAAAATCACTAAGATACAGTGGTTGAGGTCAGGTGAGAGAAGGATGTCAGAGATGCTTCTTAGGCTTCTTAGAATGGATACTGTTGACAAAAACAAAACGCAAACAAAAGACAAAGCATACTTAGAAAAGAGCGATTTTGTATGTCTTATTTTTATTTTTGCTTTCTGTTTATTTTTGTTGTAAGAAAACTATGAATTTAGTTTGAACGTGCAGTATACATGCATTTGCAATATTTATGGAACAACCAGGTAGAGATGTTGAACAGGTGGTTGGATACCTGATCTATAGCTTGGAAAACAATCTGGGATCGAGGTATAGAAATCACTAGGATATAGGCAAACAAGTGAGAGAGAAGAGGTGGATTTGCCCCTGAAATATCAGCACAGGAAGAAGAGCAATGGGTCAAGCATGAAGCCCTTGGAAAGTGATGTCTGGAATTAAAGATGTAACTCTAAGTTTCATGGCTTACCTGACTAGGTGGATGGTGACCTGATTATTTAAGTCAGGCACCTTTAGTTGCAGGAACAGAGATTCACTCAATTTATCTCAAGAAAAGTAGGGGTTATTGGAAAGGTCAGGTAGACTGGAACCAGACCTGGAGACCTCAGGAAATGAGGCAGGTGTGGGGGTCTCTGTCTCTCTCCACTCCTATTTCTTCCTGCACATTCTCTTCATTGTCTTAGTACCAACCAGATTTATTACCTCTTCTAGGATTAACTACGCCAAGATGTAGAAGGTCAATAAATGTCCTGAAACTGCAAGCAAAATGTCACATATATACATATATATAGAGAGAGAGAGAGAGACAGAGAGAGACAGAGAGAGACAGAGAGACAGAGAGAGACAAAGCATGATGTTTTATATATGATGTTTATATATAAAATGTTATATGTCTGTGTGTATATATGTTATATGTATGTGTAACACATATGTCTTAAAAATGTGTATACATTTTTTTGGCACCCTTGGGGTGTGTGTGTGTGTGTGTGTGTGTGTGTGTGTGTATTCTCATTTGTGCATTTCTCTGGGGAAAGAGTCCGTCGCTTTCATAAGCTTCTCAGAGTGATCTAAGAGACAAAGGAAGCTTTCAAACCTCATCATCCATCATCTCTCTCCCCAGAGAGAGGCAAGCTTTGGCTTGCCTCAGTCCCACTCAACCTCATGAGATCCTTTCACTTCCAGATCCAATTGCAAATTATAAAATTCTTTTCATTTTTATTAATTCATATTTTAAAACTAGAGAATGTGCTTGGTCCAGGACTTTTTGCATCAGGCCAAAGGTGATAGGGTTGATGCCCCTGAGTCAGGGTGAGCTAGCAAGTAGCAAGAGGAACGATGACAGGATATAAAGCAAGGCTGCCTACGTAAGAGGTGAGCTGAAGCAGTTTCCCTTAGCAGGGATATGGTGGTGTAAGCGGGATGGGAGGTGAGGGCTTGGCCTAGGCAGCCTGGCCATCGACCATTAAGGATGAGTAGATTCTGCATCAGGCATATTGGCTTGACTGGTCCATAGCTGGCTGATTGAAATTACCCAAAAACATTGGAGTAATAGATTGATATTAACCTGGAAAGAAACTGCTAATGGAATTCTGCAGAAATTGTTCCTCACTTTATCTTTTCAACACTTTTTTGTCAATAAAAGCATATCAAACATGTTTGCATTTATCAGGAAACTGGGCATAACGTGTAACATATTGGAAGACAGCTCAATCTCAAAAAGATCTTGGGAAATTGGAACAATAATCCAAGTCAAAGATGATGAAATCTGATAGGACTGAATATAAAATATTGTATTTGCAATTATTAAAATCAAACACACAACGACAACATGGAGAAGGAGAGGCCTAACTATATGTTCACATATAGCATCAAATAATCTCTACCCAATTGGAGCCCCAGTGTAAGACGACTGCTAAAAAGAAACGAAAAAAGAAAAAGAAAAAAAAAACACTGTGTATTAATAAAGTCTTTAATGCCCAGATCCAAGTGTGATGGTTCATTTTTCATTGGTCAGACAGTAGTATCCACATGCAGTACTCACTTGCTGGGGCCATATGTTTGCTTAAATTTTCATTAAGACTTTACTTTTTTAGAACAGTTTCAGTTTTGCAGCCAAGTTGAGGGAAGGTACAGAGAGTTCCCACAAACCCCCCGCCCGTCCACACGTGCCCAGCCTCCCCCCTTTACCAACACCCCCCAACAGAGTGATACGTTTGCTACAATCAGTGAACTTGTATTGACAATTCAGTGTCACCAGGTCCACAGTTCACATTAGGGTTCACTCCTGTGTTGTATATTCAATATACACACACTTTCTGGGGCCACATTTTGAAAGGTACAGTAAATACAGTATACTCTCTCCCTTAGGATGGGCTGCCTGGCTTTGATTTGGATTTATCCCTAAGGCATTTTCTCTGATATCGCTCGCCCATGCTGTCTTCATTCTGGTCCACGGGTAGATGCCCCCTTCCCTGGCACCTGGCCCAGTGCGAGCATCTGACCTCCAATTGTCTTGGAGAGCTCATTGAATCCAGCACACAACTCTGGGCTTTATGATCTTGCGATTATGCCTCAGTCCACACTTTGACACAGACTCTTAAAAGTTCCAGTGAGCAACCGTGAAGGTTGGTTGTTTAGTCTTCACGATGTCCACAACGGAAGAAACTGAGGTACTGAGTCAAGTCTCAGAGTAAGTGACTAGCACTCGGGGTCAGACTCTAAATACTGGAGTCGAACAGTTCCTCTGCAAGCTATGCTAGTGTGAAGTCCTAGAAACTGATTTTTGAATAGCCTGTTTTGTCTCCTTGGAATTCTTTCTTTTTTGTTACTCAGGTTGTCATCCCCCGTCTCCTGTATCCACAAGATCTCAACATCCCACCCCCTGTCCTCCCTCCCCCCGCCACTCTTCCTCACATACAGAGTCAATCTGCACCTGAAGGTTTTGTTTTATTTTTGGCACCAGCCCTCATCTAAGTCTATGACTTCCACTCAAAGAACCCTTCGAGATGCAGATAAGTTTTGGTTACAGGTTGGAAACGACAGCAGTTTGTGGCCCTGATGGTGTGGCTTACCAGACAAGCTCGTCACATAAATCTGCTCCATCCATACATCGTCAGTGACATGAGCTTGCTTTGACAGCCAGCTGTGAATGTCCACAATTGGTACCCTTCTTTCCACAAGGGATGAAACTTAGCCACGTCGGAAATTGGGTGAGCTGCACGTGTGGGAGCCCTGCAACAAATGAAACAAAACCAGACGAAATCCTCCAGGGTCACGCACCGGCTTGTCAAGAAGGGACTCAGACGTAAGGAGAAATCACAGCGCTGTGCATTTTGGACCTCCTGGTATAGATCGTGGAGGGGGAGCAGGAGGCAGAAATGAGGCCAAGTTATGCAGGGGGCTGGGGGGATGGAGCCCCCCTGTGAGATGAAGCTGGCACAGCCTCAGGAAGCAGTAAGATTTGAAAAGAACAAGTGTCATATTCACCGGAGCCAAATGCTCATGCCAGGTACAGGAGACTCCGGGGTGGACCAAGCCTTCCCCTGACAGCAAGGCGACAGAGAAGGAGTGCTTGGTCTGAAGCAGAGACTCAGCCAGACCTCAGGCTCTATGGGGCCCATGGGACAGGAGGCCGGCCTCGCTGGGCAGAGTGTATAAACTCTGCATAGTTACTGTTCCTTTCCTCAAACCTACCAGCACGGCCAAGTGTACCTTTTCAGGCTAATGGTCTATTAGAATGCCAAACTAAACTTCATTTTTGGTTTGAAAGATTTTTCCATCTTTGGCGCTTGCGAAAAGACTTGGCAATGTCACCCAGAGTTCTTCTTACACGTGGTAATAACAATTAACCAAAGGCAACTATGTGCCTCAGGGTATCAGAGCCCGGCAGAATGTGCAAACGAGTCCCAAGGCGGGCCTCCGAGTCAGGTGAGGGCACATCTGCTCATTTCCCTTTCCAAAATAATCGCAGCTCTAAGATCCCGCCCGCACACTTGCCAAGAAAGCACTGCCCCGGTGACTGGCTGCTGCCAGCAGTGACCGCACATGGCTCCCCAAGTAGCAATTCAGGGTGATCTCCCATTTGCCAAACAACAGTTACATACATTGAGTCGTAATGCATTTCAGACTTCTGTGGCTTGTGTGTACTTAAATAAAAATTATGGCCCACTTTTGGAAAGCATAATGAAAACTTGGTCTTTTTTAAGGGCCCTGAAGTATTTAATTGGTCAAATAACATCTGTCCCTGAACCTTATGCCATCACCCACCAAGTCACCTAGGGGGCACAGGTAATGTGGTTACACCCTCGGCCAGAGGGTGACGTCACTCACGCCTCTCTAAGGAGCTCCTTCAGCTATTCCCCAGCATGAATTCTTGGTTGTTTCCTTTCACAAACTCTCGTATCCAACACACTCTCATGGTCAGCCAATTAATCAAAAAGTCTACTAAGATGGGGAGTTATAAAAAGATTGATATATACAATCGATCTCTGACCTAAAAACAAATGTATATTAACTTGCAAGTTTATCCTTGAGCTAACCTGCCTGATTTCCCTCTGACCACAGTCAGCTGGGAAAGAAAAGGAAATCTTGCAATTTCCTGCAAACCTAAGTTCCTTGACAATCATAAGATAGTCCAGGGTTAGCCATCGCCTGAGGGATTAGCTCAGTCAACTCCTTAAATGGAATTGATAAGGATGTAAAATTTTTATCATTTTACAGATGTTAGCAAACCTGGGAAATCTGTATCTTAAGTGCCTCCCAAAAGGGATATCAATGATAAATAAAGATTGCCTCTCTAGGACCATAGAAAGATGCAGGAATCAGAAGCCCCGATGTCACTGAAGACGGGAGAGAGGCAGGAGAGCAAAAAACAGCAGAATTGATTGGAATGAACCCGAATCGCGGAGCTGCTCCTTCAGCGTCTCCAGCCAGGCAATCAGTCCCCATCTCCACCTACCAGGAGATGTTATTAGGAGGTGTTATTTGGAGGATGAAACGAACATGAGGGGCTCCAGAACTGAGACCACCAGCTATGGTGGCGGGCTGGGCAGTGGCATCCTACTGACATCAGGACAATGAGTAAAAGGTCACATGCTGAACCCTAAGACCTCCTTCACCACCCAGCCTCAATGGCTGCTCAGCTCCAAGGAGGCTGGCAGCCATGCTGTGACCCTAGGACAGGAAACTGGAGTGTGACAGAGGGAAGGGTGTGTGCAAAGCTGCAGGGTTTGAGACAATGCTGCAATTGGTCAGGTGAGGAGAGCCGAGAGCTATGAGCACAGGGAGATGTGCAGAGCCAAAATAAGGAACTTGAATCTCAGTTCTAAACTAGAAGGGGTTGCAGAGGGTTCTAAAACATACAATGGCATGATCACATCAGCCTTCTACCAAGATCACTCTGGCAGCAGTGAGGGATCTAAATGGTTAAGGAGGTAAAATCAGGAGCGTTGGTTGGGTATAGGTGAGGATGTCAACTCCCGAAAGAAAGCATATAGGAAGAGGAAGAGCAGATGTGAGGTGGGAAAGATTACACGGGGAAAGTGAAAACTGAAAACCAGAGTCAGGCAGCCTCTTGCCGACCTCTCAGTATAAATGGCTGGACTCCAAGCTCACCATGTCTCTCCTTTAACCTTGCCAGTTAATAGATCCAGGAAAGACCTGGGATATTGGATGTAAAGGAATATTGTAAGTTGAGCAAAGTGGTCGCTGTGATATTTACAACCACTTGCTCATCTCTTGCCCGGAAATGTTATTTAATTTGGGGGTTAGATGGACTTGCCAGGAAATACTCCAGCGTGTAGCGGAGCTATGAACCAGAGGTCAATTTTACAATTATGAAATATCTAGCTCTTCCAGAAGCAACAGAAGTCATCAGGCCATATCCTTAACGGGCAGCTACTGAAATGATAGCTGTCGCTGTGAGCACCTGAGGGGTGAGGATGTGTGTATAGCAAGCGCTTCTGGGCACACAGCTGAGCATGTGCAATGAGCTGGGCGCGCTAGGAGAGGAAGTTGAGGGTCCTCACAAACATCGTCAGCAAGAACTGGGCATCGACGTTAAACTTGAGCATCTCCCAGTCCCCTCACTGGACCCTCCCGAGGCCTGGACCGTTCTTGGACCATCCATAGGACATCCAGAACCGACACTGTCCCCAAGAGAGCTGGTTCTCCTTTTCTCCTGCTTGGCACTCAAGATGACTTTGGCTATGACGAAGAAAATGACAAAATCTGAATGCCATTCTGGCTTAAACAGTTATCTCCTAGAGGACTAGTTCAACAATTCATTTCCAGCTCCGAGGCTGAAAATGAATGCCAGCTAGGCTCTGGTCCTTCTCACAAGCAGCCTTGCCCCTGATTTGGGCCATGCCTGAGCGGGGATCGTGACTCGGGAGAGGCAATTCACCTTACGAGTGCGTGCAAATTGTAAGGGGACACCAGGAAACTCAGGAATCAAATAAATAAGATCTTCACGGGATATTTTAAAAATCAAAAATATTGAAAGCTTATAAAGCAGTTCCACGTCAAGCCATACTGGAGTCTGAGGCAAAATGGGAAAGCAGTCATTTCAATTGTTTACTTACAATTTCGATATTTTGCTCCTCGTGGATTGCTTTGCATCAATTTCCATTTTTTAAAAATTATATGGCATTCAAACATTTAACCTTGAACACTGACTTTGTGGACACCTCCTTGAAGCTTGCTACTACTATAGGTAAGCACCTTACTTGCCCTGCTTGCAGCCCGGCCATTTGGGCAAGAACTTGGACGGTTTTACACATTCTCTTTGCACACACACACACACACACACACACACACACAAACAGCATGGAGAAATTAAAAGCTACTCTTTGGAAATGGAAGCACACATCCTGTTCATTTGTAGAGGTTATAAAGGGCATTCTTAAAACAACTTTTCTCATTTATCTTTTCAAGAGTGTGGCTGTTCACCCTTAAATACACACCTGAGATCAGCGTTTGTAACAGAGTTGTACCCTCGGGTTGTGCTCACACACAGAAAGGAGGAAAATCAATTTCAATCCCCGAAGGATGGAATTACTGGTGCAGAAGGTCACGAAATGCTAGCACTGCTCATTGGGCGTGGAACAAGATCCTTCTCCGCACCGCTTCGCTGCACATCAGCCAAGGGAGGGGGAAAGCCTGGAGACCATCACTCTCACCGGGGAAGAGAAAGATGTCGCTTGTACAAGCCACGGGATAAATACTCTCCCCAGCGAAGAGGAAGAGGCAGACAGACGCGTGCATGTGCAATGTGGGGTCGCAGACTTATGTTTGCACCTAACGCTATAGGGAAATCGGCCAAGACTGGCTCAACCAACTGTGATTCTGTCAAGGTCACATTTCAGACTGGGTTATTGACTCCCCATGGGCTTGCTGCACAGATAGGCTTTACCAAAGGGACATAACACATGGCTCTATCTCAGGGAAACCTCCAGTCCTGAGTGCCGTTTTGCTCACGTCCTTCCCTGCCCAGTTCTCTGATTCAGACCATCTGCAGTCTACAACGGATATTGGCTGAGTCCGAAGCCAGCACCAGTGGTCATGGCAGTCCTGAGCCCTTCCAAATGTCAGCAGACTAGTGCCGTTTCTGTCACCTCAGAGGTTATTACGAATATTTTATTGGAAACAGCATGAATGCTAACAAGGTCTGCAGCACCACGGGGTGGTAAACCAAAGACAGTCAGGCTTCTTCTATAGAAGATGTGTGAGGACTTCATAGCTCTTCCCAGTGGGAGGAATAGGGTTTCGTGGAAAAAGCCAGGACATGGAAGTCAAATAGGTCTGTAGACCTAAGTTTGAATCCTGGCTCCACTCATGATCTATGGGACCTGGGACATTACTTAACTTCTCTGAGGTTCAGTTACCTAATCTATAAAGTGAGAAAACGCTAATGGATGTTAAGTGCCTGGTGCAAAGCCTGTACTCCTCACCTGTCCACTCCAGCCCCCGTGCCCAGCAAAGAGTTTTCACGTAGGTCCTCTTTCTCACCATCTCTTAATTGGTCTATTTATATGCCCAGAATCTCCAGGCCACCTTTGCTTCCTGTCACCATGGCCAGGGCTTGGGTGGCCCTCTGTCTACCAAATATTTGGCACTGGGGACAATGGGATTGGATTTTCATGAGAAAATAAGAGTCAGATTAGCACATCATGTTCCCAGCCAGCATGATGTTAGGCAGGGAAGTAATGAAGAAAAAACAGAACAAAGGTGAATCTTTTCTTCTCCCTTCTCCTCCTGTGCACCTATCTCGTCCCCAGGGGCTGGGAAACCAAGCAAGCAGGCCTAGCCGGCCATATCCCAGTCAGTCAGCTGTGATTCTGAATTAAATTGTGGCGAGGGTCATAAAGGAGATACAGACTCTGGACATTTGATCTCATATCCTCCTGGGAAAAACAGGATGTAAGATCCCAAAGGAATATAAACATTACCCATTTGGGGTGAGCGGGAGCTCTGGTACCTGAACAGAAAATATGTAGACTTTTTTAAACAAAAAATTCAGAACTCATTTGTTGGCAGCAAAGATGATTTGAAGTTACAAATGCCCTCCCAAATATAAGCTATATGGCTGCCAACCTCAGTAGGCCTCAAGGGAGAGATTATTGAGAGACTTTAAATCTGATGGGTCAGGACCTTCCTGGAATTAAGAGAACGTCTGTCCCAAGTTGTGATGCCCTGTGTGGACAGGCAAGGACTCAGTGACTGAAGTGTGTGAAAGAAAAAAGTATTCATGACCTTGCTAAAGACAGTAAGCAGACTTCATTCCGTGGGGGCTACTATAACAGGGTTTTGTAGTAGGAGAGAGATTGGTCTCAACTCCAACTCCAATAAGGACAGTGGGCATTTATATAGTTGACCCTTAAATAACACAGGGGTTAAAGGCGCCATCCCCACCCCCACATAGTTGAAAATCCATGTATAACTTTTGACTCCCCCAAAATTTAACTACTAGTAGCCTACTAAACAACCGATTAACACATATTTTGTATGTTACATGTATATTCTTATAATAAGTAAGCTAAAGAAATGAAAATGCTATACAAAATCATAAAGAAGAGAAAATACGTATTTATTGAAAAAATTTCACATATAAGTGGACCTGTGCAGTTCAAACCAGTGTTGTTCAAGGGTCAACTGTAGTGAAAGAACAGGTGAGGGTCAGTGGATGGAAAAATAACTAACAGGAGACATCAGGCGTAAGAGGGATTCTTGCTAGATTGACTCAACAGAATTCTGAAGGAAGGCCAGGATGATAAGGTACCAAGGTTGGTCAGATACCAAGGGTGAGAAATTTACCCTAAACTGCCTCAGAAGAATTTTTGCTCAAGTGGATTCTACAAGGGCAGAGAGGAAGCCCAAGGTCGGGCCTAGTCCAGCAGAGGGCTTCAGGGAGCCTAATTAAAATTTTGTCAAAAGAGAGAGTCTTTGTCAAGTGCCTGGGCCCTATGTGTGTCTTGGTTGATCGTAGGGGAATAAGATGTCTCTGAACGCATCACTGAGGTGGTGGGAAATGCCCCGATTCCAGGAACTGCAAGAAATTTCAAGAAGTTAGTTTCTTATTTAGGAAGCTTTTACTGGTAAGAGAGGCCTTTCCAACTTTTATGGGCCCAGCAGCAGCTACCCCATAGCAACAAATTTTAAGATAGCCTCATGAGACTTAAGAAGCAGGGAGGCAGGATGCAGTTGCTGAACTAGTCCACCAGGTGGCAGAGAGGGAACAGTATGGCAGTCTCAAGAAGAAAACTTGATGGCTGGCCCCTGGCAATGGCGAGCCCTCAGGATGCACAAGGAACTGGGCCTGTGTTTGGGATACCAGCCATGTATTGGTGGGGGAGCTCACTATTAAAGATACTTTTATTTTTTATCAGGGCTTCTACTTATGCCCTTGGTTATGTAAAGCCTGGGAAAACAAGAAGTTATCCTCAAAACTTGTCAGCATTTATTAAAAAATGAAAAGATGATGAGCCATTTGGCAAAGATTGTTTCTGTTTGGGTAAATTGGAGTCGACTCATTTAAGTTGGATTCAGAAATCACTTTCAAAGAAGGTAAGATTGCTGATTTCACCCTTGGCCCAGTCTCATAAGAGCAACTTCTGCTTCCTTTCTTCGCACTGCTTGGCCGCCAGCCTGCAGAAAAGGATTCCAATGACAGCTGGAGCTGCCTCCAACGGCTGCTCATCTCCAGGTCCCTGGATGTGGGCCCCGAGTCAGAGCACAGGTGGAGAAGAAGCAGGTCAATCGCCCATGGCTGGCCCACCATGGGCAGGCTGCTGGGGTACTCTAGGTAAGAAGGAAAGGAGAATCTTGGGAGCAGGACTAACCTGAGGCCAAGTAGAGAAGGGAGCAACTTCTCCTCAAACCACAGTTCAATGGTAGACTCAGTTATGTGGAATCAAGATGTCAGCAGGGCCACAATCCCTCCGAAGACTTTTAATTGCCTCTTCTAGTTTCTAGTTATTCCTTGGCTTATGGACACATCACCCCAACATCTGCCTCCATCTTCATGTGGTGTTCTCTTCTCTGTGTGTCTGTGTCCAAATTTCTTTTTTCTTATCAGGACACCAGTCACTAAATTTAGGATCCAGTCTAACTCAGTATGACTTCATTTTAACTTGATTGTATCAGCAAAGAATCTGTTATTTGCAGATAACATCACAATCACAGGTATTGGGGATTAAGGTTTCAACATGTCTTTTTGGAGGACACAACTCAACAGCAACTTTACCCCGATGTAGGCAGACATCAATAAGCGATCATGGGATTTTCTATGAAGCAGACCAGACATCACAGCTGTCCTGGCTGTACTCCCACGTATGCAGAGCCAGCACGTCAGGTGAAACCAATTTGCCACCACAAGTCCCACTAAAGGAATGAGTCTGTAATGATGGCAATCTGGCATGTGGTAATGAGCTCGTGGGGAAGATGGCGCCAGCACCCTTCAAGCCTGGTGCAGGTGGCCTTCTATTCACTTTATGCATAAGGTGAGTCCTGCTGGGGAGTCGTCCTGGACAACTCTATCATCAGACCATCTCCTCCTTGGCCCAGCAGGTACCGCAACACATGATCACAGTCTTGGATCACAGGGGGAAAGGTCCTGCTGCTTTTTTCTGAGTCCGCAATCCGCATGCCTTGTAGCGTGGCCTGGTTCCAACTTCACTCCATGCATACATTTCTCCTCCCTCCACCCCCTGCAAACTGGAAATAGTGATACACAGCCATCTCACAGAGCTGTGGGGCAATTTAATTAATGTTTATAAAGCACTCTGAGGTCTTCGGACGAAAACTGCTGTGTAAGTGCAAAATTATTATTAGTTCTCAGCCTCCTGTCCCTTGGCTTCTGACATGGCTTTTGTTGTTCCTGAATGGGAGCCGCTTATGGGCTGTCCAGCTGGCTCTTTCAGGTACCTAGGCAAGTACATACACATTTACAGATTTTTTTTTCCCCTTTGAAAAAAGCATTCCAACTCTGTGGGATGTCTTGAAGCTTTTCAATGTCTGAATTTCTCTCTACTTGTCTCTACTAAGTACTGTAATCTGCAAGAGTAGATTGTAAACAGGCTACTTTGGAAAAAGAGTGAGGGTGAAAATGGTCAATTTGAAGAAATGGCCCCTCTTATAAAGAAGAATAAAACAATACCTCCTTCTCATGCAGAATCTAAATGAACCACTGAGTGAGGTCTGTCTCCTTTGCCCAGAGGGATTCTGTACGCGTTTATGCACTGAAAGGAGAAAAGAATAGAAGATTTGCTTTCTGTGCCCAAGTTTCGCCTCCTTCCTTCACCCTAACTTCTCAGGAACCATGGAAACAAATACACCCTGCCTAGATGGTGTTTTCCTGATAGTTCTTTGTTACCTAACTGTGTGCTTGCCGAGGATCCCTTGGGAAGAATGAAATAAAGAAGCAGAGAAGAAAAAAGACGTATCTGTAAGTGAAAAGCCTTGTCTCTGAAGAAGAGAATGGGCTCGTGTGTAATTTCTCAAGCTTTGGGGGCAACAAACAATGTTATATGGCACCATTTTCCTTTTCTCTAAAATGCATTCATACCCCTCCCACGTTACCTTCAAGGCTCCCTTAATACAAAGTTTATCTTAATACTTTGTTAGCACGGACTGTTCGTCAACCAATTACTGGAAGGTTTTATTTTTAAAAATTGCTAAGGAGCAATTATGTAACATGTAATCAATTAAACCAAAGTACAAAGGCATGGAACCAATGAAGGAAGCAAATAATGAAGGAAGCTAGATAACTGTAAACACAGGAAAAAATAAACCTAGGGAGCTAGGATGACACACTCCATGTTTCTTAAATCAACCAATCACTGATTGAATATAGTATCAAATTGTAGAAGGGGAAACCAGGAATATTCTGTTGTGACAGGAAAGTTGAGGCAAAACTAAGAGTAAAAATGGATAAAACCAGTTCTAATCATGTCCTATGACTGTAGCAGCACTAGAGCCATATTAGTTATAGCCACGACTGTGACATATGGGGACCTTTCCTGTGGTCTAAGATGCTTATGTTCTTCCTGTTACGTAGAGGTCAAGATGCGAGGAGTAGTTTTTCTTTCCATTCTGTCATTTTAAAAAAGGAAAGGTGAAAAAATATTTAAAATATGTACAGCAGCTAGGATCCTAAGAAAATCCCGAACTAAAAATTGAAAAGAACGTGCAAGAGCCAGCTTGTATCCAACCTTCCTCTTCTCTTCCGTTGATGTTGAGCTTCTTTGGGCTTCCATCTGTTTTCCTGCTTCCCATCTCCTACAGCTCTTCCATTTCATCTTTCGCTTCATTTTCTTGGTTATTGTCCTAGGAATGTGTCTAATTACATGGCTCACCAACTCAGACCCCTTCAACACTACCTCATTGTGCAAATTCTCTATAACTTGCCTGTCTTCCATTATTGCTTCCTCCCTACTTGGTCTGGGCTGTGGGTGCCCTCTGTCTACAAAAACCCTCGTATGATTCTCTGCTCATGTGTGCTCTCTGTTTGCCTTAGACACTGTGTCTCTGCCAGTCCCACCCCCCTTTCCCATTACTACCGTTCAAAATCCTGCTTATCTTTCAAGTCCAACTTCAAATGGAACCAGTTCTTTAAAGCCTTTGACATGCTTGCACATGAATTTGGACTCTCCCATGTCATTTTTCTGTGTTCCCGCCATTCTTTGTACACTTCGCTAACGTTAGGTAAAACAAGTAGCTGCACATACAGCTCTGAGAGCACATTTCTCCCTCCACTAGACTGTAAGCTCCTTGAAAGGAAGGATTATCTTGCTTTCTTTTGAGTATTACAGAGAGCCTACACCAGTATTTCATCCAGAGTATATGCTCAGCAAATATGCTTGTTTGATTTTACCCAAACACACACACACACACACACACACACACACACACACCCCACAAAGGCAGGTAGTAGAATTTTAAATTCTTATGCAATTTAAAGTGAAAACTAGAAAATAAACACATCTAGGCTTGAGAAGACAATCAATAGCTATAATAGACTCTGACCAAAGAACTGATTGATTGCATCTTACTCACCAGTTAGATCATATCTGGCTCTGCAAACAAACAGTTGCAATATTATGAGGGACAACTGTTGCTGAATTAAGCAAACAGCTTCTATCCTAAGATTTTTAGGCTTTTGGCTATTTTTACATGGGAAAGATGGAAGTGTTAAACAATTAGCCAGTTAATGCAGCCAAATAAAGTTGCCAATGAGGGAAGAGCAAGGGAACCAGGCTGAATTATTCTGAAACTCCTGACTCTGATGGTGCCATGGGGTCAAACACATGAGCCTCATGTGCTCTCTGTGTCCACATTTCTTCTGCAAACCCAGCACATAATTGGGCTCTATTGGGTTCTGTGAGTGCAGCTCAGTGTTTTCTATAATAAAACTTGCTGAGAATTAGTATGAAAACAAAAAGCACAGGCCTTCTTTGGGAAGGATGTGGAGTTGATCTTCATGTCTATAACCTTGCAACATCACAAGGTTAAATTATTATAACTGTAGATCTAATTCCACAAAGGAGGGCCCTGAGAACAAAGGTTTCCCTCACAGTGGAGACAGAAAAGTAAATATGGTCCATGATGATCTGTCCTCCTCTGAAATACGTTGACAGTCCTCAATCAAGGCAGTGGAAAACATTCACTCTTCCTGATAAATTATATCCTCTCTACGCAATCCTTCTCTCTCTCTCTCTCTCTCTCTCTCTCTCTCTCTCTCTCTCTCTCTCTCTCTCACACACACACACACACACACACACACAATTTCTCTCTCTCACACTTTCTCTCTTTCTCTCTCTCACACACACACCTTTTCTTATACCAAATATTAGGTGTGAAATGTTGCATCTACCTGATCTCAAATTTTCATCCTGTTTTCAGTTTAAGTCCATCTGAACCAATGAAGGGCTGCCCGCCTCCCTAGTCTTTCATGTACTGTAGTTCTAACAGCCATGAAGCATTTAGTTTCACTGTGGATTAATCCTCTGAAAACAACATGACTCACTAAGTCAATTAGTTCCTTTCCACAAAACCATTTTGTCTGTCATAGACTCGTGGTTGCTGTCACTTTCTCTGTTGCCTTTTTCTTCTTTCTTGCTCTAGTATTAATCGAGGGCTTACCATTTGTCAGACATTGGGCTAAGCTCTTAGATATATTATCTCATTTAATCCTCCCAACAAACCTATTAGGCAGATACTATTCTTATTCTAAAGATCTGCCAACGATGGCTTGGAGAGATAAGTACCCTGCCCAAGGTGGTAAAACTTTAAGGTGATGAAGCTGGACTTCAAACCCAGCTGGATAAGAACTCTCTGAGCTCTAAATTACCGCGTCAAATGGTCTCTCGAGCACTTTTGGTAAAGCATTAGAAAACAGAATCTGTTCCACTGAAAGGGACTCTACAGTTTTTATAGACATTTTATGAGCATCCATCTTCACAAAGAGCCATTTTCTAAAGGAGCTTCACCTATGATGCTTTCATAACTGTTACAACCACTTAACTAGCTTCTTTTTCTTACCATTTTGGGGGTAATGGACCTATCTGAGAATCTTGAGTGAAACCCATGAATCCCATGTTCAGAGCCCCTGATTTTACACACCCTTCTCTCCATTCCTCCCACCTGCGGTCACGCGTATGGTAAAGCTGATCACGTACTACCTGTTGGCAATGCAAGGTGAGAATGGATTCAGGAGCACCTTTAGGAAGAAGGGGGTGCCATTTAACACAGGTCTACCTGTCATAAACGTCCTCCCGCTCAGAGCGAAGGACTCAGCCAGTCTTTGATCGCCACCATTTCACTAGATTTCAGGTTCTCAAACTAGTTTACAGACATCTTAGCACTCATCCCAAAGACTTATAGTAGTTCTAAGTATAAAAAAGAAAAACATGCCCTATTCACAGGCATACATTTCATAACACAAAAGCTGTGACAAAGAAGCAAAACCCTAAATCAATCTGGCATCCCTTTTACTCTCTAATATCAGTGTGGGCAATGCACACACTACTAACGGGGTAAAGTCTCTTTGGAAAATAAGTAGGGAAAGAGCCAAATTTGATTGAAAAAACAAACAAACAAACAAAAAACTCCCCACAACAATTGCCAAAATATCAGTGTAACATTTGTGAACTTCATTTTCCCCACGGCCCAGCGGCTCCTAAGTGTCCATGTCTTGGAATACTTTTGGCTGGTACATCAGGCACCACACACTGAGCTGGCCTCCTCACTTCCCCCAAAGGAAATCATACAGAAGATTACGGCACAGTCTCCTGTGCAGATTATTTTTTTGTTTGGAACAATTGAAACCATGAAAAGTAAAAATCATTCTCTCCTACCCAGGACACCACTGTAATAATAAGAATAATGACTCAATGAAGTTCGAATTTGTATAGTGCTTTATACTTGTTCAGAGCATTTTCACACACATTATTTCCATCAACTCATACAACCACCTTTGGCCATACAACTGAGAAAGCAGAAACCATAGACTTTTGCCCAAGATCATACAGCTTGGTAGTGGGACAACTCGGGCTAGAACCCAGATTGCGTGATTGGTCCAGCATTGCCTTCCTGTCACTGACAGCTCTCTATCCCTTCATCACACTCTCTGACATCTTCTCACTTTCCGTATTCAGGTTGCTTGTCGGTTAGCGATGATATCTAACTGTAGACATAGATTTCAAAAGGACAAAAAACACAAATCCTTCTTGGACAAGCATATATAGAGATATAAAAATAAATGTGAGACTCTTCTTTACTGCTTCTTTAGAGAGGACTTGCCCAGATGAAAAGGCCCTATTGGGGAACAGTTCATCGACCTATTCTTTCTGTGTACACATAACACTCCTTAGTAATAGCTGGGCCTTCATGCCGGGAAATTATTTGCTAAATATTTCCCACTGTCTCACAGCTTGGCCTGTCAATTTCTCCCAGACATAAAACATCTGGGCTAGCACAAGAAAACACAGCACATTCGAAGAGATGTTTCTCAGATGTGGAAGAGGACAGCTGTCCTCAAGAGTCTGTCACAGGGCCAGCTCTGGCGATTCATATTTCCCAAGACTCTTTTCCAACGGCATCACACCATAGCTTTCATATGACTGAAAAATTTCAATGAGATTGACCAGATAGCTGAATAAAACGCTGAGAAAGTAGTGGTGAAGCAGCAGCACTGGAGAGCACCCTACAGGTGGCCCCATGCTACGTGGTCACGTAATGGTTTTCAAAGTCCTATTCACAAAGAGTGGGGTGGGATCCATTTTCAGGTGTTTTCAGTCAGATGCAGGACTTCACAGGAAGGCACCACCTTGGGTGTGGGGCACATTCTTCTCTTGTCCTGTGTGACACATAGGCACACCGCTGAGCCCTTTAGGAAAAACAACCTGCAGAAATCCTGCTCATACTACTTCTGTTTTGTGAAGAGTCACTGGCTCCAAGTGCTTGTTTGGGGAGGTGACCGGGAGGAAAACTCGTTCCAGGCCAGGTTTAGAAAAATCTGGAAAAATACTCTGTTGCCGTGCAAACTTCTGAAAAATAAAATAAGAGGTAAGTTGAGAAGTGAATAATCGGAAAAACGTCTCCGTTGTCACCTCCATTTAAACTCCATTCACTAAGAGCTGCCTGGACAGCGTATTCTGGGATCCCTCGTCACACTGGCTACCTCCCTCACTCTAATGAGCTGGAACTATTTCACTGGTATCTCTAAACTCTGACCGGGAGATGCACTGATTACAGGCTGGCACCGTTTCAAGCCCCTACAGTTAGTTAACTGTATGGAAAACATCAGTGCCCATAGAAACAGGCATTTGCTAACAAGAAATTAAAGTCACTGATTTTTTTAAATTTACTGCCTAGTAATTCTAATTCTCTCATGTGCAAATAACTCTAAAGACAAAACTGGAAGCGCCTTGATGGTAGGAACCATGTCTTACACTTCCTTATATCCGTACCAGTGCCCATGTACACAGTACACGCTCATTGGAGTCTTTTGATTGACCGATGTCTAAAACAGCAATCAGAGAGAAGAGTGCATGGCCAGAGAGGCAAGTAGGGACCCAGTGAGCGGCCAGAAAGAGCCCCAGCATAGCTCCTGGGTGAGATCTGTCCTGGTTGCTAAGTAACCAGCCCTTCCTGATGGTATTGAGACACAGGAGGCAGATCACTTCCTAGTGGGCCAGGCCCAGCGCTGCCCTGCTCCCCTACAAGCTCTGTCAGCAGCCATGCAGAAGGAGACTCAGGTCTTTAAGCTGCAGCCGGCTACCAACAGGTCAAGGGCATGTCAAAGATGCCCAAGCACTGGCCAGCCACCCCTCACCCTAGGACTCCCTGTGCACCCCATTGCATTGGTTTCTCAGGGTGAATTCTCAAGAAGGGGGTGGAAGTGACAAAATCAAAGGGGAGAACCCGGAAGAGGAAACAGTTCAAGGTCAGGTCAAGGACACTGACCTATCCCTAAGTGGCTGGGCTGGGCTGCTCACTTGCCTATGGGAAGAATGCTGTCTCTGCTCAGGGTGGGGGATGGTCAGTGTAGCACTTTCTGCCTCTGTAACTACAAGGCCCTCTGGTGCTTCAGGAGGATCCTTTGGCATTTCTCAAACTTCCTTCACATATCCTTACTTCATCTTCTCTTCACAGTACTCTGTGCAAAGCCAAGGTCCAGGAAACAAGCGGGGGTTTGCTATAACGATTCCCACAATCCGGGGCCTCAGGAAGTCCAGAGCTCAGAGAATATCTCTCCCCATTATTAAGTGATCCACACTATCTATAAAACATATTCAGACTTGTGCCTCAGGTAACCTTTTAATACTAATAGAGGTTTTGAAAAAGACAACTTACACATGTGAAAATGATGAGTGTCAAGTAGAAAACCACCAGAGCCAACAGCAGCACAATCTCAGCTCTGTATTTCTTAAAAGTCTCTTCTTTGCAATCCTTGTGGCATGCTGACAAAAAAAAAAAAGTAAAACATGAAGCCATTTAACAGGATTTCTCTACCATACTAAAGAACTAAGAATGCTTTGTCCTTGCCTTTTAGGTCCTACTTGTGTCCCATTCCTGCCTTCATATCTGTGTCACCAGGAGAACGAGAGTAATGACAGCAGTGACGGTTGGGTCTGCCCCTGGCACTCACTCTCACTCTGTATCCAGCTGTGTGCAATGGGGTTGACATACAGCATCTCACTATATCTCCCAAGGCAGGTCCAATGAGTAGCCCCATTTTACAGAGGAAGGAGTCGAGGCTCAGAAAGGCTGAGGGATGAAGGCAGGCGGCAGAGCCAGGAGTATGGTCCGGGTTTATCCTGCTGCCCATCTGCCTCCATTTCAAATGCCCAGTGTCTGCTGGCTTTGATTTTGCCTTCCCATCAGAGGAACCGCCATTCGTTAACAGTTATATAACCTAACGTCATCAGTGTCGCGTAGCACGCTGCGTGTCCTCACCTCAGGAGGATAGCAGGACTATGAAACGCGGCAGGTGAGCTGCCCGGCTATTACTGAATTAGCAGACAGGTTTTTGTAGAGTCGTTCAAGCTCCTCCACCTGGGCTGACAGCGAGGGTGGGAGGGCCACAGAGGCTGTGGTCGCAGCACTCTGGGAGGGCAAGTGCAGGAGGAGTGAGGCCTGTGGTCCAGGAGGGGACATGGCAGAGACAGCCTCTCCCCGCTCAGGCAAGACATCCAATGTGCTGTTTGGGAAAACAAGTTGCTAACTGAGTCTGCTTGAGGGCCAGGCGGGAGTCGGTGGCATGCAGATGACAGGGGTGGGGTTCTCGAGAGGGGCCTCAGATGGGCCTCAAGAGAGCTGGGCTGACATTGGGCTCAGAAGTTCACGCAATAGTCTAGGGATGGATTCGACGGGGGTCTGTGACTCAAGAAAAGAAAGTTTGAGAGCCATTATCCTAATGGTTCCAAACATTTATTGAGCACTCAGGTCTACGTCAGGCACTGCAGTATGCATTTTAGTGTTCTATCTCATTTAACCCTCACACAAGCCTATGTTGTAGAAATTACTATCCCCACTTTAAGATGAGAGAACTGAGGCTTAGAGTCAGAGATTTACCCACGGTCACAGGACAGCACAGCTAATATTTGAACCAGATCTAAGTGACTCTAGAATCTGACCACTTAACTTCTGGGTAACATGTAGGCCTTGACAAGGAAAGGCAAGAAAATTAGCTTTCTTTCTCATTTCCTCTCCGCTCTTCCCTGCTAGGCGGCTCTCATTTCTCATCCACATGACTAATAGTCATTGAGGGCCTACTGTGTGCCGGATACAGCAGAGAACAAAGCAGAGAGTGTAGTATGTCAGGTATAGTAAGTTCTACAAAGACAAACGAAACAGGGTAAAGGCTAGAGACCAAGAAGGGTATAAGGGGGTGTGTGTGTGTGTGTGTGTGTGTGTGTGTGTGTGTGTGATAGTGAATCAAATCCACTCACCCCTAAATAGTGATTATGTTCTTGTGAATATAAGAGTATCATCTTGAGTAAGATTCCCTTCAGATACCCGAAAGGAGAAAGTAGCTATTGAACAAATTCAGGGACTCTATGACAACATGTTTGTCATTTCAAGCCTCAGCCACCAACAAGAATTGGGCAAAAGTCAAATCCAAGGCATATTTTCAGCTACATAAAGAAGTTATATAAAAAAAAAAATCCACATTGATAATCTTTGCCTTGGCACTCGATTCTTGGTGTTACTGCACAGAGCAAAAATGTGTATTGTCACTGGAACGTTATTTTCTTGCTGTACTCTTTTTCTTTGGCCTGAGTTGAGGTATTGGGAAATTCACTCCCCATCAAGTGGGAAGGAAATGCTATTCTCATGTTAAAAGGGTGGAAATATGAAGCAACTCCCTTAGGCCAGGTTGGAAGGCCCCAGAAGACCAGAATAATACAGTTGTCTGGTGTGTGGGGACTACACAATTCTCCATCTCCCAAAAATTAGCCTTGGATGCTTCCCATTTGTCCCAAAGGACTGTGACATGATAAACAGCCAGATTATTGTTTGGCTACATTTGGCATCCATCCCAGTCAGGCTGGGGGTAGATCCGTCCTAATAAAAGAAAGAAATTATGACATTCTTACAGTTGACTTTAGCTTTGAGCCACAGATGTGATCCAAAGCTTCTGAGTTAAGGCTCCAACAGAGAGGGTCGATTTTAGGACCTACAGAGAGTGGACACGCATTTTGGCGAGAAAACAAGTACAGCAGATCACCTTACCTGTCACTTTCAAGATCACTGTGCCACTTTGGTTTCTCTGCCCTT
This sequence comes from Rhinolophus ferrumequinum, assembly GCF_004115265.2. NCBI lineage: Eukaryota > Metazoa > Chordata > Mammalia > Chiroptera > Rhinolophidae > Rhinolophus > Rhinolophus ferrumequinum. The sequence continues at coordinate 80,327,285 of NC_046292.1, forward strand.
CCGGCCCCACCAGAGTACATATGTATGTCCCCGAGCTGCAGCCGGTAGTCTTTTGGATCTTCAGGGCATACAGCCTTTCACCGGGGCGCTCGAAAGAGCCATTCGGCTCCTTCTGGTGATAGTTCTGCAGGTCTTCCTGGGGTACCTCGATCTTCTCTTCACCACGCTCCGTAAGCTGTTAAGAAAAAAAAGAAATCCTATTGCATCGTGCTCTGCTGAGAGACTTCCAAGCACTGGGCCTCCACACCAAGGAGCTACCTCTTGTTTTCATCACCTCCATCCTTGACATTATTTTAAAAACAAGATTTTATGTGGATGTGTGACCTTTGGGGGAGGAGGAGAGAATCTATGAAAATTCTGTAGACTACATCTTGTTTTTTGAAATGAGATCAGGAACACATGTTCTGATTCTTCCTACCCCATCTTCTACTTGACGTAAAGGAGAGAGTGTTCCTTGATCACCAGACTGGGATCAAGTATGCGAATCACTCTGAATCCAATTTTGTTGCTTGTTGTTCTATATTAAACGTTCTCTTGTCTTCTTCAGACACCAACTCATCCATTCACTGATTCTTACGGTTCTCTTCCAGCCTTTTATTTGGAAACATTCCTAAGTCTGTTAAGACCATTGCCAGGCAACTCAACAAAAACACACGGAGGTGCAGAGGAGCAATGCCTCCCATAAACATCACCTTGTTCTTCAACGACTCACACGTGTGTGGTCATCCGCGTGGTCGCAGGATGTGCCCCACTTACGCTCTCTACTAAGGTAGAAGACAGGTGACAGTAGTGCCACGTGGAGATTTTGTGTCAGATCATTTGTAGTCCTGTCAAGATACACATGACGGGGCCGTTACAGCTTGTCATCGTACTGAGGACAGACCAGCCTGACTCGGGCAGACGCCAAATTTAGCCAAATGCATCAGGCTGGTTTTCTTTCCCTGAACTAGTTTTGTGATTCATTGTTGGCGTCTTTTCATCATCCCCTACTTCAAAGATTAGGCCCACATCACATTCACCACCGATTCTCTTCTTCCCCAGGTAGATCTTCAATTTGCCTCATTAACTTGCCCCTCGATCCTCCACTGAAATGTCTTAAAGCTTCTAAAACTGATTTACACGAACAGTAAGGAAGTCACTTGTTTCTGTGTTCCTGGGCAGCCCTTAGCCCTTTGCTGGGTGCCTGGGTGCCAGCAGGGAGCCTGGAATTCAGTGGCATTGTAACAGCACCAAAGAGCCACCTCAGGGGCAGACACAGCGTGACGGGGCTGCAGGCCGCCGAGTGTGCCTGCACCTGCCAACGTTTCATCTGCTGCTCTGGGAGCATCTACAACTGCTCTCCTCCTTCTCAATAGGGAATCAGTTCAGGGATAAGGGATCAGGGCAACAGCCAGGGAGGCACAGGCGGCTCAGGAAATACACACACACACACACACACACACACACACACACACACGCACCCTCAGTGGTTGGTTTCTGCTTAGTTTGTTGAGTTAGGGACCACGCCACAAAGTCTCTAGAAAGCTCAGGTTCCAGCTTCCACAGCCTTCGCTGTGCGGCAGCATTCCCCGTGGAGTGGGCTGCAGAGACATCTGGTGGCAGATTTATGGCTCCTGCAAGAAGCCCTGCTCCATTCACTGCTAGCAGGGAGCTGCTAAGACTAATGGCTTTTCTCAGGCAGAGTCCAGGAACACAAATCCCATTTCTTGACGTTTCTTCTTGTGTTGAAAGGTTCCTTCCCAAATAACCAACGATCTACATCCACACTAGGACCTTTAGGTGTTCAAAAATAAAGTTTCAAAGAAAAGGGGTGTTGGCAAGGAACCTTAGGAAAAAACTAAAGACACTCAACAACGGACTCTAGAACATGTCTGAGACAGCCCAGTTTTTCCCTTGACAAGACTCATTAAACCACAAACTAAGACCTCATCATGTGCTCGCCCCTCTCCCCACTGCCTGCAGAGGTCCTCCCTCCGACCAGAGCTTTAGATGGGCCAAGCACCCAGGACCACCCAGGGCCAACCCGTCAGAGATTGCCCACTGCATGCTGAGCTCGGGTTTGGGGTACTACGTGGCAGTACCAAGAGACATTTTGTGCAAAAGTCGAATCGTTGTCTTTTGCTGTGTGGCCCAAGCAGCCATCACAGCGCAGATCCGGTGAGTTCCCTGAGGCAGGCCGGTTCAAGAACCAAAGGAGCATTTCTGAAAAATGCAGTTAGAGCAAAAGGGACCTTCCTCAACTGTGCTTTGCTGTACCAGTTCTTGTAAACATTTCAGCTGGCACAAAATCAACCACTGGCAAGAATGGCTCTTTGAACACTCCAAATCTAAAAGTATTGCATTGCCTCTCTGCAAAAGCATTTTAGGAAACAGTAATTTGTAACAAAAGGAACCCTCAGATTCATTCACAGCCAAGCATAATTGACAGGAACGATTTAATGCATGCTTTAGAATGCTAATATTGTAGTGTGTTAAACCACAACACGATTTGGGCAAATTATTTCCTCAAAACACCCATCCCAATTATGCTTTAAAAATCCACACTCCCAGTATTAACTGTTATGCTGACAATTCTATCTTTTTGATTGATTTAGGAAAAGGGCGAAATATAGGGCATCTCATTTTCAGAAAGCCCATGGACTTTTGACTTGTCTCAAGGCCTCCAGTTAGACTAAATAATTTAAATACCACATTCTTTCTCTAAAATGGCAATCTGACCTTAAGGAAATCACAAGCCCTGAATTAAAATAAACTCTCTTTAATTTGCTGAATACTAAATCAATGAAAGTACTAATTTTAAGGGCAAGTGAATTAAGTCTTTTTTTTAAATAATGGACAAATTTGAACGAAAATGAAAGAAATCAAGTAAATAATTAAATATGGCTGAAACTGAACCAATATTTCAGTCAAAAACCCTATTGTGGAAAGTGGTTTTTTTCAAGTTTACATAATATTATTCAAATATAATATATGCTAACCTCCTAGATTACCATATTTGAATATAAAAGGACAACAGTACCACTCCTATGGCACAGAAAGAATTTTTTTCTTTTTTTTTTTAGCATGACTAGGGTATTTGTTTATTTTTCAAAAGAGTATTTCACATTAGTCTCCAGGTTTCTGAAATGTGTCCTTTTTTATGCTACAGAAAGAATTTTGATCACAGACTTGAAATACAAATTTATCGTACATGAGGTCTGTTAAGAATGTGATAGGGAACTAAAAGAAAAGGAAGAGATTTTTTTCGAGGGGCAATGTGTCTGTACACACACACACACACACACACACGGTGCCAAAAAATGTACACACATTTAAGAAAGGAAAACTGTATTAATATTGTAATACTCAATATACACCAATAACAAAAGATGAATACAAGGCACGCTTGACTTCCGCAATTACAAGAGGTGCTCAAAGTGGTTACCATCAGCGTCCAGACACTTCTGATTATGGCAAACTACGACTTGAGCAACGTTGACCGAAGTGTCCACTTACCGTATTTCCCCAAAAATAAGACCTAGCCAGACAATCAGCTCTAATGCGTCTTTTGAAGCAAAAATTAGTATAAGACCGGGTATTATATTACATAATATAATATAAGACCCAGTCTTATATTACAGTAAAATAAGACCACGTCTTATATTAATTTTTGCTCCAAGAGACACATTAGAGCTGATTATCCAGCTAGGTCTAATTTTCAGGGAAACATAGTATATACATTTTTCTGGCACTCCCTGTATATGTAAATATTTAATTAAACAATTTGATTAAATCGATTTAAAAGTATGAATTTCAAGTATTTAAAGGAGATACCAAATTAATCTGATATATTCCAATCACATTGAACAGCTTTTTTTATTGCATTTTTCGTGCACTAACATTCATGTACCTTGGTTTCTAACTCAATTAAAGTGTCAATATAATCGTCATTCATCATAAAAACAGCTCTTTATAATGTGCAAAATAGTGTGGCTTGGAGGTTGATGTCATAATGAGGGTAGGATGTAGGCACATTAACATCGTTTTTTTCTAAGTGTAGTTTTATTGGAAAAAATGATTTTCCACTTTGAAATTTACTGGGTCTAACAGACAGATTTGGATTTATGGCTGTTAACAGAGTCATGAATATGGCAGAAGCAATATAATTAAGAACACAGACTTTCGAGCTGGAGCCAAACCCCAGCCTCACCATGACTAGTTCTGTTCAAGGCCAACTGCCTGAACAGCTCTCACACGCTTCCTTTGCTCGACAGAGATGGTGGGGGGTTAGCCCGTAATTGTATCTCAAACGTTGGTGTGAAGATTCCCGAGATGATGGAGGGGGCCATATAGCATAGTGTCAATCATACAGAAAGCCCTAAAAATGTTAATACTCTCTTTTCTTTTCACAACCAAGGTTGCATTCAGCATTGTAAATAGTTCCCTGCCCACAGGAAATATTCAAAAAGTATTTGTTGAATGAATGAGTGAACTTTAGAAACAATGAGAAAGTTGTAAGTGCACTGGCCTTAAAATCAAAAGGTCCAAAATCAAGCCCCAGCTTCTCCAGTGAGCTGGGTCGTCTTCCGTAAATCACTTCACCTTTGACTCTCATTTTCTCATCTGGAACTATCATACTTACCCTGGGGGGTTATTTGAAGAATCAAATGAAAAAACACATAAAAGTGCTTTGTAACTGATCATGTCGGTAACGGAAATTGTTATGTCTGATAGCTTTCCACTCCATCCATTCATTTAGTCATTCATTCATTTATTGCTGAGACGTCTAGTTTCCTCTCTGGCAAAGTTTTCTAGAAGCCCCAATCTCTGCTCTAGAGAAGAGTTCTTTTTCTACTCATGATGTCTCTAAAATAGCCACAACACTCTGAATTTTCTAAAGCAGTACCATAATGTGTCACAAACCGTTGGAAGGTAATGGTAGACCCCTCATTGTTCATGCCAACCATCCTCCTTCCGTTAGCATCTTGTGGGTCCTGCTGGACCTGCCAGGGGCACGCTTACAGCTGAGTCCGCGTCCTTCACAGGCCCTACATCTAGTCCTAGAGGAGGTACTTTTAACTCAAGACCGACATCCGTGACCAGATAAACTGGTGCCAATGGACACATGACCCAATCAAAGCCACTTAAGTATAATCAGACATTTGTTGAGATATTAGACGATAGGCTAAATCTTTTCCTTTGATCCTGGGATGATATACAAGCCTGCAGTTATCAGCTACCACATTACGGCCATGTGGAGGCTGATAATAAAACCAGCATGAAGGAAGGAAGAATTGAGAGAAAGACATCAAGCCTTGAGGATATTCATAAAACCTCAAGATGTAGCTGGATTTGCTTCCGAGGGCTGCCATAACCAAGTACCACAACTTGAAACTACAGAAACTTATTCTGTCACAGTTCTGGAGGCCAAAAGTCCAAGGTGTTCGGAGGGCCCTGCTCTCTCTGAGGGCTTTAGGGGATAATCTGTTTCGTGCCTCACTCCTAGCTTCTGGTGTCACTGGAAATCCTTGGTGTTCCTTGGTTTGTAGACACATTACTGCAATCTCTGCTCCATCTTCACATGCTGTTCTCCTCGTGTGTGTGTGTGTCCATGTCTCAGTTTTCTCTTCTTTTAAGGACACCGATCATTGGATTAGGACCCACCTAGCCAAGTATGACCTCACTTTAACTGGGTTACATCTGCAAAAACCCTATTTTCAAATAAGGACACATTCACAAATACCCGGGATTAGCACTGAGACATATCTTTTTGTGGGACACAATTCAATCCACAACACCAGCCATCAGTGAAGTGTAAACTATACTACGATTTTTAAGAATTTTTTCCATTTCAATTGTATAAACCAATATATTTATCCCCTTTTATTTAAGCTAGTTTTGACCAAGGGACAAGCCTTCACAAATGAGAGTTCTAACTGACAGGGACACTGTGTACCGTCCCATAGATAAATGTGACACATGGGGGCTACCTCCACATGGCTCCAGCCTCTTGGCCAGTCCTGCTTTGTCCCTCGGGCTCACCTGCCTCCACCTCCTCAGGGAACAAGACACCACGGCCTGATATGATTCAGCATCTTTGCTCCGCAAGACTGACCCAGTGAGTCTGGTCCAAGGTGAACATGAATTGTTTATGGTAACTAGCATCCTTATTTTCCCACAAATTTTCCCAACTGGACCCATAATCCTAGACCCTACCAGCTCATTTGGAATGTGTTTTCTCTTGGAGAATTGGTACAAGCACATTCATCAGACTAGCTGGTGCTCCAGGAAAATACCAGTGGCCTTAACAAGCCCTGGGCTCTTATGCCTAGACCAGCACTACATGACACACAGGAATTTTACCCACGTATACCCCAGTGCAAAAACAAAAATCACAAATATGCTTACGGGTGTAAAGGAATCTTGGGGAAGTACTTTAGTCTAGGTCTGGTTTGAGCTAAGGACTGTTGGTAGAAAATCTGGGGTCATTGCAGGAGTAGCCAGGAAGGGATCATCATGGAAACAGTTTTCGATGGAGGAAGTATTTTTTAGGTAACTGAGTCTCTTTTTAGTCCTACCCTGCGTGAAACCTTCCCTTACGTCACTGAGACCTTTTAACTTCCTCTTCTTTGTGTAGTGACATAGCCAGTGCAGAACTAAGATAAACGAGTCCTCATATGATCCAGGTTCCCCCTTTTATTCATGGAAAACAAGTGTTGGCTTTTTTTCTATTTAACTCTCTGCTGCCTTTTTCCTCTCTACCCTCTTCCAAGCCAAAAGATATTAGCAACTGTTTCATCATTGTCCAAAAATCTCCGTGATCCACGCTTCTCATCTAACTGAGACTTCTAATGCCCTCTTCAAGGCAGCCACATTCTGCCTTGCCCACCCTTCTGTAGAACCACACAGACAGGATGGGTGACCAAGAGGGAAAGGAAGGTGTAGCCCAGGCATGTGTTCCAGTCTTATTGCGTTAACCTGATGGAAGTTTCACTGTAAAGAAGATTCATCTTCTCGGATGAATCATATTCTGTCCTTCACCACCAGTAATATGCTTTTCTTTTGACATGTTTTTCATTATGTCATCCTTTGCTTAAAAACTGCCAAAAGGATAAAGCTCAAGCCATTATGGTTTGGCATTCAAGGTTCTTCACAATCTGTTCCCAGCCTCCTTTCTAACATTACCTCTCAGCCCTCTGCTGTAGAATTCTCCCTCTAGGTCACTGTTACCCATCAGTTCTCCAAAATGCTTACGGATTCCTGCATCTGGCAAAAGTTCTGTGTTGATCGTGGGATGACCAATGCCAGGCCCAGGACTTGGCACATATTTGGGACTTAGAATTACTTATTAATTAATGAAAGTGTAAATTTGAGAGACATCTGAAAACCAGTTTCATGTCTTTCATGGTTTGAATAGAGCCCATAAAAGTGATTCAACCAGGTCACGTAGTAGAGGTGCCATTGGGGACAATCCGACTTTTCTTTGTTGCTAATTACACATGTTGTTTTCTCCTTTCAATGTTTGTTTATGTATTTAATGTACAAATGTTTCCTTTTTTTCCCTAAAAGTACATTCTTAAATCTCTCTTACAACAGATGGCATTCCAAAATGAAGGAAGTGAGTGACACACATTGTCTCCTTCATGGGTCCATCAGGGTCTGTGGCTGCACAGATTACATCACCCAGGCGATCCATCAACCCAGCCCCTCCCCGTCCTAAGGCACTCTGCTCTCCTCAGTGCCCCCTTGCTCTGTAGTTCATTATCACACAAGATGGTAGAGGCAGCAAACACAACTCTGCTGGATAGGAGACTAGCAATGTGCATGGAAGACAGCTTCATAAAGCATCAAGGACAAGAAATATCTGTGTGGTAAAGTAGGTCTCATGGAAGCCATTAACCTGCTCTCCCACAGATCCCTTAGTCCACAGGATAGCCCATGATTTGCCACAGCTGGGCTCTTCTAAAATAGATTTCAAGTCTGATCTATTCTCTGAAATCATAGTCTTACTTCCGCTTTCTCCCTTCCTTTGGAAGTCGTCTTAAAAGAGCACTTGTCTTGTGATGCATCTCTGTCCTCACCCCCGCAGTGTCACCCAGAGATGAACTATATATCCTCTTTCATTATGCATTAACATAGGTTGTCAGGGCTCCTAGCATGACAAAAGATCTACAGCTTCCTGAAAAATAACCACTCATTATTATTAGTTGCAAACATCAACCATGCCCGAACACTCCATCCAGTGTCATTTTCTCCCTCCAAACCTGGTGCACCTTCATTAACAAGAGTGTGAACTCAATGATGTTCGGTATGAACAGATGTAGCACTTTAATGGATGTTCTTACTCCAGGTGAACACAGGGTTGTGCTATATGCTCTTACTCTAGAATCTAACCCAAGGTCACAGTCAATGAAAGAAAAGTGCTGGACCAAAGTCTATTTGCATATTTTCTCAAAATACCTCCCCAAACAACCACAATCTATTCACAACTTTAAAAGCTAAAGCTAAAGCTAATTTACAACTTGTAAAGCTATTCACTTTTTATTTCTCCTCAATCAGTCTCTCTGTGCTGAAATGTACAATATAGGAAGGGATGAGAGGAGGACCCACTGTTGGATCCCAGAGGAGGACATCAGTCCACAGAAAAGTAAAGTTGGGTTAACAAGAATTGGGCTATCTCTACCCACTCATCGCTCCACCTTGAACCCCCCAGGGGGCTTTATTAAGCCCCCTGTAGCCCCCCCCCCGACTGTACCTTGGAAACAGACTAAAATGGACACTGTTTCCTCCCAACTAACCCTAATATTACAAACACTAATAAGGACATGGTCTGCTTTTGAGTCTTTTAGTAAAAGGCACATGATAGACACATGGTTTACATGGGTCCTTTTGTTAATCACAAGTAATCAGTGCCAACTGGACAGTGGCAGGATGCTCTGTGGTGCCGGAGAACTGAGTGGTAAATGGAATTTTACATTGTGAGTCATTATAACTGTAATTGTGAAATGCAGAAGGTCTGCAAGAATGTGATTCCACCTGGCGGACAATGAAAAGCCACACTCTAAGGGACTCTGCTGTACTTGGCCAGCAACCCATGACTGTGCAAAGAGGTTTTACAAACCACACTAGTGATGATACAGGGAGGTGACATGAGCTAGGCAGGCCGCGGTCACCAGGTTTAAATTCCTCACTTTATAGCTACCTCTCTGCTTCACTGAAACATTTTGTAAGAAAGTAGTATGTGGGGCAGGGGGACATGACAAGATACGGAATCCTCTGTCAAACGAAGTATTTCACTATTTCACCACTGGCCTTATTTCCAGAACACTCTATCCATTTTTGTTGTACAAGCACAATCGATGCAAAAGGACAATTACTGGGTTGGAAAATAACAAATACCTACAGAATATGCTGAAAACCTTTTAAAAGTACTTGAAGGAACAATGCATATCATTTTCAAGGTATCTGAGTTAGTTTACCGGCATAGCATCGTTCTATTCACCCTATCAACCAGTTTACTTCTTTAAAAATAACAATCATGGTATGATTTTTCAATGATCTATTCCATGGACCAACAGAAAAAAAAAAGAAGAATGCAAAGAGACTGCTGTCTTTTTTTTTTTTTTTAACAGAGGTTTGAGAGATCTTCAGGGTAAATCATGCAAGAACCATGTTCAATAAACAAGCACATATATTATAGAGTTACATCATCAGCTGACACACAAGGAGAAGCCAAAGGTTAATTGCCATGGTTTTACTGCACCATTCAAAGTAACCTTGTGCAAGAAGATTTAACTTGACAACTGTTTGAACTTTACAGTCTGAAATTTTATCTACTTGTTTGATGAGTACTTTTTAATTACTCCTCTAGGGGTATTAATATTGTTTTCTTTTTTTAATCACTCTCTGAAAGGAATAGTGGTTTCATGTTTTCCCCCTTCTTTAGGATAACTAAGTCCCTGCCTGGCTAGCCCAAGGACGCTTTCACTTTCTTTACCTTAAGTAACTAAGGGAGAAAACAAATATCAAGATAGACCTCTAAGAACTCAGGCTGAGGAATCAGACTGCCTGATTCAAATCTCAACTCTACCAGTTAGCCAGCTGTGTAACCGTGAGCAGATTACGTATCTCAATCCCCAAGGCTTAGTTACCTCATCTGTAAGATAGGAGTAACAATAGTACTGATCTTGGAAGACCCATTGGAAGGATTAAAACAGCTAATGTATGCAAATTGTTAGTTCAGCACTGGGCAGATGGTTAGCACTCAAATAATACTGTGTTACAATTATTTTTGTTTAAATACTATTGTGTTTACAATGAGAACAATTTCGGAAATGCTGTGTTCTCTGATCCCACAGTAACTAAGGTGGAAATGAAGCAGGAATAATAACAAATCTATTTTCATACACAATACCATGCCCCAAGGCCGCAGCACCACTGCCACTGTGCAGAACTCACCAAGTGAACAATTCACTGAGCACCTCTGCAATTAGGGCAAACACTGGGTGCCACTCAGAATACACAAAAGCGGTGATGCAGCCCTATCTGGTGAGAGAGGACACACACACACACACACACACACACACACACCCCTAACTGTTATCTTGTTAAATGGCCACATACATGTGCTCGTTCTCACAGCATCTTTTATGGCAGGCAGACGAGAACACCGCATTAGCGGAAAGCCACAAATGCAGAGATTTGCCTCAAAGTAAGACGACATATCGGTGAGAGCCACAGAGTAAGTCCTCTGTGGCTTAAACTGGAGGTGCTGTTGTAGCAGTAACCTCATTAAAGGGGGTGAGCAAAGGACCAGTGACAGCAAACAGTGGCGGCTGGCTTTGCAATGCCACCAGAACTCCAATCTTAGAATCTGAAAATGTTCCAGTTGAGAGAGAACCTTAAGAAAAAACTAAGTGCGACTCAGCTTCCTCACAGTAGGGTCAATGACGCTTGTTCACACACGTGTGGACACCGCTCATGCACCCTCACGGACTCCCTCCTTGCTGGACCTCTCAGGACTGCCAGAGGTAAGGGAAGAAGCCAAGAGCATCCCAGAAAGGAGATGACTAACAGATCACCACCACCTACAGAACAAGCCTAATTGCCTCTACCTCTCAGTTCTTCCTTGCAAATTGCCCACTCCCCCCACCACACACACACACACACACACACACACACACACACAAATTGATGAATACACACAAATTGTTGGTTATAAAACACCAAAAATCAGAAATCCTCCTGTCCAATGGTCCAAACCTGCCCTAGCTGCTTTCTCCCTGGCCTGCTGGCCACCACCACAGCTGGGCTCCAGAATTCACCCAACGAGGTTCTCTGCCCTTCTAAAACGTCTCATATGGGTCATTCACCACGGGCCACCTTTAGAGGCAGGAGAGGACTGAAGAGTCAGGAACAAACTCTAAGTGCCCAGTACCTGGATGCGCATCGCGCTGGGGCGAGGGTAAGGGAGGCGCATCGGAAGGCTGAACACTTGGACTTCAGCAGGAGACGCCCCGACTCCCAGCCACAGAGGGGCGACAGCCCAAGCCAGGTAGTTCCCGCCGCCTCCAACTGAGCCAACGGAACCCCGTACGGCGGGCACCGCCGCGCTTACCTTGGCCCAGGAGACAGTGTAGGGGATCTGCGGGTACCGGGGGGCGGTACAAGGTAACTCCACATCCTCCGAACAAGCCACGGTCATTTCCCACGCTGCGGGCGTCAGGCTGCAGGCTACAAGAGGGAGAGAGCTGCGTGAGCAAGCGAGGAAAGGGGGTGTTGCGGGGCGGTGGGGCGCTGGGGGCGGGAGGGAGGCCGACAGGCAGCCCCGGGACCTACCGCAGCTCAGGAGCAGGAGCTGGAGGCCGCGCGACATGGCTGGGGGCTGCTGGCCTGTGGCGCGCTGGCGCCGCGCCGCGCCGCGCTCTTGTACCCGCCGCTCCGGGACTTCCCCGGGCGGCCGCCCAGGGGAATCTCCCGCGGGCGGCGGAAGCAGGCGGTGAGCCCTCCCCGCGCCAGCAGCCAGCGGGGCGTCCCCTTCCCCCGCCCCAGCGCCCGCCCCGCGCGCGTCCCCGCCCCCGCGCACCCTCCCGGGCGCCCCCAAGCTAGCGTCGCTGTTGCTCCCTGGCCGCAGCGACAACAATCCCCGCGTAACGCCCGGCGCTTGGGGCTTTGCAAACCGCGCTCGCACGCGTGACACGGTTCCACTGACCCGCATAGCAGGGCCAGGAGCCATGCCAGCGGGGCTTTTATAGCCTCTTCAAGGAGGTGAAACCAGATTCAGAGAGGTTGAGCAGCTTCCTCAGTCGCACAGCCTGTCCGTGGTGACGTCACTGGTGAACCCAGGTCCTGGGTCTCTCCAGATTCTGTGGTAACCAAAAACTCATTAGACTTCCCAAGGAACGCGGCAAGTGTGTAGTTCCTGGCTCCCTGCCTTCTGGCATGGATTATCACTCAGTATCATCCAGTCTTTTAAAATTATTTTAACAAAGGAGACCATCTCCTAGTAAAGTAATAATTACACACAGAATTTGGGAGAAAGACAAAAGAAAAATCTAGAAGAAAATAGAAACTACCTATAATCTATCCAGAAGTAATTTATGGTAACATATTTTAGTGTCTTCGCTTCAGTGCATGGGTAGATATTTTTGTCTACATACAACTTTGTAACCTACTTTATTTTAGTTTAATATTTTGCAAGTATTTATACATCATTAGAAGTTTCCACAGTAACATTTTGTTGGCTGCATAATGTTCCATCCTATAGTTGTACCATAATTAGCACCAAATAATGTTAGACGTTATTAGTCTAGTGTTTCTAGACCAATAGTGTTAGTGTTAGGTTGTTTCTTTAATTATTCATCGCTTAGAGGAACTTGCATAGATTACCTTTGTTCTAATAGTGGTCATTTTCTCGGAATGAGTACCTAGAGGAAATTGTGCTAGGTTAAAGGGAATTCACAATTTTGTTAAATAATCCTAAATTATCTCTACTGAAGTGTCCTCAATCTATATTCCCACCTGCAATGTATGCGAGTGTTTGTTTCCCAGAACTCTTGCCAACATACGTTGTTAATCCAACTTCCACCTTTGTCCATTCAAGCAGTTGAAAAGAATGGCATCTAAGTGGTTTTAACTGACCCTTGGAAGTGGTTACACCAATTGATAGTCGTACCATATATGTCACCAAGCTAACTTTTTTTAATTAGGATATCTTTAGGCATACACAGATAAGTTTAGAAAATAGAATCGAACATATCTGTATGCAATATATTCTTCATAAAACATCTGTTCCTTGCTAGATCCCATACCTGGATATTTAAGCTCTCTTCGGATTTTTCACTGTTATAAACAATGTTGTATGCAGCTGGGGATATTCAAACCCTCTGGCCCTGCAATTCCACCACATTAGTAGATCGTTTCATGCTGACTTCCAAAGTGTGTATCCATTTACACTCCCTCATCAGGGCTTGGCATCATCAGATTTCTGATTGTTTTTTTAATTTTTGACATGTAATGAGTGGGAAATATTAGTTCCTTTTTGTTTAACTTACATGACATTGATTACTAGGAGGGAGGAACATGTTTTCCTATGTTTCGAAGCCATTGGGTGTCCCTTTGAGGATTGTCTATTCATATCTTTGGCCTTTTCCATTGCAGCTGTTTATAAATTCTGGGCCAAATCCTTTCTTGGTTATGTGCATGCCAAATATCTTCTCCAAGCCTAAGGTTTGTATTTTTCACTTTGTTTATATCTTTAATGTACTTACAAAGATGTTTTAAAAATATTTTAATGCAGTCAAATGTATTGATCTTTTCATTTATGGTTTGTGCTTCTGGTGTTGTGTTTAAGAAATCTTTTCCAACCTTGAGATCATAAAAACACTCTCCTTCATTTTCTCCCAAAACTTTTAAAGTCATGCTTTGTCATTTGTAAGTCTTTAATCCATTTAAATATGGTTTGATGTAGGGATCTAACTTATTTTTTCCATATGGATAACCAGTTGTTCCAATGCTGCTTGCTCAAAGTTCTTATTTCTCCACTGATTTGAAATAGTATCTTTGTTATATACAGATTTCCATATGTGTGTGGGCCTATTTCTAGACTCTACTCTGTTTCTCTCTGTGCTAATATCACACCTTCTAATTACTCATTTAAACTATAGTTAAGTCTTGGCTGTGGTGGTGGAGTGAGTGATCCCTCCTCATGTGTTGATCTTCTTTAAAATTGTCCTGGCATTCTTGGTTCTTTGCTCTACCTTATACATATTAGAATCAACTTGTGAACCTCAAAAACCTCATTTGAATTTTAATAGGAACATATTCAATTTATGTGAAAAAATCGATATGAAAAATTTGACAATGAGTGGGAAATACTAGTTCTTCTTTGTTTAATTTATATGATACTGATTATCAGGAGGGAGGAACATGTTTTCATTTATACGAAAAATTTTGCAGAAAATTAGCGTTTTAGAAATTGATTCTACAAATCCATCAAAATTGAATATCTTTCCATTTACTTAGATCTCCAAGAATGTTTAAAAGTTCGTACATAAAAGTTTCTATATTTTTTGGTAGATTTATTCCTAGTACCTTTATATTTTTGGTTGCTATTTCCACATATACTGTGTATTTTTCAAACTATATTTTTCTAGCTGCTCATTGCCACTGAATAAAAATTTACGTTTGTATAGCCAGTGATCTTGGCAACCTTTCTTATTAATGTTAACAATTTGTTCTTATACTCTGCATTAAGACACTTTTGTAGTCATACATTATTCAGAGGGTCTTTCCCACCCCCCAAAATCCAAATATATGGTTTGGTTTTCATTGTTGCTCCTGTTGTCTAGCAATTGAGGATACTCAAGGACATGGTCTGTATGATTCTTTGCTGCTTAACAAGAAATGCTTTGTGATCATATGTGACCTTTTGGTCAATGTGTCATGTGTTCTTGGAAAGAATGTGCATTCTCCATATGGGTCTCTGATCACACTTGCTCATTGTGTTGTTCAGTTCTATATCTTTACTAAGTTTTGGTCATCTTAAACTTTAATTACTGAAAGAGATGTGTTAAAATCCCCGTGACTATGCTTTGAAATTTTATCAACTTTTTTCCTCATAGAACAATGCTATGTTTTAGGTGCCTTCAAGTTACTATTATATCTTCCCAGTGAATTGTTCTTTTTGTCTTTATTTAGTGACGTTTTTTCCCCTAATATTCTATTTTTGCTTCCCATACAACCTTTTTTTCTCTAATTATAACCACGCCACTTTATTTGGGCTAGTAATTTGCTGGTATTTTCTATATTTTTACATTCAGCAATTTTTTTGTCCTTAAGTTCTAGCTATGTCTTTTTTTTAGCACACAGTTAACTTTTTCTAATTCAATACAACTAATGATCTGTCTTTCTAATCGAGAGTTCAATTTTACCTTTTTTCTGAATTCTGTTACATTTGAATTTCTTTCATCTTGTTTCATGCTTTATACTTAACCTCTAATTCTTTTTTCTTTCTTGCATTTAGTTAATATTGACCAAATATTTCATATTTAATGGCGTTTTCTCTACTGGTTTGAAAATTATACATACAATTTCTCATCTTAAGTGATTACCTTTACATAATTTTTAATAAGCATAGTTGATTTAATAGACTAAAGTTAATCAACATTGCCATCTTTCTCCCAAAATGCCTGAATGCCTGACTCTGCTCATCTCCTGCCCATCTTACATATTATTGTGACCAGTGCCTTCATTCCACCATGTTTTTCTATTCCCCAATTTGTCTTTTTTATATATGAAATATGTGTTCAACTCTATCTAATATGATACATCTTATTGTTGCTTTTTAGGGTCAATTTCTTCTGAAGTACATTCTTGGGTAATTCTTTCAGCAAAGATTTGTTAGTGGTAAACACTCTTCATTTTCATTTGTCTGAAAATGCTTATTTTGCCCATATTCTTAAAAAATTCAGTTGTAATGTAAGTTGGTTATTTTCTCCAGTTGGAATATGTTATTCCACTGTTTTCTTGCTTCTGTTGTTGCTATTGCAAAGTTCTGGACAATTTGGCACTCATTCCTTTGAAGGCAATGAGTCTTTTATGTACAAATGCTTCTAAGATCTTGCCTTTCTATTTGGTGTTGTTTTAGCTATACTATGTTGTGTCAGTAGAGAATTTTATATTATTACCTTGCTAAGGTTTGTAGGTTTTATTAATTCTGAAAAGTTCACATTTATTCTTTTGAAATATTTCCTGACCTCCATTTTCTCTGTTGTTTCTTTTTATGATATGATAGAACACTCGGGAAATGTGTGTTGGACCTTCCCATTCCACACGCCATGTCAGTAAGCCTCTCTTCCACATGTCGTCTCTCTTCATATCTTCACGCTGTCCTCTGAATATTCCTCAGATCTTTCCATCCACTATTTACCATTCAATGATATGTAATCTTCAGTTAAACATATTAAGTTTTCAATTGTAATATATATTTTTTTAATTTCTGAACTTATATTTGAATTCTTATTTAACTCAGTCTGTTCTTTTTTGATGAAGTCTTATTTTTTTATTGTGTTCTTTATCACTTCTTTTATGACTTACGTAACTTTAAAAATGTTTTTTTGTAATCTACTTGATATTTATATTACCTGAAGCTCTCGGGATTTTAATATTGATTTTTGTTGTGTATTAACTCTTGTTTTCTTATGGATTTTTTTGTGTGTGTGTTGTAATTTTTTATTGTAAATTAATCTTTAGTTGGGACTTCATATAAGGGAATCCTGAAGGACCTGGGCAGAGGATGTGGCCTCCTAGAAAGATTTTACCTTTGTTTCAACCAGGTGCCCCAGAGGTATTACCAGTCTGTGATATTTTATATTAATATTATAAATATTGTAATATTAATATCTTGGTAGGCTGTGTCCCAGACTACTCGAGTAATATACATTTAATTATAGCCATGTGAGAACTTTGTGATTAAGAATTTTAAGGGGAGGCTTTTAAAAAAACCACCACCAACAAAAAACAAGCTTCCTGGTCATCTCACTGTGTGACTAAGCACTTATTTTTAGTTCGTCCTTACACTGGGGGAAAAGGTCTCAGTTCCAGCTTTCTCTTCTCCTTGGTCCCAGGCTTCCTCTTGTATGCCTGCTGATCCTTGAAGCCTTAGCTCCTTGATTCTCCAGCCGATTTCCAAGACTGGACAACTGCTCTTTCCCATACACACCCCTGTACCCTTTCTTCCACCCCCACCCCCAGCAGCCCCAGTGCCGACTCATGCAGGTTCATAGCTCTTATTTCATTTTGACCCTCCAGATTGCCCTTACTTTCTTCAGGTACAGCTAGACATTAGTTAGGCTTTATTCATTATTTCTAGAAATTTACAAAAGGCATTTTTTTAATATTACACAGAAAACCATATTGCTGGAAATAAAAGTATCCAATCTAGTATTTACTAAATACTAGAAATGTGACCTAAAAATACCTAAAAATGTGACTTCACAGAAACTCCCTTTTAACCTACTGAAATACCCAAGTATGTTTTCACACTTAACCATATTCTTCCTCATCTTCTAAAGAGTCCCTCATACTGAAGTATGAACATATTTCTGAGAAGGCAATCCATAGGAAACATTCTCAGGTTAACTACTGGCCACACTACAATAACGTAAATAAATAATAATTTAAAAAAACTTCACAGCATGTATCAGAAGTGGCAGTGTTTGTGGAAAAGCAACAACCCCAAGTGCTAACTCGGGGTCTTCCTTGAACAAGAGATCAGAGTTTACAGCTAGGTTGATGTTCACTGACTGGAAAGGGACAAGTGAATACAAATGAAATGTGTATAGTCTTTCTGAAACTACTGGCTGTCACCTTCATGTCTTTCTGCTCTGTTAATTTAAAAAGAGAAAACCTCTAAATCATTAGAAAACATTGTGGTTACATGTTCTCACTGCCACTGGCAGTCATTCAGTAACCTTGAGCATAAAATAAAGACAGCCAGTGCCATCAGCATGTATGCTGACTCTCAACCCCTCCCTTCTTCTTATTACTGACATCAGGACTGTGGCTTTGTTGTTTTATTTCTCTCAGAGAGCATGCCAGTAGAGCGTGTTATAACATTTGGAACGCAGACATTTGAACACCTAATCAAAATGTGGAGGCCAGGGAAGGAGAAAGCCCTTTTAATATAACTAAATATGACATTAGTTCTCCTCACCTACCCTTCTCAGGGCAGGGACACAAGGAGAGGAAGGCATTTTAATTCAGTAATAAACATTCATTGAGCAGCGTGTACGTTGTATATGGGAAAAGATTGTTCTCAAGAAGTTTACATGGAAGGACACTATTTCTTAAAGTGGCCCTTGCTTTGTCTCTCGATTCTACACAATTTCTCTTCTGTAGGGCTGAGGCTGAGGGTGAGGGGTGTGGCAGATAGGGGTGCAGGGCAGTTCAACAGGGAGGGGAGGAATTAGTGAGGAGAGCATTCAGGGAAGGCAGAGATTGGATGAGGGGGAAAAAGGAAATGAGAGTAAGCCATGCCCTCTAAGCAAAAGTCCCCCAGGAGGGGCTGTTGAACACATTTTTTATGTTGTCTTTAGACACCTATGAAATGTCACCAATATGCACAAAAGTTTTGTGATTGACTGGGAAGAGCGCCACTGGTGACTGCTGCTGCTTGATGGGGACAGGGGGCAAAACCTGTGGTTGCTGCCCTGTGCTCCCTCCCATCTCTTTGCCCTGATTCTTGCCTTGTGGGGTAACTGACGTGACAGATGAGGGTCTCCAACAGAGGGGGAACGTGGGATTCTCCTTTGCTCCAACGGTGCCTTCTGACCCTCCTCTCGAGAGAAGGGTTTTTGACAGAGAAGAATGCACTTGAACTAATCCTGCCAACAAATCTACCACAGCAGCTACCAACTGTTGAGCCCTGGCAAGACTCGAGCTTTGTGGTAAGCACCTTCTGACTCTCGGCCCCCAAATAGCCTCATGTGGAGAGCACTTCTCAGCTGGTCGCAGTCTTGGGCGCCCACTCCCACAGCACTTTCCTCAACACCATAGGTTGTTCGCATGCACCCGCCACCACTCACTCTTCTCCCAGCATCCGCGCCTGCACACCTGGGGGCTTTGAGAACCACAGAGAGGCTGAGAGGGAAGCCCAAAACGTAGCTATGTAAATTATGAGTTTTAATAAACTTCCCCAGTAGGTTTTTCCCTTTGGGCTGTTTCTTAGTCACCCTGTACTTTCCAGCTATGTGCTCATTTGTTCACTTAATGAACAAAATAAATAGAAATAACTCTTGTTCCTGTACTTTTCTTGCCTGCTTTTTTTTCCCCTCTGAGAAACTAGAAACATTTAGAGACATGACTCATCCTCTGTGAAGGACGAAAGAAGCAAGTGAAATGATTCTCATGTTGACCGAGAAAAAGAAACCACACTACTTAAGGAAGTTGCACGGAAACAAAGCACAGAGAAACTGGCCTCGGGCTTAATTGAAGCACTTTGGAGAACCGTCCTCTCCCTCACCCGTGTTCTTCAATCGTACACCACAGTCCTCCAAGGAACACATGAAGAAAATCTTCCACCAAATGAATACCTTGTGTTATGGCGACATCTATGCTGGAGTGCCCTGTTCACATGCTCCTCCTGTGTCTTTGGTCTTGCTCATCCATCCCTCTAGAACCTTCTTGCCCTGAATCATAGCCCAACTTTCTCCTTCATTTCATTCAAGTCTGTTCAAATGTCACCTTTCCAGAAGAGTCTTTCTTAACCACCCTGTATGAAAGAGCTTACCCCTATCACCAACTTGACCTGCTTTATTCTTCTCCACAGTACTTCTCACAATCTGACATTACCTCACATATTTGTTTGCTTTTTGTATTTTGTTCCCTCCACTAGAATTTAAGGCTGTGTCTTATTCTTTTAGTCTCAGGTCCTAGAACATTGGGCATATAGTAGGTACTCAATAAATCTTTGCTGCATGGATGAATAAATGAATGCAGATGTACTTGAGAGGGGTATTTCAGAAGTTTGCATTATTAGCTTCAATTTTCATCCCTCTTTGATTCCATGCTGTGAGAATTTAGGCCAATTGCAAAATTAGGAAACAGCCCACACAGGACAACTGCCCTCACCTCTGACACGAATTCAAGTCCAAGGGGGTTCCCAAAACCACCTTCGTTTCTTATAATTCACGAGAAGGACTCACAGAACTCACTGATAAGTATTATACTCAGAGTTGTGGTTTAGTACAGGCAAAGGATACAGATTTAGCTAAGGAAGAGATGCATAGGGCAGAGACTGGGAGGGATCCAAATGCAGAGTTTCCAGGCATCCTTCCCCCTAGAATCACAGACAACATTACTTCCTCCTGGCTGTGATGTATGACAACACACATGCATTATTGCCACCCAGGGAAGCTCATTCAAGACTCAGTGTCCAGAGAGTCATTTGGGATTCGATCGCATACTTATTCACATGTCTGATCTTTAGGCTCCAGTCCCTCCAGAGGAAGAATTGATATCACTGCCTCCATCAAAAACCTCCATCATAAATCACGTTGTTAGACTGTCCAGTGGCCAAAGCCCCTGGGCAAACAAAGACTCTACTATCAGGCATGACATTCCAGGATCCTAGCAATCCTAGCAAACCTCCCAGAAGCCAAGGGCAAAAATCAGACCTCTGTTTGGGTAAGGTGAACTCTTCACTACACACAAAATTACAAGGGTAATTTTGCCATGCCCTTGAGCTGTGAGCAGGAATAGTACTCCACCTCTTGACCTTGAGTTTGGCCTTGTGACTTGTTAGCCAACAGAACTATGCAGAAATCAAGATATACCGATTCCACTTTCTCTCTTGCACCCCTGTTATCACCATAAGGACATCTCCAGGCTAGTCCACTATTCCCAGGAAGAAGATAAAAAAAACGTGGAGCAGAGCCATTCCCTACTTCCCCTCCAGCTGAGCCCAGCCTGGAACAGCTGACCTTCATCCAGTGGGCAGACCACTTGAACTGAATAAATATTTCAACAGGGTTTCTTTTGTACGCCTGCAAAGATTCTGTGATTCACTTTTAAGCATTATCATGGCCATAGTTAACTGATAAAGACACCAAGCTACTAAGAATCACTACTATTTTTCTGTGAGTATACTGATCCAATTAGAGCTCCTTTGGTTATCACTGAAACAGGGTGGCTTGTGGAAATGGACACAAGTTGACAAGGTTTGGATGGAAGCAGATGAGGAGGGAGGAAGCTTGTAAGTTCTAAAGCAGAGACTGCAAACACAGGTACCTACAGGCTAGGAAGGTAACATGAGTAGATAAAAAGAGCCAACTGTTGAGCAATAAACTTGACCTATGTGGGAAGGGAGACAATAAGGAGTAGTGGGGACAATGGCAAACAGCAATTGCCTATCAAGAAGAGAAGCCACTACTCAGCTCTAGTCAGTTGTTGCTATTGTGAAATATTGACCCAGTGTTGCCAAATTTTTCAGGTTGTTTCTTAGAGAAACTGACAATTTAGATATTTATATGAAATTTCTGAAATGCTGAAAATGGTTCTTTTTGTTTGTTCAAAACACTGTGCAAGATAAACCAAACACATTTATGGTTGTCACTGTGCAACCTCTCATTTATATCATGGCATGCAACATCTGGTGGCAGCAAGCTTGTCTAGTTCCTTACAGAAAAGATCCTTGATGGGGTGAGCATGAGACGACCAGTCGCCTCACATAGGGCTGCGTGATTGATTTCAGTTGAGGGAGGAAAAATCATGCTAAGAGGAGAGAGGACATAACAAGTGGCTTCCAGAGACAAATTCTCCATCGCCATTTGGCCCAGAGCCATTTCCATCACAGCTTAATTGGAATCATTTAAGTGTTACAGAATGATCCATTAACATTTTTCTTCTTTGGGGGTATAACACCCATAGCATCCAGGCAAGGCATGAAGCATCTCTCTTAGTCATTTACATACATAACATTCTATATGCTGTCTGAGAACATTTCAAGAACTCCCAAGTACCCCAGGAGCAGCACCACAGGGGTGGGCTTGGCCAGGAGCAAAGGAGCAAGGCAGAAGACACTCCCAGGTCCCACACAAACTCCCTTTCTACCAGGCACCACTCCAAACACTGACCCACTATTGTGCTCCTCTGTTTGCAGAATTCTGCTCTGCAGAACAGAGAACAAGAGGTGAGTGTTCTGTCTGATGTGCCTAAAAGCTATGAACCTCAGCACCTGCTCTTTTCTCCAAAATGGAATTTAGCTGTAGACACGGTAGAGCAGTCAGTAAGCCTTATGACTGCCTTTCAGGTGTTTATTCTCTAGTATCAGGTCCTGGTGTTGACTTCCCTCTGCTCTACATAGGCAAGTATCATTATCCCAGAGACAAGTCATTTGTAAGATGATGGTATTTGTTTAGCACCAGATGTTGCTTGCTTTCCCTCATTTCCTTACTATTCATAGCCCTGGGATGCTGCACAAATGATGGTTCTGAGAAAGGCCAGAAAAGGTATTCCCTATCAGAACAGACCTGGGAGCAGGTGTTGGAGGGAGAGCCAAGATAGTAAAGCATTCATCTCTAATTGTAATGGCAGTGAGGGTGCTTCACGCACAAAAGCATCTAAGGTTCATTAAGGGTTTTACTTTCAAAGATATATATCAATAGCACCATTGTAGTGCAGGGGATCCTGCCGACTTCGCCAAGTGTCATTCGGGGCGTACGGCGGGGTCTCCGGTCCCGCCCCCCACACAAGAACGCAGGACATGGTGAGGCCAAAAAGGAACACCCACGGAGCCATAGGTAGGGGAGTCACACCACTATAGTCTCACTGGCGGCTGGGCTGGAGACACAGGAACCAGGAGCAACACAATTCTCAACCCGCCGCTTGCAGACTCAGCCACCATCTTCTTGCTAGCTCCCCCCTTCTCTCTTTTTTCTTCTCTGCTAGCCTCTTCTCCTAGCCTAGCCACGGCAGTTATATTCATGGCTAATGGCTCACTGGTTACAGCTGACGGCCAACTAGCCACAGCTGCTGGCCATTTGATCACAGTCGATGGCCATTTACTACCTGAGCCAGCACCCTTCTATGTGAGGCCGAGAGCCTGGAAACTGCTTTTTGGGGCTCTGTCCCCACAACCATGGAAAGTGCGTTCCACGAGGACCCAAAAGAGAAAAGAAAGTAACGTCTACTGAGTGGTACTCATCACACATATACATCACACCATTTAATCCTTAAAATAATTCTGGGGCCGGCCCGGTGGCTCAGGCGGTTAGAGCTCCATGCTCCTAACTCCAAAGGCTGCCAGTTCGATTTCCACATGGGCCAGTGGGCTCTCAACCACAAGGTTGCCAGTTCAATTCCTGAGTCCCCGCAAGGGATGGTGGGCTCTGCCCCCTGCAACTAAGATTGAACACGGCACCTTGAGCTGAGCTGCCACTGAGTTCCCAGATGGCTCAGTTGGTTGGAGCGCGTCCTTTCAACCACAATGGTGCCGGTTTGACTCCCGCAAATGATGGTGGGCTGTGCCCCCTGTAACTAGCAATGGCAACTGGACCTGGAGCTGAGCTGCGCCCTCCACAACTAAGACTGAAAGGACAACAACTTGAAGCTGAACGGCACCCTCCACAACTAAGATTGAAAGAACAATAACTTAACTTGGAAAAAAGTCCTGGAAGTACACACTGTTCCCCAATAAAGTCCTGTTTCCCTTTCCCAATAAAATCTTTAAAATAAATAAATAAATAAATAAATAAATAAATAATTCTGATAGGTGATATTAAAATGTCTACTTTTATACCTGCGGAAATTGATGGCCAGGTAGGCCTAACCCAAGACCCAAGAGACCACTGTAAAGTATGGTAATCATGGGCCAGCCCGGTGGCTCAGTGGTTGGAGCGCCATGATCCAAATGCTGTGGTAACCGGTTTGAATCCCACATAGTCCAAGGAGCTGCGCCCTCTACAGCTACGATTGTGAACAACAGCTCTCCCTGGAGCTGGGTTGGCGTGAGCTGCCAAGCGATGCCACACGCTACTGTGTGCCACTTCTACACAACTAGACTGAGAAACAGTGGCTTGAACCGGAGTTGGGAGGTGGAGGCGGAAGAAGGGGAAAAAATGTTCCACAGTTAAACCTTCTTCCTTGGCTAGGACTTCAGAATCTATGCTCACTCTGTTGTTTGACCAGTAAGGAGCCCAACAGCCCCACTCTTCTTTAGTGCCTTATAAACTTATTCTATGAGTGCCCTCTTGGTAACACAAGTGAGCATCACGCTAAAAGAGAGAATTCAAATGTGTCCATGGTCACTTATGTAACAGAGAAGCAAACAAGCTAAAGAGAGCTCCTCAAGAACATGTATACAGTAGCTTACCTGAAAGCAAAATATTATGATGTCATTAAATTAAAAGCTATCTTTATTATGTCTCATCGCTAACAGAATAGATCTTATCCTAAAGATCTAAACATAATGGTGCAGTCAAGTGACCACTATTGCAAATACAGACTTGTGAGGGTACAGGAGTCTAGAAGGTATATCTGTACAAGGAGGTCAGCCAACCAGGACCTCCTGAGACATCATATGGAAGTAGAGATGGGTTTTTCTTACCTGTTCTCTTCAGTCCATGTGAGAATATGAGTCAGTAGGCCCCAAGTCCAGTACATACTTTTCTTCTACACCAGCTTCCAAATTACCATAAAACTACAATCGAAAAAAAAATTAATCTGAATTTTATTTCTAAAATCTTAACTGATCATAGACCATAATCAAAGACCCAGATCTTACATTCCACTTGTCCCATTTGTCCCTTCACACATGAACCCCATGCTAAGTCCGTTAATCATTCTTGCTCACTCAAAGATTGATTTTGATTCCATAACATTGTCTATTTTTCTTCATGAAGACCTAAGGTCCTTCCTTTTGACAGGCCTTAGGAATGGTCAGCCTCAGCTATCTGGCCAAAGCCACACTGCGGTCACCGATTCATCCAATGCTTGTTACAGTGGTGGTGTCACCAATTCAGCCAATGCTTGTTACAGTGTTGGTGCCACTCACTTGGCTGGGACACATCATTTTCCAGGATCTAAATTCACATGCTGGGGATTCTCAGGAGGCCTGGATGGGAAAGGAAGCTTGAAGGAGGATGGCGGTTTTCAACACTGAGGAGCTCTTGAAGAAAGAGCTAAGCCTTTGATTTTGGAGCCTCGGTAGGTTGCCCTAGGGGTGTACAGTGCCTCCTCACATAGGCAGGGTTCCCTCTGGTTTCAACAGGGTTTTGCCTATTGGACCCTTTGAGGGCTTAAGCTCACCCCCTTGAGTTTCTATATGACAACAAATAGTCTCTCCATTTACCTGGTCTACACTGCAGCAGAATGCCAGGATCTTTCCTATGGTGGAGCTCATACCCGCCCTTCAGAACATGTCTCATTTGGTTCTCTATGTTCTCCCTCAATCTCCCTCTGATTGCCTCTGAGTTTCAGAAATGGCAGACTCTACAAACTTAAAGACAAATCTCTTAGGCAAGCCTCTTAGACTCAGACTTCATAACTAAATCCAACCCTGGAAGATTGCCAGTGGAACAGAAAGAAGGGGATATTAGGAGATTTCTAGGGCTGACAGGGAGTAGAACTTCTTAGTGTTGCTATTCTGCAAGTCCTCGAGGAATGATTCGTTGAGATACCACGTGCTACCCTTCTCCTTGAAGTCACCTACCATCACGCAGCCACTGTCTCCAATTCATGAAGATTTTAGGATCTGGCTCACTGGGTCTCTGTTACTGCCCTCACAACCACAAAGACAACCTCCCCTACATTCTGGCCCTTTAGTCCTTCTACATCCGTGTTGACATCTTTTCTTCTACTCTGCATTATCCACCCACTCCCAAGATCATACTCTAGATCATTACCCAGGACCATTACCTCCCTTTTCAAAGACTCCCACAAAGCTTAGACCCCTTCAGGGTCTCCAATCATTGACACTACCATCTTGCTCATATCCATCCCCCTCACCCACTGTCCTCCGTACCCAATTTGGGTCTCTAGCCCATCATTCTGCTTGCTTGCATCCACGCTCCCGCTACTATTTAACCCCTCTCTCCACTTGTCAGACTTCTTTAGCTAAATATTCAGCTCTGCTTAAACTCAGCTCCTTGCCTACTCATCTCCCAAACCCAAGCCATTGTATGAGGCTAGAGAAAAACACACAACTATACTGATGGGTCTGGCTTTATAATTATGACCACATGCCCCAAGCGGGTCCTCAGTATTATCTGAGTAATTCCCTCGTCTCTTTGCAACCCTCCTCTGCAAAATGATTCCTTCTCTTCTCCCCTTTCTCCATTCTCAGCTGTTGATCTTGGTTCTCATTTCACTGGAAAACAAAATCAGAAGAGAATTCTTCTTCTTCCCAACTACTCTAACAACTTCCTAAATCTGTATGCTCTGTCACCTTGCAGACTTCTCCCCTTGTGCCTATTCAAAGACATCACAATTTTCCCCCTCTCTCCTGACTCATCTCTCTACTTGGTCATTCCCATCAGCCTGCAGATATTCTATAATAACTCCTCTTGTTAAAAAAAAAATCACCTCTGAAAGAGGAGTGATTCTACAGTATCTTAATACAACTTATGAAGCCTCTATAATCAAAACAGTGTAATGTCAATACCTAAAAAGACAGACTGACCAATGGAATAAAATAGAACGTCAAGGAATAGGCCCAGATACTTATAGAAATCTAGGTTATGATGAAGGTGATATCCCCAAATCACTGAAGCTAACTCATATTGGGCTAACTGGATAGTTATTTTTTAAAAATAATATTAGGTCTATTTCTGGAACTATATAGAAGAATAATTGCCACATGAATCAGAGATCTAGATGCAAAATGAAATTGCACAGGAACTAGAAGAAAACATGGATGAATGTCTATATAACCTGCCTAGGAAAAGATTTTTTTTTTAAATATGACTACAATCCAGATGCTACAAAAGAAAGATTGGTAAATTTGACTACAAAAAAAGTTAAATAAAAAAAGCTTCAGCATAGTCAAAATACAAATGAAAACAGACAGAAAAATATTTGCAGCATAGGTTATAAAGAACCAACATCTAACATTTTTTTAATTTTTAAAAATTGAAAAAAAAACACAAAAAGTCAATAGAAAAGTGGACAGAAACATAAACAGATCAAGTCATTAAAAAACGACATAAAATTGGTCCTCAAAATATGAAAATATGATCAATTTTACTCATAATACAAAATGTAAATTGAATCAACATTGAATGGCTGTTTTTTTTTAATCCATCAGATAAAACATTTCAAGATCTTAACAATAGCCTCTGTTGGTGAGGCTAAAGAGACAGACACTCAGGTGTGTTGCTGGTGGGACATAACGTGATACCATCCCTGTGGAGGGGAACTCAGTAATACCTAACAAAACTATGTACGCATTGACCCTTCCACCCAGCAATTCTACTTCCAGGAATTTACTTTGAATATATACCTCCAGCAATATAAAAATACAAATACCCAAGGTTATTCATTGCAGTGTTACTTATAGTAAGTGCAAAATATCGGAACCCTCCTAAATGCTCAAGCACACGAAATCAGTTGCATAAAATATAATATATACACACAATGAGGTACTGAGATAAAGTAAAAGGAAGAGCTCTGTGAATTGATAAGGAATGATTTCCAGGAGATATTATTCAGTGAAAACACAAAGTGTAAAAGAGCATATAAAGTCTGCTGTCTTTTGTGTGAGAAAGAAGGGAAACAATAAGATTTGCATATATCTGTCCTCTTTATATAAAGAAGCACAGGAAGCTCAAATAACAAAATAATGCCGTTGGTTTCCTACAAGGCATGTGACGGAATGGGGTGAACGAAATATGTTATGGAGTAATGCTTCTCTAAGCACACCTTTCTGTATAGATGTGATTTGAGGTAGCATTTCAATGTTCTACATGTCAAAAAATAATATAAAATCCATAATACAGTTTAACACCTACTATGCCTTTGTCCTCCTTTGGTTGGCCTTGATTTTCCTGGGGAAAGCACTTTCCTCATATGCTCATTCAAGGGTATTTCAGGTAGGGTGAGTGTATGACACAATTTTTCATATTGCATTTCTCTGGCCGTAGAGACTGGTCCAGGGGTGAGCACCTAACACAAACTCAGCTAGCGAAATGCCACAAGCCTTTAGCTGCTACTGTTCAGAAACAGGCCACCTTCCTTTGGTTTTGTTTTTCATTTTCACTAGGCTTGAATCCAAAGTTGTACACCTGGAGTGAAGCCACCTTGAAATGAAGCCCAAACATAGAAGAGCCAAGATGAGAGGTCTAAGAGACCGATTTATGGCAATATTGTTCAAGCTCCTGCTCTTTTTTTAATTAGTTGTGTGAACCAATCATTTCAGCTCTGCCTTTGTCTGCTTGAGTTGGGTTTTCTGTCACTGGCGTTCAGAGTCTCAAGTGATACACTAGCTCAAGACTCTCAATACAGATGTGGATTCTAAGGCCCAATGAGGTGAAAAGAGAGAGGTCCAAAATCACACTAGATGATTATTGAAAAAGTGGCAGTATTCAGACCCTCTGGGTTTAAGTTCAGATTACAGACTTATTGTGGTAGATGGACTTCACCCCAGGCTTACCTGAGGGAGAAACGGGAAAAGGTTATATCCAAGGTGGAAGGGAAGGCAAGAGGAAGAAAGCTCAGTTTCCTCCCCTCATGGCCTCAGTGGCATGGACCTCCCTTGGCAGTGTAGGTGACCCGCCCCCGGCTGCTCACAGGCAGTGGATTTGATCAGGGACCAGAACACACCTTCGGGTGGAAACAGGAGATGTTCTAAGGCCTCCATGTGTGGCCACCAAGGCCCCAGCTGTGGTGCAATGAGCTTCATTGGAGAGCGCTAAGACTTAACCCAGACAGACCTGTAGGGTCCAATAGACACAGTATTCATGAGGATAGAATGAAGGTTCTGTTATTTCACGCATACACACATCCGGATACGTGTTGAGAAAATTTAGCCACTTAGAAATAAGTCACTGTGGCAGCAAGACCCATTGTCTTGGAGCTGGAAGATGAGGGTTCAGATCTTGGCTCTTCCATTCGTGTGGATGTATGGCCTTCTGCCTATGAAAGGAGGAGGATATTAATGCCCCAAAGAGTCAATTAACTGACACGAGAAGCCTCTATCAGCCAGAGTCCTCCAATTAGTACCCACTGGCCTGAACACAACCCACGGGCTGTTTAATTAGAGTTTTTTGAACAAGCCAGCCAGTGTTGAAACATTAGGATATTTCACATAAAAATTCAGATTTTTGCCTTGATTTGAAAATAAACAAATAAAGCCTGACCAGACCTGCAACGTATATGGCCCGTTTTGTCCCGGCCAGAAAGGCTGATGTGCCCTCCAGTTCCCCTCCCGCACCCTCTTACTGCAGCGGAACCTGGGGGTGGGTTCCAGTGGCCACCTAACATCTCCCACGGTTACTTGTCTCATAGCAGAGAACGATCCCTTTGCACCCGTGCGTCCTCCGAAGTGGGGAAGCAAGGTTAGCCTAGACGCCGTGTTGTCCCCACCCCCACTTCTCACTCATGACAGGAGCTGCTTACGCTGGGAGTCACCCGAGTTTATAGGCACAACTGTCATTGCAAATTGCTACATAAAGTTCATGGATTAAGAGAGGAAATGAGAATTAGGACTCAAGTTCAAGTTGTGTTGGTTGAGATACCAAACCTAGGATACCTACCCAAATAGGGAAAAAGCAAGGGTTGGCAGGTGGACTCCTGGTGAGGTTGGTGGGGGAGGGGCGTCAGTGCAGGAGCAGGATCAAGGACAGAAGGAAGCAAGTTCAGAGGTAAGAAACTCAACCTCTGGGTACCTGGCAGGGGAACTAGTCACGCTGATGGCCAAACTCTGGTTTCCTGGGAGTGCGAACAGGTACAGCTGGCTAGAGGACAGGAAACAAGGTATAACTTTAAAAAACCTGGGTGACGGTCTGGTGAGTCCCCATGCGGAACCCACTAGAGATCAGGGTTGGTCTTAACACACTTATGGGGAAGTTCCTCTGAATCTAGTTTTATGCTTGGACAGAGGAAATAGAAGTTCTCAGTAAATTTGGTTAGAGATCTATCAAAGCTAAATTAAACTTCCAGCAGCGTGCCCTGAAGGATGAGCCAGCCCGTGTTGGTTCACTGCGCAGCTCATTCAGCACCAAATCCTGGTCCTCAGACTCCGCGGATGTGTTCTTGTACGACAGCACGCTTCCTATACTGTAAGGTGCAATCATATACCTTACGGTAATTTTTAGCTCATGATTTGAAAGTGCTGGAGCACCTGAGCTGATGCGGATGGTCAGTAAGCACTGAGACTCTAGGTTGATTCTGGATGTATTTATTCATTCAGCAAACATTCATGAACTGAGTACACAGAGTTTACAGTCCAATCTGCTTAACATTATGGCGCCCCTACAGTGGATAAGACACTCTCTTTGTCCGGGAAAGCAAGTTACAGTTCAGTCGGGTCAAGTGTGTGTCGGGGGAGCTGGAAACCAATGGGGGTAGGGAGGCCTGCAGAAATTACCTACTAAATTTCTGCAGTGGGGCCCAAGGCCAGATAATGTAGCCTACCCATAAACGTTTCTTTGTAAGGAGTTTTTTTTTTTAACCCAACTTCCCTAGCTGGGGGCATCTGAGGACTTTTTTAACCGGGCCTCAACTGGTAGTACTGCCTGAGGCTAGCATTGTCTATATATCACTGAACTGAATTTTAAAAAGAATGAGCATCTGATTATGTCCAAATAATGGAATGCTTTTGGTGTTGTGTTTTCTTTTCTTTAAGTTACCATTTGTTAAATACTATGTGCTGGACACTGTGCTGGGACCTTTGCATGTATTTTGTCACTTGATCTCCATGACAACCCTATAAAGTGTCTGGTACCATCCGCAAGGCACATTGAGGGTTCTGAGGCAGAGAGAGGTTCAATAATTTTCGTCTCACCCAGATTATTTCTGAGGGTCCTATGATGTGCAGGAAAAGTGTGGAAATAGAATCTGGCCTTAGTTTGAAGTCCAGTCCACACACATCAGGCATCTGTTGTTCCCCCACACGATGCTCTTCCACACAGAGATGCTGCCAGGGGTGGCGACCAGGCTTCCAGGGGTGGTCTCTTGGTATGCGTTAGCCATCCCAAGACGACAACCCAAAAACAGACCTCCAGCCTTTCACTCCTCCTCCATAAGCCTCCTGCCAGAGAAACCAAAAGAAGAACTTGCAAAGGTCGTCATGGGTCTTGTCATGTGACATTCTGACACTCAGCCACTGCTGGGGGTTTCGGGAGGGGAAGTAACACTGACATCACAGAAACACAGAACTAAAAAAGACTTAAAGGGTCTTTTTCATCTTATCCTGTCACCTCTGTGAGACAAGCCAAAGGTCTCTTTCCCTGAAGAGTCAATAATGGATACTCCACCTCTTTCAGTCATTTTTGCCAACATTTTACCTCCCAAATACAGATTTTCTTCCAACTCAAGTTCTTCTTTGACTTTAGTCTACTAGTATTTTCTTCATCCAGGAAGATGAACTAGTCAGTGTTAGTCCTATCACAAACTTCCAAAATCATAAAGATAGTATGACTCTTTTTATTTCAAGCCCACCAAGCACAATGATGTATATCTGTGTTCTTTACTTGGGTCCTCCACTGTGAGGGGTTCTTATCGGTACTGTTTGCAATTTTTCAGCTATTTTTTTCAAATATGTGACTATAGTAAATTGAATTATTCTTTTCCCTTTTTCCCTTTCTCCCTCTTATAGAATTATATACCCGTGATCTTTGCCATGTGACTTTGCAGCAGCCCTCACTAGAATTAGTGCAATATACTTATTTACCCCCTTGATATTTGGCTTGACCACATGACTTCCTTTGGACAACAGAATGTTAGTGAAAATAATGTAACAGACGCTTTAAGTGTGCTTGCTTGGTTTGAGTTGACCTCTGTGTTTCTGTCATCACCATGAATAGACCATGCCCCAAGTAGTGCCCAGCCAGAATGAGATGTAGAAAGCAGGCCCAAAGTGGACTTGGAATTTGGAGCCATGCTCAGCTGAGTCCAGCCAAGATCAGCTGAATCTCAGTCAACCCACAGACCTGTGAGCAAGAAAAAATGTCTTTGATGTAAGCCACTGAGACTTGGGGGGTTACTTGTTATATAACATTGTCACTCAAGTAAGGTCTCATCCAACCTGTAGCCACATCACTACCTGACCCTTGCATGGTATACCCTTCAAGACTACCGCTTTCATGAACACTTTCCTGGTTATTTCATTCCCTTACAACTTGACCACTCAAAACCCTTCTTTTTAATGTCCTATATTTACATTCAATATAACACTTTATAAAAGTCAGCCTGGTGTGTTATTTAATAATTGCATATTTAACACTTGGTCAGTAAGACTATGAAGTCATTGAGAACAGGGACCAAATGAGTATAATATGGGCAATAAAAGCCTCTTAAATATTCTGTACCACTGTCCCCCATCCTTGGCAGAATAAGGCTTCCAGTTTTTAGCTGGAAATACATTGTCATTTTATTCACAGGGGCTGGCATAAAGTTATGCTCACAGTAGCCATAGGAACCATTCAAATATTTGTGAAATATCCACTGAAAGGCAAATGTAATTGAACTTTTGTCAATCAGATAAATATTTCTGAGCTATTATCATTCAATTTCATATGCTTTGTCTCCTTTTGATAAAAATAATGTTTAATTATCAATTCCACAAGACATGAAATACAACAAATTTTCTTTTCCCATCCAAAATATATTAACAAAAATAAAAGAGAAGTCACCTATTTAAAATACTTATGAAGTAAAATCCTGTGAAAAGTAAATATTCACTTCCAATTTGACAGCTCTATATGTTTTATTTTTATTAATAAAATATATTTTTGTGTATGAGAGCCAATACTCTTTGATTTTCATATTCTATATTTGAAAGCAGAGACAATTCTTCAGAATCATATTTTTTCATAATTTAGTTTCAAATGCAACAAAGTTCCTCTTTTTATTGATGTAAGCAGAAAGACTTGTTTTATATTAAACCATTCAGTGAACTTCTTTTTTTAAGGGACACATTTATTTTTCATATACAGGAACTTTCCAGATGACTGGTTGAATTACTGCATCCGCATGGTACATTGATCTTGAATTTAAAAAAGAACTGAACAATGGAATTAACTAGCATTTCCTCCCATATATGAACATAACTATCAAAGCACCATGACTAATTTTATGATATGCCAAAAATTATACAACAAAATCAATGTTGTGGCCTCAAATCAGTTACCTTATCCACTTCTCCCAAAAAATTGTCAGTGCTCAAAACTGTGCTGAAATCTTTTTTGGGGTTTCCTTCAAAACTTGCTGTACATTTTAAAAGATTATTAAAGGTAGAAAATCTGTCTTTTGAGAATGAATGTGATTTTGGAAACAGAAAAAGTCATTTGGATGCAAGTTTAGTGAAAAAGATGAGAGATCAAGCTGGGTGATATAAAGAAGAAATTCAAATTTGCCCCAAACCTCACAACCCAGAGATAACCATTATTAACACATTGGCATGTTTTCATCCAGCAAGTTTTCAATGTATCTATTTTAACACAAATGGGATATGCCACATGTGCAGCTTGGAGATCCACTTTTGATCCCCAGTCAATATTCCTATTATTCCCATTTTGTGAGGTTCAGAGAAGCTAAGTAACCGGCAAACAGTCACACTTCAGGGAGGCTTCTAACTTTCAACTTCTTTCAAAATGTGTACAGGTCTAAAATGTGAACAGTTACACTCACAAAAAGTTTGTCTGGTTTCCTATATCCTCTTTCTTGGTGGTATTATCTTACAAAAATAACATCTGGGCATACCACCACAATGCGTGGCAAGTGAGAGAGAAACCAAGAGTGAGAGAGAAGGAAATTGTGTGGTTCTAACAGAGAATAAAGACAATGAGAGGTCTTGCCCAAGCCAATCATTTGTGTGGACCGTGTGTGTGTGTGTGTGTGTGTGTGTGTGTGTTGACATGGCTTTAAGTCACAAAACTTTATTTGCCAATCCTCAACCATGCAGTAAAATCTTCCGAAATGGAGGAAGCACCACTTGTGGCAGTGATCAGAGAAGGTGGAAGTATGGAATGATTGTTTATATGTACAGGTCTTTTCCAAAAAGAAGAGGAATCATGCCACGTGTGAGTACTGCTCTCTCAATAGTCTGTAACCTACTTTCCAACCCCAAACCTGAGCAATCTTTGAGGTCATCCTGAACCTGGTGGATCCAGTTCTAGGACAGGGCATATTTTGCCTCAGACTCTCTCCATCTGGATTGTGTTCTATAGGCTTAGAAATAAGAGCTGAAAATGTTCCACCTGCACTTTGCCCAAACAACTGAAGCCGTCGCCCCAGCATCCAACAGAAGATCCTGAGTTCTAAACGCTGTTTGATTTGGTCCCACACAAGTCATTCTAATCTTCCTACTGGAGTTGAGACACCAGAAGATCCCCAATTTGCCCTTTTTTTTATTTAAAAATGTTTTTTCTGTAGAGCCACTTTCGTCTGGTGGAGGGAGTACCAGCTTTTGAATCTGACAAATCCTCCTTTCCCCACTTGTTAATTAGTCAACCTTGAGAAGAGACCTCATCTGCCTAAAAATCAACTTCTCTGCCTGTGATGAAGGTGACAGAATCAGAGCATAAAATTGTGCCCTAAACAATTCATTTGGGAAGATTCTCTGAAGCCAGGTCAGCCCAACTGAACCTAGATAAAATCCCATAGATGGAAAGAAGAGAAAAAGTCATAGGAGTCCAGAGAGTTGGTCATTAGCCCTGCGTCCCGCCCTGTCCCACCTCATCTCAGGCCATGCCGAGCGAAGGAAGATGAGAAATAGAAACCCCAACCAGCCTTAAAGCGCCAAGAACATGTGTTAAACCTTCAAGGTCCGTAAGATCTCAAAGTCCTTTGAGCCCAGCATGATGGGAAGCAGTAGAGCATGATGGAAAGCACCTAGCAGTAAAACTAGGTGATGTACCAAGGAAGAAAGGGGATGTACCAGTACTTTCCATGCTCCTGAGAAAAGTAAAGAGGTGGCTGAAGAGGACCCGGACCCAAAGACCGCCTCAGAATGAGGTGGATGAAACGGCAGTGCCACACACATCACTGACTGGAGGCCAGGTGGGGATGAGCTCACAGAGGAGCATCCCAGTGCTGACGAGGAGGTGGGTAACACACCCCACTTCACCAGCCCCACCCCGAAGTGACTACGATTAGGTTTCTGCAACTCTTTGGAATGGGAGCACTAAACAGAAACTGAAATAGAAATTAACTAAGGCCATGAAGTTGCATTGTTTGGCCTGAAATGAGTACTCACAATATGAATATACATAAAAGGCCTGTGCACATGGTAGTTGCACAATCAATTCTAAGTATCACCATGTTTCCTTGAAAATAAGACCTAGCTGGACCATCAGCTCTAATAAGTCTTTTGGAGCAAAAATTAATATAAGATCCAGTCTTATATTATATTATATTATACCCAGTCTTATATTACACTAAAATAAGACCGGATCTTATATTAATTTTTGCTCCAAAAGACTCATTAGAGCTGATTGTCCGGCTAGGTCTCATTTTCAGGGAAATAAGGTACTATGATTACTATTGACTAGTTATAGTTCAGTCTGCCTTCTTTCTCCAGAGAAGTTGATGCAATAACCTGGAGCACTAGAAAAAAGGGCAGAGCCTTTCTTGTGTAATAAAAGTTGGAGAACTATTTGATTTTTTCCCCATAGAAAAAAATCACTGAGAGATCCCTACACTCCACTCTCTCCCACACAGAGTATACGACATTATTCTTCAGGCAGTATTCATGTTCCTTGCCCATGCCCCAGGATGGAGTATACTTTCTTATCCCCTTGACTTTGAGCTTGGCCAGATGGCACACCGATGGAAAGTGGTGCACATAGTAGCATGCCAGTACTAAGCAGAGACTCTACGAGGCATTGTGTATGTTCAATCTCTGTCTTGTACTCCTGCCATCCTCCATGAGAACAGGAAGCCCCAGTAGCCATTGTTCCTCCCGCCTGGGTCTCTAAAGGAAAGACCCATGGAGCAGACTTGAACCTGACCTGAAGCTTGGAACCAAGCCGAGTCAAGTCCAGCGGAGTCCAGCCAAGTTCAGGTGAGACACAGCTGAGCCTTGGCTGACCTACAGTCCCATGACAGAGAAGTGAATGTCTTTTTTCATAAGATATTAAAATTTGGTATTTTTTGTTACTGCAGAAAAATCTAATACAACACCAACTAAGACCACTTTTTGGCATATCAAAGTAAAGACAGGGAAGGTGGATAGGTGAAACAAGGGCTAGAAAACTACTTTAAGAAATGAGGGCAAATTACCTTTTCAAATACTTTGTCCAGCAATGGTAGTATGAGATGGAATAACAGCATAGCTAATAAAGCAGGAGAATAAGGGGTGGGAAAGAAAGTAAAGAGTCCGAAAGATCTCTGAGAGCCTTAGCGACTCCAAAAAGAAGGATGAGTTCGGGGAAACACATTTCTTCACTCTCAGATTCTTTCCTCCTTTAATTCTCAGCATTATGTACCATTCTCTCCATTTTAAGGAATTTTAACTCCCTTCTCAGCACTAAGCTTGGTAAATAAACTTTAATGACTTGCAAGGAATTCTACATTGCTAGCTCTCCTGTTTCTTTTTAAAATGCAGCAGGATGTACATTTGATATTGATTTGGGTTTGCGATTTGAATTGTTCTCGTGTAGATATTTGTCGGAGAACAGATGTTTCCTCCATGTGTCTCTTGAGATGGGTTAAGTATGCCCAGTAGGGTGTAGTTCTGTAGAGGTCTCGCCCTGAGCAGACTGGTTAGTTATAAATTTCTCCATGGTTTTTCTTTACCCTGTAGTGGCCGGGGGAAACAAACCCAAAACCTAACAGCTGAACAGTTAAACCATTTGTTTATTTTGATTTTCCATTAAATTCTTGTGATTTATTTAAATCGGTTCTGAAATTCCAAATTGAAATATGAAGTATTTGGCATACAAGGGGATTAAGAATCAAAGTATGAATTGAATTAAATCCATTTTGCAAATCTCCAGACTTGTCCAATAAATTACTCGGGAAACATGAACAGAATTACTCCGTAAGTGACTTTGTGCATCACTATTACATCTGTGTTTCATAAAACATGGTTTTCAAGTAACTGCTTCTTTCTTGGGGCTGCACTTCAAAACTTCACAATTAAAGCCTGAAGCTCGTTGAGGTAAAATCCCAAAGTCTCCTCTAGAAAGTTCCAGAATCTGTGCTCCAGAATCTGACACCAGATTCACCTGAAGGGGGACTTTCTCCATACCAGTTTCATCTCACCCTTCCTCTGAGGCAGCTGGCACTGCCTGCCCCATTCTCTACACTGGTCTTCCTCAGGTGCACACGGGAGCACTTGTTGGTTTCCCTCGTTAAGGTCCATTGTTTCCATCTAATCTCCCCACATGTCTGGCTGCCAGCCCCTCCCTTCCTGCACGCCTCGTAAGCAGGAAATGGCATGACACACGCTCACCTCCCTATCCTTTTTAACTTCAGCCCTGTGTTTCCATAGAGGCAGGACTGAGTAGTGGTTAAGGCCAAGTATCTGAACTCAGGGAGCCCTGGATTTAAAAACTGGCTCTGCTGTTTGTTGAGAGTGAGACCTTGGACCCGTCACTTTAACATGATCTGTAAGATGAGGATGATGATAGTATCCACCTCACAGTGTGGTTTTAAGAAAACACACAGGCTGGTACATGAAGAGCCCTCAGTTGCTGATAGCGGCTACTAACCAACACTCTTCCTTTGAATGTAATGCCCCTCGCTCAGTCAGCAGAGATTTACTGAGTGCTGCCCATGTGCCTCGCCTGTGCCTGATGCTGGGCTTCGGTGGTGAAAAGATGCAGTTCTCATCCTTGAAGACCTTACAGGCTCGTGGGGAGAGCAGAAAATATGAAAGCAGGGAAACACTACCACAGGATTAACCTACGGGTGCATTGGAGGTGCCCACAGCAAGTTTGGCCAAGGCCGAGGAAGACTTTGGAAGAAGTGAAGTCTCCTCTGAGACTTGGAGAATGAATTTGTGTTAGGAGACGAGCAGCCCAACACTGGGACCAACACGTGCAAAGGTGCAGAGATGGGACATGCGACTCTAAGAACTGGAATTAACTTGCAATGGTTGAGGCAGGTAAAATATGCAAGAGGGGAGAGAATGGGAGACAAAGAAGGAAGAAGGGGCCAGTTTATGAAGAACTTCAAACCAAAGGCAGTGAGTTTGGATTTTCCTGAAGCAAATAGGCAATGATAGAGTCATAGTTCCTTTTTCAAAAGCTCTCTATCTATAGAAAGAAAACAGGATTAGCAATAAGACCAGTGGCTGTCAGATAGTTATGCAAGGTGTGCGCTGCACGAAAGTGCCAGACTGAGATGGGAGTGGGGTGGAAACCCGCTCGGCTGTGCTCACCAAGCTGGGTGCTCTGGTGTGGAAGAAGTCTGAGGGGGCCGGCAGCTGTAGCCGAGGGACTCAAAATAAACTTAGAGCTATTTCTTGTGTTGTACATAAGAGTGATTGCCAAATGCATATAGATCTAGATGCAGAATGAAATTGCATGAATACTAGAAGAAAATATGGACAAAGATAATTTTGCAAAAAGTGTGTGAGAGATGAAGTGACTAAAACTAGGGTGGTGGCTGTGGGGACATGAGAAGTAAGTAGAGTCCATATATAAAAAAAGAAAGAAAGAAAGAAAGAAAGGAAGGAAGGAAGGAAGGAAGGAAGGAAGGAAGGAAGGAAGGAAGGAAGGAAGGAAGGAAGGAAGGAAAGAAAAGCAACAGGATTTAATGGTTGGTTGGATGTGGGTGGTGAGAAAGGGATCAAGTATGAGACCCGCTCTCTGGTTTGTGCAGCTGAGTGGATGATGACATGGTATGTTAAAAAACAAAATTCAACTGAGTAAATTTTAAAGATCTTACCAGTTTTATTCAATGATTCACAAATTAGACAGCGCCCAATTTAGCAGACAGAAGCGAGCTCTGAGGAGCTATGCAAAATGAAAGATTTTTATAGGCAGAAGGGAGCCAGAACAAGGAAGTTGTACATACTAGGTAAAAAAGTGGGTTGGTTCTTGCAGAGCTCTATCAGGCAGATGTCCTCACTAGCGCTGATCAGTCATTCCTGATTGACTGGTTTCAGATTCCATATCTGGGAGAACTCAAACTATAATTAAGTCTGGGTTTGCTGATGTGGGACTTAGCATAAGTGACTCCATTTTGGGCCTGTTGTCTTGTTTTTTTAGGTGTGAGGCCTTGAATTATTATGTGCTGCCTTGACATCTGATCAAATCAGAAGGGCTTCATATGGTCTAAGTGCCAGTTCCTCTCCCAACTCTGCTCCTGCGGATAAGTTCCCCTAGCCTAGCAATCCTTCATTTCAAGGCAATCAAATGCATTTCTTTGAGTAGTGGGCTTCAGTTCCCTGCCAGCTGTGGAAGTATTCAATCGCGTCCTCTCACGGGAACCAGGGGACACACTGCCTTATGGGTACCGTACAGCCAGTCAGCAGAGCCCCCAGTTGTTCACTGTCTTCCTGAGTGCAACCCCCAACATGGCCCTATAAGGTGTGCAGCGTCCTTGCCTGGGCCGTGAATACAGGTGATTAATAAACTGCCATCGATCTCATCTAGTCTTGGGTGTTGTGTGTTCAATCATCCCTGTAACCTAGGGTGGGAATTGCTCCTTCACCAATGGAGTAGAGAGGAGGTGATTTATACAGATGAAATCCTCTATTAAATCAGGGAACACAACAGGAAGAGCAGATGTTGAAAGGATAATATTTATAATTTCCATTCTGGACAGGCCCAGCCCTTCACCTCTCCCTAGCCCTGTTCATCTGGTGAAATTCAAAGGCTCCTAACTCAACGGCACTGCCTCAGTTCCCCCAGGCAGTAATGTCCTACGTTGTTCAAACTTCGTACACACCTCTGTTACAGAGCTTGGACTGCTGCTGATCAAAGAATGTGATTTCTCCCCTACCCAGCTCAAATCCTCAGAGGTAGGAACTGTAGGGATTTTAGGAACAAGGGTGTTCAGAAAATCATGGGTATTGTGAGTAGAAGATAAAAGAGATTGAGTTGTTCTGGCTCATTGTCAGTAAAGCAGGACGAGGGCATGGGCACTGGATGAGTGAAGACACACACATGTTCTGTGCTAAGCTGAAAGATAAGCTGCGGTATGCCGGATGTGCTGAGCCTGAGAGAGAAACTGATGGAGCAGTGCAGCTGGCAGTGTCTCAAGGTGTCCGCTCTGTGTGTTGATGTTAGTGTAATGGAAAACACACAATCTGAAACCAGATTATCTCCTAGCTGCTGAGGAGGCGGCTCCTAACATTGCTTCTGGGGCCAAATGCCACGCCCTGCAATGGGGCAATACGTGGATTTTTTTTTAAAAACTTACTTGCATGGATGGAGTATTTTTTTCAACTTACTCTGATACCCAGAAATGTGAAAGAGTTCTTTGCAGGGTGTTAATAATAATAAAAACATAAGCACTTGTTGAGTGCATGTTAAGTGCCAATGCTATTCTAAGTGTTTTTTCATGTATTTGTTCATTTTTTTCTTCCTTACAACATCTCTGAGAGGGAGAGTCTATTAAATTCCTGACTTCATCAATTAAAACAAGATGCACAGAGACATCAAGTATCATGTCCCGGTCACATAGCAGCCTGGTTCTAGAGTCCACATGCTTAAACACTTATGCTATGTTGCCTTTCAGAGCTTGGAGCCATATTTTTTCATCTCAACCTACCCCACGTCTGTGTCAGAGAACACTAAGAGAGATGTGTACAAAGCTTTTATTTCATTGAACGAACGAATGAATGAACGAACGAATGAATGAACGAATGAACAGACCTCATTAGCTAAGGCATCCACAGCCTCTGAGTGGCCCTTAGCCCCTCTTACACAAAGGTGTAATTTAAGAGGGTGGCAACAGGGCCGTGGCCCCAAAACATCATGGCCCATCACCTATCGCTGTGCCATTATATCTGGGCTTTTGTTTTCTGTCTGTCCTGCAGGCTTTTCCTTCTTTAGGAACCACTTATTAAAATGAGAGAAGAGTTTGCAGTGCCACAGAAGGGTGAAGACTGATTTGTCCACTCCCCTCCCTCCTACCTTGGACTAGAGTGTTAGAGAGCAAACAGCACCCCCTGTGGTCAGCAGGTGGTAGCAGCTGGGGCCATCCAGAGAGTTCC
This sequence comes from Rhinolophus ferrumequinum, assembly GCF_004115265.2. NCBI lineage: Eukaryota > Metazoa > Chordata > Mammalia > Chiroptera > Rhinolophidae > Rhinolophus > Rhinolophus ferrumequinum. The sequence goes on from NC_046292.1 coordinate 80,368,587, forward strand.
CTTCCAGTCCATTGCTCCCTGCAGGGAAAGCTAACCTAAGGGTAGGAGCCAGGCCTCTGAGTCTCTTTGTTCCTCCATTCTAGAAAGTTCTCCACCCAGAATCCACTTTGGATATCTGGGATTTGTAGTTTTCCAGAGATGAAAAAGTAATTTTTTAGGGTTGGGCCCTGGTAGGAGGAATATCAATTCCAAACTTTTCCCAGTGGTGTCAATAAATGCCCATGTCCGCTGGCATCCCCACTGGGTCTTCCCACTGCAAACCGTGCTGATGGGGAGGCCTAATGAGAGCCCTTTTGAGGGCTGGGAAATGCGGTTACTCATCAGAGAAGGAAACAGATTTCAAGCTGAGGAAAAGAGAGGACCCAAATAACAAGCACCCAGGCAAAATGGATGGCTTGCTGTCCCCATCTGCCATTCCGTGTCCTTCCTCCACCCTATATTCAACTTCAGTGGGACTTCTTTGCCCAGCACGGCTACCCATGCTGCTCATCCTCACCTGATTTCACCTAGGTGCACAGAAATGTGTGTGTGGTCGGTTGCGTTGTATAAAGGATTCATCCAAACTCCCGTTTTCCCACGCAACTCCGTGATCCTGGGCAGTATTTTTCACTCTAGGTTGCCCCCATCTTTTGGTCTCTCACAAGCCACTTAATGAAGGCTCCCTCATGGAGAGGATTCCTGCTGCGACTGTCCCATATTCCACAGTCCCTTGAATGTCCTTACCATGTTGCCAGTGGCTTTATTGGTGATTTCAAGAGGCAGTTGGAAAAATCCCTTCAAAAAGTTCTTGCCAAGGACTCAGTAATGGTTTTATGAGTTTTAAGGGATTGTAGAAAATTCTAATCGCTGTCTACTGTCAGGTCTTAATCTCATTTACTTCCTTTTAGTCTTTGGTCTGGTGATCAATTATAATTACTATGATAACAATACTTAATATTTTTAAAAGCCATTTTTTGTTACCTCAAGTAATCCTTACTATAACTTTACGACATAGTATTTTTCTCTGAGGAACCGGTTTCAGAGAAGTTAAGTGAGCTACCTACACTCACACAGCTGGCATGTAGAACTGAGACTCAGTTGGAACTTCCAAGGTCAGGTGCTCTTTTCCAACACCAAATTTCAGGATAAAATGAAAAGTAGAAATGTTAGCCAAGTTGTGTTCCTTTAAAAAAAAATTATGGGCAATTTCACAAACAAAAATAGAGAGAATGGAACAGTAATGTATGTGCTGGAGTCAGTTCCCACTACCAGCTCCCAAGACCTGAGTACACAATAGTCAGAAACGTTGCAAGCTGCCTGATAAACCATTGGTAGCTTGGAATCAGCCATGGTGGGAACATCGCAGAAACTGGCAAATGCTTCAGATTAGGGCTCCCTGCTTCCCCAGTCAGTTCACCAACACATCACTACCTCCCAGCTTCAAGACTGATCCTCAGCTGGCCAATCATGTTTCATCTACACATATACTCACTTATTTCTCTTGCTCCTGATGACTTGTTTTATTGTTTTATGCATAGATACTTCAATAGATATCTCTAAATAACAAGGATTCTTTTAAACCATATTCAAAATAACTACACCTAAAAGACCCTATAATGTCTTAACATCATCAAATATTCAACAGAATATTTTCATATAGCTAGTTTGTTTGAATCAGTATCCAAACAAGAGTCGCACAGTACTTTTTGTTATCATGTATTTGGAGTCTCCTTTAGTCAATAAGATTTTATTTTAGTTTGCTGCAGGCTGCCGTAACAAAAATACCACAACGTGAGTGGCTTAAATCAGAGAAATTTATTTTCTCTTATAGTTTTGGAGGCTGGAAGTCCAAGATCAAGGTTTCGGCAGGGTTGGGTTGATTCCTTATGAGAGCTGTAAAGAAGAATCTGTTCCATGCCTCTGTCCTAATTTCTGGTGGTTTATGGCAATCTTTGGCGTCCCTTGGCTTGTAGAAGCATGCCCCCACCTTATTTCTTCCTTCTTCTTCACATCGCATTCTCTCAGTGTGCATTTCTGACTCCAGATTTCCTGTTTATAAGGACACTAGTCATACTGAAATAAGACAACGCCCTAATGACCTTGTTTAAATTTGATTATCTCTATAAAGACCCTTTCTCCAAATAAGGTCATCTTCTGAGTAAAAGGGCTTGAGATTTCAACGTATGGATGGGGTGGGCATAATTTAACCCGTAATAGTTTCCTTCTCTCCTCTTCTTTTTTCCCTTGTGAATTATTTAAGAATCCAGAACATTGTCCAGTTTCTTCTGGATTTTGCTGATTTCTTCCTCATGATCCCTTATAACATGTGTGGGAACAGAGCCAGGAGTGCAGTTTCCAGGTTCTCGGCCTCACGTGGAAAGGTGCTGGCTCAGGTAGTAAATGGCCATCAACTGTGATTGGATGGCCATCAGCTGTGGCTAGTTGGCCGTCAGCTGTAACCAGTGAGCCATTGGCCACTAATATAACTGCTGTGGCGACGCTAGCAGAAAAATGGGGGCTAGCAAGAAGATCGTGGCTGAGCTAGCAAGAGCGGATTGCAGTTAGCACGGCGGATTGCAGTTAGCAAGGGGAGTCGATCGGTTGGCAGAAAAGAGGACCAGCAGGTCACACGTTGTGTGAATCCAGCCTCCAGTGAGACTATAGTGGTATGACTCCCATACCTGTGGCTCCGTGGGTGTTCCTTTTTGGCCTCACCGTGTCCTGTGTTCTTATGTGTGGAGCGGGACCAGAAGCCCCGCAGGCCGCCCTGCACGACAAATGGCGCAGCGAGCAGGGTCTCCCGCACGACAACATGATCCTCTGTCCCTCTGTATTTCTTGTAAACTGTCAGGCAGACCTAAACCTATGACCAGATTCAGGTATGGTTATTTTAGCAAGAATACACCAGGAGCCATTAATGTCTCTGTCTCCTCTTTTGTAACATTGTGATTGATCACCGGCTTAAGGACTGGCCGCCTGGTCCATTCCATAGAAAGTTCTCCACCAGGCTTTCCTTTAATGACTTTAATAGTCATTGATGACCGCCCACTGCTTAGAGCCATTATTTTTTTAAGGGCTGAAAAATGTAATTTTTAATTCTCTTAGTTCTTCTGCGTTTATCATCTGAAACTGTCCATAAAGAATTTTCTGATATCAATGAATTGCTTATCCTGAAGCACCATTCATACAGGGAGGACAGAATAAATGTTTCAGTCATTCACTTTACTTGTTGGTTTTCAAGATAAGTTGGTTGCTCAGCATCCTCCAAAAGGGAAAATTGGGGGCGTTTTTTTAGCATTATAATTAATTCGTGGATTTTAGTATATAATAACAGTAGTTATCTGTTATTCATTGTACTTACCTGATCCACTGTAGTTATTATTTCCTTGACACTCAAAATCTCCTCTCTTTACCTGGTGAGACAGCTCTTTCAAACTGGCTCCAAATTCTTTTGACACCTCCAAAAGCCTTTGATATTCTCCTTGCTTTCTGGTAAATTAATGTGTTCTAGGTTCATCTTGCATTTTTCTTGTTCCAGACTTAGAATCAGCCATTTCTCCAAGAATCACTGGCTCCTTTCAGTGAAAATTGGTACTTAGAGACCAATAACTGAGATCGAGGGATGCTCATTAGTCGAGATTATTTCTAGACTTTCAATGGGCAGTGGTAGGAAATACTTTCTAAGAGAAAATATAGCATGAGATTACATCAATATTTCCTACTAAAATTTGGAATTATCGTGTTTTTACTTATATTGTTTAATGTAATTTTTGAATCTGTTTTAAATGGAAAATCTTGGTTCCTAATAATGTTAATGTTAATTACCTATTTGTGCATACACACACACACAGACACAAATATGTCTCAGATGAACAATGCCTATTTTATTACCAAATAAATACATAATTGAAAAGAACTATTATTAATGCAATTTGAAATTTGTTTGTATTGTTTAGTCTTAAGGTATAACCCACTAAGGATGCACAATTAAATCACTGTGCTTTCAATTCACATGAAAGAGTTCCTTTGGCTGTGGTTATGTCAGCTACTCAATACAAGGTCAGGTTAACTTGTTTCACTTTGCTCTTGATTTTTAAGGATTGCTTTCAATTTTGCTTTTGTAATTGTATAAAACATGTATGTAATCCATAATCAAATCAGCAAAGCAAAGTAAATTCCGAGTCTGGCTTCCATTCCTACCTCTCCAACCTGTGCCTCTCCCACCACAAATAACCATTTTTGTTAGTTTTTATTTTATCCTACCATATAAAAAACTAAGCAAATAGGACCCGTGTGTGTGTGTGTATGTGTTTCCCCTCTTTCTTATATATACAAAGTTTAGCACTTTATCTACTCTGAAACTTTTTTTTCACTTCATATATCCTAGAGATCACTCTATAGAGAGAGGTAAAACACAAAAATGTGTTCCTATCATAACAGCTCCAAAGTCAACAGAGACGTGAAATATTCCTATTGCTGTTAGAAGCTTTTTCATAAGTGAAAAAGAAACTGTCAGCTCAAGCTTCCTGAGGCAGCTTGTTAGAGCTCTCCGGGCCTCCTAAGTAGTCCTGGAACTTTCTAAACCCCATGAGAACATTGTCTAATAACAATACCACGTGGTTGTATGACACTTGAGTGTGTGTAAGAAACAGCAGGGTTTATAGGAAGAAACTATGGGGAAGGCCAAGCTGGGGTCATTTCAGGTGTCACCTCTTCCTGGCACTGTTGCCTGAACAAGGGGTGAGTCGATTCCTCATCAAAGGGTTAATGGGAGAACAAAATGAGATGAGGTCTGTTCAGGGTCTGGAAAAAGAGGCTGCACTTAAAATGTAATAGTCATTTTTCTTTACTTTTATTTTTTATTAAAAGATAGCTAACATACAATATTATATTAGTTTCAGGTGGACACCATAGTTATTCAATATTTGTATACCTAAAGAAGTGATCACCATGGTAAGTGCAGCAACCATCTGACACTGTACCACGTTATCACAATATTATTGACTATATTCCCCATCCTGTACATTACATCAGGTGTACGGCATAGTGGTTAGACATGTATGTAATTTAAGAAGTGATCCCCCTGACTAGTCTACTACCCATCTGGCACTATACATAGTTATTACCATATGATTGACTATATTCCCTATGCTTTGCTGTATATCCCATTGACTATTTTGTAACTTCCCATTTGCATTTCTTAATCCCTTCACCTTTTCACCCTGCCCCCAAGTCCTCTCCCATCTATTACTCGGAGAAATCTAGTACCCATCTGACACCATAGATAGTTATGACAATATTATTGACTATATTCCTCATGCTCTACCCTACATGTCCATGACTACTGTGTAACAACCAATGTGTACTTCTTAATCCCTTGTACTTTTTACCCATCTTTCCCATTCCCCTTCCATCTGGCAATCATTAAAATGTTCTCTGTATCTATGAGTTTGTTTCTGTTTTTTTCTGTGTTTGTTCTTTAGATTCCACATATAAGCAAAATCACATCGCCTCTTTCTCTGTCTGACACTCCACTCAGCACAGTACCCTCCAGGTCCATCCATGCTACTGCAGATGGTGAGAACCCATTCCCCCCCATGGCCAAGCAATATTCCCTTGTACATATGTACCACCTCCTCTTTATCCATTCTATCATCGACAGACACCCCGGCTGCCTCCACATCTTGGCCATTGTAAACAATGCTGCAATGAACATATGGCTGCACACATCTCCTTGAAATAGCATTTTGGGTTTCTTCAGATAAATACCCAGAAGTGGGATTACTGGGTCCTTCATTGTCTCTTGTTGTAGCCTTTGTTTTAAAGTCTGTTTTGTCTGGTATCAGTACTGCTACCCCAGCTTTATTTTTCTATTTTTTTTCTATTTTCATAAAATATCTTTTTCCATCCCTTTACTTTCAGTTTGTGTGTGTCGTTAGAACTAAAGTGAGTCACTTATGCAGCATATTTAAGGGTCTTGTTTTCTTCTCCATTCATCCACCCTATCTGTTGATCGGAGCCCTTAATCCATTTAAACTAATCGTTGGTAGATATGTAGTTTTTGGCATTTTATTATTCTTATTTTTTATTTTTTTCATTTTAAAGTAGTCTTTCTAACATTCCTTGTAACACTGGCTTGGTGGTGAGGAAATCCTTTAGCTTTTTCTTGTCTGGGAAGCTCTTTATCTGTCTTTCAATTTTAAATGATAGCTTTGTTGTGTGCAGTAATCTTGGCTGTAGGTCCTTGCTTTTCATCACTTTGAATATTTCTTGCCAATTCCTCTGGCCTGCAAAGTTTCTGTTGAGAAATCAGCTGACAGTTTTATGGGAGCTCTCTTGTGGGTAAATAACTGCTTTTCTCTTGCTGCTTTTAAGATTCTATCTTTAGCTTTAACCTTTAGCATTTTTTTTATGATGTGTGTTGATGTGGGCCTGTTTGAGATCATCTTGTTTGGGACTCTGCACTTCCTGGGCTTCTAGTCTATTTCCTTCACCAGGTTAGGGAAGTTTTCCGTCATTATTTGTTCAAATAGATTTCCAATTCCTTGTTCTCTCTCTTCTCCTTCTGATACCCCTATAAACGAATGTTGGTATGCTTGAAGTTATCCCAGAGACCACTTAAATAACCTCATTTTTTGGATTCCTTTTTTTTTTTTTTTTTGCTGTTTTGATTTTTTTTTATGCTGTTACCTGGTTTTCTAAATCACTGATTCAGTCCTCTGCTTCATCTAATCTACTGTTGACTCCCTCTAATGTATTCTTCATTTCAGTTATTGTTATTTATCTCTGACTGATTCTTTTTTATGTTTTCTATCTCCATTTTTGTTTTTTATCTCTTTGTTGAAGTTCTTCCAGAGATCACTGAGCATCCTTATAACCAGTATTTTGAACTCTGCATCTGGTAAGTTGCTTGTCTTCATTTTGTTTAGTTCTTTTCCTGGAGCTTTATTCTGTTCTTTTATTTGGTACATGTTTCTTTGTCTCTCTATTTTTTCTGCTTCCTTGTGTTTGTTTCTATGTATTAGGTAGGGGTGCTATGTCTCCCAGTCTTAGTAGAGTGGCCTTATGTAGTAGGTGTGCTGTGGGGCCCAGTGGCACAGTCTCTCTGATCACCTGAGCCAGGTGCTCCAGATATGTCCTTGTGTGGGTTGTGTGTGCCCTCTTGTTATAGTTGAGTGCCCTCAGGTTGATTGGTTGTGAGGACTGGCCATGACTACAGTGGAGGAGCTGTTGTGCAGGGACTGATCCTATGGAGCAAAATTTATTTTAGCAGGGCTCTGGTGCCTCCCCAGTCTTCCCTTTGGGTGTGTTGTCTTTGGAGATGGCCAGGTAATGCTGTGGATCAGTCCAAAGCTCGTCACTGGGCCTAGCTATCCACAGTCCCGGGGCCTCCTGGAAGAGGCCCTGCCACAGGCCAAGTTCAGCCACAGCTTCTGCCCTGCCTGGGGTCATCTGGCATGACCCACAAAGCAATCCACAGATGGTTACCACTCATGCTGAGCTTAGAGGTGCTTCGAGAGGCCAAGCCTCAAACTGAGGCCAGCTGCCACTAGTGCGAGGCTTGGAGCTGCTCATCCAGAGATACGGGACATGTTGAAGCCAGATGCTGCTTGTTTAGGTTTTGTGAAACTTTGAGAGATTTTAGGAAAGTCCACAGCCTGAGCCAACACAGGCTGTTTGTATGGAAAAGCCACTGGAAGCGGCTGGGGTTGGCTTGCAAGTTGGGTGGGGTGGGGATTTCATGGAGTTACCAGGGTGGGACAGAGAAACAGTGTTAGCTAGTTTTATGGAGACTCAGATGTGGCAGCCAAAGCTGGAAGTGAGGAGGATGCAAAAAAGAAGCAATGAATTCTGTCAGCACTTCTGTCTGGGAGAAAGCTGCTCTTCCAGCCCTCTCCCTGGAGTCAGACAACTCAGTTCCTCTCCATATGTTCCTGGCACCTTTCGAGCTGCTCTCCCAGTGCTGAACCTCAGAGAGAGTGAGTCCATCAACAAGTAGGTCTGTGTGTGGGCCCTTTAAGAGGAACACCTGGGCCTCTAGCCACCCTCTGTCTCACCCAGCCACAATCTCTGCTGGCTTTTACATCCAGAAGTTATGGGGACTTCTCTCCCTGACACTGTAAATCTGGGCTGGGGAGCCTGGTGTGGGGCTGGGACCCTTGGCTCTTCTGGGGGGAACCTCTGCAGCCAAGAAATCCCTCCCAATTTTTAACTGTCACATGAGAGTATGGGACCAACTCATTCCACATCTCTGCCCCTCCTACCAATCTCGAGGTGGCTTCTTCTGTATGTCCTTAGTTGTAGGACTTTGACTCAGCTAGACTTCAGGTGATTCGTAGTGACAGTTGTTCTGTAGTTTAGTTGTATTTTGATGTGGTTGTGAGAGGAGGTGAGCACAACATTTACCTGCTCTGCCATCTTGACCGGAAATCCTGTTATTTTTCAATAAGCTGTTTCACATTCATTATCCTATCTTACTTTTCAAAACAATCTTTTGCGATAATTATCATAGCTGGCATCATTTAGTTTCAGATTAAATTTATATCACAGAGGGGTTGTATTTTTATGTACCACATCTTCATTTAATAGAAGTTTAGGTACCTAAAAATATACTCCATGTGTACAACACATTATGTTAACGTATTGGATTTAAATGGTGGTTTTTACTATGTAAAACAAGAACATTTTAACCAAAAAATAGCTGCTTTTCTGAGAGATTGCTACTCGTATCTCTAATGAATTTATGTGATGCTTGGTATTTAATCAAGACCGTTGTTGGTTTTAACCAACAATTAGAGCAGGGTCCCTGGAGGAAAATATGATCCCATTTGTGGCAATCTATTATATGATTTATAAAGCAAGAAGGAACTGTGGGAAAAAGAGGGAGTATAAACTTCATTTATAAAGTAGACCTTGACTTTTGCTCTAGCTATTCCCTTTAAATTGATCGTTCCCATAATTCAGAAGCCATTTTCCTTTGAAGCAAATTTTTTCCCTGTGACCTTTTATACAAGAGTTGAAATTATCAAATGGCATTTTTGAACAGACTCATTTTAACACATTAAATCCAATGTGTGTGTGCACACACGTGCACATTTTACTGGTCTTCTTAACATATTTCCTTTAGCGCAGTGGTTCTCAAACTGGTCTGCCCAGTAGAATCCCAGGGGAGAGGGAATTTTAAAACATCCTGCACTGCACTCCAGTCCAATAAACCCAAACTGCCTTAGGTGGAATCCAGGCGTCATCATTTTTGTTATCCCCACTCTAGGTTATTCGAATATTTAGAACTGATTTAGTTGGTTAGCTTGTTTAAAATTTCAGGAAAAGATGAAAATGGTAAAAAGTCCAATACTTTACTTTTTTGTAACCCCAGAAACTCAGGGGCCTAAGGCAATCGTATCCAACCTGGCAAATTCAGGCCTATTGGAGTTTAAAGATTTCAGTCGTTTAAAGAGGACTTTACAGGAAGTAGGGCTGAGAAAGCCACACCCACGAGATTAGATGAGGACTTTTGGGCCTTAAAATGTCAACATATTAAAAGCAACACCACCTAAGAAAACCCCCACTTGTGACTGGAGAGCAAACTCTCCCCCATGGCTTCAGAAGAAAGACCAGGCAACAGCAGGCCAGGGCTGACTCCTGCCTGAAGGGCCAGCACGTCCCCTAGCGCTGCTCAGTCCCAGGCTCTGAGAGGTCACCGTGAGTAAAGGCACTGACTGGACTAGTCTGAGTGAGTGGCTTGGGTTGTTAGATGGTGACAAAAGTGATAAATTGCTTATTCAATCCACATCCTTCATAATGAAAAGAATCATGTCACCCTCCATTTTCTCACAGTCACAGAAGGTTAGAACCAGAAGGGACCTCAGTGGAGTCTATTCCTGTGGCTCGTCATGCTTTAAAGCTTGGAATTCTTTGTCAAAAGGAAGCTTCCACACATACCCAGTAAAGAGAAGCTGCTCAGGTTAAGATGGAGGGGGGTTGGGGGGACCTAGAGCCCTGCCAACATCTTAATCCTTTCACCCCTGACCCCCAGGGGGGTTTTGAAAGACCAGTTTGAAGAGCCTTGAGTCAATGTAAGCTTGCATTTTTAAGGTGGAAAGTGGGGCTTTCAGAGGACTAAATTACTGGAGCATATTGCTATTCTGTATTCCTGAACGGCTTGGTGGGGACCAGAAAGTAAGGTAAGGACTGAGCGGGACTAGAACTTAAGTTTGGGACTCTTTACCTGGTAGTCTTGCCTGCAGCCTTGTTTTCACCAAGAAATCAAGTCCGGCAAACTTGACGTTAGTACACGAGGCCAGTGGTCAGGAGAACGCCCATGTGAGGCCAGGTCAGCTGGACCCTCCAGAGTGTGGGACAGACCTAGGAGAGCTGTCGCAGGATTGTTCCTTAGGTTGCTGGCTGGAGAGTCTCCTGGTTGCACCAGATCCCTGGATACCGGGGCTGTCTCTTCTGGGCCTTCAGATCTGGCAATCTCTCCAGGAAATAAATGTCTGCCTTAGCTCGTCTTCCTTGTTCTCTAATCTCATAAAAGGAGCTATTCATGGAGCTTGCAGGGTAGAAACCACAGAATCCTATTGAAACACCTCCCTGTTACTGAGGGGCAGTTATCCCTTGTGTACACCACATACCACAGAAAGCCTAGGCGATTCACGTGGGCCCATCTCGGACCCTTGAAGCAGAGGGAATCTCAAGTCTCACTTCTGAGCCGCTCTCTGGAGCAAGTTTTGTCCTAGTCCTGCAGCAGGTACTTTGAGGTCATGGTCTGAGTCTTTTCCACCTTTTTAACCCAATAGGCAAGGGTGCAGAGGAACAGACTAAGAGTTTTTGGTTGTCGAACGAATTAATGAATAAATGAATGAATATAGTCCTAAACAATTATATAGCATCTTTACCATGCCGGGCACTATTATGAGTATATTAATTCTCTCAGTAACCTATGAGATAAATATTATTATCTTTATTTGACAGATGAGGAAATTAAGACCCAGAGAGAAGTAACTTGCCCAAGCTCAACTATTTGGCACCTTATAGAGCCAAGATTCAAATCTAGTCTGTGCTTCTCTCTGCTGGGCATTAATAGGTATCAGGTTCCTGGCTAGATGAGGCTAGAGATGAAGGAAGCCATAGCTCACTTCTATCGTGGGGTAGAGAGACTTGTGATGGAACCAGGGCCTGTTCCTTTGGTTGGGGCAGGGTTGCTAAATGCATTTTAAAAGGCAGCACCTTTTTGTTTTTTTATTTAGATATAATTCACATGCCATAAAATCCACCCTTTCAAAGTGCACAATTCGGGGTTTTCTTTAGCATATTCACAGAGTTCTGCAATCATCACCATTATCTAATTCCAGAACACTTGTATCACCCCAAATGAAATCCATGCCCAGGAACAGTCACTCCCCATGGCCCCTCCCCACAGCGCCTGGCACTCGGTCTGCTTGTTGTCTCTGTGGGTTGGCCCAGTCTGGATATTTCACATAAATGGAATCACACGAGATGAGGTCAAAGGCAACACGCCCGCCTGTCTACTTTCTTTAAATGTCTCACACTCTTACTTTCTCCTGTTTCTTTCATAGGTTGTTTTGCCATAATTTAAACAATCATTGTGACAATTTACTATCTTAAAATTTTTCTTAAAAGGTGCTTAGGAAGAGCAGCTATTCCCATTGCCTCTGTTTCTCTAACCATGGATGTTTGCCCAAGGTTAAAACGAAGCTAAGGGAAAAAATCAAGGACTCAGAAGGACCAAGGCGGGGCTCTGACCACTGAGATAGAACAGGTGGCCACTAGGTGGTAGGGAGGCTGGGAGGCAGAAGTGGGATTGCCTCACCCAGACTGGCTTCTGCTGGTTTCTAACCTTCACTCAGCTGGTTCACTGCAGGCTCTGCCCACTGAGTTCTGGGTCAGAACAGTTTTAATGTCCCAAAGCCAAACTATAGACCCTAGCAACAGAATAGAGAAATCAAAAGCAGACTCTACTAGAGTAAGCTTTCCAAAATAAAAGTCAAAAGATGGATTTCCACCCCCATTGACTACCCACTCCCTTGACAATCATCCATCGCAGCATCAGTCAGTAACTTAAATGTGTACCCATATTTTCTACCATTATGGATTGCTTGGCATACTCATTAAAATAAAGACCCTTGACCCTTGAGCCCACTCTATACATTTATTAAAGAAAACTTATTTGAGAATAATTTTAGATTTATAGAAAAGATGCAAAGTTAGCCCAGAGAGTTCCTATATACACCTCGCCCAGCTTCCCCTAATGTTATTATCCTGGTACTTTGTCAAAACAGAGAAATCAACTTTGACGCATTACTGTTAATTGGACTCAGACTTTATTTAGAATTCACCAGTTTTTGCAGTAATGTCCTTATTCTGTTCCAGGATCCAATCCAGGACCCACATTGATTTACTCATCATGTCTCCTTAGTCTTCTCGGGTCTATGACAGTTTTCCAGTCTTTTCCTTGTTTTCATGACCTTGACTGTCTTAAGGAGTGCTGGTCAGGCAATTTGTACAACGTCCCTCAATTTCAGTTTGTCCAGTGCTTTCTTTCATAAAGGGTCTGGGACTACCTCAGTAGATTTTTACTCAGTAAATCTAGGGAGTTGAGGAATCTAGGTTTTTAACATTACCCCAAGTGGTTCTGATACAAGCGGTCAATATTTGAGAAATACTGTTGGCCACCAAAACAAACGGCAAGGGGAGTAAAGCATTAAAATTTATAAATGTTAAAAATTGCTTTTAAAAACCAGGAATAGGGATGAAACATTTTAAACAAATGTGTGGAAATGATACTTTTCTAAGATTTGAAACATTAATAGAAATCACAAATAAAAATATTGACACATTTGATCATGTAAAATAACTTATAATAAAAATAAAATTATTTGCCTCCAATATGATATATCTATAGAAAAAGTCCTTCCAATGTAGTGGAAAAAACAGGAAGTACCCACTAGGTCAATTGGAAAAGATATGGACAGATAATTCCCCAAACAGGAAATGTAAGTATGGAACTTTTTTGAGGAAATGCCCAATCTCATCAGTAAGCAGATGTAAATTAAAAGAACTATTTCATACCCTCTAAATTAGCAAGGTTTTTGTTTGTTTGTTTGAAGACACGACCTTGTGCGGGTGAATTTGTGATGAAATTAGAACATCCATGGCTAGTGACATTGTCAATTTGTATAACTCTTTTGCAAAGCAAAATGATAATACGTATACATCCATGTATACAGCTAGTTAACAATTACAGGCCGTCATGAGAAAGTATACATATACATAAGGTACTATTGAAACAATATGAATTATTTTAAAAGGTTTGTTATGTTTAGATTTGCATTAAAATGTTCATGTTTAGACAAAAAAAGAAACAGATATTTACCAAAATGAATTGTTTAAATTATAAAAAAATTTACACCTCTGATCTATTCTGCATATATTCAGTCCAAATTATTTCATGTCTATCATTTCAAAAAATAAAGACCCTTAAAAACTAAAAGGTCTTTTCATCAGCGGCACTCGTACTTCAGTGAGAGAAATTTATAGTTTGTCTGTTGACATGAGTTGAAGGTCCGGAAGAGTTGAGCCCATGTCCGGTTTCTCCATGGCTCCTGTGCTTTTAAAAATCTCTTTGGCTTTTCTTGGTAACAGAAATGGAAATAGGGAAATGAGTGATGTGTCTGAGTCATAGTAAGAATTTCCCTTTTCATAAAGAATCATTGGTATAAATAACTTTTTTAAAACTCCAAATGAATTCCAAGAGCTGCCCTTCTCTTCCTTCTTCCTTCTACCATCTGCTTACCCTGTGTTCTCCCTAAGTCCCCATTTCCCTCCTGTTCCACCCCCTTACTGCCAGGCCTGGCTTGGAGAGTTGACCAAGGCAGACCAGCTTTCTGAGTTGGGCTGCAGCTAGGAAGCTGCCTTCCTCCCCCTGGCATACTCCTCCTCTGACTTGTAGCAGAAAAGCCATAGCATGGACAGCGGACCTCAGGTCTACCTAGATGGTAGGCTTTACATGAGCCTGCACTCCTGTATGTTGAATAAGCACGAAGCACCAATAAGGCTATAACTTGGGAGGGAGCGGAAGCATCTCAATGAAGCAATGTGGGACATTTTCCTTACGATTAGAAAGTATAATTAAAATGCCTCCCTGGATGTTGTGATTACGGGATGGACCCAAAAGGAATCGTATTAAAATATTTCCTCTAGAATTGGTCAATGGTTTTCTAGAAGTGAGAGAAAGGGTATTTTGGTGCATCTTTCATTAGTTTAAACACTGTAACTATTCAAGAAAGTTTGCCTCTAGTTTACAAAGATATTTCTATTGAGATTTGACAATCTTCTACCTAATTTCACCTCTCCCTCCTTTTTAATTTTAACTTCTACTCTTCTTATGCGTTTGAACACTAGAAACACAAACTGTTTCTCTAGGAAACGCAAATCTGTGGATTTCCTAATATTTCCCAGAAGTGTTAACCAAAAAATAAATAAATAAGTAAACAAACAAACAAAAAATAGGTTTAGGCTGTAATAAAGAATAAAAAGCTTTTATTTGAACAAGAGGATTACAATCTGAGACGCAGATTCAGTTAGCAACCCAAACTGTGCTCCGGATAGAACAAAGAAAGGCAGGATCTATAAAGACACAAACTGCAAAATGTAATTCTTTCATGCAAATGAAGCATTGCTGGCTCAGTAATGTGGATGGTCAGTTCCAATATGCAAATGAGAGAGGTGAAAACTACAAGGAAGGAAGTAAAGTCCATCTGTGTCTACGCTGCAGTTGTTCCAGAATGTTATGCTACCAGGAAGTTCATGGCTCAGCCTGGAACTGCGTTCAGCAACATGCTAGCAACTTAATAGCAGCTCTGAGAACTGCTGCACAAGATGTGCACAGGCCCCACTTCCCTAATAGCCTCCTGACTTGAAGTTATTCCCTTAGCAATGATTATTCCATTTCACTTCCTCCATTACCCGAAGGCAATGAAATAAAGCAGAGCTCCCCATCAGGGGTCAGAGATTTCTGGCCAGAAGTTCAACTCAACGTGTTCATATTCTCGTTGACTACATCATCCAAAGACACATAGATGAAGACCCTGAACTCAGGACAGACCCTACAACTGACCCATGCCTTCCATTGTAGAGAGATGATAGGGTTAGGGGAGAGATGAATACTGGGGACAGTAGTGGCTGGTGGGGCAACCCTGCCCCGGGCATTCTCCCTGTGTACACAACCACAGTTGTTTCTCTGAGCACACTGGTAAAGGGCTGTTTCATTCAGCTAGTTATATAGTGTTCTTCAACTCCCTGTCGGCCAGTGACTACAAGCCAGAGAATTTGCTGAGATACTTTAAGGCAAATGTTTGTAAACTGAGGTCCATGGACAGAATGTAGGCCTCTGTGAATGTGAGTGGGGAAATAATTACTTATTTTTAATAAGTATCTGTGGCTTTATAGCCAAGGGAAATCACCGATACTTTCATAGCACGTTTCACTGTTGCAGATATCTCAAAATACCAGTTATGTTCATCACTTCTTCACGAGTATGGTGGTTTTAAGTCTACCCACTGGAACTTGCTGTTTAACGCATCAATAAACAATCACCTCGTTGTGGGCTGAATGTTTGTGTCTTCCCAAAATCCGTGTGTTGAAGCCCTAACCCCAGTGTGATCGTGGTAGGAGGTGAGGTCTTTGGGAGGTAATTAGGGTTAGATGAGGTCATGAGGGTGTAGCCCCCGTGAAGGGATTAGTGCCCCTATAAGAGGAAGAAACATCAGAGCTCTCTCTCCACCATGTGAGGACCCAGCAAAAAGACAGCCAGCGATCTGCGAGCCCAAAAGCAGTCCCCCACCAAGAAGTGAATCTGCCAATGTCTTAATCTTGGACTTCCAGCCTCTAGAACAGTGAGAAATGAGTCTGTTGTTTAAGCCACCCCTTCTATGGTATCTTGTTATAGCAGTCCAAGCTAAGATACATATCTGATATGATATCACACATTTTAAAATAGTTTTATTATTTGCACATAACTGGTATCTTTTATCATCCGTTGTATTCCCTTTCATGCATTTGAAAGCACTATTCTAAGAATGGGTCCATGGACTTCACCAGAGGGGTCTGTGGTACAAGAAACATGACAAACCCACATAAGGAGACTGTTCTTTCTGTCAACCCCTCCATCTTGGTCACATCTCTACTTAACAAAACCAGCTTCCTCCTGCCTCCCAGGCTGAGACATGGTGGTTTAGAACATGGGATTCGGGAGGCCTTTTTCTGTCTTCTCTCCCTTGTGGATCAGTGACTTCATCCACTTCTGTCATCACAGACTTGTCGCTCTGAGCTCAGCCACCAGCTGACCAGTGTGTGCTTGCTATTGGACGAGGGTGGGCTCAGAAAGCGTGAACCCAACACTCCTGAGGAAACAACCTCAGCCCCACCGGGTATTATCATTGCTGATCGCTGAGGACAACAGCACATGGCACACCGTTCCCAGGACTGGGTGAAGTGGGGGAGCATTTCAAAGGCCACTAACCATTTATTGGGAAGAAATTTTAAGTTTCATATTGATTCAATATGATTAGTTCATTTTGAAATAAAAGACCAGACAAATCGTGTTTTCGAAGTTTGTCAGCACCACTTACTAGCTATCAGAACTTGAGATGTATTATCTCTTAGAGCTTCAATTTCCTCATCTCTCTCTCTCTCTCTCACCCCTCCCCCTCTCTCCCTCTCTCCCTCTCTCCCTCTCTCCCTCTCTCCCTCTCTCCCTCTCTCCCTCTCTCCCTCTCTCTCTCTCTCTCTCTCACCTCCCCCCTCCTTTTTCTTCTTTTTTAATTTGCGACCTGCCAAATTTGAGTTTTTAAATTTCAATATTACTAGATGATCACACACTTCCGGAAATAGAAGTTGGGCATCTTAAGGAAAGGAATCTGAAAGTCTGTGATATTACTGATCTAAATTGCTCAGACTAAAACAGCTTGCTTTAGGACAAGCTTAGGGTTACTTTCTGTTTTGTTTTTTCTGTTTTCCTTTACCTAGAATCTGTGTTTCAATATATCAGCTCTAGGTGGCAGTATTGTACCACGGAGATTTGCGGTGAACTAGGTAACAAGCTCCAGGCAGTTTCAAGTCTAGAGGCTGAGGAGCAAGCACCTTAAGGAAAATTTGAATGTGATTACTGGGTGCCAAGACTACCCTGACACTCTGTGCGCAGGTCAGCTCACCAACTCTGTCTCTTCTGGTCGACTGTGTTGGAGGAAGGAGAGAAAGAAGGCCACAGGCTCATCAAGACATTAAATGAAGGAAGCAATGGAATAAGTTGAGTTGATGGAGGTCTGTCCAAACTGTCATCTATATTTAGTCCTCTTCTCTTCTCTTCTCTCTCCACACACACACACACACACACACACACACACACACACACTCACTCACAGCCTCTACAGGATATAGACACATGTGGAGCCAGGTAAGAATGTCTAAAGTAGTTTAAACGGGAAAAATGAAAGCCTAAAGGAGGAGTGGTAAGGTCATTTACCTTAGGAATGGACGAATAGTAAACCTTTTTTCAGGGTGAAGGAAGAGAAAAGAAGAGGAGAGCATCCATGAGCTGATTGTGAGAACAAATCTTGTTTTTAGGAAGTAGCTTCTCTTTCTCTCATATCTGAAATCGCTAGGATATGTGTGCAGTACGGTACGATTGCCCTCACACAGCCTGAGGCGTATCACTGTCCCTTCCGGGGGATGGATGGAGACGGGCTGTGGGGCGTCAGAACGGATTCGCTGTTTGAGAGCCTTGCTTATTGCTCACTTGCAGCTTTGCAGTCATATGTTGATTTGTCTCCTACTTTGAGGCAATTGTATACATGGAAATCCAAACTTACAAATCGAAAGTGAATGTGAAATTCTTCAACAGGAAAAAAATTCCACACTTCACAAAATAGTTCACCACCAGACTCCTCCTTTACATTATTGTTGAGATTAGGAGTACATTTCCATACCCTCTCTTAGAACTGTAGTATGAGGTCGTCATATCCGAAGATCTTCTTTTAAGCAGAGTCATTAGAAAGTAAAGAGCCGGTTAGCTCAGTTGGTTAGAGCTTGGTGCTGATAACACCAAGGTTGCCGGTTTGATCCCCACATGGGCCAATGTGAACTTTGCCCTCCTTAAAAAAAAAAAAAACAAAGATAGCAAGATAGCAAAGAGGTTTATAAAAAGCATTAATTTCCATCAAGATTAGTTAGTTGGTATCACCCATGCAGATACGCCTTGGAAGTGTTTGTACAGCTGATGAATTCTCAACAGGATGAGAAAGATTTCCAAGTGTCCTCCAGGTCTCTCCCACCTCTCTTCCTTTTTCATCCCCTACTCTTCCTCGTTTCTATTAGTATTATTAAGGTCGTTATTATTTTACAAAGGCTTTTAGCTCTGTGTACAAGGAAAAGACAGGATTTTAACACCTATGTTCCAGCAGATGTGGTTTTGCTACAAAACTAAGTGTGAGGTTGAGTGAGGAGCTAAAAGGGAAAGGCCCTTGCTCACAGGAAGCACCCACTGTTAAGGTCCGGAATTGTCCCCCTCAGACAGACAGAGAACCCGCACAATAATGCAAGTCACACAGTGAGGTTTATTACCAGCCGGCTGGGGTCCCAGTCTCTGCCCGACGCAGCGGGTTTTTAACAAGGACCCCAAACACTTAAAGCCAAGGGGTTATATAGCATTTTCAAGGCCTTCCATAGCTTCTGAGAGTACAAGATAAACTTACAGGACTTACATAGTTTCAAAGAGTATAAGATTTACTACAGGACAAGGAGACCAGGAGTATAAGATAAGCTACAGGACTTCTAGTCTCCATGCTGCAACTGCCCACATCCTGGAATTTTATAATTATGTTGTTTCAGGCTAGGGGCTGTTAACCCTGACCTGAAGATAGCAGTTCACATGCTAACAGTCTCTTACACCACATGCCCAGCTCCCTGGAAGGTTTTACTAAAGGCAGACCCACAACTCAAGCGTCCAGACTGCTTCACAATTGCAAAAACGAGATCTGCAAAATGGTACCTTTACTCTTCCTAGGAACATTTTAATGTTAGGGACCATTTTTACTTATATCAGTGATGAAATTCACAAATATTCCCCATCATAATCTCTTATGTTTGGCAGAAGTTACAGACTCTGATGTCTGTTTCCGATTTGAAAATCTTTTCCTTCCAAGACAATCAAAGAAGTTATAAGAAAAAATAATGCATCTCTGCCAAACTAACAAAAAGAAAAAAAGCTTTTAAAACTTTGAATCTAATTTTTGTTTATTATGTTTCAGAAAACAATTGTTACAGAGGCCACCAACCTGGCTTTAGAGTTTGACGAATTAATGTGGAAAGCTAGAAATTTATTATCTCAAGATTGCTATGTAGTTTGTTAGCTGAGACATGGATTTATTTTTTGCTTTTTGGATAAAATGGAGACAAGATTATGGCTTCTGCTTATTTTGTGTTCCTCACTGGTTCTATTGTGGCGTGCCAGCCGCCACAAATCGAACAGTACCTGAATGGGGGAGTGGGAATGAAAAAAGACACTCACACAAATGATGATGCGGCCGGTCTTCAGTGATCCTGAAGCACCGAGTTTACTTTCCTTTACCAATTTATACCATCCGTGTACGTGCAGCTTAACAATCACGAGTGTGCATTACCTCATTGAGAGTAAAATTTTCAACTTTTACATATAAACTACAGAATCACTGAAACTTCCCCAAAGTCATTTTCTCATGACAAAGCCCACCAATTACCCTGATAATCATCAGTGATCTGTGTCCGGAAACTGGCCGTTCCCACCTCATTCCTCAGCAGCTTGTAAGCACCCTCCAGGTGCAGGCAGAGACAATGCCTTAGGAGCTAAAACTGAGCCAGTCTGCAAGGCTTCAGAATAACAAGAAATCATGGCTCCCCACATCCTATCTGTGTGCAGGTCAGGGTAGGTAATTAAATGCTTGTTGATCTGATTTGTTGAACATCTAGAAGTCTTTTGCATGCGAGAACATTCTATTAGAAAGAATGCTAGACTGCGCCTTTAAAGCTCTGAATCTAATCCAGGTTCTGTGATCCTGTGACATTGTACAAATCATTTCATCTTTCTAGACCTCCAATAACCCAAAAGAAAAAATAACAATGTTGACATTTTCCTCTCCTTTGACCTTATGAGAGAGCTATAAAAATATATGAGGCAATAATATTACAGTATCTCATCTTTGTACAACCATTTATGATTTATAAAGTACTTACGGTACATACTCCCTATTGCATTTGGTCCCCATAGCCGCAGTACAATGGAAAGGCAGCATATTATGGATAGTATGTATGGATGGGCCGAGAAGTTTCCAAATCTTCAAGTTCTGGTTCCTTTTTGCTGAACAGTTCCTTCTTCAATTTCTCTCGCTCCTCTCACAATTTACTACAGTCAGGAAATACCAGGCCAGGCCTTCAACACTTTGCTTAGAAATTTCTTCAGCTAAATATCTGAGTTTATTACTTACAAGTTCTGCCTTCCACAAAACTCTACAACACAGTTCAGCTAAGTTTTTTACCATTTTGCAAGCATTGCCTTCCCAATACCCAAAAATATGTTCTTCATTTCCATGAGACCTCACCAGAGGCATCTGTAACATCTATATTTCTACCTATAGTCTCTGTAAGGCCATCTATGTTTTTCTAAATCTGCCTCAAAATTCTTCCAGCCTCTCCCCATTACCCAGTTCCAAAGCCACTTTCACACTTTTTGGTATTTCTAACAGCAGCACCCCACAACCTAACCAATACCAAATCTGCATTACTTTTCTGTAACAGAGTAGCACAGACTAGGTGGCTTAAACAACAGAAATGTATTTCCTCACAGGTCTGGAGGCTGGCAGTCCAAGGTGTTGTCAGGGTTGGTTTCTTCTGAGGCCTCTCTCCTGGGATTATAGATGTCGTCTTCTCCCTGTGTCTTCACGTGGTCTTCCCTCTGGGCACGTCTGTGTTCAAATATCCTTTTCTTATAAGGACACTGCTGTCCTTATCAGACTGGTGCATTGGGTTAAAGCCCACCCTAAAAACTTTATTTTAACTTGATTCCCTCTTTAAAGTTTTGATCTCCATATATAGTACCTTTTGAGATACTGGGGGATTAAGACTTTAACATATGAATGAGAAGGGAGGATACAATTTATCCCCAAATAGGCAGTAGACCCATAAATGAGAATTAAACCCACAGATGAGAATATCAATGTGCATAGAAACTTAAAGTCACATGGCTAGTATCCTCAAGACCGAAATATTATGAGTTTTCTTATTCATATATTAAAGTAAAACATATATAGTGGAGGTATGCATCCCAAGTAAGTAGACCTACGAATGGCTGTTAGGGAACAAGACAAAAAGATAAGTTGTGGTTATGGGTAATGCCAATGATCTTGAAAGGACTACTATGAATTTGATGGATCAAAGCATTGCAGCGTGCCTAACGTTTTTTGTAAATTGTTTGAAAAGTTAAATTCATGGCAATGCTATTATTTTAAGGCTTAATTATTTTTGTTGCATTTTTAGAATTCAATGTTTTATCTGCCCCAGAATTGTAATCCCAGAACTTTTTAAGGGAAGAGATTATAATTTCATCTCTACGCTTTGAATGATATAAATCTCTTCAAACAAAATTTGAAACTAAATCTCTGTACTCAGTGACTATAAGAATAGACACCATGAGCAGAATTGGAACTAGTTCAGTCATTATCAAGCCAACAAAATTAGTGATAAGAGCTCTGGTTAGGAGTGTATCGTCCTGAGTCTGACCTGGAAATTACCCAACTCTAACTAGCTGCCTCATTGCCAAGGTCCCTGGCTTTGTTTCCATGCTAGAACAAATCATCCTCTAATCATTCAGGTCGCTGCTTTGTAAACTGGGGATTAACTATCCCAGAGGCTTAGGATCACATGTGAAATGCACTTTACGAGTAAAACAGATATGTGTTTATCAAAGGTAAGGGAGACACATCTTTAAATATTGCTCTTCAAGTGTGAGTCTGTCCTTGGATTTGAAAATGTGTGTTTTAAGTATAGCACCATAGTGTATATTTATGTTTGAAAAGAATTACACAATAGATTAAAACATCATTGTATAAACACAAAAGAGACATCAAATTGTCTTAGCTATGTCCTTGAGATCACGGAGGGCTCCCAGAAGGAGAGAAGACCAGGATGTAGGTCCGAGGAGTTGTGTTCGTCATGAACACATGAAGCCAAATCATGATGAACAGAGCTTCTCCAACCTACATCCATGTCCTTCTTTGATTGGGAAAGTATTTATGACTATTGAGGGCAAGGTCGGGGCACAACAAAATTAATCAGCCTGTAAATTGTCACTCACTTGGTGGGTCCACAAAAATGGTGATTGGAATCATTCCTCACCAACATCCTTTGGGGGCCAAAGATCAGGCGTCAATGCACAGATTTCATCATTGGTCGGGACCACATCAAACCTCAAGACCCTTTTATTCAATGGCCTTCTGCACAGGACAAAAAGTATTTGTAGTTGTCAGGCAGTCCCAGTAAGGAAACAAGAGCTCATGGCTACAATATTTCTCCTTGAGCTTGTCTTTGGTTCTACGATAATTAATTTAAAAGGACACTTTAGCACTTGTGCCAAAGTATAGAAAAATTAGATTAAAAATGCAACCAGCTGGTATCTCAACCTTCCTGGCAAATCATGATCAGAGCTGCCCTTTGGTAAGCAGTTTCAGTGCCCCACACCTCTTGGCAGGCCTCCAAGGGCAGCTGGGCATGAGAGGCGGGAGAGTGAGACAGCTGTACTGCTACTGGGGCTGAACCAGTCCAGTGCTCTGTGCTTGTGAGCCAGTTGGTGGTTCTTCAAAGCCTCCCTAGAGGATTCTGCAGCCCAAATCTCCACCAGAGAGCCCAGTATTCCCACGGTCTCCCAACTGGTCTCCTTGCTTCCAATCTTGCTGCTCTATTCTCTATTTTCCACACAAAGGCCAGAGCAATCTTTGTAAAACCTAAGTGGGGTGATGCCACTCCTTTGCAAAGCGAACCCTCCAATGTCTCCCCAGCACAGAGAACAAAACCCTATATCCTTGATTTGGTCTGCACTACTTCCCTGACTTCATCAGCTACCACTTTCCCATTCTGTCATTCTGCGTCACACTTACTGGCTTCCTATTTCTTAAATGTCCCTCCTCAAAGACTTTGCACATTCTGTTTCTTCTGCCTGGAATGCTCTTTCTTCAGATACTGCGTGGCTTGCTCCCTCATTTCATTCAGGTCTCTGGTCAAATGTCACCTTATTAGAGAGGTCCTTTTCTCCCAACTCTTTCATTTTGGAAACAATCTCAAACTTAATGACAAGTTGCAAAAAAAAAAAGAAAAGAAAAGAAAAGAAAAAGAAAAAGAAATAAAAGAAATACAAAGAACTTTTTATTCCTGAACTATTTGAGAGTAAGTTGCCAACATGATGCTCCATCACCCTTAGACATTTCAGTTTGGAAGACGTACAACAAGAACGTTTTCCTGCATAACCACCACGCAGCCACCAGAATGGAGAAATTAACATTGCTGCATTACTGCTATCTAATCCTCAAACCCCATTCAACTTTCACCAATTGTCCCAACAATGTCCAAAGAACTCTGCACAGAATCCTGCCTGGCAGTTACTTGTCATGGATCTTTAGTCTCCTTCAACGCAAAACAGTTCCCCAGTCTTTCCGTGACTTTCATGACCTTCACACTTGAAGAGCGCAGGCAATGGAGTTTGTAGAATTCTCATCAAATTGGGTTTGTCTGGTGTTTCAAATTCAGGTTGTATACATCTTTGGCAGGAATATCACAAAAGCGATGTTGTACATTATTTGCAGGTCTCAGTGCAAAATGCGAATGCAAACCCTTGTTTAAAAATATTAATAATTTCAAGATGGAGACAGCAGAGCATTAAACCAAGAATGGGGCCCTGTGTGACAGCAAACACCAAACTCCCTCATGTGGCCTGTTGTACCCAAATGTCGAAGCTGGCCTTGTCGGCGTCCTTGACGTTGCATCTGGTCAGACGGCAAACGATTCAGCTTCATCCATCACTGATGGTGTTAACTCTGGTCACTCCATTAAGGTGGGTCAGCCAGGCTTCTCCACTATAAAGTTAATCATTCTCCCTGTAGTTAGTAAGTGCTTGTGGGAAGACACATTCTGTTTACTTACTTATATCTATACGAACTCGTGGTTTCCCATTGTAGTCAATGACTATCATATAATGCATGACTATCGTTTATTTATTTGCTATTATTTTTTAATTTACGTTCAGTCCCCTTGACATTGTTTGGCGTATAATTCTATGAGTACTAGCCTGTATACAGGCAAGTGTACCCTCCATCACAGTCAGGATACAGAGAACTTTCAACATCTCAAAAGAACTCCCCCAGGCTGCCCTTTTGTAGTCAAATCTCCCCCTCCTTCTAGCCCCCGGGAGCCACTTAACTCTTTGTCCCTATGGTTTTGCATTTTTTAGAATGTTATCAAAAAGTGATTATACTGTCTGTAACCTTTTGAGACCTGCGTCTGTCACTCAGCCTACTGCCGTTATGATTCACTCATTGTTTCCTGAGTACGTTTCCATGGTATGGATGCACACTATTTATCCATTCATCCACTTGTTATATTAAAATTTCTTTATTCAAATTAATGGTGCTTTCTGTCTTCAGACTGGATCCTCACTGGCAGAGAGTCTGCATTTCCAACAAGCTCCCAGGTGATGCTGGAGTTGCTGGCCACAAGAACAAGGCTATAGGGAGATCACTGTGACAATGACATTCGAAAGGGTTGGGACCAGGGACATGAGTTGCAAAGGAGAGTATTGTGACAATGCAGGTGAGCGATAGTGAGGGCCTGAACCAAGCCAGAGGCAGTGGGGAAGACAGAGAGGTACTGAGGAGATGACCCTGCAGGGACTCTGTTCCCAAGAACTCGGGAAGAGGAGCAGGAATGGGGGGAGGGGTGCAAGGAAACAAGGAGTTCACTTGCAGTTGCTCAGTGTCCATATGCCAAGTGTGAAGGGGGTGGTGGGACATCAGGTAGAACTGTCCAATAAGAAGCTGGCCATGCATGTCTAGACCTCGGGGGAGAGAGGTCTGGGCTGAAGCCAGTGGTGAGTGTGGGGTGAGATCGCCAGGGCATGAGAGTGGAGTGGAAAGCACAGAGGTCAGGGAGGGCATGCCTCGTCCGGATGCTGATTCTATCCAGCTGGCTCCGGTGAAGAGGTCCAGTGCCACTCACTTCCCCTACGCCACCCTCACTTCCCCTACGCCACCCCCACTTCCCACCGCCTTCTTTCTTAGCATCTCAGGAACTTGCTCTGTGACTACAAGCCTCCAATATTAGAGGATAGTTGTTTGGATGGAAAAGTCTGGTCTTGGCTGCTTCTGTGTGGGTCCCAAGAGAACGCTGCTCCCTCTATTTTAGAGGCAAAGTGCAGTATGCACTAAAGCTCTTTTCTGTATTTCTTCTTAGCACAGGTAAGTCAAATTCACATTTAAAAAAAATATATATATTTTTTTTATCACTGAGTAAACTACAGGAAATGATTACAGAAACATGCATTTATTAACAGTAGTCTACATTTTCAAAATTAAAGATTCTAATTCAAATGGCACCATAAAAAAAAAAAAAACAACAACAACAAGGTTCCAAGACCTCAGATTCGCTTTCCCAGATGCAAGGGTTTGATGCAGATGCAGATTCTAGATGCAAGGGTTTGCACCAGTCATTTGGTTTCTTCTGCTTCAGTCCTGCATTTCCTCGGGGTGGCCAGGAGTATAAGCATCACTTTATTTCCCTCCAATACAATTTTCCCCACCCCCACTCAAGGCAGTGCAAAAGCCTTATTAAAATGAAAACTTTTTCTCCACTATATAATTTAAGTAAAAGGCAATATATTAAGTATGATCTCAAATTTGCAAAAACTTCCTCAATTTTTTCTGTAACAAAAGTCAAGGAAAATGTTTACATCTTTGAAAATTCACACTGCTCCAATTCCAGGTAGGCGCAAAGTACTAATTAATTAGATGAGCAGTGAGAGAAAATCAATGAAGATGAATGAATGCCAAAGGAACAGTCTGGGGCAGCGTGTCTGCTCATCTTATGACGGATGGCTGCCTACCTCTGGGCTTGCCAAGCAGTGACTTCAACTCAGCTCCAGGCTTACCTTCTGTTGCTGCCTTCCTAAACCCACCAACCGATCACTCACAGAAGAACTTCTCAGAGGGGCGTGGCCATGAGGGGGAAGATGTTTGGCCTTTGTGAATCAAAAGCAAGACTTGGAAGGCCCCACTCCTAATTAATTGCGGGGATAAAGGTGAGTGTCTCCTAGCCTAAACTACCTGTGGGAGCTGGTGTGTCAAATCCCTGAAAACCAGACCTGTGCTAGCCAATTGGCAGGTGCTCATCTGAGAAGACATGGTATTTGGGGGGGTCTGAGGAACCTGGTGGTATTTTAAAATTAGCTGTGTTCTGGGTTACATGTCCAAACTGAACGATGTAGGATCAAATTGTGGGGGCTGAGTTTTAAAATGCAAGCTGTGCCTTTAGAGGAAAGGTAGAAAATCAAATTGCAGCAGAGAAAAGGGACTGATTGCAGTAAGTACGGTATTTGCTAGTACAGATGTAGTTTTTCCGCATTTGGCTTTATGATCTTGGAAAAAATATTAAAAGCATGCTTCGATTATAGCAAATAGATATTCTTCTAAATGTATTCATTCAACATACATGTACTGAGCATGTGTTTGTATGTTTCACTTTAGCTGCCAAGTGTCACAGCAATAAGAAACTGATATTTCCCATGTAAATGGGAGCGACACAGGGTGATGGTGTGCTAGAGCCAGTTTGTATCAGTCCTTGAGAGCCAATTTTTACATTTTCAGGATTTTTGCAAGCCAATTGTTAAATACAGCCATTATTAAAAACTAAATTATATAAATTTACACTGAAATTACATTAAAAATAAAGGTAATCAATGCTCAAAATTCATCCCTTTCTAATTATTTTACTGCATTTTGCTATCATCTATGCTCTTGAAGTTACTTTCTACTCTTATACCTGTATCATGGAGATCGACATGACACGCTTCTGCACGTCTCTGTGTACAGGGATGTCACGTTGGTAGCCAAATCAGGACTTGATTTATATTTTTGTTGCTTATCTGGACTTAAGATGATGATGAAGAAAATGTTAATGATACAAATTGAACTTAAAAGTGTGCCATATCTGTAACTGCCTGACTCTGAATAGCACAAAAAGTTGGGGAAATAGTCTTCTAGTATTCAAAAACCATCATCTGATTCAGTGAAAAAGTCAGATATTGATAAAGGAATGAGGTGCCTCCATATGTCTTCTTTTTATTCTTTTGTAAACAAAATCACACACCAACATTCATGTTTAAACTACACGTATTTGTTAATCCTTTTGACTTTGCTGAATTGGATAGGAATAAACATTTTTTCATAGTCTGATTTATCAAGTCCTGGCCAAATTGCAACCATAGGTTGACTATGGAAATAAGAGTCCAGCAGAAAGCAACCAAAGCATTTTGTAAGAATCAATTGATTGGCTATGTGGAATTTACAATAAAGAGTATTGTATCTTTTATAATTATTTGTAATTGTGTGCTACACATCCTTTATAACGGTAAAATTTATTATATATATTTGCACCCTTTTTTTGAAGAGCAAATTGTGGAACGTCTATCAGTGAACCCTTTTACATGGGGTTCCAATAAAGGCAAAATAAAGCTACCATCCCCACTTCACCTATATATCAACCACCAAAATAAAAATGACTTAATATGTCCTGAAATTTTCTATAATTATTAAAAATACAAACAACCAAAACGTCCTTCGATAGATGAATGGATAAAGAAGTTGTGGTGTATATACACAATGGAATACTATTCGGCAGTAAGAAAAGATGAAATAGGAACATTTGTGACAACATGGATGGATCTTGAGAGTGTAATGCTAAGTGAAATAAGTCAGACAAAAAAAGCAGAGAACCATATGATTTCACTGATATGTGGTATATAAACCAAAAACAACAAAAGAACAAGACAAACAAATGAGAAACAAAAACTCATAGACACAGACAATAGATTAGTGGTTACCAGAGGGTAAGGGGGGTGAGGGGTGGGAGATGAGGGTAAAGGGGATCAAATATATGGTGATGGAAGGAGAACTGACTCAGGGTGGTGAACACACAATGGGATTTATAGATGATGTAATGCAGAATTGCACACCTGAAATCTATGTAACTTCACTAACAATTGTCACCCCAATAAACTTCAATTAAAAAAAAAAACGAGACAACAATCATAGATAGAATGGGCCATAATATGGCACATTGTAGGCTGGTTAAATCAGTCACTTCCAAGACTGCAATATTAGGGTCTAAGAAGAAAGCTCCCCTTTTCTCCTTGATGGCTTATTTCCCCACCTCTTTCACTTACAAAAGACAGTGTTCTTGAATCTGAAATCTTCCATAGTTTAAGCACTTCTGAAAATCTCCCATCACTACATATCTAGTGACAACTGTTCATTGTTGTGGATGTTGTCATAAA
Source organism: Rhinolophus ferrumequinum (assembly GCF_004115265.2). NCBI lineage: Eukaryota > Metazoa > Chordata > Mammalia > Chiroptera > Rhinolophidae > Rhinolophus > Rhinolophus ferrumequinum. The sequence goes on from NC_046292.1 coordinate 80,397,211, forward strand.
TAGAACAACCAAAGTTATTTGGGGGATGCTGGAGGAGGTGTCAGAGAATTGTGTCGTTGGTTTGGTGGCTGAGTTACAAAATGGAAAAGCCAATAATCCAGAAGACAGGGTCCTCGCTGCTGCCTCACTAACTCATGATCACGAGTAAGTCACAAGTGAGGATAACATGGCCGCCCATTAGATGGTAAGATGCACATGGACAGCTGATTTATCCACTGCTCTCCTCAGAGCCCCGCACAGGCTGGCCATTCGATGAGTGTTTGCTGACCAAACTCGTTGATGATAAAAACAAATTCCGCCTTTTGTAGATGTTGTGAGGATCAAATCAGTTTGAGTATATGTGAATGTTGCATAGTCAGGTTTTAAAATTATTATTTTACCAGTTTCCCCCCATTAACGAACTGTTGTTTGGGTGCTTGCTCCCTGCTTTGATTTCTTCTCTCTGACCAGGAGTAACTCTGCAGACACGATCTCTGTCTTGAGCAGACCCTGAGCAAAGAAGGGTCGCACTCATAGCTGTTTTTACTCATGGACCTTTTTCACTGAAGGGTGGGCTCCTTCAAGGCAGGAATCCAGGTTTTTCATTTTGGTATCCTCAGCTCTTGGGACAGTGGCTGGCATCGGGTGTATGCCCCAAGAGGAGTGAACGAAAGACTTATGAACTATATTTGATGTATTCACCTCATTTGCATCTAGACTGTGAGCCAGACCGATAACGACAGATGAATTGTTTCACTTCCTCAGAGTTCAGAAGTTGCTGCCACTGTGAGACAAGGAATATGGGCTGCATTTCCAGTAGACCAACAACCACCTCTGCAGTGCGGCACTGTGTAGGTTAAACCAACTTTTGTGAACTAGCCTAGGAATCTAACTACCATTTTTAACAGATTTTGGCCATTTAAAAAATAACTTGTGTGGACAAGACTGCCCATTCTACTAAAAAAAACAAACAAACAAAAAAAACGCTACCCCATCCTATCACCCAGACCCAAACGTGCCATCAGTGATGTTAGTTGGCTTTGAGTGGTTCGAGGCCTGCTACCTCCAAAATGTACATCGTGCACTTCTCCAGGTGCTGGTGTTTGCACTGAGTTAATTAAATTGTAGCAGTAGCACAGCAGAAAAAATGTCAATTTGAGTTCAGTGCAGCAGGGCTTGTAGGAATTGTTTTTCCCATTGTAATCACCATGCCAGTTAATAAAAACACATTTAAGGCTCTGCTGATGTTTGGGGCAGGAGTCCCAAGTGCTCCAGCTGGATTGGGGAGTGACACCCTTTCACCACACAGAGTCCTCGCCCCTCGTTCCACCCTCATTTTCTCCTTTTGTCCTTTGCTGCTTCCTGGGTTCCCTCGGTGAAGTGTGTCTGTAGGGTGGGGAGCAGGACACTTGCTGGAGTGGCCCCCAAACAGAGGACGGGTTGGCTTTCATTATCTGTATTAAGTTCTCAGAGCAACAGAGATGTCTGCAGAATGACAGAGCACATAAAAGGCAGAGCCCATAATTAATCTTCACGGAGCGTCCGATTCTTGGCAAGCTTTATAAGCGGATGTTCACCCTGCACATGGACACTCTCTAACTCCTCCACACATCAGGTAAGTGTATATGAACCAAGGTGGAGGGAATTAGCATAGCCCACAGCTCAGAGCTGAGATCCTGCACACAAGATGGAAAGCTCCCGGGGTCCCCTGAACAGGTGCGGACACAGCAGGAAGGATGCTCGCTGAACAGGAAATGGTTATATCTTTTTAATTGTGTGGCAGAGTCATTCCCTGCCTGACCAGCAGAGCAACTGCATAGAGACAGTTGTTGCTTTGCTTTAGCAAAACGGTGTCTTTTTGCTTCCTGTCCTTTGTTTTATGTTTGTGTGGTCCTGTGTGGGAGATCACCCAGGTCACTGGGCTATACGGGCTTCCTTGACTATCTTCCCCCCAAGCCCAGGAGATCAGAGGATTGACAGGAAAGAGAAGGGGTTTTGCAGATGCTTGCCAACCCCCCAGGAATATATGTAAAGAAGGCTACATTTTGTGGTAGAAAGGAACAATGAACTCCCCAGAAATTGTGGGTGTGCCCACGGTCCTGCTAGGAAACAGATTGGTTGAATTAATTGAAGGGAGGTTCAAGCTCCCGAGGCTGATGCTTCATACCGGATAGTCTATTAGATTCATGTGCTTCCTGACACCTTTGGTCAAAGATAATCACACACTCCCCTCCTGTAAGCAACAAACAGATCAGCATGACCTGCCACTGTCGCTCCCTTGCATTTAAAGGCGCCCCAGGAAAGCCATCTCAAGCCTGGCCTCCAAGTGTCCTTAAAGTGTTTCTCTGCCCCACACACTGTGGCTGGGCTCATTTTAGCTCCTCTCTTTCATCTGCCGTGCCTTGCTTGTTTGGGAACCCAGCTGTTCTTTGCCCTCCATTCTCCATGCCCAGCAATTCAGCCACGATGCCAGCAGGCAGGAGAGGAAGAATAGGGGTCCCTCAAGTAGAACCCGTGTTGCTATTTAAGAAGAAGCACTCTCCCTTGTACGTGCATATATAAATATGTAATGTGAACATAAACAAAGATGGACAAGGCTTCCTGCTCCCTGTGTCAGCATTCGCACGCTCCACGCAGAGGCAAATGGGGAACCACGGGCTCAGCAGTTGACCCTGGACTTCTGGGCCATGCCTGAAAGAAGATGTGGTTGGAGAGAGACCCCGAAGGCTGCACTCTTCCCCTCTCTGTATCTAGAAGGAACGATGCAGCATTGAGTTGGTACTGGATGTGGGGGAAAAGGTAGGAAGGTGCAAGGGAGTAGCTCAGAAGGAAACGAATGCTCTCTGCCTGAAATGCTTACTGACCCATGTCAGCCTAACCAAGTCCTACTCAACCTTCAAAGCTCAGTTCCTTATTGCAGATGTCCCCACCCCCATCCTTGGGCCCCTTCCACAGATTCCTGGCTCCGGTCTGTGCTCCTAGAACAGCACTGGTCATGGCGTCCCCAGCCTGTGACACAACATCATTACCAAGAATCCCTGAGTTTTACCAGCTTGTTATTCTACTCATCCAAGTCCTAAATTTGCCCTCACGATATTTCTGGGGGCTCCCAAGGCCTACTGTAAAGGCGCCCAGCACCCCCTCCGTGGGGGGACAGTCTTGGTCTTTACCTGGTGATGCTTCACCCCAAGTCTCCTCAAGGAAGGCACTCTCTTCTGCTCCACAGATGCCCTTGTGAAAACTCATTCCTTCCAGGTCCCTCTGCCTCTCTGGGTTTCTCTGGTCTGTGGAGGAGCGCAGCGAAACAGCTCTCCCTCCACTCTGTGCCTTATTTCATCGTCTGAGCCTTGCAACATTCTGTGTGTGCCCCAAGTCTGTAGAGCCCCTGCACCTTCTGTTGTTCTCCCCGTCTCTGTAGATCCAGCCTCTCAGACCAGGTGGGAGAAGGGTGTCATGCATTTCTCTCCATGCTCCTGTCTTTCTCTTCATATCCTGGGGGCAGATCTAAGATATACTTGGTACTCATTCATTTAGTTAAGTAATATTTACACATCACCTACTACGTGCCAGGCACTCTTCTAGGTCCAACGATACAGCCATAAGCCAAACAAAGTGCTCAATCTCATGAAGCTTACCTTCTAGTCAGAAAGCAAGCAAAAGGCAAATAAACAAATGGCTATATGTAAGATAAGTGCTAAGAAGAGAAATTAAGCCAGGTAAGGAGATGAGGTGAGGAGGTGGGGGGTGCTCTTAATAAAAATGTGTTAATTTGAAACACAAATAGACCTTTATTTTGGTCCAGATGTACAAAATGTACTGGATGAATATTTGTGAACGTGGGTCATTATTCCTCCATAATGGAATAATGGAGAAATATTCCATTATTCCATCCCCTCCTGGGACGCCACTGTGGGAAAGAATGATCCATAATCCGGCCAGTAGAGGGCAGCTCAATGCAAGACAATTTTTGAGCTGAGCTAAGAGGAAAGCACCTCGCGCCAGCAATGGGAAAACGACCCTGGTCATTGTCGAGTCAATTACCAAATAGCTCCCAACCAGGAAAAGCTTCTTAATTGCTTTTTATTATTAAATTGTCACCAGGCCATAAGAATATTTCTACTACGTTGAGAATTTTCTTTCCTTACTTGTGCAACACCGATAGTCCAGCCTAATAGTCGAGAGCAGAGTTCAATTCTGGAACTGCAGGTGCTAGATACAAAGAATACGCATCCAACATTGAAGCGCGGTAATAATTCTAGTATCACTATCGTTTGTTGAGCACTTTCTTTGTACTGTGCTCTATTATTCAAACATTATACTATTTGCCACGCATCACGACCACCACAAATAATGATGTGGACATTCATACACACTTTAATATGACAGAGGTTCCAAAAGTGTCAGTAAGTGGATGGGTAAATAGAAGAGCGGGGATTTCAGGCTATCCATCAAATGCTGTAAAACCTAGACTTAAATCACTACCTAATTCTTAGTTGGTGGAATTTTCAGGGCAAAAATTTTTTTTAAATAAATAGCATCTACGGAAACGGAAGGGCATTATAACCTGGAGAGAGTCATGACTCAGAGCCATGGAGGTGACGCCCCAGTGGAGTGGCCCAGCAACCTGGAGAAGATGAGAAAGAATGAGTGAACTTTGATTTTCTTTTTCATGTTTTTATTCTACTTTATAGCGCGTCCATTACTAAAATCACACTTCACAAGAAGAACTGGCAATTCATGTAATGGTGGGGTATTTTATTTATTTCTCTTTCCTTTCCAATCATAAAACACCCGTTTTTGATCTGTATTTGTCCACAAAACCTTATATTTCTCAGACTCAACCGGAATATGTCATCAACACTGGACTAGGTGAGCACTTCATGCATTAGGAGGCCTCTTCAGGACAGGGAACTGACAGTGTTTCAGTGGTACTCCATCTTATCTTTCCAATGTCCTGCGTCCACATTCTGTGCGCAGCCGAAGTCCCTGCGGGAGGTACACAGAGGGAGTAGACACACGTGAGAAGGCTATTTTGGGTGAGTCACAGTAGACAGAAGCGTCTTTGGCTCCAGGGAAATCTCCAGTTCCACACACGACGTATCCAGGAGACACTGGGGGAGGTACCTGCACTGCGCCCCCTCTGGGGGATCGGAGAAGGACCAGCTGACTACCCTGGCTTCCTCAAAAGGAATCATGAGTACACGGTGCAGAATCTAGTGTCCAGGGTGCGCAAAGCCCTCCTCACCGTGGTGACCAGCAGGTACTCTCATGTGCTCCTGTTCAAACTTTGTGAACAAAGTAGACGTTTCATCTACAGAAATAGGCTCGATCCCCCACAGTTTTATGGAATTCGGCACTTTAACAAACACTTGCGCATCCATTATCATCTCATTTAAAGGAATGAATCAGTTGAGCAAAAGCAAGGTAATTCTTTCCTCAAAACTAACTGCGAAGGAGCCCGTGGCTTCTGTTCATTAGGGCTTTGCCCTGCTCATTACATCCGTGTAATTAGTGTCACCTCCGCTGCCAGCCTCCTGTGGTCCTCATGCTTCCTTGGGGAGAAAGGGAACCGTAAAGAAAATCAAGCTGGGGAACTGAGCCCAGCTTAGTGTCACTTGCATTGATGTGACTCAGATTCCTGGTGGATAAATGTGTGTATCTGGGTCACCCACTTTTGGGTGAGTGCTCTTGGAGGTCTGTCCTCAACAAATGCCAGCCACGGGGCAAGACATGGAATCTGCCTTCATTCCCGCAAACAAATACCTAGTTACATGGTATACGGAGAAACATATTTCAGAAGATTTGGTGAAGAAAAGGTCTCGTTGCCTGCTCCACGGCACAACTTGGCCAAAGCGCCTATGGTTATCTCCCTGGCTCACAGGCCCTGGGGGCTGCCACCACCCTTCCTTATGCAGCGTCTCCTAGCCTCTGGCCTGTTGGGTCCTTGGACTCTCGTTACATCCCATTCTTTTCTTGTCAGGGCCTTACACTGTTCCCCTGCCTTCGTCAATCTTGTCTCCTCACCCGCACTCATTCATTCATATTTATTGAGCAGCTGCCCATGTACCAGACACCATTCTAGGTGCTGGAATTATAGTAGGAAATAAAACACAGTCCACACTCTTATGCACTTTACATTCTAGCCAGAGAGACAGACAGTACACAGACATGTGTACAATAAATATACTATTATACTAGGTAGTGAGCAGTGCTGGGAAGAGAAAGTGGAAATAGGATAAGGCAAGATGGGAAGGGGAGTTTTGAAATAGCTCAGTGGTTTTCAACCAAGGGAGATTTTGCCTCTCATGGGACATTTCACAATGTCTGGAAACACTTTTTATTGTTACTACTGTATGAGAGCTTCTGGCATCTGGTGGGTGCAGGCCAGTGACGTTGCTAATCCTACAATTCACAGGAAAAGGCCCACACAACAAAGAATGATTCCAGCCCAAAATATCACTGGGGATGAACTTGAGAAACCCCGAGATAGTATATTGTCCAATGAGGAGACAAAAGCCACAGAGTATCTTCAACACGGAACGTTTAATATAAAGAATTATGAACAGATGATTGACAGGGAGGGGAACTGCCTGGTGAGAGTTACGGAGAATTCTGAAGAATGCAGGAGCAGTGTCTGTCAGCTGAGACAGACCACCCCACCCCCCCCAAGGAAGAACCCGCCCCCGGAACTGAGATCTGGACTCCCTTGGAGAGGCCAGGGCTGTGGTTCACTGACTGGCAGGGAAGTCACAGATGGACCTGCTGGAAATCTGCTCCCAGAGGAGCCAGGGGAAGCTGCTGGAAGTGGCTGAGCCCTGCTGGAAGGGGGCTGGAGAAGCATGCTCTGACGAAGCCCCCGGCTGGAGAAAGCTGCACTGCTGCCGGAGTCAAATAGTAGGAAAGTGCACTGTGCAGGAGGCCGACGCTGGAGGACACCCTGCTGCTGCACAGGTCAAGCAGTGGAGACGGTGTGCGCAGCCGGAGTCCCTGCAGGTGGTACACAGAGGGAGTTCAGGAGACAGGACTGCAGGCGTGGGTAGGGGCTGGGTGGGGCACAGGGAGGTGGTTGCCCAGCCAGGGCTGGGGCTCTGGCTGCCAGCTCACCAAGGGTCTGCGTGCTCTGCACGTGCACTGCTGAATATGCTTTGCAGTAGGAGCCGGAAAAAGCAAAACCACAGCAGCACTAGAACCAGGAAAAGGAGTCCTCCAGCACCCCCTGCTGACAAAGTTTACCATGAAAGCTTTTAGAGTCCGTGCCATTGTTGCAGAGCAGGTACTGAAGGGTGAATTTGGAGCTGAGTGGCAATAAATTGGTAACCGCCACATGGCGGACTTCCAGACAGTAGGCACTGTTAAAAAAGTGGGGGAGGGGTATGTGGTCTCTCTGACTTTGAAAAACTTAAAAATATCTACCCAAAAGAACACCATAACTCACATTTCTAGGTATTGAAAGAAGAAAGAAAAATCCACCTCTCAAGCCATCCCACCCACCTCAGTTTCTCATAACCTCAAAACTGTAGAGGTGAGAAAGACTTTAAAACTCAAGGCTAGCTCACCCATTTTATAGATGAGGAAAAAGAGGCCCAGAGAGCCTAAGCGATAGCAGAATTTGTATCTATGGACTGGGGCCTGGCTTTTTCTATGCATAGTGAAAAGAAGAGCTCGCAGGTAGAGGGCTACATGAGGTGGAGAGCTGCTAGAAGCGGGAGAGTTAGAGATGAAGGATTCCAATCAATTCACCTGCAGAGACTCAGGGAGATTCCTCCTGGCAGACAGCCTGATCATTTCTTATTCATGTGCTTGCTTACTTCTTTATTCTTGTCTTCTCCCACTGAAATCTACCTTCTATGAGCACGAGCTCTCCGTATATCTGGCTTAGCGCCATAGCGGTTGTCCCTAAGCCTTTCCAGGCACTCAGCAGGAGCTCAGTGACACTGAAGGAGAGCCCACGCCTCCATAGGCCAACGCTCCCTCACTAGTCAGAGGTCGTGATAAAAACTCCACCTCTGCCTCTTAGCCTTGGTGCCTCTTATTCAGGTGGAAATCCCCACTACAGTTAAAGCACAAATATGGTTAAACACAGCACCTACTTATTTTTATTGTTGCCTGAAATCAACAACAAACGAGGTGCTTTCCTATACATTATTGGATTCTTTCCAATGTATTATCAAACTCCTTTTTAATCATGAACATTCGATCGTTAACTGCCTTATTGGTTAGGCCTTTTGTCTCGTCCCAAAAGGTTGGGCTGAACCTGGTAGAATCAATGCTAGAGGGGACAGCACTGGGGGAAGGTCTTGGGATCAAATTTCACCAGAATGATGTATGTTCAGGTGATCTGAAGTTACAGCCAGGATTGCGCCAAGATTGTTATCAAGAGAACCCAAGTTCACAGCCAGCAACCACAAAGCACTTCACATCAAATCCAAAAAGATGAAGGAGAAGGAGGAGGAGGAGGAGGAGGCAGAAGAGGAGAAGGGAGCGGGGGAGGAGAAGGAGAAGGAGAAGAAAGGATGTAAAGCAGAGAATGAGCAGCAGAGTCTTCATTAGGAGGGTCCAAGGAAGGTGTCGTGATTGAGAGCAGGAGATGGGTTCAGCATGAACTTCTAAATGTGTTTTTTATTTGGTGCCTGTGCCAAATGTAGGGAGAATGGGAGCTTAAAGGAGCTTAAGGAGAAGGCCCCCAGCGGGCCACCTCCCATTCCCCAGGCCCTGAGTGAATGAACATGGAAGAGACACACTTTGACAGGGGATTAAGTCTGACAGGAATATGCAGTCCTTTTCTCTGAAGGTTTGCCATCACTTGCTTTTAATCCCACAAGGAACTTGAATGTGGGGTGAGAAGCAGTGAAAACATTCTATAAATGGTGTGTCTTTGCCATGTTTAAATAATTGGACTAAAACAAAAAGCCTTTTTACTAGAGAAAATGGAAACTTTACATAAAATGGGCAGTTGAGATAATTCTCTAAATAGTTCAGAAAGAAACAAAGAAATAACCAGTCACACAGAAAAGGAAGCTCGCACTAAGCCTCAAGTGTATTGTCCGGTTTTAAATACCCCTTCTTTCATGCAGCAAGTACTGATGTCTCTCTAAACACCTGTCTTCACTAGATAATTCTGTCCTCTTCTCTGTGCTCCTAATACAGACACAATCCTTTCTCTCTCCTTAGAGAGAACCCATTGCAAGTTTCAACTACAGAGGCAGCTGGACCTTTAGGCATTTCCCTTCTCTCTTGCTATTGGCAGTTTGTTTGGGTGAGCATTTCCAGCTCCTTATCAATGCAACTCAGGAGGCAGGATGTAGTGACTTCACGGGGCCTGGCGAAGAATCACTAATCAGGATGGTTCCCAAGCATGTCTTCAGATGCTTACTGTTAAATGCCTCTGTTGGCAGTGCCCTCCCCCCTGATTTTGACACAAGGAAAGATGAAAAAATCAAGGCTCCTACCCTGGTAACAGAGCTACTGCCCATAACCGCAGCTATACTCAAGTAATTGGTTTTTATACAACCTGTTTAAAAGAGGACACATGACAAATCTCTCAAAGGTCAGTGGAAACAGGCTCAATCTGTTTTAAAATCTCAGTAAAGAAAAAAAAAAACCCACAGAGTCAGAGACCATACAAGATTAATGATTCCCCACACTGCAGGGAGAAATCAACACCAGCTGGGGGATAGATCTGTCAGAGGGAAGGCATGCTATGGGCAAAGGCTGCTGGGAAGTTCATTCGGTGCAGAATTTGAAATATGATATATAGATGCACACAGCACAGGAGGATCATTCTTTGCAGAGTATAAATGCCCCCGAACTCATGGTCCAGCTACAGCATGTAATCATGGGTGGTTTCTTATTTTGTCCTGACCCTGTACTTTGGTTGTCATACAATTCATATGATACAAAGTAGAAAAATTACAAATATTAGATCATGAAGGAAATGTGTTTGTAATATGCATTTTCACAGTAAACCCATCTAAAAAGTCAACTTCTTATTTACAAGGATACTTGTTTATTGAAGTATTATAGAGGTATAAATATACCAAGTACATATTATTTCCACGTAATGCCTAATATAGTCATTATATTAAAACTCAAGCTGGTGAGGGATGCGAGTTTAGCTTTTGTCAATATGTTGCGTGACACACGTTCCCAGCTTCCCTACTGTGTAAGGCAAAAATTTCTCTAATGACAGCATGATTACCTGTTAGGAGAAAATATATTCAAACTATGTTAATGTGGTTCATTTCTGATGATATTATACCAATAGAGCGGATTTTTAATTACTTTTACCAGACATTGGACTGAATTACTACCCTTAGAATTTAAACCCATGAAGAATCTAATACCTAAAACTTGGGTTTGGCTCCATAAGCCATAAAGGTACGGAGCATTTAACTTCCTTCACCAAACCTTTTACCAAAGGATGTCATACTCGTGCTATGGCCTTAGCCTTCCCCTCTCCCTGCACATCCTCATGATTGCATCCTTGGGATCACAAGTAGTCAAGCAGCAAAGGGGTCATTGCCTAAAAAGGAAAGTGAGTGAAATCATCTAATCTTATTAACCAATGTCACCCCAATAAATTTAATAATTAAAAAAGGAAAGTGAAAGAAAGCAAGAGGGCAGAGATAACCCACAAATTAAAGCAGCGATGCCCAGCTGAGGACCAGTCAGGGTTCCAGAATCTTTGACCATGAGAACTAGATAATCGCTTGGAGATTCAGTGCAGAACAGCAGAATCAGGGGGTGCAAACCACTCACCTGGTTAATGGATTAGAATCCAGGGCAGCTAATTCCTCTCCTTAAACCCTACTGGGAGACGTCATATTTCAAAACAGAAACAAATAAAAACGTGGATAGGTAATCTCCAAATCATGAGTTAGCTCAGTCCCCAATTAAATTTCATCCAGCATAGACAGCATAAATCCAGGTGAATAAGAGGCTTTGTCAGTAACAATAAGTGAAAATAAACTAATTCTCAAGTTTATGATTTTAGCCTGAAAAGTTTTTAGAAATGACAAAAAGAGGGCATACTTTATACTTAGAAATGAGGAGGGCCATGGCTCATTTATAGATAAAAGGGTCAGCTGGAAGCAGGTAGCTGGTTATTTTTAACCTGTAATGTTTTTCAGAAAATGAGAAAAAGAAAACTTTGCAGAAATTTAATTTCCAGAACTTAAAGTAAAATATTTTAGAGAAGTTTCAGATAATATTTTCTTATTGTATGATGCTCCTACGAGTTATAGGGGTATGTATGTGTGTGTATTGGAAAGGGAGAGAGAGGGAGAGAGAGAGAGAGAGAGACAGAGAGAGACAGAGAGAGACAGAGAGAGACAGAGAGAGGGAGAGAGAGCTTCTCTTGCCAGCATTTCTCATTTCATCACTTTGTGTTTCTGTGTCCACACTGCCAGCCATCACTCCCCTCCCCTATACCACCAGGCCCACTTCTACTGCTCTTAGATGGCTATAAAATAGAAAACAAAAGGAAAAAAAAAGAAATTTCTATAATTTTTGTATTTGGATAAATTTTAAAAGAATCTTACACTCCCTGATCTTTTTGTCTCCCTGTGGTTTCAGGAACCCTTCATAGAGATTTGGTTCTCCACCCCCCATTCTGCTGAGATTACACCATGAAACCCTTAGCATGGGGAAGAAATAAACGTCCCTCCCATAAAGAAAAGGAAAATAATCAAGTATCGAAATGTCAGCGTTTTGTTCACATACACAACGGTTTTGATTTCTCCAGAGCCCCCTTTCATCTCAAGACACCCTAACTTTGAATGCCCACCATCTACACGTTGGCCCTTTAGATGGAAAGGAAAGATATGCTGAGCTGTTCCCTTGCTGACAGTGGTGAATACGTGAGGCATAACAAACAGTTGCTCCCCCCAAAAGGGAAGCACTGACACGGGGGCGGGGCTTGTGGGCATGGCCCCGAGAAGTGTTATCGTCATAATTTCAATTTTAAAAATCATTACTGTCCAGAAGCATGATGAGCTTTTTTCTACTTCACTTTTCTTGCCTGTGGTCCAGTACATATGATTCTCCAAAACTTGCACCTGTCAGTGAGTGCGTGCTTCAAGAATTAGCTTTAGAAACAAAACTCCAGTATCTACCTGAGGTGCCAAAAAAATGTATACACGTGACTTGTACTCATCTTTTGTTATTGTATATATTGAGTGTTACAATTTTAATACAGTTTTTTCCTTTCTTAAAATGTGTACACATTTTTTTGGCACCCTCCATATATATGTCCTATTTTCAAAGGATTACAAGGAGAGATTGATGTACCCTGCCATAGAAAGCCCAGGGGCCGTGCTGTCTGACAAAATGAGGCCCTAGCAGGTAAGCGTCAATATAGAAACCAGCAGAAGAGAAGTTTTACTCATGCTAGAAAACCTTGACCTGATGCTGCATTTCCATATTAGTCAGCATAAATAACCCTACAAAAACACCGCTCCCCAAAGCGCAGCAGCTTGATACAGTATAGGTTGATTCCTTGCTCGAGTCACATTCAAAGCAGATTGGTGGCTGTCTTCCAAGAGGTGACTTAGATCTTGTTTTGCCAGCATCTTCAACATGTGGCCTTCCAAGTCATCACAGAAGGAGAAGAGAGAACATGGACCACTGCACACAGAGTTTCATGCCAGGCCTAAGGCAGGTTACATCTCTTCTTGCCACATTTCATCGGCCAGAACCCGGTCATCCAGTTGCAGCTAATGACAAGGGGAGTCAGGCAACGCATTCTCCCAGTGCGCCTGGAGGAGAAAACAGTTGATGTGCAGCCAAACTCCATCTCAGGAGATGTTTTCTTCAGTCTACTAAGTCATGAAACTTTGCTACATAAGCAAAGATGAGAAAGAAAGGAAAGGAAAGAAAAAAACGAAACAAGAACTTTTGTAAAATAAATAAATTTTTACAAAAACACCTGAAACTGATGAAAAAAATTAAACTAACAAAAAAAAACCTTTTGTTGGTCTGATACAGTCAGATCTTTGATTGGGCTCAATATTCCCAACTGGCAGACCAAATGGGAGCTAAACCAAGGTGGAAACACCCAATATAGAGACCTAAGAAGTTACTTTTGATTCCAAAATGTATGGAAGTCTCAGCCTACAGGAACTGTGGCACTCAAGGAGCATGCCAAGACATGAAGCCACCTTTGCAACATTGTAATGACCAGACCTGGAGGGGAGTGTATCCACAGGGCCTTGGCTGAGAATGAAGGCAAAGGACAGTCTTGACAGTTATTCCACAAACATCCTGTTCTCTAGTGAAACCAAGACCAGGGCTTTAGGGAGACAATTAGATTAGACAGAGCTCTCAAGGGATGTGGAGGTCCAGGAGCTTCCTTGGCGGGGGGCCGGGGGGCTCCAGCAGGAAGCAAATCACACTATGTACCCCCACACAACATAAGCCCCTCCTGTGTACCCCACCCTAGGGGATGGCACCAGTCAGTCCCACCCTGCTGACTCCACCTCCGGGCTCTTTCTGGAGTTCCTCCCACTTTCTTTATCCCAGCACTGTCTCCGTCCAGGCTCATCATTACTCCCTGGACTTCCACAACAGCTTCCTCCCTGGTCTCCCTGCCTCCAGCAGGTCTCGTCCCCTCCCATCTATGCTTCCTGCTGCCATCACAGCACTCTTTCTAAAACGTAAAGCTGATCGCATCAATCCCCTGCTTAAAATCTTGAAATAGTTTCCATCGCTTTCAGAAAGAAATTCAGAATCGTGGCTGTGACCAACAGACCTAACATAATTGGGTTCTTGCTTGGTCCTCCAGCCCTTCCCCTCACAGTGCCCCTTCTTTCTAACACCCCACTCGTGCACTACACTCCAGCCAAGCATTACCCCTCAAGGTTCCCAGAGGAACACAGGTGCCATCTTCTCACAGGAGGGGTTCATCTCCTTCTTCTGCCTCCAACTCCTGCCCTCTCGCCCCCCGACCCCCACATTTCTTCCCACTTGTATTTGACAGGGTGAATGTAATGTTCTTCTGTGGCAAAGCAGCAAGAATTTATTTGAACAAGGTGCTGCCATTCATCCTGAAGTGAGAATATGACGAGACTTAAATCATAGCCCCAGGTTATTGTTTGGCAAGGATTGAGGTCAAAATGTTGCTATCAAGAGAAATATGCCTCCTTTCATGCAGACTAAACGGGTTCTGCCAGAGAAGCTCTCCACAGAACAGCCTTCTAAGTTTTCTTTTATGTACTTGGGGAGCACAGGTGGCCCTGGCATCACTGCTGGAGAGAGGTCTCACTGAACCGGAGATACCCACACGCTTTCTGCCCTTGTCCACCTTCCCAGGGCTCTGACCCTTTCCCAGCCCGCTCTTCTAGAAGTCTTCAGGAGCTGGAGCAAATGCAGACACCACTGACATCCAGCTGTAACTCTCAAGAAAGACTTAGGACTGGAACTCAGTTATTCCATGAGGGGAAGCTTGTCATGCCTGCCCTGAAGGAGAAGGCCTGGACGCCAAGCAGTGAACAACGACAAGAAGAAACTGAAGAAACAGGAACATCTGAAGGCATAATCAGTGAATCCTCTGCTGATGGTTCAAGGAGGGGACTAAAAGCTGACGAGTGCATCCACACTCAATGAAAGGAGTTGTACCATCTATTCAGGACTTTCTAAGGGGTGCCCTGAACCATTTTGGTGACCTCAAGCTTATCATCATCTGCAGGCTATGCAAGTGGGGTGAGAATGATCACGCACAAGAAGGAGGGGAGGATTTCTGGTTGCCCAAAAGACTCTGTGTTCCCTCTCTCTCAGCAGGAAATGGGAAGAGGTTCTCTTTTCCTTCCTAAAACCAGATAAAGGGACTTTAAATGAAACTGCTTAAAGAGCTTGATATGACCCTAGAATCTGAAGGACCCAAACAGAGACTGGTGCCTGACCCCTGCCAAGAGCACTCTGAAAACTAAAGTCTGCCCAACGGCCCCCCTGATGTGAGAACAAGGGAAAAAAGTAGGTAATGGAGCAGCCTGTCTAGATAGAGCTTAGAGGAGTGAGTGAGCGTTTCCTGTGGACCAGAGGGGACCTTGCAGAAGGTCATGAGGCTTGAGCTGTCTTGAAAGGGGCCCTCCCCACAAGGTCTGCCTAGAATAGGACGTGAGCACAAAAGAAGAGTCTATGAAGGGTGAACCTTCAGAAACAGAAGCTGAGAGGGGAAATCCAAATGAGCAGTCAGGGGGCACCATCTGCACCACTGCACCAGTAAGCCATGCAGTGGGTAGAAGATCCCCACAGGGGGTCCCCCTGGGGGACATTTTCAAAAACTCACAAAAATCAGAGCTCCCATTTGGGTATCTGGCCCTCCTGGAGGCAGGCAAGTATGATGGCTAATACGCCCTTCCTCTCCTCTTTTCCTCTACCTCCCCCTGGAGGCCGAGGCAGCCCAGGAAGTGGGAGGTGGGTATAAGATGGAAGGCGAGGAAATACTGAAGCAGCAGGACCCACTGCTATTCCTCCCGCTGTGGGCTTCCAAGCCAGAAACTCTAAACTAGAGACACTAAAGCTTTGACAATAGATGTAGCTAGACTTTTTAAATCTATAAGGGAGTCTGTTCATTAGACCTAAAACTGACCAGGAAAGCTGTGGGATCAGACAGATACATCAGAAAGTTGGAGAAGGAAAGACGATAGGTGGTGAGGAAGCATCAGGTTCTTCCTGCTCGTCCTGCACCGGCTCATCCAGTGAACTAGTGACGTGAGCTCCACTGGAGCAATATCCCCAATCATGCAAACCTTGGAGTTTACATGGATGAGGGCGCTTTCTGACGTCTTCGATTGGATGAGGGAGCTTTCTGACGTCTTAGATTGCCACTCCCTTGGGTTTCAGGTAAGCCAGTAAACAAAGCTGCTCCATAACCTTAACTAACCTTTTGTAAAGTTTGGCCATCCTGAGCAAAGGGGACCACCCTGGTCTCGACTCTCCTGAAGCCACTAGGGCTGCTTAAGCAGAACTGATGATTGTGTTTGGAGACCATTCAGCTGTTAGCACAGAGCCCAGAGACACATTGTGTCTTCAGGGAAGGGAAAAGTCACATGCAGGCAGCCAAAGGAATTCTGCACTGACATCTTGGGGATTTGTTCCGTGTGCCTGGTGAAGGTTGTTGATTCCAGGCACAGACCCAAGAACTGGAAAATGTCAGGCTTTGCTCAGCAAGTACCTTCTGTGATTGAGAGGAATGGATGAGTTTGGAGAGAATACAAATGGGACAACTGCTTAAACCAGTTGAAAGAATCCACCAGCCTTTCTCTGACTCTTTAGAGTCAGCAGAAAATAAAAATAAAAGAGTGCTCACCTCCCATTGGTCTCTCCCTCAAGTAGTGGAGACATGACTTTTCTGTGCACATGAATTTTTCAAAATCTAAATCTCAAGAACTGGTGAAGAGCTGTACCTCAGTATTCTTCCCTATGTACAGTACTTGTCTGCATATTTTTTTGCTCAGAAGTTGTGTGTGTGTGTGTGTGTGTGTGTGTGAGTGTACTAGTTTCTTAGGACTGCTCTAACAAAGTACCACAAACTGGGTGGCTTAAAACAACAGAAATGTATTCACTCACAGTTCTGGAGGCTGCAAGTCCCAAATCAAGGTGTGAGCAGGGCCATGACCCTTCTGAAGGCTGGAGTGGAGGATCCTTCCTTGTCTTTTCCGGCTTCTAATGGCCCCAAGTGTTCTCGGCTTGTGACTGTATCACTCCATTCTCTGCCTCTCTCTTCATATGGCCTTCTCTCCTCTTTGTGTCCATATCTTCTCCTATCTCTTATAAGGACACTTGTCACTGGATGTAGGGGCAATCTGGATAATCCAGGATGATCTTATCTTGAGATTCTTAACGTAATTACTTCTGAAAGACTCTTTTTTCCAAATACGTTCACATTCACAGGTCCGTGATGGATATGTCTTTTTGTGAAGGGAGGAGGGAAAACCACATGCAACCCACTGAATGTGGGTTGCAACAAAATAATAAACTATTTAGGGCCCAGGAATACAGAACTGGGGTTCATGGGAAAGTTCCTCCATTACGGAGGGACAAGTCCGGCCCTCACCCTCACGGGACCCCCACACCACTGCCTCTCTTGGGATCTCTATCTCTGCGTCATTTGGAGGCATTAGGACATAGGGGGCGCTCTCCCCAGGGCCAGGCACTGGACCACAAGGCTTGTAACACAGCACCCTGTTATAAGCAAAAAATGAAAGGATGGGGAAAAAAAGAAGGGAGGGAGGGCGGGAGAAAAGGCTGCTTGATGGGTTTACAGCACTTGCTCATATATTTTACTTCATTGTTTACTTAATTGTCTCTCACTACAGTAGGCAACCAAAGGGCAATAACTGTGACCTAACAAATTGTGTATCACCTGTGCTTAATATAGGGCCCAACTTAATCAAGTTGGAAGGGAGGGAGGAAGGAAGGGCTTCCTTCCTCCCTTCGACTTAAGATAAATAATGTGTTAAGATATGCACACATTTTTTCCCTTTCTTTTGACCACTTAAAGTACAACACAATTCTCTCAGCCTTTACACTCTTGTTAGTGATTCTCATGGAGGTCAGGTGTGGTCAGAGTGTAAAACTTTCCAGGTGGCACTTAGGGCCTTTGTGTAGTTTGCAACCCACGCGTTCTCACCACCAGCATGAGTGACTGAGCTGCGAGCCCATGGAGGAGAAAGCATGTGGATTATTTTTTAACCCTCAGTGTCTGACATCTGCCTAAGATTTTATGGAGTATAGAGCTCTCTTGTGTACATGATCTACGTTTGATGTTCACAGCTGCCCTGCAAGGAGGTTATACCAGGTATCTCTATTTTGCACATGAAGAAACTGAGAGTAACCAAGTTATGGGAACCATCAAAACATCTGGAACCGGAACTTGAATCTAGGTTTTCTGACTCTCAGAGTAGGACTTATTCCATTTCACTACAAGTAGAAACACATTATTGGTTTGTGTCTTAGTGTCATAGAAAACAATGTTCTTTGTTAATACCTACAGTCTCAAGAGTCTATATTGCCAAAACAGACATCAATTACTGATCTGATACATTGATAGGAAGAGAACAAGCTGTCACCTGCTCCCTGGGCAGTAATTCTACTTAAGCTGTGTTTAATAGTACCCAACAGAGAGCTGAGAAGTGATCCATTCAACTGGAAAAAGAGCAGAGTGTACTGGTACTGCCAACCCTGGAGAGACCCTTAGAAGATGGCCCTCTGAGTGGCAAGCTGCCGGAAGGAAAGACCCTTGAACCGGGTGGCTGGGACCACCACATTGTGGCTCCTCCCGTCCACAGTGACAAGCTCATGTGACCAAGCTTAGGAGGGTCAGTCTGTTAAGGGTGCACAATTGAAAGAGCAAGATGAAGGAGACTCCTGGAGGTGGTGTGGGGAAGTGTGCTGGGCTGGCTGCTGGGCGACAGACACCAGGAGAGAAAGGGACAAAGGGCACATGTGGCTGCTCTGGGTTGAAAGGTACACCACCGTGCTCAGGTGATGCCGTGCCTCAACCTGTTCCCTGAACCTGTTCCCTGAACCTGTGCATAATGTCACCAGGGCGTCGGCTTAGGGTGGAGATTTCTGTATACATAGTGGTGACGGCTAGAGAAATAAAAAACGGGCTAAAAGCAAATCAGGGCCAATATTGTCCAACTCCGTGGTGCCCCCCACTTGTCCGCCACCACACACACACCCTGTACCCATAGCAGGCAAATTAGGTCACTTCTTTACTCTCTCGACCGTAAAAGCCACTGACCCCTTAATATTTGTGAAGAAGCAGCAGGATGAAGATGACATGGCAAAAAGACAACAAGTTTCGGAATCACACAAATCTAGTGAGATCCTGACTGCAAACCATGGGCGGTCAACTTAGTTCAGGTTGTGCAACTCCCCGGTGCACCACTTCCTCCATCTGCTTTGGGAAAGATGGAAAATTCCACCCCTGAGAAGCGCAAATCCCCCATGAGGCTTTTGAGATATCTGAATACGGTTAAAAGCTTCAGGTACTGACCTAAAGTCTCCTTCATTCATCTAAGACGTGGAGTGTTCACTACACCAGGTGGCTGGTTGTACCTGACATGGCAGCATAAGCCTCAGGTATAAACTCTCTCTCATCCTGAGTAATAGAAGTAAGAAGATAAGGCATGCAATGACTCAATTGTGATTATTTTCTCTGAAAAACCATATCCCTTAAATGGTGTGACAAATTAAGAATCCATTTTGTAGCTTTGTAGCAAGATTTTAAAAAAATCAAACTCCTACTCTCACAGTTAGCACCTCCTTGCATTAAACGAGCAAATGTGACTCAGCTTAATTTGGGCCCAGGAGCTTACATGCTTCCTTTCTTATTATCCCAAATCATTAGATCTGTGTTTTCTTAGTAGTCCCATTACTTTGGGGCTCCATAGAGTCAGCTATGCATGAGCGAGAGAGAGAGAGAGAGAGAGAGAGAGAGAGAGAGAGAGAGAGAGAGAAGAAAGAGGAAGGAAGGAAAAAAAGAAGGAAGGAAGGAAGGGAGGGAGGAAGGGGAGGGGGGAAGGGAGGGAGGAAGGAAGGAAGGAAGGAAGGAAGGAAGGAAGGAAGGAAGGAAGGAAGGAAAGAGAAAGGAAAAGAAATATCTCTTGGTTTAGTGGGGCGGCACGTTACTTCTGGTTTCAAGCTCTACCGATTAGCTAGCTCTAGCACATGGTTTTTCTTGGCAGCTTTCTGCTTCCCATCACAGATGGCATAGACGAGCCTGACTGTTGACTTTCTGGTTTTTCTTTGCTATTTCCTCTCCCACAGCTAATTTAAGAAAGTCCCCAGGATACAGGCACAACTGTCAGCCCTGCCTCATTTCCCCTGCCTTTACCTTCTCCAGCCACCCACGGCCACATCTACTGCTGGTCTCCTCCAGCACCCAAGCCTGACCAAATGGCAACCGGAGGACTTTAGCATCCTCAGCCACATGAACCAGTGTGGCATGGAGTTAAGGTCTAACCCCCAGAGGGGGAACTGGTGACCGTCTGGGCTCCGGCAAGTGTGCGCACTGCCTGCCCTTGCAGTTTGGATCCCCTTCGCGGAGCTGGGCTTCTCCTTGGCCCTGCGTACCCTCCTCAGGTACCAGTCCCTCATCCACCCTAGGCAGGAAAGTCCTAAAGCCAGCAGTTCTGAAGCCATGTGCTGACTCTCCCCACCTCACCGCACCTCACGGACAGCCGTGAGTTTCTCAGCGCCTATCGGTGAGTAGGCAGGACTCACAGGTCCTGTGTGGACCTGCCTATGAGTCCGGGCCCCACCCAGGCCAGCATCTCTGCCTGGATCACTCCTAACCCACACGCCCACTTCCTTCACTTAGCTTCCAGAATGCCCTAGCTAGTCCCCTGGGGCAGGCAGGGCAGAGCAGAACCGTCTGCTGGATGGGCGGGGCAGGAGAGATGAGGCAGGACCCTGGCTCAGCAGTTTCTGATGATGAATGCCAATCTGAGCCTGTGGGAATGGAAAGAAGGGAACAGCTTTCCAAACATTGCAGGTAATGGGACAAGAACGCCTTACTGGCGGCTGACATGACAGGAACCCTCTGCTGCCAGAGGGGCAGGGCACCCTAAGGGGGCTGGATACCCAAAGCTAACAGCTATAACTAGGCCAGGACTAGAACCTGCTCCTTTAAAAAAGGAGCCTTTATTAAATATAGCTCTGACCCATCACACCACTACTTAATGACTTCTGATGGTTTCCTATTGCCTGTAAAACAGCTTGACCCACGACTTCCTTCACATTCCTGGATCAATACTGTATTAGTCAGGGCTTTCCGGAGAAACAGAACCAATAGGATGTGTGTGTGTGTGTGTGTGCATATATATACAGCTGGTCCTCAAATAATGTCATTTTGTTCAACATAGTTTCATTATATTGATGAGAAAAAAAATTGATGCCCGGCCAGGACCACTGACTGTGTGGAGTTTGCACTTCTCCCCATGTCTGTGTGGGTTTGCTCCCACGTCCCAAAGGTGTGCACGTTAGGTGGACTGGTGTGTCTAAATGGTTCCAGTGGGTGTGGGTGTGAGCAGCCCTCCAATGGGAAGGCCTACTGTTGTTAGTTACTACATGCAGACCCGGGGAAAAGCCCCGAGGCTGGGACCTCTACTTCCATAAGCCCAGGGCAGGGAAAGACGCAAGAAAGAGGCAGGCCACTCCAATGGGACAGCTAACAGGTTATTAAGGGAAAATTACATAGGAGGGCCATCTTGGGTGACCACAAGACGAAGTGGATATTCTCCATGCATATGGCCAGGCACCAAAGAATTATATAGGGTGAGAAGCGGCGCGGGGGCGGGGGGGTAGTCACGGGTACTGATCCATGAAAGCTAGCAGATATGAGAAATTATTTATATGCTTGACCAGGTCAGGACAATGGCCTATTCTAGGGACCAGCACATAGTGGAAAGCATGGGAAAGGTACTGACTTTTGTCAGAATGAACGGTGATTTGTGGTAAGAAATCTCCATTCTGACCTGGGTCCAGCTAATGGGACAGACACTGGTCACATCATGACACAGTCTCTTCTGTACACCTGTCCAGGTGGGCTCCCGCCTGGTGCCCTGAGCTGCCGGGAGAGGCTCCAACCATCCGCCATCTGGAATAAGTGGCTTGGAAAATAATTATCTTTCTTGTTTTTATTAATCTTTCTTAAGTGTATGTATAGCTCACATTTATTTTAATGTTTAAGAGTAGAAGGGTTTTGAGTCTTTACATAGAGAAGTTTGGTGATGTGTTTGTGGCCAGAAATATGCGATAGGAACTTAACTCTTATTTCTATCAATTAGCCTGTGGTAAAATTGGTTTTGTTATACATCATTTCACTTAAAGTCACAGTTTCTAAGAACCTATCAACCACATTAAGTGAGGACTTACTGTATATCTATCTCAATATATCCATCAAGTATATGTATCTATATCTATATCTGGAGAAACAGAGAGATTTATTTTAAGGAATTGGTTCATGTGATTTGGAGACGGGCAAGTTCAATATCTGCATAGTAGGCCGGCAGGCTGGAGACCCAGAGGAGAACTGATGTTGCAGCTCGAGTCCAAAAGCAGTCTGCTGGCAGAACTCCCTCTTCCTCAGGGAAGGTCAGTCTTTTTTCTATTAAAACCTTCAACTGATTGGATGAAGCCCACCTACATTATGGAAGGTAATCTGCTTTAAATGTCCATGGATTTGAATGTTAATTCATCCAAAATAAACTTTCAGGGAAAAAAAAAAATCTATACTAATATTTGATCAAATATCTGGGTGCTCTGCAGCCAAAATGACACATAAAATTAATCATCACAAACATGGTTTTTCATCTTCTTTTTCAACATGCTCCTACATGGGCCTTTCTTCTGGCCACTCAGAGACTAGTTTTCCTCGGACACAGCAGAACCTTCAGGAGCTCTGGGCCCTCGTTCATCCCCGTGTACTCCCAGAGCCGTGTTCCTGTGTCTTAGCACATGTCATTGTCATTGGATGTTTACCTGCCTGTCTCCCACTGGACGTTTTATCTCCTCAAAGGCCCGTTTACTCTCTTATTCATCTCACACTGCCAGCATCTGACATACCGTGTTTCCCGGAAAATAAGACCTAGCCAGACAATCAGCTCTAATGTGTCTTTTGGAGCAAAAATTAATATAAGACCAGGTATAATATAATAAATATAATATAATATAATATAATATAATATAATATAATATAATATAATATAATATTAGACTGGGTCTTATATTAATTTTTTTCTCCAAAAGACACATGAGAGCTGATTGTCTGGCTAGGTCTTATTTTCAGGGAAACACAGTAGTAGTTGGAAATCAAAGAACTTCAGTAGATGTTTGTGGAACAAAAATTGGTCCAAAAAGCTGAAGACTCACACCAGAGATGATGGCTGAGGGTATTGAGCATAGACTGGACTATAGATGGACAAGGAGATAAAAGTTCAGAAAGTCATAATGAAGCCCAGAATCACTCTGACTCCAGAAATTCCAGAAGGCTTTATCAGGGCAATGGTATTTGCATTCTGCCCCATGGGACTTCAACAGGTAGAGATGCAGCAGGGCATTCCAGAGAAGGGAGTGCCTTCAGTTAAAGCACAGAAGCAGTGAATGTTCAGGAAAGAGTGTGTAGGTTTCCTAGAACATAGGCTACATGAAGTAGGTGTGGGGAAAGAGGCTGGAAAGGCAGGTGGGACCAGATTATTGCAGGTTGCAATGTCAGGCTCAATACCCTGGGTGTATTCAGATTCAGTGGTATACCATCAAAGGTTGTCTGTCCATATCAAGCAAGGGTTGGGGGGTGACATAATGGTTCCAGCCTGGCTATCACTTCTGCCTCTGCCCAGAAAGTTATTAGAGTGAGGTCGTTAATGTGCCAGTCCTGAAGGGTGAATTCACTGATGCCTGAATGAATTAAACAGGCAGTGTCGTGCGGGGCGGCCTGCAGGGTCTCAGCTCCCGATCCCCACACAAGAACACAGGATATGGCTAGGCCAAACAGGAACACCCATGGAGACATAGGTAGGGGAGTCATACCACTATATTCTTGCTGGCGGCTGGGTTGGAGACACAGGAGGCAGGAGCCACACTATCCACAACTACTTCTCTCTGCCAACGAACCTCACTTGCTAGCTGCAATCCACCGTGCTAACTGCAATCTGCTCTTGCTAGCTCAGCCACCATCTTCTTGCTAGCTCCTATTTTGCTGCTAGTATAGCCACAGCAGTTATATTAGTGGCCAATGGCTCACTGGTTACAGCTGACGGCCAACTAGCCACAGCTGATGGCCATTTACTACCTGAGCCAGCACCTTTCCACGTGAGGCCGAGAGCCTGGAAACTGCACTCCTGGCTCTGTCCCCACAGGTGGGTTGGCGAGGGAAGCCACTTTCACTGTCACTCATTTGCACACCTTAGATAGAGCCGTAGATCTGACTGCTCCAGCTTCATTGAGTGGTGTCACTTAGACACTGTCTTTAAGAAGAGGTAAAGGAAAATGTTTCAAAATCTGAAAAGACCAAAACAATGGCTAGGCTTTAGTCATGGCTGCAAATGCAAGCAAACAAAAGCCTGGGTGGGACGACGTTATCAAGACTCCCTAGGGTGGGTGGAAAGGCTGGGCTCAGTGGTAGGGAGCTGGAGTCTGCTCCTGAGAGGGGTCTGGAGGGCTAGGCTTCAAGGGTGCCTCCTTCCAGGGGTCCAGGATGACCACGGTCTCTCCAACAGCCCGGCCTGAGTCTACAGGGCTCCAGGTGCGTGGCTACAGAGGGCTCTGGGTGAGGCCAAACCTGGGCTCCCACCCTAGAGCATTCGGAGAGGTGGCCTGTTGTCATGCGGGAAACCCTGCTCACAGCCATTTGTCCTGTGGGGCAGCCTGCGGGGTCTCTGGTCCCACTCCCCACATGCTCCCCACATAAGAACGCAGGATGTGGCTAGGCCAAAAAGGAACACCCACGGAGCCATAGGTAGGGGAGTCATACCACTATAGTCTCACTGGACACCGGGGCAGACACACGCAGTAGTAGCCACGCGATCTGCAGTCCACCATTCACTTCTCCGCCTCCCAATCAACGCAGCCCCGCAGTTACCTCACTAGCCAACTGGCCACCCGGTCACAGCTGACGGCCAACCAATCACAGTTGATGGTCATTCACTACCTGAGCCAGCACCTCCCCACGGGAGGCCCAGAGCCTGGAAACTGCTCTCTGGGACGCTGTCCCCACACCTGTGCAAATGGGCTGTGGGCTACTTTGTAATTCCTCCACTTCTCCACTTCCCCACCCTCCATTTTGTTGCCCCTACTTCAGTCTCAGATATGATTATAAAGGAAGAGCTCCCCAAAACCCCTTGTGCAAGCGATTTCTCTTGCCTCTCAGCATCCAGGGAAGAGTGAATCCCCACCATACTGCTCAACTGCTCCTCTGCTTTCACCTGTCCCCCTCCCAAGGGCTGTTAGGAATGCGTTTCCGTTTCCGGCAGCCTTTCAGGCCTGCACCTCCCCTGGGGGACTGAAAGCGGCTGTGCCTGCTCTCCATCCGCACACCTGACTAACCTGGCCGACTGCTGCGCTCCCAGCTACTCAGCTACTGGCGGGCCCGGTTTGTGAGGTAGGACTGGACTCAGGCATGAGGGTGCTGGCACTGGGCATAAAGCTCTGTGCATAAAATGTCCAATGCCAATGTTTGGGGGTACGGGGCAAAGGCTACCCTGTTGTGTGCAACTCCGGAGAGCGAGATGGCAAGGCGGGTGCTCCGATCCTGCCTTGTGTTATTCCTGCCTGGGTTTTAGCAGCTTGGCTGCCCCAGTTTGCTGATTGAAGCAGAGCGTTAGGGAGGAGACAGAAGGGCAGAGGACCAAATATCCCAGAATAGTGCTTCATTTAAGGTCTCTCAGTGAGGAAACTAGACCAAGTGATTTTTCCATTTAAAAAAAGAAAAAAGAAAAACCACCTAGCCGGAGACAAAGCAAATGAATGAAAGGCGTGTTAAGCACAGAAGTGTTTTGGTAGGATAAACGGTCTGCCACCAGCCTCATAAAGCTTTACTGAGGCAAACGTCTCAAGAAAGATTACGTGGTAGTTTCATGGAACTCTGCTCCATCCAGTAAAACTGCAGGGGGCCGGTAATTCCAAATGCTGTGCTGGAGGTCTCCCCACTCCATAAGATAGAGCATGTGGAATGTTACAAACTCCTCCCCCCCAAAATAAGACTGAGCAACAAAAACAACAACACTGGATTTTGACCCCTAAGAGCCAGGAGGGAAGGGGACCCTGTAAGTAGTAAGGTCTCTCCAGCTCTGTCCTTTTGTATTCCGGAGAGAGGTCCTGGCACTGTGAAAGGGGGTGACAGGTCTGTGAGCAGAGTTCACACTGGGAACAAGAAGAGTACATTCTTCCTGAATTGTGCCATTCTCTGCATTGTCTAACTTAATCCTCACTGCAGCCCCAGGGTTAACAATGATTATCTCCATTGTTCCCATAAGAAACCCGAGGCCCAGAGAGGTTAAGTAACTTGTCTAACCTCACACAGCTGGCAGTATTCGAACCCAGTACTGTCTGAGCCCAGAGTCTGACATACCAACATTTTTTTAACTATCTGCCTCGTGGGCTGGCCTGAGAGTTGCCATCAGCTCCTTTCTATACAAGTCCTGCCAATTGGCCACTCAGGGGCAGGGGAACGGGACAAGAAATATAGTTGAACAGAACAACCAGAACATAAGTGTAAGGAGGAAAAAAAGGGACACAGACATGGGCAAATAATAACCCATTCATTCCTCCAGTGATGATCCCAACTCTAACCCCCACTTCTCCCAGTAGCCCCTGGGAAGGTCCATGACACATCCGTAGGACCACTTCTGCTAGCCATAGATTACCATTTGCCCAAATGTTCTGGGTATTACAAATGTAAAACAAAAACAAGCCAAGTGAGACACATCATAAGACAACTAGTATCATATATGAGAACTTTTCCTTTCCTTCCCCTTTAGTTTGTGTTGCAAGATGCAGGAGAACAGAGTATATTTACTTATTAATGATGGTGTTTTTCTTCATCTTTCCTACTCTCCTCTGTTCAGCTACCTGGAAAGTTAAGGAGGTAGAGATTGTCAGGTGCGAAATAAATATGGGGGAATGTCATTTTCAAATGTCTAACCGTTTTTCAAGACCAGTTGCAAAGGCCAGTGCATAATCTGCCCCCTTTGCCAGGCTGCACGGTACACTCTGTTCCTGGGAACTCTACCCAGAGACCCGACCCAGAAATCCCAGGCTCAGCGTGGTGATCTACTGAGCTGCCCCACATCAGAGACATTTGCTCCCACATGGCACAAAATATTCAC